>NC_137736.1:63019053-63639053 GCF_963264785.1 Psittacula echo | reverse complement strand
CATGGCTACCTCTGCTCTCTCCTCATGATCTCCCCTAATGGCTGCTCCTCTCCCCTCACGATGTCCTCTCACTCCTCATGGCCTTCTCTCCCTTCATAATCTCCCCTCACAGCTGCCCCTGCTCTCCCCTCATGGCCATCCATGCTCTCCCCTCACAGTCACCCCTCCACTCCTTTCATAATCTTCCCTTATGACCACCCCTCTTCTCCCTCTCCCTCTAGAGGCACTGGCTGTGATTAAGTGGCCACAAAGCTGGAGGTATTTCTTCCTGTGATCTTTGAACAACTATACTTCACTTGCACTTTCCAAATCTGAATGAAATGAGAATTCTCAATTTCAAAAGCTATCCCCTTTTCTTTGTTGGCAATAAAGAAGAAATGGGAACATTTGCCTAGCCTGTTCCGTATTGTTCCTTATTTTACACCAATGTATCACTAGGTTTCTCTTCTCCTTCATAAACCTTCTACAGACAGTCTTTTAAACTGTGCCTCTTCTCCTATCTTTTGTTATTTTCACACCTAACTTATCAGAATCACAGACCGGTTTGGGTCAGAAGGGACCTTAAAGCTCATCCAGTTCCAACCCCCTGCCACGGGCATGGAAGCATGAAAAGTTTGTAGCAAGGGGAAGAGAAAGATAGGTTGCACCAGAACCATCAACATTCTAGGAGTTAGGTCTGACGTTCTCTAAGGGAAAGAACAAGTCTGTGCTGTTGCTAGTGGGTCAGAGAAATAAGTCCAACCTTATTTATACTGTAAAAAGTCAGGCTAAATTTCAAGTACTAGAAACAGGTGCAGAAAATACTTTCAGCCATTCACACACTTCTTGCCTTACAAAAAAAAAAATTAAAAATCAGGAATTTGCCAAACTTAAGCAATTCAAATATTTAAAATTGTCTAGTGTAGCTTGTAAATTTGCTGATAACAGTAAATAACTAATTTTACCTGTTTTCTTAAAGAGTCATTCACTTTCTTCAAGGTTTCAAATGATGACTTCAGCCTCCTATTTTCTTTAGTTATTTCTCTCAAGACTTCTGTCAGCTGTTTAACTTCTGCCTCATGTTGCTATGGAAATATGAAATTTAAAAACATGACTTACAAGAGACTATTTTATATGTATATCTTTATATAAGACATCAGGTAGTGTCATCTGTATCATAACCAGTTATACCATTTCACTTTTTCCAGGTGTGCCTAGTCTGTTCTTAAGTCCTCCAATACTACACTACAGTCTTGTCAATCTACCTCTCTGTATGCTTACCTATTTTTGCCAGATATAGTTTTTCCTAATTCTTAATCTAATTTTCCCTTACTGCTTCTATCACAGACATGTAAAAAAAAAAAAAAAAAAAAAAAAATAGTTTTCCTCTTTGTTGCAGCCTTTTATGTAGCTGAAGATTGGCACATTAACACTCAATTCATCCTGTATGTTTAACCCATGCATCCACCCATTATCCTCTATTTCTGTAGCTGATATTTCTATTAAAATGCAATACTGCACACTCACACTTCCTGAATAGTAATTCTTTTCAGACCTACAATATCTTCAATTTGTCACGATCAATTTTAATCCCAGTGTTCCTTTTCAGCATGCTTGAAATTCCCCCTCACTTGCTATTTACTTCAAGTTTAATGAACATGCTCTTTCTCATCATCAAACTTCTCACTGAAAATACTGAATAATACTGGACTGAAAAGATACTCCAAATCCACTAGGTACATTCCTTCAACTTTATTGTGAACTACTGTCTCACTACATCTTTACCTTAACTGCACTACATTTATGTTATACTTTACTAACATGATTACAAAAATGCCATGCAAAACTGCATAAAACATTTCTAATTCAGTCCAGACATATATATATATATATAAATCTTCCTCTATTAGCAATGCCCATTACCTTGCTGTAGCGGAAATAAGACTGATTTGACAATTTATGATTAACATATGCTAGTAATTAGTTATCACATTGTTTCCTGCATCATGCTTTCCATGGTTTGTTCATACCTTTTTTTCAGAATCTATTTATTTACTTACTTACTTAGGGAACTGACATTAAGTTGATGGCTGCAGAACTCTCCCTTTTGACAAGACAGGCACCCCATTTTTTGAGTCTTCCTTCACAAATTTTCCCAGAAAACCACCAATTTTCCCTGTGTTTTCACCAGCCAGTTCTCTAACTGGTGTAACATTCTTATATGCTCAGAAGATTTGCAACATCTAAATTAACACCTAAACCTATTCCTTCCCTGTTCAAAAGCCGAGGTCCTACTCCTCTGATGCCTTTTCCCCCCTTTTTAACATGTAGTCTTATACTCCCTTAACAGCTTGCAGGAAAGGTTTATCTGCACCATTTAAAGCAATGTAATTTCTCAGCTCATGGTTTTGACACAAACCATTTGACCTTCTGGATAATACCCAAAACTTTACAAGACCTAAATTCAATAGGAAATACTCACAAGAACAGTGTTGTTATTACCACCTCTTCTTATAGCAAAATCACACCATTTCATTTCCTCCCATGCTCCCAAAGTTAGGTTGATCTTTTCTTCCTTTGAACTCTGAATGTTTTTTCTAATATTCTCTGCAATAGTTATGCTATAAGATCTCAATGTGTCTTCAAGCCTTCCCAAGGATATCTACTTCAATTACGGCTAATGCAAAGATACTAATTTAAGTTACATACAAGCACAGACAGACCACAACTTTTTTCTCTAGTACTGGTCATATATTTCTATTTTAGAAACAACTTACCTCTTTTCTAAATCGTAACACTGAAACATATCTATGCATAAGACAATTAAATGCATCATTCTGAAACAGAAGCAATACAAACCCCTAAATATTTTATGTTGTACTTTTTATATAAATCATTCATTAATGGATTTCAAGCATTTAAAAAAAATAGCACTATATCTCCAACAAACGTGATGGTTTAAGATAAGTTAAATGGCATGTAGAGCAATAAATATAATTTAATATATTACTGCACCTCTTTTAAAATTCCAAATTTTGTGTGAACTTCTTCCTCAACACCTTGTATTTTAGCCAAAGCTGCTTCATGTCTAAAAAGCACTGTTTCTCGTTCTGTTAGAAAACGCTCTCTTTTCCGGAGTTGGAGAGCATATTCCTGCTGTGCTAAACTTTCTCTCTGTATTGAGAAAAAAAAAAAAAAAAGTTGAAACAGCTTTAAAAACCATGATATTGTCACAATTTATACTGAATTTAAATTTTCTCTCCCAGAGATATGCTTAGCTTCTTGTAAAATTATACAGTGTTACACAATAGCTTACTCATTAAAAGTATCCTGATGGCTATCTATGTTCAGTTTCCCCAGACGTTAACTCAAATGACTTTGATGTGCATCAGGATGGTTCAGCCTCCCAAAATACAAAACTCAACTCTACATGGTTGTTTAAGTATAAACTTAAGACAACTGAATGTAGGCTTTTGCTTTCAAAAGTTTTGGGTAATAATATTAACTGTAAGATGAAACAGAGTCTGATGTGACTGTCAGCACTGAACATGAGATTACTATGTTGTCTCTTCGATTAGTGGGAAGCACCCCTGAAAAAGCAGTGAGGAAAAAGAGATACAAAATTATTTTTATCTCATACCATACAAAAGGTAGTCCTGACAGGGAAACCAGCAGAAGTATGGGAGCTATTACAGAATAAAGCCATATAGCAGGCTTTTCTGCTAGTGGCCTAGGCCTTCTAGGGGATGAACTTGCTGGGATTCCCCAGCAGTGCAAAAGTAAAGATAAGGCAGAATGGAGGGTTTTAAAAGGAGGCCATGAATGCCTAGAATCACGAGAAAAGTTTTGGATGCTCTCAGGAGAAGCAGTACTTGCAGGTGTTTCCTTCTATGCCCACAGTGCATCACAAGACACTCTTGGATGTAGAAGCACTGCATTCAAACTCCCTTAAGACTGTTGTCTTATCTACCCACTATGTAAGACAAAGCAAATCGGTAAATTTATTTAGAGGAAGAGGTGGATGACGATAGAATTTTAGTATATAAATCATTGTGATTAGTATAAATAACAGTAGTAACTAATAGTCTTAGTATAAAAGTAATAGTTATTTAGTATATAAGTAATTTCTGAATTCTCTGTCAAAAGCGAGAATCTTTGTAACATTACTGAACAAAACGTTTAAAGTGATTCCAGTTCCTACCTGGAGCTTCTGATGTATGACAAATAATTCATTATAAATTTGACTGATGTCAGGTGGTATTAAGCCTTGACTACTGCATGCTTGAGCACTAGTTCCACTTAGAATTTTCCTTAGCAAACCATTGGTAATATTTTGGTCACTATTTTCTTGTGTATTTGCAGCCAAATGGGAAGGTAAGGTGTTGCCTATGGAAAGGAAAAACTCATTTTACATTAGAAAATTAATCCTAGATAAATAATGACATTATTGTTGTTCCAAAACAGTGAAAACTTATTTTAGCCATTTAAAGTAACAAGATTAGAGCAAGATGTATCAAAATGAGAAAGTAATCTCCTAAAGAATTATGTACAATTGCTCAAAGCCGGTTTCTGTGACTTGGCTGAAATGATCAGTGATCAATGGTGGTTTATAAGTAAAACTATACCCTCCAATTCAGTATAGAAACCTCATAGATATCTGTACGAAATCCATGCACAGCCTGAATCATAATGTAGCTAAAACCTCCTCTTGTTTGATGACCTTTTTGTAAGGTCTTCAGGCAAGTGATTTGCCGCTGACTAGACCTTGGCCTGACATCGAAGTTAAGAGAACAAGAGTTAAGAAACTGCTGGTCACAACAGGAGAAACAGCTAGACATGACAGATTACAGTGTAAGAAGGTGATGAAAGTTGCAGACAGCACAGTGAGGAATAGCTGGATTTCACGAATAGTTGAACACCCAAAATTCACAGACAACTGAAGGAAGTGTTATGATCTTTCGTGGAGAGACATCTTGACCAAAACAGTGTTGATAACACAGGGATGTTTCAGTTACTGCTGAGCAGTGAATACACAGAGTCGAAACCTTTTCTGCTTCGCACCCCACCCCACCAGTCAGCAGGCTGGAGGTGCACAAGTTGGGAGGGGACACAGCTGGGACAGCTGACCCCAACTGACCAGAAGGATATTCCATATCATATAGTGTCATGCTCAGCATATACAGCTGGAGAAAGAAGAAGGAAGGGGGAAAATGTTCAGAGTGATAGCACTTGTCTACCTAAGTAACCATTACATGTGATGGAGCTCTGCTGCCCTGGAGATGCCTGCACACCTGCCTGCTGATGAGAAGTGGTAAATGAACTTCTCATTTTGCTTTGCCTGCATGTGGAGCTTCTGTTTACATATTAAGTGTCCTTCACCCAACCTGCAAGTTTTCTCAGTTTTACCTTTCTGATTCTTGCCCTCCCTACTTGGCAAGGTAGAGTAAGCAAGTACCTTGGGAAGGTAGAGTAAGCAAGTAGCTGTGTGGTGCTGAGTTGCCTGTCGGGTTTAAACCACAATAGGTACAGACAGAGCAAAGCTCAGACCAGTGAGGAAAATGTAGTTAGTGATAGGTTGTTTATTTGGCAGGCAACTATAGAAGGGAAAAGAAGGACAACGAGAAGGATCATCAAGAAAATAGCAAATGATTTAACTAATGGGGCTAATCAGTGGTATGCATTTCACCCATCACAGCTGGTGCAGGATAGCACACCAAACCTGTTGTTCAGTCAGTGTGCCTGCTTTACGGATGAGGAAGCAGAGCATAACTAGCAAAATACCACACAAATCATAACAGAAACAGGGGAACAGAAATCAGAAAAAAAGTAGTCATATCTGAAACAAGTGAATGTGATATTTATCAGTTTTGTGTTTATTTTGCCTTTGATCCGAAATACTGTAAACTATGCAATTTTCCTGGTGCAATTAAATTCTTTGTTGTTGTTAGTTTGTTTGGTTTGGGTGTGTGTGTTTTGTTTTCTTTTCTTTTCAGAAAGAATGGGTTTCCAGAAAGCTGTTTTTATACAGTCCCCACCTATTTAATACAACTTTTGATAAGAGTCTACTCCAGTTACACTGATCTGTTCTGCAGGACTTTTGAGGTTCCTTATAGCCACTTTGGGGTTGGTTGTCTGGCTGTCTCTACACTTCCATATATGCTTTTAAAAGAATACGTTAATGTCCTTCTAAACCTAAAACTCTCCACAAGGGACAGAGCTACACTGATTCACAAACCCCTCCAAATCCAGCAGCATTTTCACACGTTTGTTGTGAATGAATGCCAGTTGATCGCCGCTACAGTCTTCTAGCTAGAATTTCCTGAGTTAATATTCTTTCTCTACCTAATGCCAGTTTTCCAACTTTAAACTGAAAAAAGACATCTGGTTTAACAGAGTTGTACTATTTGGTAATGCAGCTAGCTACTTAAAACAAAATAAACCAAAACAAATAAACAAAACCCCCTCCAAACCATCCTGTTTCTTCATTTATATTATAAAGTCACCTGGCAACCAGTTTCATAAAAAGTTGACTTTTCTTTCTTAAACGTATGTTAATATTTCACCAAGAATGCCTGGACCTCCTAAACTAACTCTAAATGTGTTACTCATAGTGACATGAAAGGTTAAATCCCCAAATTAAAATACCTTTTGCCGATTACTGTGTTTCTGAACTGAACAGAAAGTTTTTTAAAATACATGTTATAGTTCACACAGAGCTGTAAAAATATTTAAAATTCAGTATTTCTTACCTGTTTCCACATATATAGCTGTATTTTGAACTGTATCAGTTTCAGACCAATTAATGGTCTTTTCTTTTTCTAGACCACTTGAATCACAACATGAATCTTGCTCATCATCAAACCTAAACAAATACAAAAAAGCAGTAATTGGAAATTACTCAATACTTTTCTCACATACTACATATAGAGCATTGAAATAAGTCTGTACAGAAATGGAAACATGGCTCAATCTAAGAATTTTATATTTGACTGACAACAAATAGAGTAAAATCATTTGGATAAAAGGCATTATTACTCACAAGATTTTAACCACAACAATTAGTAATGTTGCTGACATAAGATTAGTAAGAATAGTTAGAATTTTCAGGCTGTAAGCACATCTGCAGCAGGTAAACCCCTCTCCTTTCATCACCAATCACCAAATTCCAGGAAAGCTAAAAATACAAACTCCATTTTTAAATTATTTTTCATATCTGGTGTAAACTAGTCGTGAAAAGACACTTCTTGGCTTTTGGAATCAAATTATCTCTAAATAAACTTAAAGCTGTTTATCAGTCTTTGCTTTCCTCCTAATTCAGTTTATATCATCCCTGTATCCCAGTAGCAATTCCAGCATATACAGATTAGATTAGAAAGTGAGACAATACTCCTCATCAAAACTGGCATTCACATTATTTCATACCTCAGCCACAAACAGTTCTTTACTTAATAAGATGAAAAGCACCTTAAAATGACTTCTGCATCTGTACAATCTGAATGTACTGTTTAATTATGGTTTATCTAGATTATGAAAGATAACAAATGATAAAGGAGAGCTGAAGAGAAAATGCCTTTTACCAGTCCCAGACTTTGAAACGTTGGAGGAAATCACTAGAAGATCTGATGCTGTTCTCTCTTTCACTTTCAGTAAATTCTGACTCTAAAGAACATTTGGATAAAGAAATAGCTGTATTTTCCAGTGAGCTGTCCATGTCACCTGGAATTCAGAAGATAATAACAATTTTATTTTGCATTTGAGAAGCTGATGTTAAAAAATTGACAGGGCTTATTAGAAATGCTTTCCATCTAATCAGGTAGGTTTAAGAACCAAAACCCCACTGATAAACCCTTACAAATGAATGAAAAATTTTAACAGCTTAAACACTGGGAGGTATTATTTAGCTTTCAAACCAGATAAGTCTTCCTTAAGTTTTACAGCTTGCATTCATATATTAATTTTTCTATAACCAATGTCTGATGAACACTTTGTTTTATCCTGTTTGCATGCACCAGCAACATGTGTTTCTCAAGAAGCCCAAAGACATTCTAAATAATAAATGTATATGTATCTTTAAGTTAAAGCCAAGCATATGCATTGTGAGGTGGTGTGGTTTAAGCCCAGTCGGCAACTTAGCCACGCAGTCTCACTCTTACTCCATCCCTGGAGCGATGGGGAGGAGAACTGAAAGAATGTAACTCTCACGGATTGAGATAAAAACAGTCCAGTAACTAAGGTATAACACAAATCACTGCTGCTGCCACCAATAATAATAATGATAAGGGAAATAACAAGGGAAGAGAATACAACTGTTCACCACCCGCCGACCTATACCCAGCTCAACCCAAGCAGTGATCTAGACCTTCTGGGTAACTGCCCCCCGTTTATATAGTGGGCATGACATGCTGTGGTATGGAATACCTCTTTGGTTAGTTTGGGTCAGGTGTCCTGTCTCTGCTTCCTCCGGGCTTCCCCTCCTCCCTGGTAGAGCATGAGACCCAGAAAGTCCTTGGTCAGACTAAACATTACTAAGCAGCAACTAAAAACATCAGTGTTATCACCGCTGTTCTCAGGCTGAAAGTCAAAATTACAGCGCTGCACCAGCTACTAAGACGGAGAAAAATGACTGTTACTGCTGAACCCAGGTGGACTGCTACCAACTACTTCAAGCAGGGCTTCAACACAAACAGGTTGGGAATCATTGTTCTAAAGCATCCTTTGTGCTCTCCATGTGAACATTAACATTGCTAGGCTGGCTCTCAGATAGAACAAACCCTTGATCAAGAATGTTTACTCATTTAAAATGAGAAAATACAAAACTACTTAAAATAAATTTAGGAATGACACAGTTTTAGTATATATTTTCTCTGAAAAATATATCAAAGCACCATTGTGTGGTATTACCTTTGTATCCTAGGGACATTCCACTCTTCCCTTCAGTATGTAATGCTCCTGAAAGGCAATCCTACAAGAAAACACAAACACACTGTAATATAGTCTGAATTTTCAGGTAAAGTGCATGTTACAACTCACTTGTTTCACAGTTTCAATGCCTTGTGATAGAACTCTTACTACAAACTACTGTCTTTGAAAAGGGAAGTGTTTTTTGTTTTTTTTTCAATATACAAATGTAGATGGCCTTCATATTAACATAAAGAGGCAAACATCCTCCACAGTCTAATGATGAAATATTCATGGTGTTGTATGTTAAAAAATTTGAGAGACTGTAAGACTTTATAAATACAGTAACATAAAATAAGGGCATAAAAGTAGGATTAGGTAACATTGCCATCTATTTTCATATCCAGGTTTTTTTATGTCAAAGTTTCCTGCTCTACTTTTTCCTACTAACCTGTAACTACATACTACAAAAACAAATGACAGAAGTATTAGGCTACAATTAAAATCAACTAAACGTACATTATAAAAGATTAGACTCAAAGCAGCTCTCGCAATCTTAGTTGTGTTTCACTGCATCTCTCCTGAAACCAGGACATATACTCTAAATAAAGAGATCAACTGCTGTATTTTCTTGTACTTAAACACTGCTTTTTAATAAAATAACAAAATGCACAAACAAATCTAGCATTTGGTTCCTTGCAAGCACAACATATTACTTCCCTTGCAGCATGAGTTTGAACACTGGTGAAATACTAGCATGTGGGAGGGCTCCTTGCTGCTGGAGCAATTTCCTAATCCACTGTGCACATCCATTAATAATGGAAGTAATGGAAACAGAGGAATCACAATTCAGTTCCTTCATTCGTATTGGTGCAAAGAACCTGGCATTATCTGGTGTAAAATTAACATTGCTTCTACCTTGGCAAGAGAATGACACCCACCATAACTTACTCTATGATCACTGCAGCAGTTTGTTGTGAACTATGGGTTTGATTCTCCTCTGGTTGACTAGAGATGGCACAATTTCCTGCTCCCTGAAAACAGAACTAACCACTAGGCTTTACAAACAAACAAACAAAAAAATCACAAGCACACCTAACACACTATAAATAAGGCTGGTGATTGCTGTGGCAAAAGAATCATAGAATCAGTCAGGTTGGAAAAAATCTTTAAGATCATCAAGTCCTACCTTGACCCCAGGACTGCCAAGTCCACCACTAAACCGTGTCACTGAGGACCTCATCTGCACGGGTAAGAATATACAAAATAAACAAGTTATCCTATTAGTATACCAAGAGGATTCACATACAGTCTTGCCCAACTAGCAGACACCAGAATGTTTTAGGCATAAATTAAGACCCAAGCTGCTCAGACTGTGTTTTGGAAATGAATAAAATTTGGAATTGCAATTTCCAGGGAAATTCCAAGTTCAGACAGGGATGTCTCTTCAGCACTTGTGCTGTACTTGATCTTTTTAAGATCCCCTCCAATCCAACCCATTCTATGTACTGCAATCAGCATAAAGGGAATAACAGTAGGAGTAGAAAGTACGTATTTTATACCTAAGCTCCTAAAGCCTGTTCAAATCCCATTTTCGGCTCTCACGCCATACACGTATGTGATGTCAGTGTTCACAACGAACCCCAGGAGAGGGGACACAGACACCACCATCCCCAAGCACCTCTGGGACTAGGCGAGAAGGGGCAGCTTTCCCCCTCCTCTTCCCACTTCCCTCCCTTAGCTGCATCCTCAGCCCTCCCGTCTCACCCCCACGGCGCCACGCCGGCGATGACTTCCAACAGAGGGGCCGGGGGCGGCCATGTCCCACCGCCGCGCTCGAACTAACCGCCACAGCCCGAAGCCGCCGGGCGCAGGCGCGGGAGGCAGCGCGCATGCGCATACCGCGCGTTCGGGCCAGGCTCTACGGAGCCGCGGGGACGAGACATCTGTCGCAGCGGCTGGGCCGGGGCTGGCCGGGCGCCGGGCAGAGCGGATCCACCGCCCCGCCCCTGACGCACTCGGCTCCTGTGACAGGCCCCAGCCTCATACGGCTTGCTCCTATAACGGTTTGGTCCTCCAGACTAATGCTTCTGAAGGAACTTCGGGGAAGAACTACATTCACTAGCCTCAGAAAAAAAAAAAAAAAAAAGATATATTCGGCTTTAAGCTCTTTTTTTGATACAAGTTACACAGTTCCAGCCTACAGATAATGGTGGCCGATTGGTTACCTTGTTAAAAACCATTATAATGGCAGTCCTGAGCTGTAGAGAAGTTAAACAAAACCCCCAAAACAGCACTTACTTATATATAGTCACTCTCAAGAGAGAAAATGGCTCTGGCCCAGTTACTAGAACTCTGCCCCAGGAAAGAGAGCTCATAAACATTAGAAGAGCAGGGAGAGACATATATCATAGAAGTAGCAGTGGTGTTGTACTACAGCATTTCAGGTAAAATCCTAATTTCAAGTAGCCGGTTTTTTCACTCTACTAAGACCTGTTCGATGTAAAAAATAAATAGGCGCACTTCTTTAGCAAAATATTGATCAAAGCATTCAAGAACTATTCTCCAGCTTTCAACTACTGAAGCACTACTGAGAGACTTCAGACTGCACAAACCAGCACTTACCTGCCAGCTGCCTCCGCTTGCTTTCTGCACATCAGAGTAAGCATTACATTTCAAAGGCCTTCAGTTTACTGACTAGCAATTAGCACCTACAGTCATTTTCAAAATACAGATTTATCGGAGCAGGAAGCCAAACTACACAAGTTCTTTTTTAAACAAACCAAAGTGAAGACAAGACATTTATTTTTAACAAGACTAAGATTTAATTTTTAAAATTTGACATTTAATACAAATATGTCAGGATTAACACAAATACACCTGAAATATGCCAGTGTCTGAACTTTAACATGCAAAAAATCAATTAGAACACATAAAAAACCCAACTATAAGCTGTAATTTTACATTTATACATCAGAAGTGTCCATTTTAAGAAGTTGAAATAATTAGTCAATTAACATCTAAATACTGACTTATACTGCTAGAACATCTGTATACTCAAAGCAATAATTCTATATTTGCCCACAGTCTGTAATGACAATTCTTCCATTTACTAGCCCTTTAGGAGAACCAAAGGATTCAATCTTTTTCACAACATCCATTCCATCTTTGACAAACCCAAATACCACATGCTTGAAGTCCAAGTGTTCTGCTTTTTTAAGTGTTATGAAGAACTGGGAAGTATTCGTATCCCTGCCCTTATTTGCCATTGACAACAATCCAGGACCGGTATGTTTCACTTCGAAATTCTCATCTTCAAATGCTGATCCATAAATTGACCGTCCACCTGTTCCATCATGGTTAGTTATATCACCTCCCTTAAGAAAAAAAAAAGGGGGGGGGGGGTACAACATTAACCTGAAAGTCCCGAAACATAAACCAACAATACAGTTACATTCCCTTTCAACCCTAAATACTTTGCTTCGTAAGAACTGTTTTCCCAAGTACATATTTACTTAGATATAAGGCTTCACAGGTTCAGCAGCTTTGTTCATAGTGATGGAAGCAGCAGTGGAAAGTGTATCCCTTGTTTATTCTGAACACAGATTTTTACCTTCCTGCTCCACGTGGCGACCACTCCCCTCTACACTTGTCTTTCCCACTGCCTGCTTCCTGCATCACTTGGCCCAAATAGCTTGGAGGTGCCTTATCTCACTGAAGAAGGCCTTTCCCTTGCTTAGTCCCTGCCGGCACGGAACTGATCACCTGAAGGTTAAGGTAGCAGTGACCAGCAATCTCTTGCTTCTGTGCAGGCAGCAGCTTTTGCCACAAGACTGCTTGTTTGGGAGCGCAGCTACAGCTAGTGAGTAATGTCTTTTGTCTTTCTGCAAGGCAGCAAGCTTCTGGCTCCTGATTATTTGGCTATACACATAAAAGGTCACAGTGTAAGTTACTGTATATTTGAATTCTCATTGAAAAGCTTCTCACAGTACCTGGAAATAGTTTAGGCAAAGCAGAGCAAACTTAGAATATGCTGATTTCATGTGATAAAAGCTCACACTTTGTCAGAGTGTCCATAGTACAGTTAATGGTTTTAAAACAAAGCCTGCAACTTACAGGTTGTGGAATACCCTGAAAGAAGCTTAAACCCTAAATGAACAACACTGCATTCTGTATCAGAAAGGCACAAAGTTTTAGCAAAAGAGCCATGAAGTGCACACTTCAGCCACAGGCAATACCTCATGAAGAGAACGGATAATTTCTTATTCTGGTGACAAGCCATTCCTGTATTACTGTCTACTTTTGAGTCTGCAAGTTGAGCCTTGCTTCAGGGATGTAGTGACATGCAGGAACATTAGTGCAGTGTGTAAGGAAGATGGTTCATTCTGCCTGTTACAAGCCATTAAAACTCACTGAATTATTGATGTGAATCTTAGAAAAGGTCTATATGACCTATAATCAATCTCCTATGCCTTCATC
Source organism: Psittacula echo (assembly GCF_963264785.1). Taxonomy (NCBI): domain Eukaryota; kingdom Metazoa; phylum Chordata; class Aves; order Psittaciformes; family Psittacidae; genus Psittacula; species Psittacula echo. Next base: position 63,625,697 of record NC_137736.1, on the reverse strand, counting down.
ATTTATTAAGAACTTACTAGTGCTACTGAATGCACACAGAGGTTTAAAAGCAACACCATCTACACGAGGCTTCTGGTGCACTGCAGGCTGATACTCTTGGTGCAAAATTTGAGTATTTTAGGGAACAGGATTGTCATTGCATGACAATGAGATCTAGAAGACTTCTTTTAGATGGAAGCTTGAGCATCTAAAATACTTAGAATATTGGTTTTAAAGTACACATTACCTGAAATACAAAATGTACTTCAAAATGTAAAAGAAGCCCAGAAAGTAAGTGTTCTTAGCAGGTGAGCATACAGAAGGCCCTTTCTGTACAGAGATGGGGGGTGAATGGTAGTTTGGGGAACCCCTACTTTCCTTCATACTCTTCTTCAGAAAGAGCCCACTTGTCCATTGCAAGAGAAAAATCTGTAATTTTTTGTTTCCACAGTAAGTAGCGCTTAGGCAGCACTACGTAATACTAAAGCATCAGGCAGCTGGCAGACACAGGTAAAAAGCATTCATCTTAGGGCAGCATGTGCTGCTTGTACTTTCTCATCTCCTTGTAGGGAAAGGACAGATGAGAGTATCTTGCACACTGTATTCATGCTGCCAACAAGAACGTGCTATCCTGTGTAAGTGATTTTTAAGTGCCATTGTTAATGAAGATGCACTTCATTCTCTCAATGAAGGGTTTTCCTGTTATGCTTACCTGACACACAAAGTCAGTGACTATTCTGTGAAAGCTGGAGTTCTTGAATCCAAATCCCTTCTCTCCTGTGCACAGGGCCCTGAAGTTTTCAGCAGTTCGAGGGACAATATTTGAAAATAGCTCCATAGTTATATGTCCTAAAGGTTCATCATCAGCAGAGACTTCAAAATACACAACAGGGTTAGTGTCCTTTGACAGTCCTGCTGCCAGAGATAAGTGTCCCTTCTGTAGTTCTGACAAGCTTTGCTGGCATTCTTCAAACCTCTTCTTGAAAGAATTAGCCAGTTCTTGGCTTTTAAATCTGACTGCAAGTTGCTCCACTTTTACTTCACCATCTGAAAACAGATCAGAGAACAGGTTTCTTTAGTTCTGTTCACTATAGTTGGAAACAAATACCTTTTGTTTTATATAATCTCCAGGTAAAAACAAAGCCACAGAAGCTATAGAACACTTAGAAAAACCAAAAACCACCCGAAAAAACTCACCAGCATAATCTGTGGCTGTCCAAATTAAAGCATTGTTTGATGTATCAGAGGGCACCAAGTTCATTTCTTTGGTAATGACATGGTTTGCACAGACTTTAAGAACCTGGTCTCTTCTCATTAGGACTCTATAGTATTTCTTCTGTGTATGGAAGAGGATCTTTATCTCCCCAACACCACGCTCCTTCCACTGAGTAGCATCCCTGTCCCATCTGTAAAGTTTTGCCCTCTCTTTGAAGAGAATTTCTTCATCTTCTTCTCCAGATTTTACTTCCACCTAAAAACCAGAGAGCTGCTGTCACCAACAGTATTAAGCAGTATTACATATTTACAATGATTCTGACATGCTACTATGCAAAATTACTCAATGTGTTCCTTTCTCCAAGACCATATTCATCACACACCAAAATGAGTAAATGCTTAGCCTTTTCCAAATTTAAGAGCTCAACAAATTCCACTATTTGAGACTAATTATAGCACTGCAATACTACTTTGCCATGCTGCATATGACTTTGGTGGGTGTTTGTTGGGTTGTCTCTGCAAGTGGGGCTTTTTTTGTTTGCTCTTTTTTTGGTTGATTTTTTCTGTGTGTGTTTGGTTTGGGTTTTTTTTTTTCCTGAAAAATAAAAGCCCACTATCAGATGTTCTGGCAAGCTTCTGCCAAGGAAAAGTTTCAGGTTTGCGGAATGATGTGCAAACCGAGAACTGAAGACATATTACCATTCCAGGTATTACTTTTCTAACACTGTTGAAGAACTTGATATTTGCATTTGAACAGAATAAACACCAACAAAGTATAACAAACTGAGGCCTGACTGCTGTATCTGCTCGCTTTATATAACTATCTTTAGCTATCACATCATCTTAAGATATGGAACACTTGAAAGAACTGGAGAGATACAAGACAACTATTTGTGGAGGGAAAAATGAGACTGAAGAAGAGAAGCAGCAAGTAAGGGAAGAAAGAAAAATCACAGAAGTCATAATATGACACAGAGATGAGCAAAGGCATACCAAGTTCTGAAGGAGGTTGAAGGCATGTTACAAACTACGTCACATTTGCTGTTCAAATCAAACAACACTGCGTATTGTTTATTTGCACTGTTTTGCTTAATAATTATACTAATCTAGAATTAAAATTACCAGATGATATAACATCAGAAAAATTTTAAATGGCTTAAATACCAAATCAAGACATGAACTGTGTGAAGCCTCACTCAGTAGCTTATAAGGGTACCTTCAAAGCAGAAGGTCCTCCTACTTCTTGAAAAACAATTTATTTTCAAACTAACAAAGTTAGTTCAGATGAGGTTAACTGTACTACATCTTTATTGCTCAGTGATTCTAGAAATCTCTTGCCTAGTTCAGAGTAGAACTTTTATTTAAAAGCTTTTATTTTTAATTAAAGGCATGGCTTTCTCAGAACTGCATCTACAAGTCACTGATACAAAGCCACAGCTGAGTTGTACTGGCACTAACAGTTACTCAGTTGCTCTTCTTGGTTTTCAAATGTGCTACAATGAATCAGGTTTAGCTTTTACAAGTTATGAGTATGGTCAAGGTATAATGAAATAAAAGATTTTAACTGATGCACCAGACAATTCCCCAGTGCTAAGCTGTACTAGGATTTAAACCAGCAGGTGTTTCTACATAAGCAGTGCAAGAAATTAGTTAAGCAAAGCATTTAAAAAAGCTTGCTGTGTTAGCAGACATGCTTATGTTAATGTTGGTTTATATGCCAGAAGTCACCTTACCTCTGGTAAGGACACAATCGGCTCAAAGTGGATATCATCACTATGTACCACCTCATCATCACTACCACCTTCATCTTCCTCTGCTTTACAGGCTGTCTCTCCAAACACAGCTGCTCCTGTATTTGCCCATTTGAAGTTTTTATCTACAATTAAGAGATTTACATTTTAAACTTTGTGCAGTTTTTCTCCTTCATGACAAAAACTTGCTAAAAACTGTGGATAACTGATTATCAGTAGAAATTTGGTGCATAAAGGATGTGTTTTATGAAACAAAAGTCCAGCTGAGCGTCTTTCTCAGAGACTCGTTTAACTCACCTTTTGACCCAAAAGCAAAGTTTCCGGAGTTTTTGGAAGCCAGATCTGCAAATGACAAGCCTGCAGTATTGCCGAAACCAAATGACATGACTCTGTTTTCTATCAAAGAAGAGGAAAAAGTCAAAGGTTTTTCTTTGCCTTTCTTAAAGAAGGTGTGTTTACTGTTATGTAGTCACAAGAATAAACTGGAGTCACTACAGTATTTTTACCTTCCAATAAATTTGAAGTTTGCATAACACTTGTAACAGCCATTAATGACAGTTTTTATATAAAGAGGGCTCAAGATTGTGTGAGATAGTTTTGGCATGCTAATTCTGTGCAGATTCACAGAACTCTAGTAAGTATTTATGCAGTATTTATCAGTAAACTGATGAGAAACTACATCATATATAAATTACACAGACACTAGCAGTGCTCTGTAGTAGTACCACTTGAACACACCATAATTTGATATATGTAATTTTAATCCCTAGTCACAATTTTACTACTCATGCTTCTACTCCTGTATTAGTACTCCTCCTCTCCAGGTCAGCAACCACATTCTACGGTTAGATAAACTCATCTACAGAAAAGCGTAGTTAGGTGCTTACCAAGAAACCCCAAACAAACAGAACATACCCCTGACCATACCTTGTGTTGACTCTGGAGAGTCTGAATCACTTTTTTTAGTTGACAAGTCCACAGGTGTGTCCTCAGCTCCTGATCCAGCCTGCGATACATGTACAGTTTCTGTGGTGGAATCTGGTTCTTCATTGTTGGTAGCTGACTGGACAACTACTGTCAATTCACTGGTTGATGGAGTAGGCACCTCTCCCTCACTGGTACAGACTAAGTCATTTGAGCTTGTAACCTCATTCTCCTGAGATTAATAAAAAAGTAAAGTAATAAGCAAATGAGCTAGAAGAACATAGTATTCACACCACCTCTCAGGAGACTTAACAGTCATTTCAGACAGAAAAAAAAAAAAGGAATGTCAAGAAAAATTGTTGTTATAAGCTTTCTGAAGTTTCTCCATTACACGTAACACACAAGGACATTAACTTGACAAAACCCTGAAGTATCTTTGAAGTAGTATGCTTTCAAAAAAAAAATAACAAAAAACCCCCCCACACCCAAAACACCAACTGTGACTTCCTGAAATTAGGTAGTCCTTATCTATACACACATTAGCAGTGATTTTACTACCCAAAGCAGTTTATAATTTATGAGAACAGCTGTACCTCCTTTCTCTTCCCAAGGAACTTTAGATCTCAGCTTGTGTTTCAGTGTCGGCAAAGATTTGACGCACAGCCAAGAGTCAAAAGTTTTCCCCCACTGGATGTTTTAGTTCTCACAAGGTGAAAACTCGGTAAGCATGTAGACAAGGTAACTGTACAAGTTTAATGACAAATAATAAAGATTTAGTTCTTACTTTTGTTTCTTGAGTTTTAACTTCTGCCTGGAAGTCTTCTGGACTGTCATCCTCAGTATCACTGCTGACACCACAAACAGATGTAGAAGGAACCTCAAGAGTTTCTGCTTCAGCCTTCCCCTCAGGAGCTGGTTTCGTTTCCCAAGTAGTAGCACATTCTCCTTCATTGTCAGATTTACTTTTCCCTGTGGAAATGAATAAAAAGAGTAAAAATCAGTGGAAAATAGCTGGGAAGGCTGCTAAACACCAAAGTAATTTTTTTCATACCTACACTATAAAATAACCTCATGATAGCCAGACCAACTTGAAATCAGACTTCCAAGATTTTTTTCAAATAGCACTGCTGTTTAAAACAGTGGAAGTGAAGACTGACTTAACTCCACCCAGGGTGACTAGAATTCATCATACCTGGTTTGCTATGGGTACCATGAAATTTCCATGTAATGATGAAGAATTCATTTGGCACCTGCCAGTACTAATAATACCTTCCTATAGCATCTGCTCACACTTTGGATGACTCAACATAAGCCACCTCTTTGTAGCACATATCCTCAAAAAAAAAAAACAACCCAAACTTCTAGAAGTACCTACCCAGATTTTCAGTTACAGAACACTGATGTCTGACGCACACTCAAAGCAGACATAAACATAAGCTGCAAATTCAATCTTCCACACCTGTATTTTTACTATAAAGACAAAGTATCTTTTTTTTCTTAATTGAACAGTATTAACTCATAAGCTTAACTTAAACTGACTACCTGCAGAAGTAGCAAGTATTCAAAGATGCAGACAACTTTTATCTTGTACAGCATCACACCAAGCTGAATTCCTCATATTCAAAAGGGGCTTAAGTTAGGAAAACACACTCATTTCTTGTTAGAGGCCACCTAGAACGTGTATTTCTCATTCAGGTACTACTTTACTAACTAACAGTTCAATGTACCGAGCTTAAAGCTGTATTTTGAGTTCAGCATCACTGCTTCTAAAAACTACCGCAGGAAACAAAATTAATCTCAAGTGCCCTGTGTCCTTTGGATTTAGAGTTTAAAATTTCTTTTGTTTTTATGTTTTAAGACATACCTTTTACAGGATCTTGCAATTTCTTCTTCTTTCCTGAATCACTGGGATAAAGTCTTCCATTAAGTTTCTTAACAGCTGTTTCATAATCTTCATCTTAAATACAGGAAACAAGCGTAAGTTCTCAGTACAGGGTACTGAGAAGTCTGCATCCTCAAATACAGAGAAGTCTGCTAAGCCCTTCCAATTCACAAGCCTAGCAAGTATGCATAATTTTTGCTTATGTTTTAAGAGTTCCACAGGTCAGCAAGCGAACTTCCATTTCCCATATGGCATATATGTGCTTCAGTGTGCTACTGACACTTTTCTCAGCCTAGATTGTTACAGATAAATGACATAAATTTTGTTTTCAGAAAACAGATTTCTTGAGTGATTTTATTAAGGGTACCACTAAACAGAATTGGGAAGAAATGCTGGAGATCTTTTAGATTAAAAACTATCAAGCCTCAGGTATTTGTGGCCTTGTCTTCTCCAATTTTCTATTCAATACAATGCTGCAGAAATTCCATTTAACATACTTGCTGCTGAATAAATTAGGAGTAATTTAGTTGCATGTAATAAGATTTGATATAAAGTATGTCCAGTTTTAGTGTTAGGGGTTTGCTTTAGAAAAAAAATAAGCCATTAGTCTAGCATTTAGGGAACCTGAGCATGTTCTTTTTTGATAAAAACCGCCTTGTATTTGTCTCTAAAATTAGTTACAGAAGTAAGCCTTCTGCTCAAATGCAATTATTTATTCTTACCTAAATAACCGCATTGGTAACATAAGTGTCAACGCCCATAAAACACTAATAATACCCCCCCTTTCCCAAAAAAAGACAACACAAAGATCAACTTTGGCACTCCTTACCATCGTCTTCATCACTCACATATCCAGGCTTATTCTTGTAACAGAAGAATGTTGAAGGTAGCTTGAGAAAGCCAGCGAGAGCTCTCTGTTCAGGGGTAGGTGTTAATTCATAAACTATTGTAACCTCATCAGATGGAAGATCATCTTCTGATGTTGTTATCTTCTCAGCTTTTTACAGAAATTGAACAAACCATTAAAACTGAGTAATTTCAGAACAGGGAATAACATTAGCCCTGTTATTGTCATTATTACAGAACTGAATTCATTCTAAGGCAATTAAAAATACATTCAGAGCATATATATAATTCTGTTGATTCACAGGAAACAAAAATCAAAGTTACAGGATGTTAGGACAGAGCACCCTGTTAAGAAATTCTAACCTGCATGCACAATTACATCCTATTCTATTGGATATAATTCTTTGGAATTCCAAATAAACAGAACAGAAACAAGCCTGCTTCTTTATATTATTATACGGATTAAGTCCTCATGTCCCTCTTCTCCATAGGCATATTGCTTGACAGAGGTGCTATCTAGAGGTAGTGAGGCAAACCTCAGGACTGAAAAAAGTGAAGTTGCCTACAGCAACATGTCCTACTGCACTGCTTAAAAATGCTTTAAGTTCTAGAAAATACTAAACAGAAACTGAACAGAACTTGTTTCAGATTAACTATGGGAAAGCTGAGCTTTTTATTAGCTAATCTCCATTTATCTTAACAGCTGTTGCTGAAACTGCTATTGTTACAAAGGTAAAGTAATTTTTAGTTCCACTTGGTTGAACAACAAAAAATACTGCTTTCAGCCAATTTAACTAGCTTTTCTAGCAAGGACAAATACCACTAATCAGTTTTATTATAGCTTTTTCTCCTCTCTCCTTCAACATGAAGCTGTCCATTCCACTTGTACTGAAAAAGAGAAAAAAAACCCAAACCAAAAAACAAACCAAAAACAAATACCCCCCCCCCCCCCAAAAAAAAAAACACAACCCACAAACCACAAAACAAACAAAACCCAAAATGAAACAGTCCATAGTCAAAGGTTAAAGCTGGAAGCACAGCCTACAGCAAACTGCCTCATGTATTCTTTGGTTGAGGTTCTGCTCATTTGGGTACGGTTTTAGTGTTGTTTTGAGAGGGAGACTTACTGGGGAAAGGTGTAAAACATGAATGCTAACTATTTATAAGAATTACCCTATAAAAGCACATCAATATCCACGCACTGGCTTTTTCGAAGAACAGATGGATTACTTTAGTAAGTCAACCTATGTGTTAACATTCTCCAGGTTGGAGTTAAACTAGTCAGGAGAATTTGAAGCGTGCTCTCAAAAGCTCACTGTTCATTTCATTAGAAAATACTTGGTAATTCTGTGGCACAAAGTAGTCAGTGGGAACCTAAATCTTCAGCTACGAACCAGATCACTGCTTACTTCCCGAGGAACACCAATCTTCCTGCTCATGCAATTCGGTACTCATCATTGCAAGAGGATACCAGGAGGGGAGAGAACTGCAATGTTTATAGACATGCCCTTTGATCCTCTGACACAACTGACACACTAAAATAAAACTGGTTTTTAAAAGTAGTTTTCACCACTAGAATTTTCCAGTAGATTTAAGAGTATTCAGAGAATAGTGGAATAAGAGCAAAATCCAAAGTACTAGTTAAAATTTAATACATTTTTCCACCCCCAAAGCGTTCTCTCCACAACCTTTTTGCCCCAGCTGACTCTCCCTTTGATTTCAGGTTAATCATTAAGTACCAGTGTAGCTCAAACTGTGTCATGAAGATACGCAGGTATCCTGCATATTAGCATACGGTTTATTCTCTCAGATTAGCTGAGCAAGTGTTTCAGTTGGACTGAGTAAATTTGCACCAAGTTCACCACAGAGGTTTAAGTGTGCAGTATTTAGTTTTACAGTCATTAAAGGTTACAACAAAAAAAAAGTTCTCCTTAAGATCAGAGAATTTTCAAAAAAAAGAAATCTATCTTCAACAACAAAAAAATTCTTCCAAAATCAGTCAGGTAGATCGTACAAGTGTAAGCTTCCTTTAATCTGAGCAGTATAAAGCTAGCTAGAAGACCCTGGCAACAGATGATACAGTTCATCATATTCAACAGACATCATTCCCAAAGAACTATTATACAGTCTCTTTCAGCAGCCTTTGTGCAAAGTAGCTGAATAAGACAAATACATTTCAAAGTCACTTCATCTATAGGTAAACTTCTCTATGATGATGGTCTATCAAACACCAGTGGATTAAGATCCTAGTGTTCCAAACATCCACTCAAAAGACTTCACATTAAAGATTAAGATTACAACATGTATTTGCCGTCAGAATAGGAAGACTAGGTAAGACGTTCACTGGTTCAGTTAACTCAATTTCTACTCACCCTCCCCACAAGAAAGTTAACTTTCCTTATTCAAAAATGCTGCAAACAGCTTAAATATATTTTCACAGGCAGCCATGAAAACCAAGAGCCATGCATACATACAACACATTCTTAAAAGACTTTCGGTTTTCTGATAATCATACTTTCTACTTGGGGGGAAAAATCCACACAAAGCATCGTTAGTATATGGAAGGCACAAAATAAAGAACAATGTCATGCACAACAGTTCTTTTCACTGCTGAACTGTATTTTTGCTTTTGTTTCAACTGACATTATACCAGGTAGGCCTAAATATCCAACTAGTCACAATACTGATTTTATTTTTTTCTTTTCTTCTGGATATAAAAGCATCAGTTTAAATCTTTATGCACGTAACCAATACAGTAACATGCAATTGTCAACTTTGATTCACTCATAAAGCACTTGCAAAAAGCTCATGACCTGACCTGAGAAAAACTTAAGTACTTCTGCATGGAGGTGCAGAACTACTGCAAGGTTACATTTCTTTTGAATGCTGCTCTAGCACAACGTAGAAGCTGCTCCCTGAAAGACATCCTCCATGAGAAAGCCTCAGACTATATTTACACTGATTAGACTTCTCAGTCATACGTTATTAAGCGAAAACTCAAACACAAAGCCATCAAAAGCTACACTGATGACAATTATCAACTGTATATAATCACTAAGTATATAATCCTATCCTAGGTAGCAGAAAAGTAAAAGTGAAGAACAGTCTGAAGTACTACCAAGGCATATTTAGTTCATTTGGGTTTTTGCAAACGCACACACACACCCTCACACACCTCAAGGGTAAAAACAGGATCAATTTGAGGCAGCAGCAGTCCTTGCACATATGCACTGGCACAAAATGCTCAATCACTTCACATTATGGACACAGAATAATGAAAAATTTAAACTTAATTGTTAATAAAATCCATGCACAGGGACGCCTAAAAACACAGAACAGTTGACTTTAGATCACATACACAGGTGTTCAGTGTTCAGATAAGAACAGAGCCTCCAGAAATACAATTTTGGGAAAATTGTGTTTGGAATGACATTTTGATATTCTGAACAATGTAAGACACAAAAGATTGTCTCATGTGCAGACTGCAATAAAAATTTGCTTTTTAAAATCAAAAGGCTGTTCAACTGTGTAAGTTAAGTATGCTTACAGCAAGCATACTTCCAAGAAGCACAGTTAATAACCGATCAAACTACAAGCTGTAAGTTTTGGTTACAGATTCTGAATATAAGCAAACTGGTTACTCAGCAAAAGAGTTCTGGCCAGCTAAGGTGCACTTCACGTTATACAAGTAGTATGTATCTATATATCTCCAACTCTTTAGCTACTGCCTTTCTCCTGTCTACATGCTCCTTTTTTTCAGAAGTGCAGTAGTTAACACTGATGATCTGGAAACTGAATTAAGCATTTCCAACAGGGAGGCTAAATATATTCTAGCATACTACTGTACAATCTATCTTGAGATCTTCAAGCATCTCTCATAGAAGTGGAAAACCTCAGGCACTAAGAGATGTGTTCTCTAAAAATAACAGGAGAATTTAATTTCTTTAGAAAAGGGGAATTTGAGAGATCCAGTGTGCATGTTCAATAAAACTGTGCCAGAGAAGTGCAAGAAAATAAGGCAAGCAGAGGCTAGAAGCTTAAACAGGGCCATCCATTATGCTAGCTCATACTAAGGGCTAGAGACATTCTCTAATAGGACAAACACAGTAGTCAAACACAGTTTTAAGTATTCTTCTTCAGCATGCACATTAATTACAAGGATTACCAAGCCAACTGCTTTGCCACAGTTGGGTTACTGTCCATGCCTGCTCAAACGTTTTGATCACACATTCAGTATCACACATTCAATGCAGTACATAAATACCTTTACTACCAGGTTGCAAAGAAGGTGTGCTTGTCCAAAAGGCCATTGGATTAGATTTAAAAAGGCTAAAATTAAATCCTAAAAAAATAAATCGTTTGGATATAAGTGTTTACCTGGAATTTTAAATGGGTAAAACAGACTTGTCCAAGTTCTGGAAGCACTCCATAGTTGTATTACACAGCAGGAACTTTCATCTGCTAATTCTATAAAAGTTTATCCAATGCATATAAATAGACTGCAGCTATCTTCTGCCACGTCACTTTATTATTCTTTAGTTACTAAACAGACAGTATGTCTTCATAATTGGGACTAGTATGCAAATTAGAAATTTATCATCTGATTAAACAGCCTTGCACTGATGGGAAGCAGTACATGAAGCCTTCGAAGAAAAGTACTCTACCATTAAAATAGTAGTAAATCCCATTCTTGTCTCAAGGACACTTCATCACTTCATAGTGACCATGTTGCAGTCACAACTTCTGCAAGTGCATCTTTTTCAGGCAGTGTCAGAAACTATATAATTGAGGGTGCAATCACATGATCTCTTTTCAGGCTAAGGAAAGAGGCTAACATCAGGTGTTATTTAAGCTACACAACTGAAATTACAGAGGCCAATAATTAAGACTTTAAACATATGTATAAAAAGTAGTTTTAGAATACCCATCTGTTCAATCATGAGGATAATTCAAAGTTTAGCTGAAGCATACATTTGCTGTTCTCACGCTCTACCACTCAGAGCAAAGGCCCAGGTACACACACTACCAATACAACTACCTATTTAAGTCTCAAAAAGTGAATCCACAGCTTCTTCTTTAAATATTTAAGCCTGACATTCAAGTACGGCATTTCAAACTTATAGCTCCTACTTGAAATCCCCTTTCTCACTAATCAATAATACTCCATCTTGCATCACACACTTTAATTTTTATAGGAAAATAATTATGAATTGAAATTCCCTCTTTTAGTTGAAACTCGAGAACTTGAAGAACTGGGTATCTGCATTACAACTGTGCAGAACTACACATTATTAAGACAACAAAGAGTAAGGAACAGCACAGAGATGACTGCTTAGTAAGTTGCATAGTTGAATACATTACTAGTTCAATTGACACTCACCTTTTTCCATAACTCTAAACGAGAAGTTCGAGGGTCCATCTTGTGCTGAAGTAGGCAAGTTTTCTACCTTGCTGTCTAGAGGCTTCTGAGGAGCACTAGAGCTTTTTGCTGGCTCAGAAACTTCCACTTCTTTCTGCACTGTGTTCTGAGCCACTGGAATATGGTCTTCGCTCTTTTTTGGAGGATTAAAGCTGAAGCCAAAGAGAGAACCAGTAGCTGAAGTATTTCCAAATGTGAATGTCTTTGATTTTTCATTACTAAAAATGCTCTTGACAGATTCAGATCCAAATACAAACTTCGGAGGAGAAACCACTGTTTTTGTTGGTGTTTCTGAAGTGCTGGACACCTCTGCAACCTCTACAGTTACGTCAGAAGAATCATCACTGTGGCTGAGGTCAGTTCTTTCTCTGGTAGTTTCTTCCAAGACAGCTATAGCATTTTTACCACAGGGAGATTCCTTTGGCGTATTTGCACGAGAAGAAAGAGGGGTTATCAGTGTCTCTCTCTCTTGGGCATGCTTTGCTTCATCAAAAATTTGCTTAAACGAGTCTGCAACATCTTGCAGCTTGAATCGGACAGCTAGAAGTTCTACTTTCCTTTCCCCATCTGCAAAGTCACATGCTGTCCATACCCATGCTCTATCAGATCCTTTCATTTGTTGTATATTCATATCTGGTGTTATTCTATGGTTGGCACAGAGTTTTAGTACCTGGTCCCTTCTCATTACGATACGTACTTGTTTGTTGTCGTAGTTCTGTAGTATTTTGATATCTCCAATACCTCTCTCTTTCCACTGATTTGCATCTTTGTCATATCTGTAGAGCTTAGCTCTGTGACTGAAGACAACCTGCTCATTTTCCTCACCACTGGTCACTTCCACAAGATCAGGCAAAGGTACCACAGGTTCAAAGTACTGCCCATCTCTCTCTTCCTCTTGAGTAACATCAGAATCTTCATCTGTGCCTACTGATGTTCTACTCTGGTTCTGTTTGGCAGGAGATTTGGATGGGCTCAAGGCAGATTTAAAGCTGAAACTAAAACCTGTGGTAGACTCTCCAAATCTAAACAGATTTTTCCTTACAGGGCTACTTGCAAGAGGTGATGCATATACAGAACTACTTACACTATCATCCAATGCTTCTTCACGCAAATCATAATTATCCCATTCCAGAGTAGGCCCAGTACTTTCAGCATGTGGCTTTATAACCAGATCAGAAGTACTGCTGGCACAAACAGAGTTTACATTTTCCTCTTCTGACAGTTTAGTTTTGTCATCTGTCAGAAAGGTTTTGAGATCTTTTAAGCCACACTTCATTTCTTCTGCTTTCTGTATAAGTTGAGCTGTCCTACCTGTATCAACAAGTTTATGGGGCGTCTGCAGTGGTATGTCTAGTAGTAGCCTCTGACATTCTTCAAACTTCTGTTTGAACTCCTCAGCCTGCTCTGGCGTCTTGAATTTTGCTGCCAAATGTTCCAACTTTGCATCGCCATCAGAGAAGTCATTGGCCATCCACATCCATGCTTTGTCTGAGCCAGACAACTGTTTCAAGTTCATTGTTGTTGTTATCCAGTGATTTGCACACACCTTCAGTACCTGCTCACGCCGCATTAATATTCTCACTTTGCCATTAACTTCATTTTTAAGAATCTTCAGGTTGCCCACCCCACGTTCTTTCCACTGGCTTGTTTCTGGATCAAACCTGAACAGCTTGACTCTTTGGGAGTATAACACCTTCTCATCTTCCTCTCCTGTAAATGGTTCTACTTTTTCAGGCATTTGAACTATAGGTTCAAAATGGATATCATCACTGTCCTCTGTCTTATACACATCATCATCCTTCTCACCAAGGTCAGCAGATGTGTTGGCTTTGTGATCCATTTTAGAATCCTGTGAAGAAAACAGTTTTTCACCTGCGCCTGAAAAGCCTTTGAAGTCAGGGTCTTTTTTGCCAAACTGAAAGCCTTCCCTGGGAGTATTTTTTGCAAGTTCGGCAAAAGTAAAAGTGCTGCTATTTTGCCCAAAAACAAAGTCACCTTTCTCCTTGCCTGCTGCTTCTTGAAATTGGAATGCAATTCCACTATCTGAAGGCAGTTCCTTTTTGTCTTTTTCATCAGTGCTTTTTAAGAAGCCAGTTGCACACTCTTTGGATGGCTCATCCTTCTTAGTGGTATTTTTATTAGACTCCTGTATCCCAAATTTAAATCCGTTTGCAGGCACTGGCATCGGAAAGCTAAATCCTTCCTTTGCAGGCTTAGTTTCAGTATCAGTAGGAATCTGAAATGTAAATGACGGTGTCTTGCCTGTCTCAAGACCAAACTTAAAGCCCTTTTCTAAGAAATCACACTTAAAGCCTGTTCCCAACTGTCCTCCAGCAGGTTCAGGTAACTTACTTTTCATGCCAAAAGCAGGAGCTGGTGAAGAATCGCCAGCAGTCTTACCAGATGGATTTGGTGTTTGGCAAGCTATGCAGGCTGGTGAAAAACCTTCATTCCTTACAAAACAAGTACTACAATCCCACTGGCCTTCTTTTTTAGCAAAAAGCCCTTCAAATCCATTTTTCTGTGGCTTACTTGAATCAAACCTGGGAGCAGGGGATGCCTGAACAGTAGGTGTAGGCGCACTCGGCTGACTTTGAGAGTTAGGATTGTGACAAGAACGACAGTTCACATCTTTTGCTTCATTTTGGACTAGGCCTGCAGAGCATTCCCACTGACCTTCCTTTTTAGAAAAAGCAGTACCCAAGTCATTTTGAACGGCCTTTGGAGCAACTGCTTGGCCAAATTTAGAGGAAGTTTCTTGACCAGATATTGCTGCATTGGTTTTGTTTGGATTCTGGCAGGCAACACCCTTGGAAGCAGTGGGTTCGTTTCTTACTGAACGGACAGTGCAGTCCCATTGGCCTTCCTTTTTAGCAAAAGCAGATCCAAATGTGTCCTGCACAGTGCTATCACTGGTTTTGACACTTTCAGCAGACTCAGTTAATGGCATGCCATGTGTTTCCCACATATCTGGATTTGGATTTTGACACGATACACAACTCTTCACAGCTGCATCATTTGGAACTGAACATATTTTACACTCCCATTGATCCTTCTTCAAGAGATGCTGCTCAAGCCCACCAGAAGAATAGGTTTGCAGAGCTTCCTTTCCAAATGAAGAAGTGCTAGTGCCAAGTGCAGCTGATGCAGCTGGAAGGCTGTCTTTGTTATCAGATTCACTGCTCACCCCATTTTTCGGTAACTGAAAGCCAAAGTTTAGGGTCCCAGAAATGGGTCTACTAGGCTCCTTCATGTCCTGATTTGTTGTTTCGCTTGTTGTCCCACTACTTTGAGTCACAGATGTGTCGACATTTGATCCCAAGGTTTTCAAAATATTCTGAGACTCCTCAAACTTACTTTTGAAAAGCATTGCTTCCTCAGGTGTTTTAAATCTAATTGCAAGCTGTTCTGGTTTTGGTAGCTCATCTGCATAGTCTACAGCATGCCATACAAATGACTTATCTGATCCAGCATTTGGAGTTAACTTCATATCAGTATTTATGTAGTGATTTGCACAGATTTTCAGCACTTGGTCCCGTCTCATTAAGAGACGAAATTTGCCAGATACTTTATGTTTCAGTATTTTCACATTGCCAATACCCCTTTCTTTCCATTCTTTAGTTTCTGCATCAAAACGAAAGAGCTTGCCTCTGTTGCAGAAGAATTCTTCTTCATCTTCCTCACCTGTCTTTACTTCAATCTTGTCAGGGAGTGGCACCACAGGATCAAAATGAGGACCATCATCATCCTCATCTCCACCATGGGTGCTTCCTCCCTCTGTTTCGTGACCTCTATTGGGCAAATCAGAATTTGAAGTCATATATAAAAGCTTGCTTGAATCTTGAGCATTAAATGTATCGCCCTTCTCAAACCCCAGGGTTTTGTGCGTATTTTGTCCCATGCCCTCTCCGAAAGAGATGCCTGGAGTATGTTTATTGCTAAAAGTGAAGGTATTTCTTTGACTGTTTAAGCGATCATTAACTGGTTTTTGTTCCATGTATCTATCATCTTGTAAAGGTTTATCAGATGTCAGAAGACTTAACAGGCTGTCACTGTTACTAAAAGCTGCATTAGCAGGCGGTGTTCCAACTTGAAGAGAAGGAAAGGTGAAGTCTCCATCATTAGACTTGAAGTTATTGTTGAATTTAAAAGTTGTTGGCTGACTCAACTGTGCTGGTGGCGGCACAGGTGGTTTTGATCCTTCTGCTGTTCCTGGCTGTCCAAATTTAGACTTTGGAGTTTCTACCACTTTTGATTCTACAGGCTTTGTGAAATATCCTGGTTTAGGCAATGATGGATTTGTGCTTGCTGGTGGAACACTGTAATTGTAATAATCATCACCCACACGGGGAGAAATGAGTCCAGTAGCAGGAGAATCAAAACGCAGAGGTGTGCCATATATTTCTTGGGAAAACATACAAGAAGGGTTTTGCAGAGGTGGTGTATGCATCGGTTGTTGGTAAGCATATATATGCTGCTGAGGTGCAAGTCGGTTCATGCCATAGACAGGAGCCTATAGAAAAAGTAAAACCAAGTGTTTTGCTTATTATGGTAACATAGAAGACGAAGTCTTACTGTGCTGAAGCCCACATAACATGTACTGTTTAAAAGCAGGGCAATGCTTTCACATGAATTTAACCTAATTTTAACTTAAACTGATTCGTTTATATCTTGAAGGGCATCTGAAAACAAGGGGCACAAGGTGAGTGGGTTGTGGTTTGTCTTTTTTTTTTTTTTTTTTTTTTTTTTTAACCAAGAAAAGCCTTGAAAACCTCATTCTGTTTTGCCATACAACTTGTGGCAGGGAGGGAGCAAGTTGTGTGGAAATTAAGTGCTTGATATCATACATACCCTGTAGGGGACATTTACTAACACATTACAAACATATTGCACTGGTTTTCCCTCCCAAACTCCACATCCCCAGAATGAGGCAAAGATAAACGATCAGTTTATCCCCAACAATTCAAGTTTACCAAACACTATTTAAGGAGCTGCAATTACATCCAATTACATACAGAATCAAAAGTGGTCATTTTCAGCAGATCACTGGAAATAGCTTAAGTGGATAGATCTGTTCTTACCTTCGTTGGTGTTACATTGGTTGGGGCAGTTCTGAGAAGATACTGAGAGTTATAGGCAGCTGACTGGCTGTAGTAAACAGAGGGGCCAGTGGTAGCAACTAAAAAAGAACAGCAGGAAAACAGTTCATACTTAGTTTTTATGTTGCTGTTTTAAATGGACTCTCCCCAGCAATCAGTTTTTAATTTTGAATCATTAAAACAATTTATATTATTTTCAGAAGTCTTACTTGGTTTAGCTAAGCATTTAGATAGAAATTCAGCAGTTACCTGTTAATGGAGCTTCGTGAAGATTTTGTGGTCTCTGATAACCCTCTGACATTGTATCTGCTCCATAGCTTTCAGCAGGCCACCGATGAGATGATGCATTTGAGTTGGAATTATTAAGTTTCATTTCTTGCATTTCATTCTGACAAGACAGTGTGCCAATCAAGGGTATAAGTATATATTACATAAACATTTTTAGAAGAAAACAAAAGGAATGATCCCTACCCTTTTGCTAGTTAAAAAAACATTCAAGCTCAGGGGAAGAGGGGGGAAAGAAAAAAAAACCCCAGGTACCCCTCCCAGAATCATCCAAAACCTGCCCATGCAGGAGAATCATAGAATCAACTAGGTTGTAAAGACCTTTAAGATCATCAAGTTCAACATTTACCCCAGGACTGACTGATGACTTGAAGCCATTACCTCTTGTCCTATCACTTGTTACTTGGGTAAAAAGATCAGCCACTTCCTCTCTCCATCCTCCTTTCAGGTAGCTGTATAGAGTGATAAGGTCCCCCTTGAGCCTTCTCTTCTCCAGACTAAACAATCCCATTTCCCTCAGCCCTTCCTCAACAGACTTGTGCTCTAGACCCTTCACCAGCTCCGTTGCCCTTTTCTGGACCTGCTCCAGCAGTACAAAGTACTGAGATTGTATTCTAAATCCAGAAATAAAAACATCAGACCCAACTGGAAGAGAACCAAGCTGATGAAAGAACAACTCTCTGCATAGAGTCCTTAGGTTGCCTCTGCACCCCTGCCCAAGTCCCAAGTAAGAGTTTTCAAGCAAAAAGATTTACTCTTGCGCTCAATTTAGGCAGATTTCACTGATTTAAGTAGTAGTCCAGAAACTGTAAGTTAGCCCATGCTATTATCACTAAATCCTTATCACTCAAAGTGTTCTTCACTGAATATAGTGACAAAATTGTTTACCTTTAAAGCTTCCACTTGCTGACAGATCATTTGAAGTATAGATCTGTGATCTTCTGCCCACTGAGGAGGAGTTTTAGGAGAAAACTAGGGGAAAAAAAAATAAAAAATACAAAAGAGTTATTTTAATCTTGTTAAGTTTCTTCAAACATAACTATCCCCTGAAATAATAATTACTTAATTTACCTTGTAGCTCTTAGATGGTGAAAGAGAGAACCTAGTTGGTGATGGAGTAGAGTGTTTCACCTCTGAATCTACAGCTCGTGACAGACCATTTCTGAAGGCAGGACCTCCCTCCTCAGCGTTCTCACCAAGGTCCTGGATCACTGTATCCAGCATTTCCCTCACAGTTTCAATAGACACCGGCAGCTAGAGAGTTATTTGAAACATAAATCATGATTGCAATTCTCCCTCAGAGCAAGACAGACTATACTCAGAATTCTAGCTGAGCAATTATAAGGCTTTCATTATAAAAATACTCTTTTCAGCAAAGCTCTAAACCTGCTTTAGAGCTTAATGTAAAAAATGTGAAAAATTAATGTAATTAACATAAAAAAAACCCAATTCACACAAACATTAATTCTGTTTTTTTCAAACTACTAACCTCCACAAAAATATAGTGGCAAAACCCATGCATTTACATTAAAGCTTTTAGCCACAGAGTAGTCTGAATGGTTGAATGAACCAGCCATAGTCTGACCGGTTACAAAAGTTACCCAGAGTTTATCACTCCACTAGTATTAAGCAAGTTATTTGATATGAGCAAAGAAATAGGTTCAACTTGCCTTAATGCAGAGCCTGGTCTTAAAACTGACAAATGCAAACAGTTTGGTTTTGAAACAATAACTAAAGCCACTGCACCTCTTGAAACAAGTTTTTAAGGCAAGAATTACTTACTTTCTCAGTTACTGACGTATCTGAGGAGCTTTCCTCAATGATCTTCATTAAATAATGCTTGCTTTTAAGAAGATAGGTTTTGTGCTCTTCTTGTTCTTCTGGCAGCATGGTATCATTTTCCATCTCTTCTGCCTTTCTTTGGAAGATCTAAAGAACAGGATGGTGATTAACTATGACCAGTCAGAAGACAACCGAATAAAGCAAATGATTTTAGGATTAATGCAATTTATATTACCATGGCAAGATTCCAGTATGAAACCACACTGTTAATAGCTTCAAATGCTAATAAAGCATCATCAGTTTTGCCATCAACTGCATCCAACATTGCAAATGCTATACGTGCCTCTTCTTCATATGCTGCAACCTGAAAGACCTACAAAGAAAGTGAAAGACAACTCATACGTAACAATGCAATGACACAACCATTATTTTCTTTTTATTCCTATAATCAGGGAAAAAGTTTTTTAAAGGAGGCTGGTACTAAGGGTGTCTACTGCCTTCCAATCATAGTTTTATAGGATATAAATAAAGTTGTAAGGGAAGATTCTCCTCCCCGTACCCCCATCAGACACTGATACTATCAAATCTCATCATTAACACTTTCAAAGCCGTAACAGTACGAGTCATACAATGCAGAGAAAAATACCAGAAGTACATAAATTTATGACATATACCCTTCTCTTACTTCAGCTTTGGCTTAATCAATCTGTACCTGAATGTCTACACTATGGAAGTGTTTGAAGAGAGGATCAGTAGGTTCAGGAATACTCCTCTTCTTTTTGATAATTTCCAGCATAGGCAAAACTTTCTTCCAGTAATAGACACTTCGCCCGATGTATTCCTTCTGGTCATAGAAAGAGTTAAGGCTAATGCCCTGGTGAAGAAAAGAGAATAGAAGCAGAAGTTATTTCAACAAATTCAGATTTCAACAAATTCTCCTGATTTCTTGAGAAGTCCCAAGAGTGCTTCTCTAAAACACAAGATGAATCTGAGAGGGGTTATCTTAAAAACAACAGCCCCTAGCATAAGACAGACATGGACCTGTTGAAGCAAGTCCAGAGGAGGATCACCAAGCTGATCAAGAGAGCTGGAGCACCTCTGATACAAAGACAGGCTGAGAGAGCTGGGCTTCTGCAGCCTGGAGAAGAGAAGGCTCAGGGGAGACCTTAGAACAGCGTTCCAATACCTGAAGGGGGCATACAAGAAATCTGGAGAGGGACTTTTGACAAGGCTGTGTAGTGATAGGACTAGGGGGAATGGCTTTAAACTGAATGAGGGTAGATTTAGATTAGAAAAGTATAGATAGAGGATAGATTTAGATTAGGAAAAATTTTATTTACTGTGAGGATGGTGAGACACTGGCACAGGTTGCCCAGAGAAGCTGTGGCTGCCCCATCCCTGGCAGTGTTCAAGGCCAGACTGGCTGGGGTTTTGAGCAGCCTGGTCTAGTGGAACATATCCCTGCCCATGGCAGGGGGGTAGGAACTGGATGATCTTTAAGGTCCCTTCCAACCCAAACCATTCTATGATTCTGAGACACTATAGTTTAAGACAGTGTACTTCCATAGGGTGACTAGAGCAACTAATTTTCCTGACAAAATAAACAACCCTTCTCAAGAATATATTCTCAATCTCATTCCTCTCCCAATGTCTGTTTATAGTTTGGAAAAATAAAGAGAGAAAAACACCTCAGCTTCTACATGGTTAAAAATAATCTCAGCTTACTGTTTTTTGCAGACTTTTTGCCCAGTGGATAATTAAGGCAGGTTGAAGGCCATGCTTCACCAGTGTTCGCAGAGTACTTAATCCATGCTGTACGATAAGCCTCAGTTTTGCTGCTGTTCCTGGTCTAAATATCAGAAGAAGAAACATTCCTTGATTAGTATTCTCTATTTTTCATTTGTCCACACATCATGTGCCTGCAGTTTTTGTCCTAAGTTGCCTCTAGTTTAGAAATGCATTGCTAGAAATTAAAATCCCATTTTTCACAATCTTTCAAGCATATCAAGTCCCTACTACAACAAAATGAGTCAGAAAATAAATTAATTTTACAAAAATCTCTTAGGACCAAGCAGAAGCTGCCTGAAGTCTTAGTCAAACATTTCCAAACTGAAAAAACCTTACGTTGTTTTTCTCTGAATAAGAGTACGAACGGCATCCCACCAGGATTTTTGTTTCTCGGTATAGAGCTGTTTGCACACTGGCAATGGTAAGAATTGAGGCTGATGTGCACCGTAATGAGAATTAAACTTTTCTTGCAATTGTAAGTTGCTGGTGAATACCACCCCAAGGAGGAATACCTGGTTTTGTAAAAACAAATAAAAGGTATTAAATACAAAAAAAAAATTAAATTGTATAGCACATTTCAGAGCTTAGACTGTTTACTTACTTCAAGGTCCAACAGGCAAATGGATTCGGGAGCATCTGTCTCAAGTCTTGATGTTTCTTGGGGCAAGTGAAAAAGCTGTTTTAGCCATTTGCGCATTGGGGGCAAGACTGACATAGAGTTCCACTGCAAGCCAAGCCACACAAGGTGCTGGAGACTGTCATTGTGCATTCGAACAGCACCTATGAAAGAAAACAGAGTTGGATGCAGACATCCACTTCTGAAAGGTAAGCAAGACTTGCGCCTGATGAAAGCTGGATTTCACATTTCACTTTGTCAGAGCAGCCAAAGGTATTTTGCAAACCAATTAGCATCAAGATTCCAACTTTCACTTAAGAAAGATTACAAACTTCAAATTAGCCAAACATATCAAGTAGACAGCTCATCTGAGTGCTCAAGCAATCTGAGGGGGGTGACTCTCAGATTTCCCTTCCCTTCTATCCTTACCATATGCAGTCCAACAGGCAACTGTTCCTTAGAAAACCTCCTTACTTCTACCAAATCTTTGAGGAATTATTCAAGAAGCACTTCTTTACTTTGCAAGAAAGTCTAAGTCTTGGCTAGGACATTAGGGCAACTTTGGACAGCTATTCCAGGTATTTGTCTTCTGTTGCAATATGAAGTAAGTTTAGAAGAGATTCTAGTACAGAAAACTGTGCTGAGTTTCACAAAGTAACAGCTCTTACCAGTATCATATTTATTAAGTTCCATTTGCACTGGTGCTTGTGTACTGATATTTCCAATATCATTCGTGCCAATAAAAGACCTCTCCCTAGAAGTTCCACTCTCAAACAGGCTATCAAACAACGTAAATGAACCAGTCTTGTTTGCAAATGATTCCACAATCTCTTTAAAGAAGTCTTGCTTGCCATGGCTTAAGTTCAGCAACATATGACCTAGAAAACAGAAATATCACTCTACATAAATAAAGCAGCGAATGCAAATAGCATTTGATACACTGGACTGTTCTTGACACCACAGGCTGGGTGAGAACTGGGACTTCCCCTTATGAAGCTTACAGATTGTTATGCTCTCCCTGTAATTAGGTCAGTGTTCCAGCACATAGGCTTTCCAAGCTCTTAGTGACAACAATCCCAAGGCATTTGTAAATCCAGTCCTTCAAGAAAACAAGCCATCTTATTATTACTACTATACTAGTAGGCCTTAAAATAAGTAACTGTCATATAAGTAGAAGCCTGTCTTAACAAAATACATTCTGAAACAATTGAACCTGATG
Source organism: Psittacula echo (assembly GCF_963264785.1). Lineage (NCBI taxonomy): Eukaryota > Metazoa > Chordata > Aves > Psittaciformes > Psittacidae > Psittacula > Psittacula echo. The sequence continues at coordinate 63,602,892 of NC_137736.1, read as the reverse complement.
TCTAAGGGGTTCACTTGATTTCATCTAGGCCTTGCAAGAGTTTTAGACTGGAAAACTGTCTATACTTAGTGGCAAAATGAGCAAAGCTGATTAACAAGTAAGAGGATGGAAAGGACAGAGATATTTTCCTATTGGGGCTAAAAATACTAGCAAAATAGTATTAGCAGGCAGAAGCCATTTCCAGTAGTTTAAGAGACCATAAAAGTTAAATTTAATTTTAGTTTGCTGGAGAAGCAAAAAGGAAACATCTGTGAAAGACATGCTCTACTACCATGCTAAAGAAGAGAAAACATGACTTTAGGTGTCAGGACAAAACTATTGTTTTGTTTTATACATGTAGTCAGAAACTAGGTTTTACCACATACTGAACTGTTAACATTACACCTCAAAATAACGAATGTATTCTTTAACAAACCACTTAGTCTTTAATGCCGTAACACTAAAATAGAATTATTTATTACCAGACTGGCTTTTTCGATCACAGGCCAACATCTCTAGTGTATCTTGTCCAGTTTGATCCCCCTTTATTAGTTTTGACTTTGGTTTAGGAACCTGGTGAAGTACAGAGAGAATTGTTACAGCTTTTTCACAGTAAAAGCACATAATTTACATCAGTCTTACCAATTAGGAAAAAAGTTTATTTATAGCGATTAAAAAAAAATACACAATCCATTCAGAAGGTATCATGTCACATATCCTGGGGCAAGAGGGAATGGAGTGGGGATTCAAACAAAACCCCAAAGTGGGCAGTTATAGATATTACAAGTAACATTATCTGCCCACAGGAGCAAGTAATACTTGGAATGCAAGCAGTAGCATAAAAAAGGACAAATGAATTTTACTTCTTAAAGCACAGAATTAAGGTTGAGTTTTTAGTTCTGTCTACACAAAAAGCATATAGGAACTACTCAGCTCATACCCCTCCCTCCCCATAGCAATAAGCTTAATACTTAATGTATGTATCTGTATTATAGAAAAGGGAATATACTGGGGGAAATAAACTCACTGACCTTTCACAATCAGGTCACTCCGACAAAGGAAACAGCTAAAGATACGTATTTACACTATTCATGTCATTTGAAACCTCTTAAAGAATTGTGAAAGGGTAGGGTTTAGCGAGTTAGGAGATAGTCTTTCTTTAGGCACAAAACACTAGTTCATCTCAAGAATACAGGAGTTCACACATGTAAACAAAAACATTTCAAGAACTGCATCAACTAAAGGCATAAACTGAAAAATTACTTACTTGGAAGCTTATCAGATAGCACAATGCTGCTAGTTCACACACAACTCTCCACTGTGCCTCATTGTGTTGGGCCATTTTCAGTAGCAAAGTTCCAGCATGCATGTATAGCTGTCCTTTCATTTCCACAAAGGTACGAGACAACTCATCAGCCCCATTCACATATGGTTTCACTGACTGAAGCACACGATCAAAACTAGAATGTAGAGTAGACTGATTCTAAAAAGAGCCCTGGTAAAAGCTATAGCAGATGGTTTTGCTTGATGTTATTTAACTATGAATCAAGTAGCTTCATAAGTCAATGCTTAGTACTTCACTGTTTAAACCTGAGTTGCACTATAAGATACAACGATGGTGTCAACTCCCAAAGTTCTCAACTAGGTTTACTGAATAAAACATACTAAGTATTACTTAGATATTTAGTCTTTTTCTCAACACATCTTTGCACAGCTGCTTTCAAAACTATCCTCCCAAACCATGTCAATAAACTTGCTCGCTACTGCAGACTTAGAGTCATGCAGGAGGCACTAGTCACTCTGCTCTTCCCTGTCATTTATCAGAAAGGCCCAAAATACAGCTAGACAGGCTCTTCAAAAATAGAAGCTACTGTAGAAATCTGAGTAGCCGTAGGCTAGCATACAACCCCCACTTAGGCCTTCCAGAACACAGTTAAAACACTTTTTTAATTACCCAGCAAAACTAAAATGGTTTGTTAACATTACCATGAGCTGAAAGTGCTTCAGCCTTTCACTTTGAAAGGCTCTAAAACAGCAGCAGAAAACCCAAGATGGCTTTGGTCAAAATTAGAGGAGAAAAAGAAAATAAAACATACTTGGGTATTAAATATTCCTCATCCATTGTCTGTATTGCTTCAAAAACTCATTCAAAATTACCAGACTGAAGAATATTATTTTATAAATTGTAACAGCCATTGCATAATTAAGGAACAAAGGTAAACCAATAAAAGCCAGTAAGGAAAGATACTGGGAAGAAAAGAATATAGATCTTAATCACGGTACTGACTACAAACAATTGGTTTTTACTACTTTAGGTGTGTCACAGATGATATACCTTGAAACCAGCTAGTTCAGCTGGCCCTGTAACACCACCAATTTTCCCTGAAGGAGAGTGTTCTTACTGCAAGTGGCTTCCTCCCTCCCACTTACACTATATATCTGAAGTTCCTAATTATTCCAGTCTGTTAATTTAGAACAAAATGACCAGGACAAAGCTGATATACAAGAGGTGGTGCCTGCTTTTTTTTTTCTTCTTTTGGGCTCCCTTTTGTTTTGGTTAGGTTTTGGTGGTTTTTCTGTTTGGTTTGGGGAGTGGGGTTTAACTGTCTGGGAAATTTGGATTAGTCAATTGCTGAAGGACAGAACAACATTCTCTTACTGAAGGAAAAGAAGGGACAAAATTAATTGACCCAGGATATTAATGAGTCTTCTCCATTGCTGCATGATGACTATTCATACAAGGCTAGCATCTCTGTCAAAAGACAGAGCTTGGGGTTCAAACCCAGTAAGAATAATTCTCAGTGGTTAGTACAGGGAATCTCCTCTCCTATCTACAAACACACAGTGAAACAGAAGCTTGGTAGATATTCTGTAACCCAGGAAAAAATAACCAACCAACCAAAAACCCAACAAACCCCCAAACAATTCTTACGGAGTTGACTGGGTTGTTTTACTACAGGAAAATAATTTTACCAAACAGTACCTTTCAAGTGCCTCTCTGCATTCCTGAACATCTCTAGAAGAAAGTGTCATTCTTACAAAGCTGGAGTAGGCCAGCAGATGATCTTTCTTGATAGCTCTCCAGTTACTTTTATCAGACTCCAAGTCTTGTAAAGATTCCAGATATTCCTAAAGAAGAAAGTTCATCACAGGATCAGGAACAGTCATCCTTCTGGAAGGCAAGGGCAGTACTTCTCCAAAGCATATTAGTAGCATTTACTGCATAATCCAGTTTCATAGGTGAGACCTTAACACATTCTTCAGCAGCAAAGTTCCAGGGAACTATTTGCCTGAGCAACTTTATCCCCAATGGAACTGCTGTACCTAACTCAAGCTTTTGAAGTTAGAAACTCAGTATTTCTATAAGGCTCAATTTTAGGGAGAAAATTCCAATTAAAAACAAAACAAAAAAACCCACAAGAAGTACTTTGTAATTCCACTGGTTTCAGTAGACTTGCAATTGAAGCAGTTATCACTTGAGAAAAGGTGACAGAGTAACGACACTAAGAGAAATAGAGCAGTTAAAAAGATATGGAAGACTATCACAGGACCAAAACATGATTAAACACCTCAAATGTCTCTACAACACAGGAGCACCATTCCAAGCTTGACTGCAAAGGTATTTTTTTTTCTGCTTCTTGACAATGGAGCACAGCATCTCTTAATCTATTATTTGAACGGTAGAGTGCAACTAGTCTGATGTTTATGTAGACATCATCTGGTCTTGCATAAAGTTCTGCTTGAATCAAGTCAAAAAGCTGATTCCATCCATCTTCACCTTTACAATCCAGTAACTGCTCCTGTCAAACATGAAGGCAACATGTTAACATTCCATTTCCCACGAGTCTTTTCAGCAACTCCAGTACCAGTTAGGTTTTTTTCCTCCACTGTACAGACTACATGACTCAAACTACACTACTCTTCGTACTTCTCAGGTATTACATAAAGTCTGACAAAATACTCAGATGTTTTAAAATTGACATAACTATCATAGAAGCAAATCCTCAGAAGAATTTGCCTCTTCTCAACAGTAAGTAATGCTTGTCAAAACACGTGGTTCAATGACAGCATACCCAGCCATAGACTACTTTGCTTAAAAAAACACAGACATTTTAAGACTTCAATGTGGCTGCTGTCTAGTTACACAAAATTAATATACCTGTGCAAAAGCGTGACTGCATGGCTAAAAACCTTTACAGTCTTTGTGAATTACAACATTTCTCACATTCTGCAGAGTAGATTGTCATACAGATTTTAAAAAAGTGTAGAGCAAGAAAGTCTGAGTTCACAGACCTGCTACCTTCTTGCAAGAAAGATCAAGTAGTGATTCTTCATCTCTTGAATGTAATAGCTAACACAGTTTCTCAGTGTTTTTAGAGGATTAACCTTGAAATATTAAAGCCTGTAGCTACAGCTTTCTTGACAGCTAGACAAAAGTGTCAGACTGCAAAAAAAGTAATATCTAACAGATTTTGTAATAAAGACTCTAAACCAATGTTGCAGAGAAAAGTTTAGCACCAGATGATACACAAAAAGCATTGCAGACAGATGCCACAAGTTTGTTTAAGCCACAGAATAGAAGTAATTTGAAATTTACCTTCAACCTGTACACAGCAGGACTCCCAGGAAAGAGCTTAGCAGCTCTCTCAACCCAGTATTTTGCTCTTCCATCAGTGATGTCATTATTGCATAGTAACTCTGCAATCTTCAATACAAGATCTTTCTGTGTTGGGTTCAACTCCACAGAGCGCTGTTTTTTCCAATGCACAGAAAGGAGGAAAACCAAAAAAGTAACTCAATCTTGCAGTCCATATACAACAGGAAATAGTTATCCCTCCACAAACAGACCCAGCTGTTCAAATCAGTTAGATCTATTGTTATAGAATATACTAAGAAAAACCTTTCTAAACACCTCCACTAGTTTACAGCACCCAGATACAGCTGTTGAAATTCAAAAGACCATGAGAGAAATAATGCAAAAGCCAGCTCCTCTGCATCTACCTCTAACTACTGCTATACACAGGCAGTAGGACTATAAGGGCCTTTAGTCTAGCCAGATGTGGACACTTTAAAACGTGTGACAGCACTTCATGGAGTTGTGTTGGCAAACAGACTTCTGAACACATCATCTACCTCCGCAAAACCAGAACAAAGACATTCCAATCAGGAATTTAACATTTATATGCTCATCTAATCAAAATTAAACTTGCCTTACCCTCCTGTCCTTACCCCTCCAAAACCAACCAAACAAAAAAACACATTACACCTACAGTCTTCTAGTAGCAACTAGATCCCTGTTGTCATCACAGTCCACATTAAGAAATTCTACAACAGTCACAGATCCTTAGTCCAAAAGGCAATGTATGACATGGGAAGAATTTAACAGATCAAGTCCAGAACAAAATACAAAGCATCAGCTTAAAATATATACGACTGAAGAAAGAGATATCAAGTGAAATATTTCCTCTACAGTGCTTTATTTGCTTTCCATTGTCACATGTGAATAAAAAATAGTTTTTCATAAAACATGTTTTCTTCTATGGTTTTCAGAATACCCAGCACAGAAGAATTTTAAAGTCCATTTACAAAGGAATAAGGCAGGACATTAGGGGTCAGTGTAATACTTACCTTGTAACACCCAAAAGCTTTTTCTACGTTATCCTCAGCTTCATAAATTTGTCCAAGAAATCTGTGTGCTTTGGGATCTCTCTCTTGTACGTTGAGGTATGTAGATATGTACCTATGGAGGGTGAAAAAGTCGGTGATTTTACCAATATTTTTCAACATTCCCCCCTCCTCCAAGCTGTAATGATAACTTAATCTGCCATGCAGGAAAGTACAGACATATTTTGTTCTAGATACTTTGTCTGGACCTTAAAGTAAGAAGCAACACAGTTTTACATGTACAGATAATACTCACTTGCCAGCAAGTACTTCTGTTTATTAAAAAAACCCCTAGCAGTAGTTAACAGAAACAGTAAGAACTACATAATACAAGAAAAAAAAAAAGTAATTTTAACCAGGTAAGTTTTTCATTACCACGTAACTAATCTTCTAAGTTGTTGTTTTATAAAGATTTAAATAGCACTCCACCCACAATTACTGCTACCATAAAAAAACATGATATTGATCTTGTTTTCTCTGGTCTACTTCACATTAATTTAGCTTTTCACTTACACTTTAGAGAACAGAAAGCCAGACATACATCAACACATTACCTTTTAGCAAGTTCATATTCTTTAATTTCAAAATACAGCTTAGCAAAGAGAAATCCTTTCATCGATTTCTGAAAGAGAAAAAAACCATTACATACTTTAGACATACAGTACTGTTAAAATAACTCAAAAGGATGACCCTTCTTTTCCGCAATGCATAATATTTCTAAATGCCTGAATATGACAACTCATTATGAGCTCAAATCCACGCCTCACATTCAAGGGTTTGGAAAGATGTAGGATTAAGAATTTAAAGATTAAGAGTTTTTCCTACAATTGACAAAAGCTACTACACAAAATAGAGATTATGAGCGAACCAACAAGTCATCACACGTGGAATTTCATAAACACTTCTGATTAAAGAGAAAAGAGGGTCAGCTACATTTAGTCTCTTTTTTTGCAATGTAGCAAAGAAAAAAAGAATCCTACAAACCAAGAGAGACCTGTCTTTTAGCCCTACTGTAGTATATTGCCATCAGACACTACTGTTTAAATATACTTGAGGAAAAAGCAATTTCTACAAAAGTCGTTCTCAGTTTGGATATGAAATATGTTTATACAGTTTATTTCTGATGTTGTCAGGCTAAGGTAACTTGAACATACACACCCTGTAATCAAAAGGTGAAACATTTTCAAAGATAATTTTTGTGGAGTAGAAGAAGGAAACAATAGAGGAAAAAGAAAAAAAAAATCAGAGAGATTATGCAAAGCGCAAGATGACAGATCATGACAGGAGGAAAAGAGTGAAAAGAATGAGCTAAAGAACTAAGTCACATGCAAAACCATCAAAAACATCAACATATAAGTAAACCTGACAGAAATGTAAAGCTTGAGCTACCTGTATCAGTTCAAAAACAGATTTTGCTTGTAAACCAAAAATCGCTGGAACTAGTTAAATCCGTGATTCCAAACAATGTGTACATTTTGAATACATTTCAACTACTATTCTCCCTCCCTCTCCCATTCTGCCATTAATGAAAAGCTTTAAGAAGCAGTTTAGAACAAAAGCAGGCCTCCTAAGATCCAATATACTTCAAGTTTTCAGTCTGTATTTTTGCAGTATGTTACAAAAAGAAGCACTGAAACCGGCAGGAGTGGAGTCACACTTGGCATCTCCTTTTAAACCTGGATGAAAACAAACCTCAAAATTAACGTTTTGCAGCCTTGTAAGAACCGTCCCCTAACAACAAGAGAAAGCCAGTAATTATTTCTGCCACTGACTGTGCTGATACAGTTATTTGTAAGCATTACTTAAAAAGATCAAAATACTTTAATATCTAAATCCTACATATGCACCAGTTGGTCCTAAGCACAGCAGGAAAGAATTTTTGTTGTTATCAATTTCAATAGAAATACCAAAACAATTCAAGAGCACTCCATTTCTGGCAGTGATGTACGTGACCCTGTTTGGTCTAAACAGCACCCAAGTCAATTAGACAAAGTCACAGGACAACTTGTTGCTGTTGGGATAGGTACAAATGATAATGATGATCATCATCATTACACAGGGCCTGCATAAAGACCCAACTGCATCATGGTGAACACGGATGCATTCACTCTACACAACACACTGCTGAATATCCTACTTTTGCAATAAAATCAATTCAGAGCAGCAGAACAGGACCTTTCACGATTAAACAGCTCCCATGAACTGCATCACTGTGATCTATATACTATTTTCCAGATAAAATGGCAAACAGTAACCAGTCATGCAGAGTTCCTCATCATTCTTTCAAGTTACTGAAGTACAGTAGGAAAAGTATTTCCTCCCAGTTCTCCCTCTCTTAACACTTACTTCACAAAGCAGTCATGCAGATAAGAATATTAGTCACATAAAAGGAAACTGAAAGTATCTCATATGTTCCCTGTTTGGAGTCTGTATTTCTTTAGAACACAAAAACTCAGGAAACTTAGCAAGTACACTCATAAAACTGAAGAATTCTGTACTTAGACAACTGGTGGGCTCCTTAAAACTACACTAGGGCTTACCAGGTGCAAAAGGCAGGCACACAGCTCTGGTAAACCACTGCTCCTGGTTAGGGAAAACACCTCCAGTAGCAAAACTACACGTCCTTCCCCACCGTAACTACCTCATTTCACTTAACGAAACCCTGAACAAACACGGACTCAGAAATACTCCCAGAGACACCACAACCCCCTTTCCTCTTACCGCCATGGCTAAGGAAGGGCAGGACAGACTCAACCCGAGCACCCCACCGCCGGATACGGCGCGGGGAGCGGCAGCACACACAGAAAACAACTGCCTCCCCCGGTCAGGTAGGAGCAGCGAGGCCTCACGCCCGCTAGCCCCTAAGAAAGCAAGTGAGACCACCGCTGACGCCCCATGCAAGCCGCCTCTCGGACCGGGGCGAAAAGCCGCCCCACCACGGGCCGCGCCGAGCCGAGCCGGAAGGCCACCAGCGGCCGCAAGAGCCCCCGGGACCGGCGCGGGCGCGACGGGCAAGGCCGCTTAAAGTCCATTGGCGGCTCGCGCCTAGGCCCGCGGCCGGCAGCACTCACCTCCCTGGGGGAAGGCGCGGCGGCCTGCACAGAGGCGACGTACCGCTCCACTTCGGGCTTCGTGCGCCTCATCATGGCGCCGCCGCGACGGCGGAAGGCCGCGCCCGGCCTCTCTCCCTGCGGAGCTCCTGCCGCGCCGGCCTTCGCGCGGCGCCTTCGGAAGGGAAGGAGGAAGCGACGTCCGGAGCGACGCAGCGGCCGCAGCGCGTTACGCAAGTTCCCGCGCAACCGTGCAGGCCGCGCTGCAGCCGGAGAGTGCGCGAGATCCGGCCTCGGGGTGGGGGGCGGAGCCTCAGGGGCGCGCTCTGCGCATGCGCCATGGCTGGGAGAGGGATGGTGGGGTGATGGTGGAGCCGGCAGGGAGGTGGTCCCGGGCACGGTCGGGCTCAGCCCTCTTATCGGCCCCGGCTGGGTCGCTGAGGTAATGGCAGAGGCTCTTCCTGTCGTCTCCCGGAGGCCGTAGGGCCCCAAGCGGCCTGGCGCTGGTGGGTTGGGCCCGGGTGAGGCATGGCCTGAGGGCTGCCTGATTGTTGTACCCCCCTCAATGTAAGGGACAACTAGTCATTGCTCCGTTGTTACTAGGCCAGCTTCCGTTAGTGTACGGGTCTTACACTGCAGAGAACCTTCACATGTGTGGAACCGAGCCTTAGTGTTTCCTGACTTAAAACTCTGCCTTGTGGTTCTCAGCAACTGTAAACACAAGATACCCAGTGCTCTAGAAAATGAGTTTCCAAATACTTCAGCAGCTGTGCTGAGAAACTTTACTTTACAGTCATTGTGAAAGCATGATTATGCTCTTTGTTACCATCCTGGAGTGCAGCTGAGAACATGGGTCAAAAGACGACAAGATTGGCAACTGTCAAGGCAGAAGAAATTTGCAAGTTGCAGTTCTAAGAGTGCTGGTTCTAGGGTGGTGGCTCACAGTGCAGTACCGAGCAGGCAGTCTCATGTTCTGCTCCTTGTTCTGTCAGTTCAGACACTTCAGTCAAAATGAGGCCACTGGGCTGTGTCTCTCAAAAAGCATAATTAAAAGACTGTCCAATTCCTAATATCAAGCAACCCATTGATAGCCTTGTGAGTCCTGCTACACCTACAGAATACTAACGTCCCCACTGGTTTTACCATCTTTGCAGGAAAAAACCCAAGAAAACACTGCTTGGTCCTTTAAGGAGACCAGCAGCACCCATGTAACACCCTGACTGAAAGAATAACCCTTTTTTATTATTTCTTCTATTAATGGTGATTTATTTAGACATTGGATTTAATTCCCCACGAAAGAAGATATTTTTTTCTCTGTACTTCCCTATAGTGTGTCTACAGCTGGGGTTACCAAACAGTTCATGAGCGCCTGCCAGGCTGAGTACTAAAAGTCTTGATGCTGGTGCAGAGAATGCTGGAGTTGTCTCAGCTGGCTCACTGGAGGAAATTGCTGCTGTTCAGCTGATGGGGAGGCACGGGAAATTGCCGCCTTGCACACAAGATCCAGTGTGCCTTCACACTGGCTGCTGTTTCTCACCAATCCCTGTAGAAGGGGCACACCCTGTGTTGTCCCTGGTGAGGACAGCGCCACGGGGCAGCTCACCAGGCAGGGCAGCAGTTGACTCTCATGCTGTCCCTGCAACCCAACTGCGCGCAGCTCAGCTCGCTACCTGCACGATGGAACAGAGATCAGCACTTGCACCAGCAGCAGCAGAAAGGCTTTAGGCTGTTTCTTCCCCCTACACCTACACCCACTGGGCTTTCTGAAGCACTCCCTAATGTTAGTCTAAGCAGGAGCTTCTAAAGGCATTTCTTTTCCTCTTGTGTGATTGATGCCATGCAGAAAGGAGACAGACTTCTGAGGCATCCATTCCCAAATCCCAGGCTCACAGCCTTTTTTGAAAGACCTAGTAGGGGTCATGGGTAGAAAAACAATAATAAACTCTGCCTCTTCCAGGAAAGTATGTGCAGCTATGCATAATATTTAGAATACAGGCAGGCCAGGAAGTGAGCTTCAAGACCAGCCATGTAATCATCCAGGCTCTCTAATTGCTAGCTTGCTCCCTGGCTGTTTTGCAACTGCTTTTAATTAATCCTTTTCATGACAATGTCCAGGAATATTATTTCAATGATAGTTCACTCCAAAGACAGCTCCCAGGAGAGCAGTATGGATTTAGTGAACCCTCCACTTGAGCTAGGATTCCAATAATAATAATAATAAAAAACATCACCATGAAGGTGATTAAGCACAGGATGTATTTCCCACAAAGGTCTCTGAAATCTCATGTGGAGATACTCGCAGCTTGGCTGAGCAAGATTTTCAGTGCTGATCCAGCTTGGAGCTAGGCATGCTTTGAGCAGATGACTGGGCTAGTTGATCTGTAGCAGCCCTTCCAACCAACATTTTTCCGTGATTCATCAGGCTTTGAACACTCAAGTACCCTCAGATGTTCTCAGGGCTACATAGTGGGGTCCAAGATACATATGCTCATGTTCATGAAACAGAAGCTGCTGCCTTGGTGAACAGTAGCACAGCCTTCACCATCAGGAACTTGGAAACATATAAAACCTGTGTTAGGACCACAGGGCTACCACTGAGTTGAAAGCAGACGTGTGGCTGCACAGTGCAAACAAGGCCTCTGTGTTGTAGATGGATGTAACTCCAAGCAGTGTGGATGTGAGCCAGGTCTTGACATTTAGCCTCAGGCTTAGGGACCATTCCCAACTCTTCAAGCAGCAAGGCTGTGCATATACAGGCTGAAGGAAAAGATGTACAGTCAGTGTAACATGAAAAACCTAGAACAAGAAAGCATTGCTGAGTACAGTCTACTCAATCCATGGCACAGTACGAAATCCCAGTGGGACTACCATGCCAGTTATGTATATTTAGTTGGCACATTTTAAGCTTTTCCAGTCTTGAACAGAGTCAGGACTATGTTCAGTTGCTAAACTACAGCATTTGATAACTACATAGGATAAAGTAGTCAAAAATACCATATCTAGCACAAAACTGGAAGTTTGGGATGACAACTTCATTACAGTCAAGGTAGGACAGAAGAAGTTGTTAGGAAAGTGTACATTTTAAACTGAGACGACATACTTTCTTGGGGAAAACCTAGCGACTGTGCCAATGCAGAAAACATCCAGAAGAATCAAGCTGTTCTTCATAAAACAAACTGCGGTTTCTTTCATGAACCTAAGAACTAACTCCTGTGAGGTATTTAGGGAAGGCGCATGTCTCCTTTAAATCAGGATAATAAGGAAGTATTTACATACATTCACAGGTAAAAGCACAGGGAACCAAGAGAGCCTAGTTGCTTTCCCACCCTTCTCAAGCACTCATTTAAGAGAGGTGATACAAGGTTTAATAACATAGCCTTTATTGAGGACACTGGAAAGCAGGTGTTTTAAAGCAACTAATTTTTCATAAACAGGAAAGAAAATTTTACTTCCTATGATGTAATTACATAAAATCTGTTTAAGTCACTAATATATAAAAAAAAAAAAAAAAAAAAAAAGCGTACTTCATAATGTAGTACCATCAAGAAGTCCTAATAAGTAACTGTATTTTCTATAAGAAGGGGAAAAATGAAACAGATTTGCATGGACAGAAGTCAATAGTATAAAACAATTCAACGTGTGTTATAAGGAATTATGATGATTTGTGAGCTCAGTTCTTGAGGATGGCTATAGAATTAGATCCTAGCAGGATCAAACCTTGTATATTTACACGCTTGGGTGTAAAAGTAATATTGCCAGTTCACTGAAATACGCACTTTCAGTACTGTTCTGAAAATCAATGAAGTCTAGAAGCTAGATTTTAAGTTCAGGTGTTCACATTTGAAATAAAATACTTCACATCCTGCATAATTAAGGCAAAGTATGTTATCTTTTGAAAATACCTTGTATATATTTCTGCATAAAAATATGAAATAAAAAATAAAACTATATATATATTTAATAGAACACTGTTACATATGGTCCAGCAGAATAAGGCACAAAAAGTAAATAGAATGCAAAAGCATATATAAAAGTTAATGTGTTATTTTGAGTGGAATATAGCAAAATTCAAGTAGTTCTGAGTATGCTCATTTCTTGCAATAGGAATACATACTTTATATAGGTATTTCATGCTAAGCCTGATGTACAAAGATTCATCATGTAAGCATAATCTAGAAGAAGTAGGTCATTTGTAGAGTGACTGTATTTAGAAATCTGATCAAACCATCAGAAACAAGGCTCCTTAATGAGACAACGTGGCCTGAAATCCAAGCATATTTTTTCCAACAAGGAGAAGTATATTAGATTCTTGCCCAAGTCACCTGACTTGGGCACATTTTGTGTGCATGCTTAATATGAAGGTTAATACTTTCATTAATATAAATGACAACACATGCCCCAAAAGTTGGACACGTGCACAATTTCTTTTCACAGGTGTTCACAAGCAGATTCTCTCTGTAAAATTCCATAGAGATGACTGTGCAGAATGGGCCACCTGCATTATCAGGGTCAGAAACCTTTCAGGTGAGCGGGTATTTAATTTAGTTCAGAAGTACAGTCTGTTTATCAACAAATAAGCACACATGTTCTCATGTAGAGAACAGAGACTCTTAAGACAATTTCATTTGGTAGAAGGCATACATCATCATTTGTTGCCTGACTGCAGCCTCAGAACAGCCTCATTCCCCCCAAGTAATATATATACGATTTTCACAAAGGAGGAGGAGAGCAGAGGAAGTCTTTACTTCCTTCCCAAAGTTTCAGCTAGTTTCTTCAGTCTTTTCTTCAGCTCTAGAGGAAACTTCTCATAACACTTTTTGCAGACAGGCTTCATATCAAACTCAACAAATTTATTCCTAAAATGACAAAGCAAAATACAGGCGAAGTTTTATCATCAGGGATAGTGAAAAATACATTTTAAAAGTACACTATTAAATGTGCACAGGCAACAAATTACAACTGCAATTTATACATATCTATGAAGTTACTTTTACAAGGTTATACACCGTAAGCAGTAATTACACATACCCTGTTGAGTAAGTTACCCTGTTTTTACCCAAATGCCCATATTTATTAACTGTGGTATTTAAAAAGCCTTCAAAAACTAACTGAAGAGCTAAACAGACTAAACATAAGATAATGGAATAACAAGATTTCAAGTTGCAGTCGTGTGAAAAATATTTTGGTTTTGAATGCCATAAATTCATGCAAGAACTCAAAATAAAAGCATCCTTAGCACTGACCAAAGAAGAAAAGAGCAGAGATGGTGGTGAGAAGGGAAAAAAGTTTACAAACAGATTGGCTTTTTCTTTTTCTGCTTCTCTTTATCCTTTGCTTCACGTTCCCGTTTGGCAAGTCGTCGCTTAAATTCATCTGGCATTTTCTCATAACAGTGTTTGCAGACAGGTTTTAGATCAATTTCAACAAACTTATCCCTTTAGAGTTAAACACAGAAAAAATAAAGGACAGAAAAGGATAAGAGTTAAGAACACTAGGTGAAGGAAGACCTGAACAGAGAGCTGAACGAGATGTAAATTAGTAAGTGGAGCAAAAGGAAGAAAGATGGGCATGTTTTCTCAATGCTGCTTTTATATTTTTTCATACCATAACAGTTACACTATAGGAACATCTACACTCTGAAGATAAACACTGACATGTTTTGAAGGCATCACTCACAGGCATCACTCTTATTGATAAACTTACTTGAGTGTTAACTTAGTGTTGCAAGTTGAACAAGCGAAACAGTTCACACACCATGCCTTATTCAGAGCAGACACAACTAGGGGATGGAAAAAAAAGGAGAAATCATTAACATTACAAAAAAAAAAAAAACCAAACAACCTTGTTACAGGAATTTTAAGCTCACATGCTCTTGAGGCATGAAGAACAGTCATCTGATTCTTGTATCAAGTATTATGGATTACAAGAATAACGTGGCAAGACGAGAAAGGCACATGGGAGCGTAGTGTAGCAGGCCTGTGAGCACTGATAAAGCTGAGACAAGACCAGTTTAACCTCCTTCTGCCTCCTGTTTCTTGCCTCCACCTCATCTGATAGCATACTGACCTCAGGCAACTGTTCTATGATGCTGTGTTTTCAACTTCATCAGGAAACTTTTTCAGCTGAAGACCAATCCAGCAAAATTGTGTTTATGGTTTCATTTGGTTTCATTTCTCAAGTCCAGTTCAGACTGCAGCGCCATTGACAGTAGCACTAACACAGCCCAAGGACACTGTTGGTAAATCAGCACTACCAAGGTGAAAATATCTATGGACTCATGGAGTAAATTACTTGATCGAGACAAACTTGGACATATTTTTATTCTTTGCTTTGGAGAGAAAGTAAGTATTTCTTCTTTGTTCTGTATCTCAATCCATTTTCTGTTCTCCCTCTTTTTTAATATGCCACCTCAGTTTTCCCTGCCAAAATCTGTTTCTCTTCTTAATCCAAGTTAGAGGATGCAGGACAATGGTCTTCTCATAAAATACAGTATTTTGTCAACAACAAACAGAACCAGAGCATTATCATGCAGAGCGTTTTTCTTGCACTATGGGACAAGCACGTCCACAGATGCAGTTATTCCACTGCTTGCCAAAATAGTACTAGTCAGATGAAAGTCTTTGCTCCCAAGCAACAATCACAGACACTCAAAAACTGCTGCCACAGATGTTTGTTTCACCAGTCAGAGAGAGAATAATATTGGATATTCATAATTTGTGACAGCAGTGTCAGATTTGTGTGCATAAATGAAAGAAGAACTGTAACTGAAGACATACACTAAAAATCAAGAAACTGCTGCATTACACTATATTCTGTTCATTTCCACAGAGACCAAAACATACAACATGGGTGTCAGATAATAGGGTGAAAGATTAGAATTATACAGAGATGTATTTATGGGGCAAACTGGATTTATTCATTCACCTCAAGTTCCAGTTTCACTCATTTTTGTAGGATTTTATTGAAGAAGAGGACACTGTTTCCTCTAAAGTGTTTTGGATTGTTGTTCTGCAGGTCCAGTTCAGAAAATGTGGGGAAAGCACACCTCTGGAATGTAGGTCTCACCCTATAGTTACATGACTATAATCTAGTTTATGCCTCTTTTTACATGCTGGAGGTTTCCTCCTACTTTGCTAATGGCTTTGGCTTAGGCTAACATTATAGTATTTACTTCAGGCAGGGGTAAATAGGCACATAATGTTGCATTATTTCCGGTAGAATAATTTGCTTTTGGCGTTTTATCATACCTGGTTGTCCCAAAAACCCCACAAAACCACACCTCCCCTCAAAAAAACAAACAACAAACAAACAACAACCTTCAAAAAAAACTTAAATCACTTGGTTCCAGTTCTGCCAGTTCTACAGGACACATCTTTCCAAGAATGATTTTTACTGGGTTTGTGACATCATCATCAGCCTAGATTTCAAAACACATGTGCCTGTGATACTCTTAAGAACCAAACTGACATAATGGAAACTAAGGCACTTTTAAAAAATCCCTTACAGTGCCCACCCATGTCTTTCAATATCTAAGTACTTTTTCATATTTGGTTCATGATTCCTAAACTCACTTAAGGAGATGCCTGTGTGGTCATTCTCACCATTACATGTGCCCTATTTTGGAAGTTGGTGAGGCAGGAAGCCACTTCTGTGCATCTCCCAGCATTCCTGGCCTTATTAAAGGGTTTCCAGTTGACCACGGTTCTCTTCAGACACTGAATGGTCTTCTACTGTCATGAAATGCTTGCTGTAAAGTCTTCTTACCACTTGATCTCTGGCTAATCAGCTCTAGCCTCATCTCTGATCAAGTGAATGGGTGATATTATTTTAATAAGAACAATCAAGGATGCAGCAGGGGGCTGTTTTCCGTTTACTTCCACTTTTAAAGAGGACTCCTATCAGAAAAGAACATTAAAGAAACAGAAAAGTGCTTACCATCTCCTTCAATCACACGGTTGCAGTGGAAACAAACATCACCAAATAGCTGAAGAGGAAAGATAAGTGACAAATTTTTATGTAATGATTTTATCAAGGGGAACTTCTGAAACTAACAGAATACTTCAGCTGATGGACACAATATTTCAGTAAAATAAAGGGAATGCTGGCGAGTCTGGTCTGGTTTTCCAAGTACATTTTGCATCATCTCATCACAAAAAGTCTTTACAATATTAAAGATGAAAATATTTGTTGAACTCCAATCGATTTTGTCTTGTTTTAACATTTCTCTAATCCCAAATGTTTGAAATACAGCAGCTGATGTCACATACACATAGTTAATAAGCAGCCAGTTTAACATTTGGACTTACATGCATGACTAGAACACCACATTACTGCTTCTGGCAAAAACTATAAGGAAATGTTATTTTTATTAAAAAAGAGGAAAATTTAGGCCAAAAATTATTCATTCTATTTCAGGGCTTAACATTTGTCCACAACAGTTAAGCAGCGCCCGAAGTTTCATGTCTTTTCTTCTAACTGTAGAAGTTAACCTAGTAAAAGACATCCACTCTACATACAGCAATTGCCTGGGATGTGCAACTGCCCCATCATGGCTGCAACACTATTACTACTAATGTCATAGCATTTATTGTCTACAAGTATGCCAGCAATTTTTCAATCATCTGCCCTTCATCACTGGCAAATTAAGAACCCATCTGTAATTAGCAGGTGCCTTACAACTCCCAAATAAAACCCTTACTCTTGTATTTATATAAATGAAGAGGTGGACATGACACAATGCTGACAGCTTCCAAATGAGAAAGGTCTATGCATCATGATTCAGGACTACACCATCAAGGGAGTCTGGAGAGAGATAATTAAGATCTTCACTGTGAGGGTGGTGAGGCACTGGCCCAGGTTGCCTAGAGAAGCTGTGGCTGCCCCATCCCTGGCAGTGTTCAAGGCCAAGTTGGACAGGGCTTGGAGCAACCTGGCCTAGTGGAAGGTGTCCCTGCCTATGGCAGGAGGTTGAAAATAGCCGGTCTTTAAGGTCACTTCTAACCCAAACCATTTTGTGATTATATAATTTTATGCTATAGAAATCCTACATAAATGCAAGTTGTCACTAGGTGGTGTCATCTAACAAATTTAGTCTGCAGCCTTCAGCAACCTAATGAATGACCTGGGTTAAAACAGTCAGTCCCCTTAGTGCAGCAGCTGTTGGGAAAACCACACTAGTCACTAGGGCCTTATCTTAAACCACAGCTACCGAGTGCCAAATATACCTCAGTTTCTTGGGAAAGACCATTACCTGCTATGATCTCCCAGACATATAAAAGCTTGTAACAGCTCTACTTTACCAATAACCTTGAAGAACAACTCAATACTGATTGTCCTGCCTATCCATTGTGAAATACCTGCAACTTTCTTTCTCAATACCAATGTACAGAGAAACCCGTATAAATTAACTGTAACATAACATCTGCTAATTGGCATTACACACACAGGTGCCTGTAAGAGGACAGAAGAACGTCCATGGGTTTCCATCTCTACCTGATAAAACCAATTCATGAGTTTAATGATTAACACCAGTTTAAAAAATACTCAACCTTACCTGGTTGTAGTGGGTTTCACAATACGCCAAGCCTTTTCTCTCGTAATGACGATGACCCAGGAATGGCTTTTCACATTTTGCACAAACAAAATGCTACAAAGAAAATTACACACCATTTTTTTATTATTATTTGGAAGTAATGATTTTTTTTTTTTCTGGAAAGCAAACCAACCAAACCCAATGCTGAACATTACTGAAGTCTACTGAGCTAGCTGTGCCATTTTGAAAAGGAGAATTAAAACTTTCTCATTTCTACATTTAGACCACTAAAATAATGTTGCTTTTAATGTCTTCAAGATTCAATACAGAAGTTAGAACAAGAAGAAAAAATCAAGCAAAGGGATTCCCATATGTTATCAATGAACAGAATGAAGAGATATTAAATTGTTGATAATGTGCAACATTACTACACTCTTGTGAAGACAACAAAAGGAATAAACTGTTTATCTTTCTGATTTCAATTGAAGATGTAGGACTACATCTTGTACATGCGCCTGAAATATGAACTCTCACATAAAGTGCTTTAGAGATATTTACATGGCAGGTGACTATGGAAGACATAAGGGTATTAAGATGATCAGTAATATTACGGTTGACACAGAATTTTACTGCATTTCCACTCATACTACTTTACATTCTGAAATTTTCTTTTGTAAAGACCTCACAGTGCTTCCTTTGATAAAATGATTTTAGTTTCACAGACAAAGCTGTCCATAAAGTAGGAAATAACTCCTATTTCAGCATGGAAGACTGGCCACAAGAAGGCTGAAAACAGGATTAGGAGAAGGCATTTACTAATCATTGCTGCACACTTTGCTAATCCTTTCATTGAAATTCATCAGCAAAATCACGGATAAGTATGTTAACATTTATGTTTGTAAAAGGCAATATATATCATCTGGTATTTACCTCCACATGCCATTGCTTGCCCATAGCATTCACCACACGGCCCTCAATTGGTCTCCTACATGCCCCACAGATGGGGACGCCCATTTTGTCATGGCAGGGTAAGCAGTATAATTCTCCCTTCAACTCACGAGCATCAGCAGTAAGTTCCTTCCTGTTCAAAAGTTCATGAATTGAGAACATGAGTAACAGCACTGAACAATGTCAACTCCTGAGAGTTTCTGAAAAGAAAAAAGTAACTTTTAAAATTTGTTTTAGAAACTGTATTTGTCCTACAGTAACGCAGCAGCATCAAATATGACAGTTCAACACAGTTCAAGACTGATCACAATAAACTGAGAATAGGTTGCAAAGTGAGAGGCACTAAGGCACTAAGTCTCTGGAAACCACAACTGAGCTACTGGCATTCTGTATTCTGGTTATGTGGCACAAATGTTGTGTGCAAGCTGTAGACATGTTTGGTTTATATTCTGGCAATCTTATCGCTGGTTTATTTTAGATTTGTGTAGCTGTAACTGAAAGTAAAATGTAGTCCTCTACACCTAGGTACATTTTCCTTGTTGTATCAAACTTCAGAGAAAGAGAACTATGGACTCAAATGAGCTAACTACATTTATTCATTGCCAACTGCAGAATCTCATATACTCTACTTTTTACTAATTTGCATGGTTAGAATGTGGCCGTACTCACTAATGCTCTCAGCTGGTTGCCACTGACACAACTGTACATGTTGTTATTCAAATCACTCTTTGCTATGGCAATGAAATAGTAGCTCCCTTTGCACCAGAAATAAACAACTAATAATCCGTGCTATATCCTACAGTGCTCCATGGTCTGTGCATCAGTGCAGTGTAGAAACACGCAGCTTCATGGACTGCAGTTGCAGAAGCTGATAAAATGAGATGGGAGAAAGCGTCTAAGAAAAAGATAGGCTTTAAAAGGACAGAACAAAGTTTGTGTGCCATTCAGCTAAAATGAAATAATATAGGCAAGATAGTAACTCAAGCAGCCAAAGAGGGCCACTTTTCTTCTTCTCACAGCAGAACAAGCTGTCATTTTGCTACTGCAGAAACCATTATCTGTGTCCATACTTCGTATTTTGTAAGGTACCACCCTGTTCTGCAGAGTCCAGTCTTTCTCTACTCCCTGACAGATTGTTTGAACTCAAGGTCCAACTCCATGATCTCAAAAGCAGTAACACATATCTAGCTACAAGGCACCCAAACCCCACCCCTCTTGCCAACTGCACAGGAGAGGTTTTCATTTTAAGATGTAACTGATGAACCAAGTAAACCCAGCATTTTCCCGTTTCCCTCTGCAGAAGTCAAGTTACCCGCAGTTTGCACAGTTGAAATGATCAGGGTGATAAGGATCATTTTTGAATATGAGAGGCTGTTCGTCAATAATGGCATGACACTTCTGGCAAATGTACTTTCCCAGGCCTCTGGCTTTTTCCCTGTTATGGCAGGGACGGCAGAGATGTCTGAAACAGCATAAAAAAAGAGAGGTAAGTACTGGAACCAGGTACCACAGTGCAAACTATAAGCCAAAATTCTATCAGAACCTCCTTTCAATGACTCCTTTTCGGAGGGAAAATAGTCTTTAAAATGATTTCCTAGCTAGACTAACCAAGTTCAGAAGAGGCAGGGTGATCTTTTTATCTTCTATGACCATGGGAGCCTCATTTGAGTTTAAGCTGTGTTGTAACAGTTTGCTATAAATTCTCTTATTATACATATGAAGCCAATGGCTGTAAAATCCACATTTGAAACATTCTTCTGATTATAGCTGGTAAAAATATTCTGGTCTGTGAAGGTTCCCACTGGACTTAAAGCAATTATTAATAAACAGGTGCTAAACAAGACCAAAACTGGAAACCTAAGTTGGAAAAAGAAAGTAAACATTTCTATGAAAAAAATAAAGACAATGCTTCTGTAACTGAATGTTTTCTCTCTTATTAAGCATAACAGTGGCCCCAAAACGTCACCGTGTTTGCCAAGAAATCTGGTGTTAATTTTTAAAGTGTGTATTCTAAAATAGCCATTCTTAGTTTTGTGATGCACTCTTAGACTTTTCCCCACAAAAGATGCCTCAGTTTTTCCATCTCAGCTGGAAAGCTTCAGGAACCAAAACCTCTCTTAGTCAATTTTACTCAGTCCCCCCTCTTAGTCAATTTTATTCATGATCAATTAACAGAAGGAAGGGTGAAGATCTACCTGCCAGCATTCTTGACAAATCCAATATCAGCCAATACTTGTTGGCAGATATCGCAGCAGAAGCACTCTGGATGCCAGCTATTGTTCATAGCTTTAATAACACGACCAATAATGAACTCACCTGTAAGAAACACAACACCAGGATGCAAAATAACACACCAGACAAAGTCAGCCCACAACAGAACTGCTAGAATGACAGCATCACCCTCTTCCTCCCCCCCCAAATCTGGTAGGATACATTGCTTTCAGTATCACAGTTCTGGTTCTAAACTCTGGAATTTGGGTTTGTGTGGGGTTTTTTGCTATGGGTCAGAAGAAAATGTCGTGCTGATGGAGGACCTTCTGTTCTTTACAGACAAGCCCTTCTAGATGCACACTCTACCTCCTCTCTGCAACCATCCTTTATCAGTTGCTTTCCTGTTTTTGCGTCTCTTCTCAAGCTGTTCAGAAATATATGGAGTTCTTTATATTATTATATATGTCCTGTGTCCTAATCATCTTCCTCCTTCTCTTCTTCAAGAAGATGACACCTTTAACTTGTCATGTACATAGTACTGGTTTCTACTCTACTAGGATCAAGCCTTGAATGGGTACTATGCTTAAAGCACAATAGAACTGAGCTTAGGTAGCTATGGACATCCTGCAAAACACCTCACACGGAGTCAAACCGCAAAGCTGCAGTGAAGCTGCAGAACAGTCATTCCAACACATACAGCTTCTGACCTACCACAAGGAATCCTGTCCTGCAAGGCATTAAAAAACTAGCATGAGAACCACCGTTTTGCATGCAGTGTGACTGTACCACACAGGCAGTGGAGCTATGTCCACCATACACAATTCAGTCATTCTCTATGCAGACATTGTAGCCAAGGCCCCTAAGCAGTACAAAGGCTCTGCCTAAAATGCATTGAGAGATCAGCTTCCCAGTTCTGTGAGAGGTTGAGTCCTAGCTTTGGAGAATACTGGCTTTGGAGAATACAACTCCAACAGCTGCCAAAGGGAAGCGATCGGGCAGGTAACTAATGCAGACATAGCAGACAGATAACATCGGGCATGCGGCTCTGTGGCGTTCCCATGAAGTCATAGCTTTTCAAGAACAAAACCCCACAGACTCCATAAATGTCAGGAATGCTTGAGGCCTCATTGCTGACAACAGCCCAGTCCATTTTGGCTGTGCTTATGAAATCCAAGCAGCGGCAAAGCCCAGCTCTGCACAGGGCCTTGATGATGTTTTAAGGAAGCTGGTGCTATACAAGGAGCCAGGGCAGAAGAAGTGGGAGCTGTGCCAGCTGGACCAGAGAAACTCTGGAGATAGGTTATGTAGCTCCTCAGAAATCATCACTGACCCATTTCTCCCTCTTCTCCTGCTTGCTTACATCTGCAGCTTTAAATTCAAAGGTCCATAACATCTGCTTCCCTCTCCTTTGGTGTTCAACCTCTCCCTCGGCTCAGCAAAAGTCCTCACTGAGGTAACTGAAAGCTGTAGCGCCTTGTCAAGGTGCCACAGAAACACAAGAGCTTCCAGACCAGTGGAAACAGTCAAATAATGACTACCCAGCCGTTCCTGAGAACGATGTGTCACGCACAGGGAGGGAAGAAAACCCATGCAAATAATTACAGTGCAGCAGACACACAAGCATTTACATCAACAGTGGCAAATAAAAAGCAGCCCTCAGTGATACGTAGGGTGGACATTAGATGCAAATACAAAAGGGGACCAGCTGATCATCATTTGATTGTAACAGTAGACGTTGAAGGCTGTCCCAGCTTCCATGGGGAGACGGACAGCATGGGTGGGTTATAATAGTCAAAGCAGATGACAAAGACTTGTTGCAGGGTTTCAACTGCATGAAAAGGGCCAAATATGATCACATCCAGATGTACAGACATATATAATCAGAAGTTCATGAATAGTCTGTTCATTGGGTCACTGGATCAACAGCTAAACTACTCAATCAAATAAGCAAACTTGTTTGGGTTTGGGTTTTTTTTTACATCATATTGTTTGATGACCTTGACGAAAAGCAGCTTCTCAAACTGTCTGAAGTCTAGTTCATTCTGGAAGTTCAGATGCTCAGCTGCATAGGGCCATCTCCAGAGAACACACACACAAGGGTTGCACCTCTTCCCCCAGTGATGCTCCCATTTGTGATCAGTGCACAATGTTTCACCTTGATGTAAAACTCACCACACTGATGGCAGCAAGGGGCAAAAAGCATTTGAAAATCATGTTCACAGTACTTCCTCCCTTCAAACTGCAAATGGAAAAAAAATTTGAGTGTTAGAGAATGAAGAGCCTGCCTGTAACATAAATGCTGTATGTAAAACACCAGTTTGTTCCCATATGCAACTGGGTAGTAAAACAGACACAAAAAAACCAGACTATATGTTAGGCATTAAATCCACCCACCTTAATTTAGCTACTACAATGCATGTAGTGTTAATAGCACACCATTCCTCTAATGCTGCTCATAGTATAAGGCATTTTCCGTCACCCATTTACATCACAAGAGACATCTGAATTTTCACAGACTGCTGAGACTCTGATGCAACTGGGCAAATTCTGGGCAGGAAATTAGCTAACAAAAACCTCTCCTGGAGGGGAAGCATTTTCCCTGAACCCGTTTGATCTCTTCCCCACTCTACATTTCCTGCAAGAATGACCCAGCATACTGGAGGAAATAAGTAGGAGGAGAGGAAGAACACCCAGGGACAGAAATCCTTGCAATTTGTGGAGCAGCACAGCCAAAACATGAAGGGAAATAAGGTTTTTCCTTTGTGGTGCTTATTTCACAGAATCACAGAATCATTTAGGTTGGAAAAGACCATTAAAATCGAGTCCAGATTTTAAGGAACAAAGTTCACTACATCTGTGAGATGATACAAGGAACTGAACTTAAGGGAGTTGGATCTGAACTTTATCACAGCTTAGAGAAGTTCAGTTGCAGTTCAAGCTTGCATAGAAAAAAAACCCATATGGAGAAAAAAAGTTCTACAGCACTGCATTAGCAATTTAGCCAAAGAATATGTAAAAACATGCATGCAAGTATGTCCTGAAAGTACGGGAAATGTTTAGATACCTTCAAGGCACATCATTTCTAGACACAAATGCCAAGTAGCATGTCAAAACCAGATAGTATTAGGTATGCTATAAAATGTTTGGATTTTAATGTCTTAGTTTAAAATAGTGGAAAAAGGGGGACAGCAGGAAATCCCACTCCTTTCTTTTTACTGGGCCTAAGACAAAACAAAGCAAATAGCATAAAATAGTAGCCACATATAAAGTTTTGGTGTATGGAGGGAAAATACAGCAATATGCTTCAAGATTACCTGTTTAATATTATGAAATTCCAAGGATCAAATACAATATAAGAATAGTAATTACTCATGCAAGTGGCAGGATGAGTACATAATGAATACTCTTGAGATCAGAAACTTAATTCCTTTGCCTGACCTGAATTGCACATTCTAAGAACAGAAAGACGTGTTTGATACAGACTCTTTCAGAAGTCCCTTCCAGTGATTTATCAAGTGTTTTTTTCCAGTGTAATAGTCTAAAAAAAGATTACTTTTTAAATCGGAACTTTTTAAAAAGAAAATAAAATTGAGAGACAGAGGGCTAATATTTTCTCAAATAGTAACGGGAATTATTGGTTTGTGGAATTGTGCTTGCTTCCAGCCAGGCAAAATCTTTTTTAAACATAAACAAAATCCAAAAGCTTCCTGTTTTGTGTAAACAGGTGGTCCAATGGGCGATGCTTAGGTTTGCTTGGATTTCAGAGCCACCACATGTTGATCTGGGCGGACCAGACAGGTTTTCTTTCCCTCTGGTTTGCATCAGGTAGGTTGGTTTCTGTTCAGCCTTGTTTACATTTTCAACCTTCTCAGTTCATTTGTGCTGCCTTTTGTGGACGACTCACAGCACATACTTTAACAGCAAGGTCATTTGATTGTTGTATCCTGGAGGTCCACGAGTTAAATGGCTCTGCACTGGACATTTCACTGGGACATAACCTCCAGCTGATCTCCATGTTTTTAGCTAACTTAGTGGAAAGACATGAGTAAAGATGCTTTTTCTAAGGTAGTTTTTTGGTAAAGCCCATTTAAAGAATAGATAGCAGTTGGAATAGAAACAAATCTGACAAGCACTGCAGCTGCAACTTCCTTTAATCTTCCTACAGGTTATTACAAACATCTTAGAAAAAGACCCAAACTGAAAGGCACTCCCTCTCATCTAGGAGACAAAAGTTACAGAATTACAGAATCAGCTAGACTGAAAAAGACCTTTAAGATTATTAAGTCCCACCTCTACCCCAGGACTGCCAAGTCCACCACTAAACCATATCGTTGAGGGCCTCATCTACACAGTTTTTTAACACTACATCTACACGGTTTTTGGAGTAATTCCACCACTTCCCTGGGCAGCCTGTTCCAATGCCTGACTACCCTTTCAGTGAAGAATTTTTTCCTAATATCCAGTCTAAACCTCCCCTTGTCACAGCCTGAGGCTGTTACTTTAAGCTACAACAAACCTGTTGTGCTATCACTTGTTACTTGAGAAAAGAGATCAGCCACTTCCTCTCTCCATCCTCCTTTCATGTGTCATTCCATTTTTTATTATTATTATTATTAACAATAGCATTAACAATAATAGTAACAACAATAATAGGTGATACAGACTCCTCAATTATAGCTCTTGTGAGTGGTCCATGAGGATTTTGCTTTACTGTGTCTATAGTGGAAGGCATCTCTCTAAACCCTTCCATCTCCCCCACCTCAGCACTCTGCAGAGCAAGTTGCTTATGAAAGCAACCAGCAAGAGTCTCTTAATGAATAGCTAGACCAGGGAGGGGTAAGACCCATCTCTCCTAACCTCTTCTGTCTGAGGATGAGGTGCCCATGCTCCCCCCTGCAAAACACAGGCAGTCTCTAGTAGGAAAGAGCCGATCTTGGACCTGAGTGTAACATCGGCTGGAGGAAATGCCCACTGACTGATTACAGGGGGGCCAACCTGTCCCTCTGAGCACACTGCCACTGAAAGTCTCCATTTACCCAGCTGTTCTGCTATTAGGATAGGGCTGTGCACTGCTACCTGTTGTAAAGCTGCAACAACAGCTTTACAGAATCAACAGCTTCCAAGCAGTGGAGTAAAAGCAGACCAGAATTGCTACCACTTCACATGTGACAGCAAAGCACGGAGAGTTTAGAAACTCTGCTGGCATGTGCTTGTGCTAATTTCTGTTTAGGTTGAGCACATAAGAAAGTTTGCTAAACTGATGATACTGGGCAAACTGGAACACGTATCCCAGCAACTCCTAACCCCATAGTTCCCATGCAACATAAGGCACACAGCTCTCACTTCCTTACGTGACAAGGCCAGCACCGGCTGGATTCAAACCTGTATTATCATTTCTACCACAGGCTCATGAGGACACCAGCAAAATTCCTGCTACGCTGTGCAAACCCCAAGCTGCTCATGGGCACCGCTCCATGTGCCTCTGCTTGTGCCTGGCAGTGGCTCAGCTCTGGTGCCAGACCAGGCGAGCTGTGCTGATCCCTACAGGTAGCCCAGAGACATGTCCCGGTGGTGCAGGAGACCCACATTGGTCTGATCAGTTCAGCCTCCACCCATGGAACACAGGTGGAAGCTTATCACGGCAGCACGTGACAGCAAATGTGATAAGCAGCTTAATGACTAACTGGGGGAACTCTGCAAGACTTGCAACAGGCAGGCAAAGAATATGTGACTTCCTGATTGATAAGAGCTGGAAATCATTTCCAAGGTACACCAGCTTAGCCAAACCAGATGCAGAACAAACACAAACTCATGCTGGGCAACCAGCAATGCCTGTATTTACCCATAAAGAACCTACTCAGAAACATGTTACCTAGGCACAAACCCAAATGCATCCATCTTCTCAAAGAGCACGTTATGCCAGCCCAAGGAAGATATCCTTTCTGCCTATCTTCTCCAGTACTTGTTCTTGACAGTGATACAGATCATGTCAAGTCTTCAGAGCACTATCAGCCATTTCCGAGGACTGGCCAACCTAAGCCCATCCTCTACCAGCTTAGGGCTGTCCCTCCCTCTCCCTCAAACCCAGTATGTTCTCTTCTCTAGTACCCAGGTGCTGAATGACAGAGGAGAAAGCTGTGCCCTTGTCCATCATTCTCCCTAAGCAGCACCACCAGGAAACAAGTTGGGGTTTCCACTGCAATCATTTCACTGGCCTCTCCAGTGCTAAGTGAGAGTCTTTCTGGCAGCATGAGATGTGTGGATACCCTAAAGGGTTCAGAGACAGAGGAGAAGGCCCTGCCAAAGATTTCCCAGCTGAAATAGCCCCAAAGTCATGAAGACTGGGCTGGCATGGACAGCACTGACTTGTCCACTCTCTTGAAATGCCCTGGACAGGCCAGTAGAGATGGGGGAGGAAGACTGGGTTAAGAACTGTAAGGCACCACCTGAAGACTGTCAAAGTGCTTAAACAGACCAGAAAACTACCTCTCTTCAACAGCAGCAGAGAGACTTGCTGATGTGGAGAAAAACTGCAAGATCTTGTGCTGGACACCAGAAGGGCTAGAGGCAGACTAGAAGGGCTAGAAGCAGAAGGGTGATGTGAAGCTCAAGCCGCACACAAGTCTTTACATATTCATTTAATCCTGATCAATTATTTTACCTCTGCCAGCTGTGGCAAAAAGCGTCTAATCTCAACTGAAACTTTCCACTTTCTATGTAACATTTATCAAGATCAAAGTCTCTACCCAGCCTGAAAAAAGCCCTAGCAACATTAACCAAAACATGTTTAGTACATGGGGCTATTTTCATTCCCAGGACAATCCATCAACACTCATTTCTGGCTTACCGTCTTTTAACAGAGAGCATCACTCTGCAATAGGATAGTGCTCAAACCATAATGAAGATGTAGCAAGGTAGGAGTAGGAAGCAAAATGCCTACTATATCTGAACACCATCAGGTTACTTGCCCCTGCCAAGGAGTTTCAGGTATAGCCAAACATGAGCAACAGGGAGATTGTAATATTCCTGGGCTAGGTGGAAAAGTAAGAAAATTGCAGTTCTGGTCCATCCCTTAGGCTGCCTACAGCAGGACTTTTCAAACTTCTGTCTTCAACAAAGGACTATTCTACTTTCTGAAAGAGGTTCCTGGAATATCTCACTGGTTTTTTGAGTCAGAAAAAGGATGAATACAGTACTCACATACAGAAAATACATTTTATTGACACAATTACAAATACTTTAGTTTTAGAACATTCATATCACTTTACATTTGCCTCAGGTCTTACAGATCAGGATGGACTCTTTACCACGGCTGCAAGCAGGCAGCAGCTCAGTATATGACAATTGTAATGCAACATGTAAGTATCTAGGGGATGTTTTGTTTTGTTTTAATTTAATTGCTCCTGCCTTGCAGCTCACCTTTTAATGTCTTACAGAACACTAGTGTCTCCTTTACCACAATTTGTGCAACACTATCCCTACAGCAGTGAAAAGACTTTTGATCCTAGAGCAGTGAGAGGAAGAAAACCCCAGGAATCTCCTTTGCCACTTTCTTTTCCAAGCCACAGTCCTCCCTCAGCCTCTCTTCCTCACCATGTAATGTGGCTCTGTAAAATTAGAAATACTGCTGTGGAAGATAAACTGTTGTGCTCTTGCCATAAGGATGGTACACTGCATGTGAGGGCATACTATTGTGCTTTTAAATAATGCTCACCTTTCTTTTCAGATCACAGTATGACATAAATCTTGTAACCACTTACTGTAAATGGGACTACAAGCCACTTGAGTGGGACCTTATCGCGCAGACAGTAATTCCCTGTCTCGCATCATCTACCCTTCCTTACATGAAACACTTCAGGTTTTATGAACTAGTCTATAGCTTTTGCTAAAACCACTCTGTCCTTGAGATAGCTGAGCCACATCCTGAATACCCACAACAGGAGAAGGCAAAAGAAAATGACATTGATCTCAAAATGCCCATCTGAGCTGAAGGCAATCTACCTGGGGCTGAGAAATATGAGTGAGAACGGGTTTTAACCCTTGAAAGTGTGTAAGAACTGCTAATTTTGAATGTTCCACTTTGTTAAACCTAGAGTTGACCTTACAGAGTCCCCATTTGGTTTGGGCTCTCCACACAGCCTGATCACAGCATGCTGACTTACAAGTCATCTCTAAGTGCACCTTTTCACATGCCATGCTGGCCTCGCTCAACTCAGTGATATATCTCCTATGGACTGCAGGATGCTGGGGTTTCCCTCTATATGAGTGTCCTCCTGTAAGAAGTATGCTTTCTCTGTAATTCTGGTATGAAATCTGGAGAAGGATTTTTTACAAGGGCATATAGTGACAGGACAAGGGGGAATGGCTTTAAATTGAAAGAGCGTAGGTTTAGATTAGACATTGGGAAGAAATTCTTCCCTTTGAGGGTGGTGAGGCACTGGCACAGGTTGCCCAGAGAAGCTGTGGCTGCCCCATCTCTGGCAGTGTTCAAGGCCAGGTTGGACGGGGCTTGGAGTAACTTGGTCTAGTGGAAGGTGTTCCTGCCCATGGCAGGGGGTTGGAACTAGACGAGCTTTAAGGTCCATTCCAACCCAAACCATTCTGTGATTCTATGATGTATCAGATTCACACATTTTAGGGAAAAAAATCTGCACTGACAAAGAAATGTCCAGTGTTTTTTTTGTTTTTTTTTTGTTTTTTTTTTCTCAGCTCTGATCAGATTAGGCTACACATTTAAAAAAGGTTATATACACAGAAGCCTTCCAAATTAGCACAGAGATTCTTTTCTCCGTCTTCTGAGCATATCCTTTTGGAGCCTAGTTTCAGCCACTGGACCATCTAAGTTATTGATCTGCCCATAGCTACTTCTGCTATGGAATGAAGGCACAAGGCAAAGGCTGTGGGCAAGGGGGGCACTCTGCCTGCTTACCTCATAGAAGAGCCCTTCGGGAAACTGTTGGAAGCACTGGGCGCAGACGAAGCACTGCTCATGGTACAGCTCCCCATTGCTGTTGACAATTTTCTCCGCAGGGGCAAAGCCACCCCGGCAGCGCTCACAGATGGCGTTTGCAAGCGCATTGGCCATGTTGCTGTCATAAAGAAAAAAGAAGCAGAAAGAAAATTAGCTGAATTAGGCAGCACCACTGGTTGTGGGGCTCTTTTCTTTCCCCAAAGCCAACTGCATCAGCCTAACGCTAGGCTGCTCAACTCAACAGTTTTTCAATGGACTTAATGACTTGAGGCATCCCCTCATAAATACAACTGACTTCCCCCTGCTCTCAAACTCTTTAGAAACAAAACCCCTGCAACACACTTGAGTAACTGTAATTAACTCAAAATATCAAACTCAAATGTCATTACTACAGATGCATTTGCAGGTTTTTTTAGAATGAGAAATGGAAGGCAATTCAAGGAAGTACTATTAAAAATACATTAGAATTACAGAAAACAAGGGCAAATATTCACAATAATTGAGGACTGGCATCACACAGGAAAACATAAATGGTAATTCCAAAATAATTCCTAATTCTACAATGTATATAACCACATTGGTTTGAAAGCTCTAAATAAGCAATGTGAAAGAGTGTAAGGTATCTAACCCAGGAGATATTACTGAGAACCACAGCAAGTAAACAATTATTCCCTATATAAGCTCTGCATAGCTTGAAGTCATTTTACAGATGTAGTTTGCAGTGACGGGATTTTTGGTTGGTTTGCTAGGGTTCATCTGAGGGAACTCAGCTCACAGTGTGCTGGTGTTGGTCCCGGGCCAAGGTAGAGGGTGGCAATTCTCTGGCTGCCCCACTGTGACCCAAACACAGGCAAACACAAGGTGGCAAACCCATGCCAGGGATGCAAAAGAATACTCAAATAGCAACCTCAGTTGCTTCCCAAAGGTATGTGACCATGCAATGACAGTTACGTAAAACAGAGAGGAATTAGCTGCTTCATTAGGACTGTGTCCACATCTGCAGAAGACAGTACAGCTGTTTTTCAGTAATTAAGGCCAGAAAAAGGCTCACCTCATTTTTCCTTTGCAACTGTTTTCTTACTCATATCTAGACTCTCAAAGCTACGCTTTCAGGATAAATTCTCTCCCCTAATATTATTTCACATCAGGGAGCAAATACAGGTAACAGCCTAGTTTCATTACAGTCTGACAACAGCTGGCAATCAAACATCTATCTGGAAGCTTATAAAACAACTGAGATTATTTTAAACCCATGTGCATGCATGCACACATTTTGATACAGCTATCATGCTGTGCCTGTAAGTGCAGAGACCTCAGTCCTCTGCACGATGCCAAGCTTTGCCTCCCAAGAGGATAAGAACTCTCGGTTCCCACCAGGTTCAACAGGAATTGAATTCATTCCTTGCGCAGCATCCAAGGGAGCAAGCAAACACCTAGCACATGGCTGAAAAAGGAATGTGCTTTATCTATTTCTTACACTGTCTCACAGAAGAGACCTATGCAAGGTCACATCTGACCAGTTATTATTAGCTGGCTTTTTCTCCTGCTCTCCTCTCTCTAGAGATCTTTGCAGAAGAGAAAAACAGTAACTGCTATCCAGATATTCACTGCCCCCTTGGTGAAGCAAGTGGGCAAATTTCACAAGGAGATCAAATGTATGTATCCCACACATAACAGACAAGCCTATGGACAAACTGCAGTGATTACACATATCAGCTGTGGTTAACTATAAAGGTCACGAATATTCTCCTTAGATTATATATGCTTTCCGTGGTAAAAAAAACCTCAGACACTTCACCCATCCTCCTTCTCAATCTAAATGAAGAATAATCATAACAGAAATTGGGATCTTTCATCATCACTTCAACAATCTTCGAGCACTAGGGATGGTAAGTGCTGCCAAAGTATAATACAAGCAAAAAGATGAAACAAAGTTCAAAAATAAATGAAAACATAAAGCTTTCCTCCTCAGTATGCAAAAGGACTTCACTTTGAAACACATCATATATGTAAAACCAGTGATGTATGTAATACTGCTTCATTAGTGAAGCAATTTATCCATTTACCCAGAAGGGAAAGGACCTGAAGTCAGAGACACTATGTGACAAATTCCAACCTCGTTTCAGCTGCCAATAAAAACTTCTGATGCAATTAATGATGGAGTTTAAAGCAACAGCACAAATTTTAGTTGACAATTACAACTGGCAATGTATCAAGCAGAACAGTGGCAAAGGTTGCATTACAGAATGGCTTGCACAGCCTGCCTGGAGCTCAGATAATAAAATACATATGTACAGTACACCAACAATGTCACTGCAGTTACACCGCGAAGCCGAACAGAATGAACTTACAATCTTGCATAAAAGTCACAAAACTCTTTGTAGAGTTTTATTTCACTGTGCCTACGTTGCAATTTTGACACTGGTTTCTCTTCATTCCCTGCAGAGTTGTGAGCATCAGGAGCGACCTTGTGTGCAACTTCTTCATCCTCCGGGATGGGGAAAGGGCGAGTTCTGTGCTGGAAGTCCATCTCTCTCTAATTGCTTTCCCGGGTGTATATATTCTGTGCTTATACTGCAAGGAAGCTGTAGGCAAAGTCTGCAGAACTTTGGAAGTATGCTGGACCTCCCCTTGCTCCCAAAGAAGTGATTTACTTTCACAGCTCCGTGTCATGTAGCTGGAGCTGCTCAGCACCCTGCTCAAGCTTCAAGTTAAAAGTTCAGCAGCGGGGCAGTGAGCCCGTCACGCTCTGATTTACTGATGCTGCCTGCAAGCGGAGGAGCACATTCCCCTGCCAGGCCCTCATTCAAACTCAGATGTTGGAAAGGGGCTTTCACTGACGGCTGCTGACAGAAGCAGCCCATGGGAGCTGTGGTGTGAGTAACTTACGGGAGCAAATTTGTTCACTACCAAACTTTTCTGCAGCTACGTTCTGCTGGGCGGGGGGGGTGGGGTGGAGGCAGATTCAAACAGTATTTTATGGACTTTAATGTTCCACTTGCATCTTCTAAATCATATGTGCTGAATTTATCTATAGGCATCTTTGTTCTTGTCTGTACTTCTGAGAAGAGGTAGATACAGATGGATAGTCTGGTTTCTGTTGTGCTTCACAGGCCATTAACCTAACTGCCAGGTATGCTATAACGGGCAATATATGATGGAGGAAGAACGAAGCTTGATTTCCAGTGATGTGCTAGGTTTAGAACAATTATCTAACATAAGAACACTTACTGAAGTAATTTACTGTGGCTATCAGGGAACTGAGGGAACAAAACCAGGAAGAAAGAATTGAAATCAATCATTCCTTCACCACAGAACGCCCTCCTAATGTTGTAATTATTTCATGGCTACATTCTATTTTAAAACCCTGTTGTGCACTGCTTACTAGGGAAGGCAGTGTCAATTAGCTGCAGATTTGCAGCTAATAATCACACTCCTGCAAGCTCTCCCTGCTTGAAGCGCAGCACTTGCGGCAAACGTGGGACACTCAGCTTCCTGCAACTCCTAACTGCAGACAAAGCAGGCTTTTGGGAAGCCACCCCAAGTAACCGACTCTTGGGTTGAACTGACTCAGTCTGGTTAGCAATCAGCTGAACTGCAGACCTGTATGCACTTTGTGCCCATGACACACGGCACATGGGTATCTGAAGAATCTGCTAGTCTGCGAAAGGGCATGAGAAAGCAGAGTAGGACAGGATGGAGATGAACAGAGGCAACACGTAGAGAAATAAGGACTAGAAGACCACTGAATCATAGAATCATTTAGGTTGGGAAACACCTTCGAAGTCATCAAGTGCAACTGTTAACCCAGCACCACCAAGTGTCATTTAAAACATGACCCTAAATGCCACATCTACACATCTTTTAAGTAACTCCAGGGGTGGTGACTCCATCACTTCTGTGGGCACCCTGTTCCAGTGCTTGGCAACCCCTTTGGTGAAGATACTTTTCCCAATATCCAATCTAAACCTCTCCTGGAACAACTCATCCTCTATCACTTGCTACCTGGGAGATGACAAAGGATATGACAAAAAGTCCAGTCAAGGCTCCTACTTAACATGCCTTCAACTTCCCAGATTCTACTGCAGAGAGTCTGGTTTATGAAGGTTTTAGGCTGTACCTCTCACCACCAGTTGGGATAGCTTTCTCATAAGACCACAGCAGCACCCATGCCACTCTCCACACAGGCCTGGGCTTGCACGTAGCCATCTTCCCGCAGCCTGGCCAACACAACACCACACTTCTGCTGCTGCCTGATTTGTGGGATGGGTTTGGTCAGGCATCTTTCATTCACTTCTCAGCAGGAAGCAACTCTTGGGCAAGCTATTCCCTGTGTAGGTGGGATCCAGGCACCATGACCCTGCTTATTTACCCGTCTGTAGGTGTGATTACCCATCTTGCACAGAGCTGCCAGGAGTCACAAGCTGTAACAGGCTGAGGAGGCTGCACCCTCACCACTGACACCACTTGGCTGGAGCTCAAGCCCTATTTTATCTGTCATGGAGCAAGCTCCAGATCAAGTAGTGCTCAGGTTTTAGCCTTAGGCCACAATGATCTTGCCAGAGCACCATGACAGGAAACAGTGCTGGAAAAAAGGTGTCTGTGTCCTGTGGAGCACAAGAAGATGATTGTTGATGCCAACAGAGATGCAGGCATAGTGATGCAGACTCTTCTTCTCCATCCTGCCTCCCAACATGTCCTGCACAGGTCAAGGCTGAGCTTCTTTGGGTATGACAAACTCTAGGGACACTGACTGCAATGGACTAACCATACTGATTCATCCAGGCCTAGTGCAGGTGCGTCAAGCCACTAAGGTAAGAACCAGCAGGTCAATCTGCCTCTTCCTCTTATCACTGACCATTTCCTCAATTGTTTTCTTGTATTTTGTCCCACATTGCAGGCAGTTCTCCTGGGAGGCTGCTGCTATGAATCAGAGAGCCCTGAAGAGTTTCTTTCTTCTGGTGGATGACTTCAGTCCTTGAAGTAACCTACACTCCACAGGCTACCAAGGTGACTGGAAGCCACTTCTGCTGCCTTGTGTCTTTTGTGGTCAACAGGAAAATACTTGCCTACTTCTTTGGCTTGCCACTCTGCAGTCTTCTGCAAGGGTGCAGCAAAGCAAGTAATACAGTAAGTCAGCGTAATAAGATGTCCATCCAAAAAGCCTGGTTTAACCTTTCTAGCTTTTTTCAAGTAGTCCTTCATGGTACTAGAACTCCATATATGCAGTAAGTAGAAGCTGCCTGGTCCTTGAAGTGTATTGC
This sequence comes from Psittacula echo, assembly GCF_963264785.1. Lineage (NCBI taxonomy): Eukaryota > Metazoa > Chordata > Aves > Psittaciformes > Psittacidae > Psittacula > Psittacula echo. The sequence continues at coordinate 63,567,273 of NC_137736.1, read as the reverse complement.
CATTGCTGCTGGTGGAATTAGTCACAATTTGGTTTTGATTAAACAAAAAAAGAAGTTTGCCAGGAGTTTAAAATGGGCCTTTCTGCTATTGAAGCAGTTTCTGCCGTGAAAGTCTGGTAATCCACAAATTCAGAGCAGCTGGCCATGCTCCTCTTTTCTGTCATTTTGCTGGAGGCACGTTGCCAAGACCTGAAATACGCTGCTAAAAATACATGACATTCTCATTAGGGAATTCTAGGTTACTCTAAGGTGAAGCCATCCATAGGGAGCAAGAAGTGTGTAGGGGGTTGCTGATTTGTGGCAGCAGTTTCCCAAGGGCATTCCTGGGATCTGGGACAAAACCTACCAGCCTACTGTTAAGGAAGCAGTGATAAGGAGAACAGAAAAGGGAGAAGTTGAGTATTTAACTGGAAAAGGTAATTAGGAAGGAAGGAGACAGAGGCTTCTCCTGGCACATTGAGGATTGTATCAAAAGCCAAAGCTGAAGGTGGGGAAGGTGCTAAAGGAAACGGCAGAAGAGGGGAGACAAAGCGTTCAACTGCAGCTATGGAAAAGAGCTTTGGAAAACAACAGCAAAAATAGCCACACTGCTTCACCATCACTGATGGATGACTGCTGCCCAGCTCACACACTGCTTTCACTGGACAGCTTTCAAATCCAGCTGCCCATGGCGGCGGCTGCCAGAGGCAGATGGGGACTCTTACAGAGAAGGTTCGGTGGCTGGCCAGCCCTCTGAGTGCTTCACTCCATGCCACAAATAGACGTGCTGAGCAGTCATAGCTCCAAACAAGGCACTTGGCACAAGCAGCTGCTGCTTGGCAACCTACTTGTGCCACCATGAAATATCACTGCGTCACTGGCACTGTCTGGAGGCCACATGCCCCTTTGGGTTATATGGGGAGATAAGTAATCACAACGCATCCCTCCCCTTCCTGCATAGGTTAACAATGATTTCATTCTAACATCATCTAACACAGATGCTATGCAATGGCCCTCACATGCAAAATACAGAACAACTAGGATAGAGCTTTACTGCAAAATATGCATGGGCTTGCAGACCCCTGCACTGATTTCTACACCAACTTCTTTAAGCACTAATTGACTTTTAGCGTCTTCTTTTAATTGAAGTGGAAAACACTCTTGGGTTCTGGTTACTGTAATTGTTTATCTCTTAACAATTTCTGTGTTAAGCTGGTCTCCTAAGGCAATCTGAAAAAATGTAAGTATTTTCTATGATAAAATGCACATTACCAGTAGGATTTTCACATATGCCCAGCACTGCCCTAACTTCTGTTTCTATTAAGAAGGATAGAAAACCACCTTGAAACCACTGCAATAAAAAAACAAGGTGAATTCTGAGTGCTCCTGAAAGTTTCAACCTTTAGTCTTCACCACTAAGAGGATAATTAAGCTTATGTGGTGTGAGTTTCAACACGGCAAAAAAAAAAGGCAACTCTAGCTGTTTCATATACTTCAATATAAATTTATTCTAGTATAAACATGTCCAAAAAATGCTTTGGGCTAAGCAAACAGAGATGGTTAACATTCCATCTCTCCATAAGGAAATGAACATAACTGGAATGAACAGGTAAGCAGCACCTTCCCACACAATGTTTTATCAGCCACACAAGCTCAGTGAAAAAAATCAGTCTGACAGAATCTGTAGAAAGGGAGAGCAATATTTAACAAGAGCACTTTCCTGTTGTAAGCAATATTTACAAAAAAACTATGGTATTTTCTTCCTGCTGGTTACAAACATTACCAAATGAAGCCACGCTTCTTGTAAAACAAGAAATGACTTCTGTGTACAGACACTTGATACTTTTCTAAACGGCCCTTTCTTCCCCCTGCCCCCCAAGTTTTTCCTCTGCAGACAGGAAAAACAAAACAAGAAGAGGACGCCCCATCACATGTAAGAAGCTCACAAGAGCTCTAATGAATTTGTATTGCATGAGATACAGCATACTGTCTGTCAGTCATTCCTAAAATACGCACCTTGTGTAGTTACTGTACATATACTTCACTATTGTAACTATACTGTATCCAAACTCTTCCAACTCAATACATTTTAAAGATGCATTTTATATAACAACATTTATATCCCATTTCCAATTTAAGACTAATGAACAAGGTCAGCTACTCAATACTAGGGGCTGCACAGCAAACGTGTGAAAAGGACTGAAAAGAACCAGCTCTTCAAGACCAGCAAGACAAGATCAGGCCCACCAAGCTCAAAAGCATCCTTCTGTTTGGACATGCACACAGTGAACACAACACCACGATCATTCAGTTCTAAAATCTTAAAGTGTTTGAGCAGAACAGGTATTTATACTGGTAGAAATAAAACCACTGGAAAGTCAAGGGAGGCACAACAGAGTGTAATCAGGCAACTGCAAGTAAATTGTAACTCAGTGTACATGTGCTCTTTTCTCCCTTGGTTAAGGATCAGATTTAAAGTTCAAATATGGAAAAATGTTTGAGATTGCATTTTCTGACATTTCAGGAAAATAGTATCCTGGCCTGTATCAGAAACAGTATAGCCAGCAGGACCAGGGAAGCAATTGCCCCCTTGTACTTGGCACTGGTGAGGCTGCACCTCAAATACTGTGTTCAGTTCTGGGCCTCCCACTGCAAGAGAGCTATTGAGTCACTGGAGCGGGTCCAGAGTAGGACAGCAAGGTGAATGGTCTGGAGAACAAGCCTTATGAGGAATGGCTGAGGGAACTGGGGGTGTTTAGTCTGGAGAAGAGAAGGCTCAGGGGGAACCTTATTGCTCTCTACAGCTACCTACAGTCTTCCGACTAACAGTTTCCTAACACCAATATCCAGTCCATGTCATCTGTCACTGAAATCCATCAAAAATCCTTCACCTAATCCTTAATGTAATGGCAAATGCCGGTGTTTGCTCCTGTCTTAGCCATTTGCCCACGCTAGCTGGAACTGGTATTTTCACAAGCCAAACACCATGACATGAGTGGTTTATCCAGGAGCTATAATTAATACCATGACTCAACATAACACCCCAGCTACCAGGAGAGATTTCCAGTATGTCCATGCAGTTCCTTGTAGGGTACAGTTAACTGCAACACCAGGCTTCCCAGCTCACATCCTTATTATAGCAACATCTCTACTGGAGACACAATACTGAGGACTGAGCCACAGCTTTACTAACCAGCACATCACTTCCAAGTTTCCTCTTGAGTATTACTATTAATCTCCATTGCTAGCAACGTAACCTCTTGAACCATTTTTCACCTTCATCCAGTTTATTTTTCTCTGCTGTATGAGGAAGTGCAAAGCTTTTCATTGCCTGAATTAATTTGTTTTGGGCAGAAGCAGAATGTGGTAAAGAAAACATCTCCTCAGCTGTTGCTCTTCTCTCACACACACATATTAAATTGTAATTATTAGTCACTCCAGGTTTTGGTTTCACATTTTTCTCTTCCTACTTTCACTGCAGCATTACCAAGCTTTAAAACTAGCAGAAGATGGCAGACAGCTGAGCCACCTGCAGTTAACACTGTGTCCTGGGTTCAGCAGTGGCAGTCAGTTTTTTGTTTTTTTTTTTTTTCCTTCTTAGTAGCTGTTGCAGTACTGTGTTTTTGACTTTTGGCTTGGGAACAAAAAAAAACTGATAACACCGATGTTTAGACTGACCAAGGATTTTGTGAGTCTCATGCTCTGCCAGGGAGGAGGAGGGGCCGGGAGGAAGCGGGGACAGGACACCTGACCCAGACTGGCCAAGGAGGTGTTCCATACCACAGCACGTCATGCCAGGGGATGGAACTGGGAGCTACCCGGAAGGGCACGTCCCCTGGTCGGGCGGGCTGTCTTTTCCGGCGGGCGATATCGTATTCTCTTCCCTTGTTATTTCTCTTGTCGTTGTTATTGTTGGTGGCGGCAGTGGTGATTTGTGTTATACCTTAGTTATTAAACTGTTCTTATCTCAACCCGTGGGAGCTGCATTCTTTTGATTCTCCTCCCCGTCCCTCCAGAAGCGGAGGGAAGAAAGGTGGGGGGGGGGGCAGTAGACTGCGTGGTTCTGATTTACAGCTTGGGCTTAAACCACGACACACTGTGAGATTAAATAATGGCCATAATATTCAACAGCCAAAAGAGAGTAACTAGAAGCAATTTATGTTCCTAAGAGTCAAGCATGAGTAATGTATCGACAAATAAAGCTAGTACAAAATAGCATTGCTTTCATATTTCATTATGATGGTCTTAACATTCTGGGTAATACAAATTGAAGGTCTTCATCTTGCAGTTTATTAGCTATTCAATACTAGTAGCAGACCTATCAAGTAAGCATGAATGAATTTCGGTTAGCACAAAGCAAAACTTCCACAGATTTTCCAAACCAAAGGCTTTGGTAATTATTACAAGGTTTTTTAAAGTAACGTTTTTCACCCCAGCAACTAACTAATCCTGAATGAGTAAAGCAGGAATGAATGCTTATAACATATAAGACTTGTGAGGGAAGATGTAAAAGTAATCCCATGCAACAGCATGTTGCTGGAATTATCTGAAGGAGCGGCGCAGGTTATTTGCTTGGCAGAACAGAGCCAAAGGAAAAAGGGAAAAGGACGGGGTTTTGTGCTTTGGATCACAGGGGTTCAAGCCCTGCCAAACCTCCTTCCCCTTTTGCTAAATTAAGGGTAGCCAGTAATTTGAGGATTAGCTTTTGAAAGGAATGCAGTTTAAAACTAAGCAATTATTTGTACACTTCAGGCAAAATTCATGACCTGCAACCTGGTAACTCATGGAGATATTCTATCCTGAAATTAGATTGCTACCATGCCCTTCTAATACATACAGAAGCAGCAGATTTTTTTAATATATCAGAAATATAATATAGCATATGCTTCAGTTTCTGAAGGCAGCAAGGAGAAATGTGCCAGACAGCAGCTAAAAAGCTGAACATCAAGTAATCCAAACAACTTTCAATGCAAACTTTCCATACTGGAACAAGAAGGGGACCAGGCAGGGCAGTTTTGAGTCATGATTCTGAGTGGGTAATATTCTTCCAATAGCTGCATAGAAACAGAGTTCAAAAGGTAGACTCAACTTGGGATCAGGAACTTTATGCTCTATGAAAAGCGTGGCACGCACAGATTTAACATACTGGAAAAGACAAACGCCATTTCACATCCACTCCACCTTCATCCATTCATTCATTGCTGGAACAGCTTGAATCTTTTGAATCTTTCATTTAAAAAGGCACAGCTGAGAAATGCTGGCAGGTATTGCTGGCTGTGTTTGCTTGCCAGTATGTTACTGCCTTTGAGGCCAATAGCTGCTAGTTTGTAATTGATTTTCTTCTAGGTCTACCATGGCCATCAGAGCAGACAAAAAAGGCAGAAAACCTATAGGGAAATATTTCACAAAAGTCATACACCACATTTCTCTTGTTGGACAAAAGGCTCATGAAGCTTCATCTCCTTAATATATAAAGACCCAGGATCGGGTAAGTTATCGCAGGATAACTTAGGATCTGCTGGCAAAGCTGAGCAGTGTCATCCAGAATCACTGTTCACAGAGTGTCACACATGAAACCATCATTTCAGAATGCTACCAGGAACTACCTACAATCTGAAGTTTCTCCAAAGCTGGCAGATACAAAGATAAAAACTGAATAATGACTAAAGCTGCTATGACAAATAAAATCAAGAAAAAACAAACACACAGTCCTGTGCATTAGGGCATCAGAGAATACACATGAAAACTCAGAGCACCACTTGTGCTTGGTAAACTCTGTATGAAGTCCCTGAGCCACAGCTGGTGGTTAACTGGGATTGCAACCAAGGGAAATCCCATAAAAGGCCCGTTCTTTCCTTCTACCTCCCTCCACACACATCAGCTTTTGACCACCATCAAAGGCAACATAACTTGGCAAGCCGGAGCTGTTCCCATGTCTGGAGAGCATCATGTAAAAAGCTCACAGTCCTCTAGAGGACACCATGTCTGTTTGTTTTGCATCTTCCAGAGCCGCTCAGAGACCACCGTAAAACAAAACAGACAGAAAGGGAACCCAAACTTACAGCCTTTAAGCTTGTTCTCCCCAGTGCCTGCAAGTTGGTAACTTTTATTAAGTACTGACATTGACATAATTTAGTTTTTATCTCCTCTGCAGAATACTTCTATGTGTAAATTCACTTCAGTGTGAGAGGCTGCATCAAGCAATGCTTAATTATAATGAAGAATAATGAGTAATCACAGTACATTTTCTGTAGGGAACACCTCTGATTAGGTGTTATCAAAACACATGAAAGCAAAGGCAGGAAAAAAAAAAGAAACCTACAATTTATCTTCAGATAGCTATCTTGTGAGAAAGCAATTAAAATCCTAATTGCTATAATCATTAAAGCTTAACAATTTATGAAACCATAGATTATTATAATGAGGCAAGTCTAAAAGGAACAGCAGTAATTGCTTGAGTTTCTGTTACACAAGCAGCCACCTCCAGTCATTTGGAGTCACAGGAAGTGACAGACAGGTAAGCAAGTCAAACAAAATTGCTTAGGAGTTGTTATGCAATGCAGGAGACAAGGGGTGAGAGGGAAGGCAAGAACAAAAGGGTGTGCGTGTTCCTTATGAGTTATTTTAACCCCTAGAGCAATGAGAAGTACAGCACAAACGAAGAGTAAAGCCTCCAGTAATTTGGATATCTCAAGCTAAAGCTCAATGTAAATTCTAAGTATTGCAATATTAAATATAACCATGAAGCATTTTTTTGCTGCATGGAAGTCACTATAATTAATAATAATAAATCAGTGTTATGTTTACATGGACAAATCTCCTCTTCAATTAGAGCAGCTAGCCGGTGAGCCAAAGTGCTTTTTAATCAAGAGTTCCCAAGGACCTGGTGAGTATTTCTAGGTTCGAACTCTCTACTATTCCAGCAGAGTCTCTAACCGCCACAAATGAAGAAGTGTAGTATTTTGTGACATAACATTTATTTTCAAGCTCCTCCTGGTTTAATATATTAGTCACTTTTTTTTTTTACCAATGTATTGAATAATTACTGCTTTACCTGCTGACACTGGCATGGTAAGCAAGTAAAAAAAATACTTACAGAAAGTGGCTATATAAATATTAACATTTGTGATGCTACTAAGAAATGTTACTGTGGAAATAAAATTCAAGGAGGTGCAGACAGATCTTTTCTTTCTGCTTTCAGTACTCTAAGACATCTGAAAGCTCAACGGGGCCCCTGGTTCCCCAGACAGCCCCTGACCAGCACCATCTTCTATTCCTCCCAGGAAGAGCAGGACATCTTCAGGGGGAAAATGTGGCTGGAAACAGCTGCCCACCTGGATGGCTGCCACACATGGGGTTTTGATGGCAGGCTGAGATTTGTGACCTCGCACAGCTCCCAAATACGGCATCTCATAAGGAAAGAGAGGCACTCAGCCCTACCGCATTGCCGATGTTTGGGGGATTTTATTCATTTGTTCATTTTATATCACCTACGAGCTTAGCTGCGCAGAGCCTATCCCCCCAAGGCTCAGTGGGATGCAAGAATGTGCTTTTGTCTCCTATTTCATCTGCGAGGGAGTCTTTGTGCATGAAGTTTTGGGGCACATCCACATGCCTTCCAGCCTGGAGTCAGAGCACAAAGGCAGGTGGGAGCCTGAATGGACCCAGCATAAGATTGCCTGCACCTATTCATACAGATGTACCCATCAGCTTCAGCAGCAAAGAGTAAAACAAGGCAGATACTTCAAACCTATTCATGTAGAAAACATCTACAGTGCTTTCTGCCCAAGAGAACAGAGCAGTGAACCAGCTGAGTAACTGACAGCCGCTGACTGAAGCTTGCCAATGCTTATTTGCTGCAAATGCTAAAAATTTATTGTTTGGTAAGAACCTGAAACTAACCTCTTCAAAATTTAGCTACAATTTTAATCACATTTGAACCCACATGAACTTAGAAAAGAAAGCTATGGACAAAAATGATCAAATTAACTTTAACTGCAATTGTCAAAAAAAGAATATATAATCGCCCCTGTTTTTCCCACTACCTTGTACTGAGCTTTGGAAATTCATGGTGTAATTTTCTTCAAAGGAATCATTCTATTTTTACAAAGACCATGAGATGAGAAGGAAAAAGAGCAAAAATAGCAAGCATATTATTGACTCCTAATGATTAATCATAAATGTATGTGTACCATTTCCTTTGCATCCTGTTTGCTGACAAAAGCAAGAAAGAATAGCTCAGCACACCGTCAGAATTTGTTACATGCAATTTCTAAAGCCAAGGCAGGACAAGATTTATCAGAGATGTAATTTTTTTCGCACCAGATCAATATAGCTTCCCCTCTGCTCTGACATGGGAAGATGTGCGTTATGGCCATGGTGGATCCTCTTGCACCCCACCTAGGAAACCTACATGCTCGATTACCTCTCTGAAATGCCTGTACACTGACGCATGCAGCACGGGGAATAAACAGGAAGAATTAAGAGATCTGTGTGCAGTCACAATCTCATTGCAATTGCAGAGACATGGTGGGATAGCTGGCATGACTGGAGTGCTGGCATGGATGGCTATGCACTTTTTAGGAAACACAGGCCAGCAAGGTGAGGTGGTGGAGTTGCTCTTGATACAGGAGAACAGCGGGAATGTACTGAACTCTGCCTACAGGTGGATGAAGAATAAGTCAAAACCTTACAGGTAAGAGTTAAGGGACAGGCTAACACGAGTGACAGCTGTTAGTGTTTACTACACCAGATCCAGAAGAGGAAGTCAATGAGGTCTTCTACAGACAGCAGGAAGCAGCCTCACAGGCCCTGGTTCTCATGCGGGACTTCAACCACCCTAATATCTGCTGGAAAGACAACACAGATATCTGCTGGAAAGACACACAGTCCAGGACGTTCCTGCAAAGCACTGATGGTAACCTTTTTTACACAGATGGTGGAGGAGCCAATGAGGAGAAGTGTGCTGTTGCACCTTATACTAACAAAGAAGGACTGGCTGGGGATGTGGGGATGTGAAGGTTGGGGGTAGCCTTGGCTGCAGTGACCATGCGATGGTGGAGTTCAGGATCCTGCATGGAGGAAACAAGGCAATAAATAGAATTACAACCCTGCACTTCAGGAGAGCAAACTCTGGCCTCTTCAAGGACCTACCTGGAGGAATCCCATGGGATAGGGCTCTAAGAGGTAGAGGGAGAAAGTAGGGTCCAAGAGAGCTAGTTAATATTCAAGCATCACTTCCTCCAGGCTCAAGGAGAATGAGTAAGAAATGGAGCAAAGGGAGCAGGAGACTGCATGGATGAGCAAGTAGCTTCTGATAAAACTCAACAGAAGGAATTAAGTTTATGGAAAAAGGAACAGTTCATTTAGGAGGAAAATAACATTGCCAGAGCATGCAAGGATGTGATGAGAAAGGCTAAGGTCCATTTGGAATTAAATCTGGCAAGGACAACAAGAAGGACTACTTCAACTACATCAGTAGCAAAAGGAATACCAGGGAAAATGTGAGCCTGCTGCTGAAAGAGGTGAGTGCCCTGGTGATGAAGGATACAGAGAAGGCTACGTTACTTAATGCCTTCACTTCAGTCTTTACTGCTAAGACCAGTCCTCAGGAATCCCAGACCCTGGAGACAAGAGAGAAAGTCTAGAGAAAGGAAGACCTTCCCTTGGTCGAGGAGGGTTGGGTTTGAGATCATTGAGGCAAACTTGATACACACAAATCCACTGGCCCCAATGGGATGCACTGATGACGGCTGAGGGAGCTGGCAGATGCTACTGCTAAGTCACTCTCCATGATCTTTGAAAGGTTATGGAGAACAGGAGAGGTGCCTGCAGGAAAGCCAACGTCACTCCAATCTTCAAAAAGGGCAAGAAGGACACAGGAAACTACAGGCCACTCAGCCTCACCTCCATCTCTGGAAACATGATGGAACAGCTCATCCTGGATGTCATCTCTAGGCACATGGAGGAAAGAACGCCATGCACCAGTACAGGTTAGGGGCTGACGTGCTGGAAAGGAGCTCTGTGGAGAATGATCTGGGGGTTGTGGCAGACAACAAGTTAACCATGAGCCAGCAACATGACCAAGAAGGTCAACAGTATCCTGGGGTGCACCGGGAGGACTGTGGCCAGCAGGTCAAGGGAGGTGATCCTGCCCCTCTATTCAATCCTGGTGAGGCTGCAGCTGAAGTAGTGTGTTCATTTCCGGGCTCCTCAGTACAAGAAAGACAAGGAGCTACTGCAGAGGGTTCATCAGAGGGCCACAAAGATGATTGGGGTCTGGAACATCTCTCTTACGAGGAAAGGCTGGGCGTTTGGACTGGGCAAATACTTTGTGTTGAGCCTTAGCTTAAGGCATCCAAATGACGAAGGCCTGTTTGGCCTGGAGGAGAAAGAACTGAGAAGGGATATTATTAATGCCACAAATATCTCATGAGGATGGGGCCAGACTCTATTCAGCTGTACCCACCAATAGGGTAAGGGACATCAGGCACAAACTGAAACACAGGAAGTTCCACCTGAAGAAGTACTTTACCTTGAGAATGATGGGGAACTGGGACAGGCTGCCCAGGGAGGTTGTAGAGTCTCCTTCTCTAGAGATATTCGAAAACCACCTGAATATGATTCTGTGCAACCTGCTCTAGGTGGCCCTGCCTTGGCAGGGGGGTTGGACTCAATGATGTGTAGAGGTCCCTTCCAACCCCAACTATTCTGAAATTCTTTGAAGAGAGACCTCTACTCCAGCCAAAGTTGAGCTTAGGGCTTGCTATTTATGGGTAGCTTCCCTTGAAATGCCCTCACTCACCTCAACCGGATGGGCTCTGGTGGTCCTTCCCAGCCCCATCAGGTCCTCACTGCTGCCAGTGGGACAGCTCAGCTACTCACCCACCTGCAACCAAGGCTGGTGAGGTAGCACCGAGCACTCGCCTGTAACCTGCAGCAGGGCAGCGGCTGCACTGTGAGGCATAGAACTCCCTTCACAGCAGCACAAGGAACCACAGTGACTGGTGGGCAAAATGAGCAAAACCAGGCACTAAAGTAAGCTCTGCTGCTTGTGAATCAAACCCTGCAGACAGCCACAGCTGAGTGAGATGAGTTCCCCTCAAGATGACCTGGCACCTACTTGCTAGAGCAAGAGGTGTCTGGAGAGACTCTTCTAAACATTTATTTAGGAGCTTCTACTGCAAATGGAAACCTGACAAGCTACAAAACTTAATGGAAAGAGCCAAACTATATTCCTATGGTCCTTCCTGCAAAAGACTGAATGCACAGAGATGTGTGCACAGAGACTAACTACTCATAAACTGAACAGCAGATCTAGAAGACAATAACGAGGGTCAAACCTCTGGGTGAAGTGACATCAGTGGACACAGATGCAGAGGCTAAAGCTCGCCTTCCTGTTGTGAGGCTCAGAGTCCCACAGCGCACGACCCATCATGAAGCTATGTCAACACAGGAAATTGTTTTTATACTGTAAAGAGAATTGTTTCAAGAAATTTTGGTTCCTGGAAAATAAAATGTATGTGATACATTACATGATAAACATACGCTCTGTACACATTTAGGAGTTCCAGTGCATTGCTTCACAGTCTCTTCCTTATAAGTAACCTCAGGCATTTTAAGTACAAATGACTCTGATGTTCCCAGGAAAGAGTGAAGGCAGGATTTTGACACCAAGCCCCACCCTGAGCTGCTTTGCAGCACCGATATTGCCAGTATTTGGCTTCGTCTTGTCCACAATTTATGGGCACACAAATCCCCATCCTACTGAGCATTGTCCAGCTCCTGCTGTGATGGCTGGACCCAAGAGCTGCAATTACAGTGGAGCTTGCAGCAGCAGAGCAGAGGCAGCCCAAGGCAGCTTGCAGCCAAGGCAAAGGGGGGTCTGCTGCTTACTTACTGCTGGTTTGTGCCTTAACAGAGGAATACCCCAGCCTGGATCCCAGGAAACTATTACCAAAGGAGACAAAGACCTCAAAAGGGGCAGGAGAGAGAGAAATCCCATACTGGGCTGAAGCGCAAAAGGCTGTAAAATGAAACCCAGAAGATACCACGTATTACTTTAACAAAGGGTGATTTTCATTTTAATTCTTTTTTAAATACAGAAATTCTCACAGGATACCCTGAGGATATTGGCATCCTGAGTACATTTTGGCTCAGGATTAGAAAAATATGATACCTGAACTGAGAAAGCAGCTTTCAGTGAACCGTTCCTCGAGGGCTGACACTATTTAACACACGTGGATTAATATGTATGTAAAATGAAATATAAAGGAACTAGAACAAAGAAGTGAAGAGAGAAACTATGGGAGGGTATTGAAAAGCCATGGAGGACGGCAAGCTGTATTTAGTAGACATGAAAGAAACCTCTTGTCTTTCTTGTGGACTCTAGATACTCTGAAAGTACTTGCTAAGGACAGGCACATAAGTGCCACCAGGGAGAGCACACAAGAAAAGCTGGCGGTCTCAAGTTTTAGAAAACTAAAGAACTTTTTCTCTTTGTTCCTGACTGCTCTTTGCCCTGTTGTGCTGTCATTATTTTGCATTTACAATACCACAGCCTTCTGTCATGGAGAATGAAGTAAAAATGACAAATAAGGTTGCCTGGCAACACACTGAAATGTCACAAAATGGGCTAGGAAGGAGCAAGGTTTAGTTTTAATTAGAACTAGCTTAAGCTCTTAGCAAATACAAAAGCAGCTCTGTCTTCAGGTACCGGTTGTCCCTCTGCTCTAGGAGCATCATCTCACCCAACGCTCTATTAATCTTCTTTATCTCTGCTACCCTGCCTTGAGCTGATTCATAAGTCCCCTGATCTGCTATTTCCTCTAACTTGTTTATTTCTCAAGGCACATCCCTTTTTCACATATTTCTCATCTTTAACCAGAAGAGGCTCAGGAGAGGATCAAACACCTAGACTGGTACAGACAACCCCTTCACCTCACCCAGCCCAGTAAGAGCGTCATCCCCATCTTGGACATGCATACAAGTAAGAGAACAGCAACACAACCATGGAAAGCTAGCACTGATTTTTATTTATGTGCTTTAAAAAGCAGCTGTCTCTTCCCTAAAAAGATCTATTCTTCCTCACTGAAGGTTTTGTATAGGAGAAACTAAACATAAAGATGTCAAGAATCTCTGTACATCTCTTACTCTACAAAGTCTCAGTATTCCTCTATCTATATAATCATATCAATATAATACATACTGCTAATGCTATAAGAAATCTATCTAGGAAATTGATTAATTATTAATGCTATAAATAAACACCAAAATCACCTATCAGACCCGCAAGTTAACACATTCCTAGAAATGACCCGGTATTTCTGATATCTCATGGCGAAGAATCTCAGTAGGTTACAATCCTACACAATAATTTCTAACTGAAGTGCTGATTTATAACAAAAGGTTAAATCCTCCAAATCTGAATACCCACCCTTCTGAAACTGATAACTCAGGTAACGAAAGTGCAGTAACAAAACCCTTTCCTATTACACAGCACTCCAATCCAACGCACAAACACTAACAATCAAAAATAATCTAAAAGTACAACCAGAGAACGGGCATTAGGAGATAGGAAGTACTTCCTCTCCACGGAGGCTTTTGTTAGCGTTTACACAAGGATCCTTTTCTGAGGAGCTGGAAGCAGGACAGATTGCTTTCACGCCGAGCACACTTAGAAAAACACCTTTGCATTTTAACTTTCTTGTCTGGTGTCTGCGCTTGCTCAGGTTACCAACAATTCTTTAATCTCCTTGCTCTAAAACAGAGGCTTTTTGAAAATGCGTTGTTACCCTTTCAAAAGGCACGCAGCATCAGGAAGATAACCCTGGATGTTAAATGGATTTCCGATTTTTGGTCACCCTTCCTGGATAAGGTCAGGCTAAGTGGTCCTGCTGCATTCTTTTGTCTAAAGCCCTTTCCACAACAAAGAACCCCCCATGAAGAAAGCCAGAGCCCAGCAGCTTCCCCAGCCCTTCCACAACAAAACCAGCCAAGCGGAGGGGCTGCACCAAGACCCCCAAGAAGCTGCACAACCCACAGCACCTGAATGACCCAAACCTGACTTCAAACCAGACCTAGCAAAGTTGTCAGGCTTTGGAAAGTTATTTACTTGCAAGTGCTGGCTGTCAGAACGGGTCCAGAGGCAACCACCAGCTAACACTGCCTTTCCCAGAGCCAGTGAAAGTAGTCTCACCATCACCAAAACCTACAAGGTCACCATACGGCTCCTGTTATCCCTCCGATTTGTTATCCCTCCATTGTTTTTTTTTCCATGGGGCTTTGGGACTGCTCCTCAATCCTCTGCTTTGCAGAGACTTTCGAGAGCTGTGTCTGCATTCTGTTTGCTAAAGCCACCGAATCAATCACTCCGCTGAGAGGGGCTCGGCGCCCCAGCGGTACTCGTCAATGCGCACTCACCTCAGCTTCTCTTCATGTGACCCAGGCAGTCCCACGCTATCAGGGCGATCCCGTCTCCTCCTGTACAGACCTGACTGTGACAACTCTTTCAGCTGCAAGGCCATCATATTTCTCTACCTGGAGGGTTGTTTTTCCTAAGGGGGGGGGGGTGTTTTGGCTTTGGGTTGGGTTTCTTTCCCCCTCTTCCCCGCCTCTTCCAGATGCTGCTGCTGAGGAGCGCTGCCTGCCAAGATGCCTGGAGAGAAGAGGCTCAGCGGTGTGTCGGCACACCTGCACCCGCCGGAGCTACCAACCTCTGCAGGCAGGCAGGCAGGCAGCCGCTGCTCGGCTTCCTGTTTCTCATAGGTACACACCCTCCCGAAGGGCACCACATTTCCTTTATCACTCGATCACACCTAAGGGATGTCTGCCACAAGCTCACCGGCTTCCCTACAGCTTCCTTCAAACTCGCGCTGCCCCAACAGCCGCCACCCTGCCGTGTGCTGTGCAAAGTTAAGCGGCTCTCCCAGCGCCTGCTGTGAGTCGCCAGGGCTGCAATGAACTGTTAAATCTCTCACAATGTAATTTATGACAAGAAGAAAGTCGTTAGCACTACGAAAATCCAGTTACTCAAGCATCCGAGCAAATTCTGAGAGAGAGATCAATGCAGCAAAATGTGCGCCAAAGTCACTTCAGTACCCTGCATTAAAATACTCTTTTGGAAACATAATAGCACTGTGCTTGTCAGAAATCGCTCTTTTCCACCCATCCTGAAAATCAGAAGAAAACCACAATGTATTTTTCTTCCTACTCTCAGCTACCAAAAAGTAACCACTGTGAGTATTTGTCACATTCTGTAGTGATGGAGTGTCCCGTGTAATTGTAAAACAGGAATGAAAGTGCTTAAAGTTTCCTGTAAGTCAGGAAGGTGACTAGCAGGGATCTGCAAGCTCTGTGTCTCATCTCACTTAGTAATTTTTCAGTAATAAAAGTCTTTGTTTCAACCCCAAGGGAGGCTTCAAAAGAGCTTACCACTTTTTGAAAAATTTTTACAATTTCTTCAACATTATCCTCAGCCCATACAAACAAAAACTTAAATTGGAGATTTTACTTCTGTGTTGTGTAGTTTTTAAATGAACTCGCATTTAATAAAAGCCAGGAAATCTATCAATTTGCAGGGACTGTTTGGACTACGATAAGAAACAAGGTCTATATAGTGTGAATTTCATGGTTCATCACTGAAGTGTTTATTTTGTAGCAGAATACACATAAGAGCATTTTTGAGTTCTTGTAATGGAGAAAAGTGTAATGTGTAATACTGGGTACATCACATGACAGCAGTTTTGTCAGGATTACCAGACTGAACACAAGCAGAGTAATTTTATGTAACGCCGTCAGCGTGCTTCAGCCTGGAATGTCATCAACATACAACATAAAGCGTCCCACAATGGAAAAATAACAGAAATTGTTTTGGAAAAGGAATCTTATAACGTGCCAAATGGATAATGGCTGGAGAAATTCGAAGTGATTTACATGACATTAGAAGGTTGCACACACTGAAAAGTCAACAAGAGCTACACATCTGAGCTCTGGTCCTTAGAAGACAAGAGAGAACAGTCATGACATTTGCCTAAACACGCTGCATTCCAGTTTCAAACGAAGTATTTAAAATTGTTTCTCAATATGCAGTAGGATAAGCTTAAATATAATTAAAAGCCAATTCCGTGCACTCAGTCAATCAGCGATTCAATGAAAAGTTAATGCTGTTACGAGTGAGGGTTAAGGATGGCAGACGACAGATGCTCATGGCACAGCAGCTTTTACATATTACCACCAGTTTTTACTGTGCTTTAAATATCAGTGAAGCAATGATTTATCTTTGTCCAGACAATCAATTTTATATAATAACAATAATGATCTAAAGAGCAAAGACAGAGTGGATTTTTTGCCGTGAAGATCTTCGTAAAGTAATGAAATTGAACTATTACCTACAAATTTTTATTCACTACACAGCAATCTCTTCAATGTACACTTAGCACTTTTGTATTAATCATGACATAAGTCTACCAAAAATTACAGGAACAGTCTTCAACCCACTTTGCTGCAAGCTGCATTAGTATGAAGCACATAGCATTAAAACTCACGTCTATGTGCACAAGCAGGTGCTGGGCTTGGAGAGCCTACGAACAACAGTTTTTACTGAAACATACTTGGAAACTAGAGCTGCACCAAACCAGTATTATTAAAATTTAAAACCAATGCCACCACACAGAGCCTGTAAATAGAAGGAATACAAGAAGTGCAGACATAAAAATTAGTTATTTGTTACACAGACCAAATCTACCTCAAAATAAAGGAGGGCAAGATGGTTATTTTTTTAAAAGAGACCTGGAAGTCAGCTCCAGAGTCATCACTGCACAGGCTTCTTCAGCAAACTCCAACAGGGGTCTAAGATGATTCACAAAATACTTTCTTGGAGGACGTGAGAACAAGCCAAAAGCTTTCTACAACAAGAAATCCAAACAAGACTGCCTTTCTGCCCTGTGGGATCCTCCACCAATCCTCATGAGACACGAGGTTTCAAATCTGAAATTGCTCAAACAGCCAAACTCTGACTTCTGAGTTTCAAATACTTGTTGTAAGCGTGTTTTCTGGAGAGATGTTTGAGAATGTAAATGGTATTTCTCCACTAACTCGCTTAAAGGTTGTCAGAAAGCAACCTTAGCAACCTCAACCTCAGTCAGAAAGCAAACTCAGGCGGACCTTGCTCTACAGGAAGATGATCTTCCCCAGTGAGTGCCTCCTGCTCCCCACACCCCCTTTTACCTTCCAACCCCTATCTGCTGTTTATAATTCCTTTTTGAGAGATTACATTCTTCTCGCGTGGGATGGGGCCACTCGGATCTTTCACATTCCGTCAGAATTTTTGAGGACCAGCCAAGTTACCACAGCTTTTCCTACTACTGGTAGCATGCAGCCGCCTTCTATGTCCTGTACTTTGAAGGTTCACTCTTTGCTTTCTAGTGCATGCCTCTTCACTCATGCAACTGACCTTCCTCCCACCCCCAGAGAAAGCTAACACTGCTACTGCAATCTGATGGGTAAGCTTGGCATTATCAGCATTTGGCTTTGACTCATGTCTAAGCAGCAAAGGTGGAACCTAGACAGAAACTATGCAGTCCTTCCTTCATCCCAAGCAACAAATAACTTTTTATTATGTGGGACAAGGCTCATGCTTGAGCTTTCAGTGCAGCCCCACAAAGCATTTATCTTGATATACCAGGCCTGAAGTGCACTCTCTTAAATGTCTGAGAGTACTGTTGTTCTACTGACTGTAGGTATTCAGCAGAATTTTGCAATTTAAAAAGCCTTTAAGACAGACAGGTTATGTCCAGTTACTTTTCACTGTGTTCAAAGGGATGTGAACAACAATCCATGATGCTGGAAACCATGACGTTGAATTTAGGAATAACAAAAAAATGCCAAGCACTTCAAATTCAGTACATTTCTTCATGAGCCTGTATTTACAGAGAATGCACATTAACTACAGAAACCAGGAAAGACAAAGGGTTAGCTTCCATTCCATACAGAGAAGCCTTTATCAATGTGATTGATCTTTTTTCCACTCCAGTGGCACATTCTTGTTTTGTTTCTTTTTTCAAGCTTTGAAGAAACCACCAGATATCAATCAAATTTAGTTGAAGACTTTCAAAGCGACAGAAAAAGCTGTTTTCAAGGCAGCATAAATGGTCAAAAAAATAATCAGCAGAACATTATAAAAAGACTACAGAAGTGCCCATAGCATGCACACAGTTAAAAGGTGACTGCAGTGGAGAAGCATATTTCTCCATCCCCCATTGCTCACCCAGCTTATCGCTGGGATGAGCTTCCAGAGGAACGTGTCCAAGAGCTTTGGTTTTCTACTATTTCTCACGAAGTCTGGAAGAAAAACAGTCTTTAGAGCCAAGGAAAGGCTTGTACATCAGTGGGAATGCACAAGACTTCATGAAGCAAGCAAAGGAAGGTGACAATAACCCTTCAGCAGTTTTGCAAGAACCCCCAAAGCACCCAAAAAATGGGCCGACCACAAAGGAAGCTTTATTTCAGAATCTCTGAACTACGCTGCTGAGGCCAGTCCCCACAGATGGCTTTGGGTGTCAGTGAATAGTGTACCGTGCCTTGGGTGCCTGCTAGGGCAGGTGGTGATGGAAGGAAATGAGGGAAGAGAAATCAGGCCACAAATCTAAGGACACACACTTTGAAAATAAAATTTCAGACCTTCACAGCAGCCTAAACTGTCAGTTCAAGGAGTTAAATAATTCACTGATTGCACATTTCCTCCCTTGTCTAATGTGACTCCAACACCTGTTTTGATGTTTCTTGTCCTGTTCTACTTAGTGATCAATGAATTCTGAAGCATGCACCTTTAATCTGCAGATTAGGCTAAGTACTGAAGCACTTGAACTATCCATGCAGACATGAAAAGCACTGCTTTGGATTTATGTCTGTGCTCCAGCTGACCAAGCACATTTGCTGCAATTCAACAGGAGTTGCTGGGTTTTTTTAAACCTCTTCTATGGTTGCATGTCCCTGCCATGCAATGTAAAAAAACCCTACATAATGGAGTGCTCAGCACTCTTCAGAGCTGTAATGCACTCAACCTACCCAAGTCCTTTAGCATTTGAGAGGGCAGAGGGAAGAAAAGGGGCTGCTGTGGTGAGCACGAGGGTCCCTTCTCACCCTGGTGGTACCAAAGGCATCTCTACCTCCACTGCAGGCGGCCCACAAAGTTTTGGTTTGGCAAGGCAGAGGTCCCTGCTCTCGTTCCAACTGATTCTATTCCAGTAATAATAATAAAATATAAAAGCAAGCACAGGAAAAGCTTCTGCCTACTTGAACGCGGAGCAAGGTCTTTTGGCTGCCTCCTCCAAGCTCTCTGCACATGCTGCCCCATGAATTCCTAAAATTCAGCTAAAAAAGCCCTGCAAAAGGCACATTTTAATCCAGCAAGTGGAATCCTGCTTTGGCTAAGCTTTACAATACCTCCCTCTACTGGGAAAATGTTGCCGTATTTCTCAGTGCCGGTATTTCTCCCTACAGCCAGAGGGAGATACGGATTAACCCACATATGCATTAATAATTCAGGCCAAACTGAGAGCAGAGAGGAATGACAGCCCAGCAGCTGAAGATGCAGGTTAGCGTTATAGCTACAAACTTATGCTGTTAATCAGCGGATGATCAATGCATGAGTAGGTTGCAAAGAACAAACCATATGACACAGCATGAATCAGTTTTGTCCTGCCATTTGTACTTAAGCTTCTCTAAAAAAAGAGTGATAAACTAGCTGGCAAGCAGCAGAAGTTTTAAGATGGATACAATTACTCATGCGGACCCTGAAATTCACTGGATAAACATCTTAAAAAAAGAGAAAGGAGGCGGGAGGACGGAACCCACACCAAAAAGATGGAGTAAGGCTGTTTTAAAGACAGCAAATTCAGAGTTCAGATTAATCTTCATAGCCCAGAACATGTGGAAAACCAGAAGAAATTCCCAATCTTCATTTCTAGATATAGGACCTTCCCTTCAGAGTAATTTACTGCCTGGGAATTAAAAGCTTCTTCCCAAGAGGTTTTCAAACCCAGCCAGAAATACACTTTTACATTTAAGCACGAAGATTTACATTTACATGAAGATACTAAGTGTGAAAAAGAAGACTCAAAAGTGTTACGTTTAAACAAGTTGACTTCTACTTGCACCCTACTACTGAAGACATATCCAGAAAGTTTACTTTACCATAATGGGATAAAATGCCTTTGGAAATGGGGGTAAAAAGCACCGGTGTCAGCTGGCTTTCTGGGTGACTGAATGTTCCCCAGTAGATGCTACAAAAGACTGAGGAAGCCTCAAAAAACAAAGGCAGAAGCAGAACCTTAAAATGGGTGGCAAATGAAGGAAACCGCCTGGAGATGCGCTGCCCCAGACAACCTGGGGAACTGCCTACCCTGATAGCCAGGTTTGTGCCCCTGAAGCAGCGAGCCCTTCCAGGGCTGCAGAAATGCCAAGCTGTGCCAGATGGGCAACTGCTGAGACCTGGTTTTGCTGGAGTGCTAGTGGGAGATCTCAAAACTCTCCCCAGATTGACTGTGCCCTTTCACTGAAGGAGTGGGAATATTAGTAAGTCTTCAGTTTTTTCCACAACAAAACTCATCAGAGTTAAACAAATGCAAGCAAAACCACAGCAGCCTATAAACTGCTCTGTCAACTCTGTTGACTGCCCAGCAGTTATTCTGCTGTCCCCTTTGTTTTACATCTCACAAATATAATTTTCAGATGACTACACCACATTGCAAGTAGAGAAAGAAAAGCCTCTCATCCAGATTTTGTGTTCTTTACACTTAATGAAATTAAACTGCCAAAGAGAGAAGATGGCATGCTCCCCTTGAGAAGGATGAAAGAGGTGCCTGATGACCTGCATATGCTTGAAGATACCACCACCTCATGGCATACAACCGAATATGACTGCCAAAGCAGTAGGTGATGCTATTTTACAGCTCCAAGTGCTGAGGTTTTAGAAGGACAACCCAGCCGTGAGCTCCTGAGATGGTACCAGAGACTTTGGATGCTGCTGGCTGTAAGAATAACACTGAGCTAAATGGTGAAGGGTGGTCAATTTAGCAGCCCAGAAGCAATGATCATGGTTGTACATCTTAGAACATACCACACAGCCACCTCAAACAGACCCTACTGCCCAAAAAAAGAAGGCAGGGGAAACACATTACAAAGGAAAGGGGAGGAGGCACTAGGAGCACAGATAAAACACTTGAAATAGCACAGGAAATCAGATATACTGAGAAGTATATTCCTGTGTCCTATGCTCTGACCAGCATTTCCAAGAAAGGTAGAAAGCATTAGTTCCCTAGAGGTTATCACCTTTAAAAGGTCAGACTAGCAGTTTGATGGCTTTTAGTATAAGCAAAAGTGTACTTTCAAAAGCAAAATATGAAAAGTAGCTCACTTTTCTAGAAAAATAAAGCTGAAGACATAAAAACACTCAAGAAACAGGCAAGGTGCAATTTTCAGCCACTTAAAAAAAAAATCTTAATTTTTAAGTATATACATTTTGGTTTCAGAGTTATTAAAACTTGTAATCCACATCCATGCAGAAAAATACATACTGAGAGGGAAGTTCACAGTGCAAAAGAAATTAGTTCATACTGGAAATCTGGAATAATGTAAAATGGAAACATCACTCCCCTCGCCTTCATCTTGAAAAGACTACTTTCAGGTTCAGCACAAAAATATTAAAAAATATGATCTCATATGGATTTTTTATAATATTTTCAAGCACGTGAAAACATTCAAGAATTAGCACAAAAGCCTTAAACCAAAAAACCTCAACTGCCCTACCGTAAAATTTCTGCTTCGCTGGAAAAGTGCCTGACTTCTGAAGATAAAGATTCCCTCAAATGGTGCCAGAAGTGATGCAATTTCTGAAACAGGTGAGACAAAATTACTCCTTCCACTGGAATTACACTTCCAGCTTCAATTACTCCACGTCCTCTTCCTCGGTCACGGCCAGCACTGCTCAAAAAACCTCTGTCAGCAAAGGGGTATCTTCAAACCGACCACAAATCCTCTGTTCTGGGTGGGGACAAAATAGCGTCCCTAAAAACACTCCAGATGAGCAATGGATAAAAATCTACTGGGAATACTAGGACACCTCTACACATTTCAAGAATGACGAAGGACTTTGCTCAAAGCTCTGCTACTGGTGACACTTGCTTTCAGTACTAATAAAACCCAGCATTATCCATCCTCTTCCTAACTCCACTTATCACCATTTCACACATGGGTCCTGCTCCTAAGAATTTCCCTGTGAACAACTAAAAGACTGTTCAACTCCTTGCCCAGCTGTCGGTTCAGAAAGCAGCACAATGTGCCCTCAGGAAGATTCAACAGCCCGACCCTCAGCCCCAGCGACTGTGTGGACACTTACTGGCAGGGTGCAGCCTCGCTGGCAGCTGGTCCGCAATGAGCAGCCTTTCCCATATACAGCTTTACACTGAGTACTCACTGATTGCATCTTTTCCCTGTGGTTATTACTGGTAGTTGTGATAAATTATTTAAAAAAAAAAAAGAAAAAGTGAATTGGCAAACCACTTCCTCCTTTCACCCTGTAAAAAACTGACACTGTCGAGAAAAGGACAAACCCATCGAAGTTCACAGTCTGGTTCCACAAACTGTGTCATGCCAAGTCTCCATCTCAAAACCATCAAGGAGAGAAGGAAGCAAATCCTCCACCCTACAGAAAAGGGTGCAATTTACTTACACTGTTGGTATTTTTTTTAATGACAAAGTAGAAAACCTGGAGAGGGAACAGCCAACAGCTGTAAATCAACTTCTCTGGATCACTGAGGTGTTTCAATCTTACAAATTTCCTGATATTCCAGGTACTGAAAATGATTGTCACAACTTCAGTTCCTTTGGATACATAACTTGGGTGGTTTTTTGGGGGGACAAAAACAAAAGCCACAGGCAACAACTCTGTATGCATAACCCAAGACATCAAAATGAGCGTGACTGGGTGCCAGGTCCTTGCCTGGGAAGAGCTATCACTGGAGTCACCGGTGAGCTGTGAACAGCCTCACAGGGCTATCTTATCCCACCACAAGAATCTCTGTCAGTGTCAAGGGGAAGGGAAGACCCTCTCTCTCCTTCTTCCCACCTGCTGAGAAAGGAAGAATACCCTCTGATTTTCTTCTTTTCTGAGATGAAGGCAGCCAGTTTCACTCTCCATATCCTCGAAGACCACTGCCATCTTTGACATCCTCAGCACAGGGCAAGGAGTAACTAGGAACAGAAAGTTACCGCCACCTCCTAGAGCAGGTCCGGGTGATTTACCTGCATGACCAAACGAGTTGAGCTGCGTCTCTCCTATGTGGACAGGGGCTCAAGCTCAGTTTTCCTAAAACAATCTGGATCCCTTGCACACCTCAAAGGCCCCAGACAATCCTTTGCAAGTTAAAGCAGCAA
Organism: Psittacula echo; assembly: GCF_963264785.1. Lineage (NCBI taxonomy): Eukaryota > Metazoa > Chordata > Aves > Psittaciformes > Psittacidae > Psittacula > Psittacula echo. The sequence goes on along the minus strand of NC_137736.1, from coordinate 63,543,861 downwards.
TATCCTCAAGACTGACATTGCTCCCCTTCCACTTGCCACACAGAGCTGTAACAAGTGGAGCCTAAAACCTTGCTTATCACCAGTGATGGGGACAGAGAAATGAGGCCACAACCTGATCTGAAGGGGACATGCAGGACATGCTTCCAGATAGAACTTGTCCCAACTCTGCTCATACCACAGCTCCAGGCCACCTCCAAGTGCAAATCTACTCACTGGCGTTTTCCACTGCATGCTTTTAATAACATGCCTTTTGGCCTGCTACCGGTTACGGAGAAAAGATTGTAAAGGTACAGTTTTCACATCCCCTGCAATCCATTCAAAGGCAGCTTTCTCCCATGTAAGTATTGGCTCAGACTGAGCAAGGCAAATAATTTTTAAAGGTTAATATTTTTAAGCACAAATATCTAACCCTCATAACACTATTCTACCACTCATTGAGATTAATGGTTACAAAGTATGCTTGTAGAGTTTAGAAAAGAATTCAGGAAAACATATTTTTTCTTCTCGGTCACTCGGAAGGGTATGTATTAATTTGTCTGTTTATAGACAGACATAACTTAAAAGCAAATACATCGTGTGAAAACATGACTACTTGCCCTCCGTGCTCTCAAGCTGCAAAACTGAGTAGGGCCAGCCCCAGATTTACAGCAGCATTTAATGATTATTCATTAAATGAATATGCTATATATGACATGCTGCTTTTATCTATGGCATTTTTGCTTGCATTTCATACTGACCCTAAAGGCAATTCAGGAAGCTTCTCTATTCAGATATTTAAAACTGTATTTTAGTGGACTGTAGTGTATCTGCAACATTCAATGCATTGTGGTGAAGTCTGATGCACAATTCCTTGCCTTCTTACAAGATTTTTGGCAGACAATGCACATGCACCTTTTTAATCTTTCTTAACTGCTTTTACTTGTATACACCAAATGCTATGCTGTATCAACAGAGCCTCATTTTGCTTTCCCTTCTCCACCATGTCTCTACATCCTGCTTCTTGCTCCATCTATTTCTGTCTTCAGGCCACTTAATGTTATCGCTAACCCTTTTCTGTGGACAAATTAACAATGTAAGTTATCTTTCCAAGCCGCTGTTTCCCATACCACTGCATAGAGCTTCCTCATTTGAACCACTTATCTCTTCCTGCAAATGCCCTTCAAGTACGAAAGTAGCAGCAAAGTTGCATTAAACTTATCAGTGGACAGTTACTAACCTAGGAGAAAGAATGCACTACAGCTTTGTCTCAAAGTAATGTGGCAAATCTCAAGGCAAGAGCAGTTTGTTCTTGAGCATGGAGAAAACCACAATAAACCACTTGCTGTACAGTACAGAATAAGAGTCCTCTCTTGCTACTGCAATGCATGCTATTTCATATATTGCTCACATGCCAGAAGTTCCACTTTTATAGGAAAGCAAGGACAGTTTGTTGATTCATGGTAACTGTAAAAGCTGCAAGGCTTCACAGAGAATGTGAACAGGCATCTGTTAAAAGGGAACTAGAAAAACAAGCATTAACTCCTTAATTAACACTTTTTAAAGCACATTTGAGTTGTTTATTAACGAGTCTGGCCTGGCTAAAATACAGGGTTTTTTTCAGTTTTGTGACAGTTGGCCCTAGTGTATCAGCAATCCGTTTTCCAGACGAGCTGTGCTACAACGAAACTTGTGAACCAAATTATGGCTGGGGAGAGCAGGACAGGGTGAGCCCCACAGACACCATGCTCATGAGCACTGCCACATCACTGCGGTCTGCAGTCACCCAGACTGGGCATTAGGGAAAATGCAGCTCAGAGCCCCACGAACAGCTTGAGACAGTCCAGCCAAGCCCATCACCTTGGTCCTGGCACCTGAGCTTGCAACACCAGCAAAAGATGGGATCAAGCAGCTGTGGCTCTGTAGTGATGATAATGCTGCTGAGGTAGAAGAGAAGGGCCTGGACGTGGGCTAGGCATGAAATTAGACCTGTGCTGTCAAGCAAAGGTTGACTATGGGACGGAACTATCACTTTACATCCACATTTCCCATTAGTATTTTAATTTGCATCCCTAGTGGACCACCATGAACCAAAACAGCAGCACACAGGTGGAGACATATCCCCAGGGCTGTTCAATACTCAGCAGGTCCTGGCCAGGTCTGTGTCCTTCTCTGTGCTTCAGGTAGCTTGGCTAACCCTCTGCACGGAGATCTGTGAGGTGCCTGCATTGCAGGAGCTGGTGGAGAAGCCAGACAGTCACACCCTGCAGCCGCCTGTCTCGCCACCCTGTGAGATCACCCTTCGCAGGGCAAAATAAGCGGAAGGAAACACGTGCTAGTGCCTCAGCTGTTCCACTCTGCCGAGATGACTGAGCTGACCTAGGAGCTCACCACCACAGAAAAGTCAAGGTCTAGTTCCTTTTCTCTCCTTCCACCGCTCTTCCTTCCCCCACCACCACACTCCTTCCTCCCTCACCTCCACCGCAGTCACAAGGACCAGCACCCTCCTTTAGACCACCTCTTCCTCTCACGAGAGCCCTTTCCCAGCCGACACAGCCTGCCAAACCAGCGGGAGACTGGGGTTTGGGCTGTGGGATAGTGAATGCAGCTGGTGCAGAGCAAAGGGCTATCGAGTACCACACCCAGCACAAGGGAGCAAGACGCAAGAATCATCCCTGCATTTCAGCAGAAGTGAGGTGTCCCCTCAGCATGGGCAACCTGTGCTGGGATGACCGGCACAGGACTGGCAAACACATCCCTTCCCATCAGGTCTGCAGCAGCAGGTAACCCTACACTCTGGGCAAGAGGGAAGGGAGTGGGGTAGGACTCAGGGACAGGGGATGGGGACCTCTCCCAGTGAATCAGAATCAGTAAAGCACTTGTAATTAGAATATGGCTCTACTATACTTGATAAGCCATCTGCACGTGAACAGCGTTCAAATAAACGTTCATTAATTATTGAACCCCCTGACTCACGCCGTGGTGCAGACGGACGGGCCACGGACCTGAACCGGCACGTCCCACCTCCCCTCACACACAGCTCTCCCAACAGCCGCGCTCAAAGCCATCCCTGCACCGACCCGCAGCAGGAGGAGCCGCAGCCCGAGGAAACCGCGCTCCCGCCGGCTCCGGCAGGCGGAGCCCCAGAGCCGCCATCCCCTGGCCGCACCCGCCTCTGCACAGCACTCCTCCCGAGCGTGCTGCGGCTGCTGCCTGACCCGAAAGCACCGAGTTGTAAAGGTGCAGCCAGGTCAAAAGAAGAAAAGGGGGTAAAAACCAAAATCAAACCAGAAAGCCCCTGGGGCTGCCTTACAGGCCATCCTCTCCCTGTCATCAGCCGGTCAAAGCAGCTAACCCCAACAGCTAACGGCAAATTGACTTAAAGCTGGACCTCTGAGCCAGGCTGACTAAACCTCAGGCAACAAGACAAAATTGCAGCCATTCAAATAAGGAAGGAGTCTTTTAGGATCAGGGTGGTGAGCCACTGGCACAGGGTGCCCAGGACACCAACCCAAACCGTGCTACGATTCTGTGAAACAGCACCAATAAAAATAAAACTCCTGCTCTCACCTGACAACAGTCATTTCCCTCCTCTTGAATTCACGGATATTTAAACGCAACTTCTGAAAAAAGTGCTATTGCTACTTATATTGAGACAGGGCTTGAGCAATGCTCTGGGATGAACTGTGCTGCTCAGCTGAGGGCCCCTTGCCTAGAAGTGATAGGAAACACCAGCTCCACTGCTAGACCTGCTCTCCTCACCAAGTGTCCCCTCCTGGGCCCGGAGGGCACCCATCTGCAGGGTGAGTGGAGCAGGAGCAGACTGCAGGGTCTGGAGTGCCAGACACAAGCAGACAGCACACCTCCTGCGCTGTGGGACTGGAGTTGCAGCAGCTGATTGGAGGAAGTATTTGATGTTGGGAGCTGTCAAAAGCTTCCTCTCCTCTAATACGCTTAACAGCAGAAAGGCTTGACCTTTGCCAGCATGCTGCTGGAAGAAGTGAAAGCGGCATTTCTCTTGTTAGCGGTTAAACAATGGAATTTGCTCCAAAACCAATAAACACTACTCCCCAGTTACTTTTTGAATCTCAAAGACTTTAATGTTCATCTATTTTGAGTCTGCCCATGGCCCTGGCTTCTGTTATAATTCCATCTACAGAGTCCAAAGCCACACTGACCAGATCCGAGCCCCACAAAAACGATGGCCAGAAAGGGAAGACATCATCTCTGCCATTCTTCTTAGCCTCCTCCTCTGCAATTCCCATGAGGGGGCGAAGACAAACAGGAGGGCTACATATTGCCCAGCATGGCTGGATGGCTCTTTGCAGTCTGCATCCTGACATGCAGAGAGATGCACATACCCTCTTGCATGCAGACAGCACAGACATGGGTGCTTCTCATCCCAAACTAACTCACAATCATCCAGGATATGTCTGGGCATGGGTCCCATTTTGGGACCTCACTTCACCTATGTAATCTGATGTACCCATCTGCTTTTGGCAACAGAGCACAGGAAAGGAGGAAATGATGTTTTGGAGAAAAGAGTGATCCCAATTCCTGGGTAGGGGTATCATATTCCTCCTTTTTCACTTACAGAGACTACAGACGTATTAACTCACAACCAAAATAGATTTGCCATCCATGGATGCAACCCGTTCCTGATTTCAGTAAAGCAGCACACACCAGCTAGTGGCTGCTGCACTCTTTCCAATCTTCTTCAAGTACTTTGTTGCTCTAATAAAGCCTCTCTGTTATCCTCTGGCAGGATAACAGCTCTCAGGCTTTTTCAGTAATGAATACACAGTCTCTTAAGAAAAAATCTAGGTCGATCCTTCTTTATATTTTACACACAATGTTTCCAAAGTAAGATCTGTTTTTCTGTGCAAGCACATCATAAGACATGTTGTCTTTTCAATACATCCTCCAAATGGCCCTGCCTATGGCCATTTGAGTTCTCCTTTATGAGTACATCTGTTAGCAGTTCTCTTTGTGAAATTTCAACTTCTTCATCATGCACCCTCTCTCCAGCCTGCCAAGACCACTTTGAATTCACTTCCTGTGCTCCCCAAGATTCCTTCAACTCAAGGACACAAACTTCATGAGCTAACTTTCAGCTCTAGCATCCAGGTCACTGGTCAAGTTACTGAATCCAAGTGGGAAAGGAGGAACTCCTGCAAGGTGCTGTCAGGAAGGTACTGCTGGGGAAGGTCCTGTTGGTGACTCTATCAAAACAGGAATTCCTGAATAGATGCTTCTTTCCAAGCAGCTGCACACCTCCCTTCTGGCAAGTTCACCTAGACTATTATTTCCAAACTGCTTGGGCTTCTCTTGAACAAGGCCAAGAGCAGTGAAACCTACCACTGAGCCCAAACTAACACGTCTTGCAAGGAGATGATGAAGGAACAGGAGATGGCAGCAGCAATTCTGTGAACCATCTAAGACAGCAACAAACCAGTAGCAAGAACAGATGGGTGGATACACGGAAGCAGAAGAGAAGCTGCAAGGCTTGTGCTCCAACGAAGTTAATCACCCTGGCTCTAATTCTAGAGGCCTCTTTCTCTTGTTTGCTTATGAAATTTTGTGCGAGATAGAATCAGCAGATACACCTCATTTGTTCCCTCCCTTCTGTTTAAGAGGCACAATTATCTGTCAGAGTTGGAAAATTGGCTCCTTTGAAATGATCTGTTCTTAGAAATCCACATGGCTTTTTTAATGCTGCATTACTCAGTAACTGCTTATACACTGACTGTTAGTTGCATTCATGCCTTACTAGGAATTGAAATCAGGCTGACTGAGCTTTAATTCTCCAGCAGCCTATTTTTGCCACCATTTTCAAATACAAACACTGCGCTCACTCTTCTGCATGTCTTCTGGGGCCTCTTACATGAGCTGTGAAAAAGCATCCCTAGTGAGCATTACAGCAGTCAGAACTATTCAGTGCTTCCACTAGCACCATCCCATTAAGCCAAAACGTTGCAGAAATTTTATCACTCTATGTTTGACATTAATGTTAAGAAAAGCATTCTTCCTCGCCCTCATTGCTGAATATTATTACCTTTAAGGCTTAAACAGGAACACTGACAGCCAGGGGAAAATAAACAACATGCAAACTGGAGTGCTACAAAAGGAGAAATTACTTACACATAATCAGTCTGGTTCTGGCTCCATTCACTGCCAGGGTTTCATAAATGGTCTCCCCCGTCCTTGGGGTTACATGAAAGGGGAAATGAGATAACGCCCAACCCATCATGCTTACAGCACGCCAGCCCTTTGAACAGCAGTCATGCTCTGACTAACACCATTGGTAGCTGCTTTTCTCCCAGACTCACTGGCAGTGGACCAGGGATCTCCCTCCCAGGCAGGCTGCCATGGACCCAGGGCCAGCTGGACACCACTGCATGCCCCGCTTCTCTCCTGTCTCAACTCCCTCCCTTTTGCTCCCCATGACCCATCAGGAGTCAGGGACAGAAATTATCCCTTTCCCCCTCTCCTCCCAGTGACACCAAATAACTTTTGCTTGTCTGTATCTCATAAGGGCACTGCACAGGCTTGTCCCACTCCCCAGCCTTTGCAAATGCAACAGCAGTGGCTCATCAGAAGAAAGCCCAAGCACCCTAGGCATCAGGGGGCATTTACTTTGTCTTTGAATCTCAGAGCCACCTCAGGGTTCTCTGCTGAAGGATCATAATGCCTGTCTGGACTTGGCAATACGGCCAGGGCTGGACCACAGGACAGAAGAGAGAGCTGGGGCATCAGTGCCTGCCCCAACGTGAGTGAAAATGCAGAAAACCCTATTCGCTGCAAGGACTGGATTTCTTTCAAGAGTGATTTGCCTGATGCCCAGATTAAGAAACTGCACAGGATTGCATTACCTGTGGCAACCTTCCACACACCTATAAACTTCTGGGTTACTGAGTGACTGCTGCATTTAAAAAAGTCATTAAAAAGGCTCACATTTAACAACACTACTAGAGGAGTAGATTTAGGCAGCAGCAGAGGGAAAAACAAGTTATTACACATCAGACCAGTGAAACAGCTTAACTGTTTGGTGGGGAATATACTGTGAGTCACCCTTTAAAATTTCAAGCGTTCTCAACACAATCTCTCACAAGACTCAGAAAGAGACTGCGAGCTGATTCAGATAGCCTGCCTATGAATAAGTGTTTGATTATTGAACTTCATTCACACTATCAGCTGGTCTCCAGTTTGAATAAATCTGTTTCAACATGAAACTGCCTTGAAGTTTTTTTATTCAATAATGCAACTCCATATTTGCATACTGCACAAGAAACAGAAATTATTACCACGTGTGTGTAGCACTGACAGCATCTGTGGTAATCATCTGCCCTTCCACTTCACCCACCGTGCTGCTTTCCCCTCCCTTCTCTCACCCTATTTTGGGAGACAGAGAAAATTAAGAGTCCAAAGACTTACATAAAGAATTCATCTTCTCCAAGCAGAGGGACTTTCTAACCAACAGGAAATACATGCAACATTGCTTTCTGAAGACCATAATAGCCTAAAGTACTACTATTGAAGTGACAGTTCTTTCTAGTCCACATGTCTGCCTTGTGTGTCGCTACAGGAAGCCTCAAGACCTCCTCCACTCCTTCAGGTCAATAGCACTGAGGTCATGCATCTGCAGAAATCATCCTAGTATCTAATCCAGCTTCCCTTCCATCCCCCCCAGGCAGATTGCTGGTCCCTGCCCACCCTCCCCTCCTTCCTCAGCACCCTCTTCCTCTCACCCACTGGCTTATCCAGGAACTTACTTTCCATATCAGCACTTTTACAGTAGCAGGAGCAGCATTACATGCAGCAACAGAGAGGCAGGGCTGTGTGCAGCATGTTTAAGCCGGTAAGCAGCAAAAGAATACCCTTCAAAAGATCATAGAATGGTTTGGGTTGGAAAGGACCATAAGATCATCTAGTTCCAACCCCCTGCCATGGGCATGGACACCTTCCACTAGACCAGGTTGTAGTCATTAAGGGGAAACAAAAATACTTTCATTATAACTCAAGTTCAATCACCCTACTGCTTAGTACTGGATAATATATTATAATGAATTAATTTAGCATCAACACTTTTTTTGTTGTTTGCAGTTCCACTTGCAGAATATTAAACACACTGTAATCTCAGAACTGTATTCCTCTTGCAGTTTTACCTGATTTTGCTTATTTTAGGTAGGAAGAAGGAAGTGGTCAAGGCACCCATTCCCTAGATGACTAATCTCTTTACTTATCAGTCCTCCACTGGCTGCTTCCCCTACAGTGTAAAGATCTGACTCTAGTATTTGAGCATCTCATGGTCCTTAAAACTATTTGCCCTCAAAAGCACTCCTGTAAGACAGGGAGGTGGTGTGCAACAGAGGCAGCACCATTTATGAAAGGTCCGTGAGTGAGAGAAGGTGCAGCACAAGGGACCAAATCCCGCTCTGAGCTTGAATCCTCACCTCAGGCCATCTGAAGCCTGCGTGTATGTTCTAGCAGAAATGCTGTTTAGATAAAAAGAAAGGGAAAAAAAACCAGGTAGTTTTAACTCAAGCAAAAGGGAAGGACTTCAAGCCTCTCAAGCTCATGAGTCCCACCTAAGCTGGATTTGCAACCCATCTCCCATCTGGGAGATTGGGGGCTCTGGCATTTAATAGTCAGCCCTGAAAGTGCCCACTGCGACACAGACTGACAAGGTATGTCCATCTGTCCATCCAACCCGCTCCTTTTCCCTACTCCTTTGCCCAAGTTTCTACACCATGCAGTGTAAAGAGCAGCAAATGGCTTTCCCTGTGCTGCCTGGTCCACATTAGCACAAACCCCCGTTCATGACTCCAAACAGGGTTCAGCCAGAGCTCATACACCTGCCATCAGGAGCAAGACCCTGCTCCGACTGCTGTGCCCTGCCAGAGGCTGTCTGTCCAAAGGGCCTTGGCAGGCTCCTTCCTGCTTTTTCATTTTTGGTGAGGGCAGGGAAGAACTGCTCCAAGAGAACAGGAGCAGCAGGACAGGAGGAATACACAGCAGGATGGACTAGTAGGGATGCCGCCCAAGTCACCTCTGCATTTGCTGCAGCCCACCAGCCTGCCATGCAAATTTTTCCCCCTGCCTCAGTCACTGCTGCCTGGTTGTGCCCCTTCCCTTTCCTTCCTTTAACTGGCCTCAGTGAATTGAGCATCAGATACCAGGCATTTCACTTCAGGAGAAGAAAACAGCTCTTTCGCCTGCACTGGGAAACCAACCAGATCCCAGACAACTCAAAAGGAAGTGGTCACACGGATGCACTTCAATTCATCACATTGGAGAGGAAGGCTGCAAGCATGCTTCTCTTTCAGCCAGACCCTTTCATTTACATCTTCTGCTGGAGAAGGGCTGGCATTCAGCCAGATTACCTGGGGATTCATTTCATTACACAGCGTATAAAGCAGGGAGGACGCTGTACTTGCAGAGGGCTGCATTTAGCAAAGCCATAATCATGTGGCAAATAGAAAGAAAACTAATTTTCCATCTGCTAGAGATTTGGTCTCCAAACTATTTTGATCATGTATAACCATTAGTAAAAAAAAACTTTTTGAGTGCACCACCCCACATACGTACATTTATTCATTTGTAAATTATGTGCAGGTACTACTGAAGTCTTAGCATTTTGTTCCTGTACCCCAATGCATCATCCAGTGCACACACTCCGCTTTGGAGACCCCTGTTCCAGATAACATGGTGACACTGGCAACCTGGTGCCAGAAGCAGGATGCACAGCAACAACCAGCAGATAACTGCTGAGACCCAAGCACTCAGCCTGATGCCAGCTCAAGAGATTTACAGGGAAACAGTGAAGCAGGCAGAACATGAAGACCAGAGTGAAATAGCAGGAGGTCGCTACCTTTGCATTCCCACCATTCCCTTTTCTATTTCACCTAGTTTTCTCCAAATTCTCACCCAAGATAAGTTGTCCCTAGACAGCCTGCTCTCCTTGGCAGGGACTAAGATAAGGATCACATCAAGTTCTACCCTTTTGCAATTACACCTGCTCAGGAAGCCACCACAAGCAAAAATGCTGCTTCTGGGCTCTGGGAAAATGAAGGGCACATCTGTTCACATATGAAGGCTGCAGTGGTTGAAGAGCTGTCTCAATTTGACTAGGTTAAACTGGGATAACCACCCTTGTTTGGATTTAAACATGATTTTTTAGGTTTAACTTCAAGGACGACCCCGTGCACAACTCACCACTGATTCAAGAGGGATATGGATACATCGAGTGTATTGGCTCATCATACAGGCTGTTATGCCAGTAACACCACTAAATACTAAAGTATTTAAAGTACTAAATACTCCAGGGCAACTTTCAGGTAGCATGCATCTCAGGGAGGAAAAAGAAAACAACAGGGAACATAACTAAAGGAAAACAGCACAAGGCTTCTTTGCAGCAAGAGGGTGTGGTATTTGTCAGAAATTTTTTCCTTTAAAAGTAATTTTTAAACCCTCTGTGTACACACACCCTTCATGGAAGAATGTGAAGAAGGAGCATTCACAGGGATCCTAAAAGCAATGCAAACAGAGGTCACATATGAAGTGTGTTATGCATATAAATAATCATATTCAGATAAAGAATTACTATCACAGCATACCCTTAACAAGCAGTTAAAAATTGAGGTCTGAAGTCAGTAATAATTGCAGTGTTTTTTTGGCACATCATTCATTTGTGCTTCCTCTGACAACAGCCATTCTCATTTCTACTTTCATTTACTTCCACCTGCTATAGAACCAGCAAGTCACGAAGTTCAACAGCACATCAAATACTCAGCACATAAATAAGCATAAACATTAGCGTCATGTGTGAGTAAGGTACAGGTCACTTATCTGTGTGGAAAATAGGTCAAATGTAGAAAAGCAAGGGCAATAACAGAACTCTTAGGAGAATTATATACTTATTTTTTCCCCTTAATTCATACCCTTACAGTAAGTTACGCATTTGTAACAACGATAGGAATAGATGAGAAAAACATAAGCCCTAGGAGGAAATGTGCTCTAAACGTGGGACTTCCATAAACATTCAAAACTTAAGAACTCATCTGAAAATACTGCTGCCATACAGCTAAAAGAAACCCTGATGTAATTCATTCAGAAGAACCATCACCACCCTAACTTGAACACAGGATTTAGCAGAAGAAACAGAAATCCCCAGAAGTTGTGCTTAACAAAAAGTAAACACTAATTTTGTGTACTGGATATTCCAATAATAGGAAGCAAGTTACTTCCAAAATTTACTTTCTTGCTTTCCAAGTAATACAGAGCTGCAAGGATGCCAAGTTATTTTGAAGACAGCCTACAAGAGAATTAATTCAGGACAGCAAGAAAGTGCCAGCCCAAAGCATCTTTATTTTAATACCATCTTTAGATCATGGCAATGCCAGTAACATACAATTATCCATCTCAAGGTATTAAAAGAGTATAAGATTAATTTATAAGAAGTTATTTTGCTGGTCTAGCAGGAACCTTTTTCAGTAGCTCTGATCTGCTACTGAAAAACGAGGCATCAGTCCAAAGTAAAGAGTAAGCCCAGAGGGGGGGGGGGGGAAAATCAAGATCTTTGAATAATACTTTAAAAATTTTCCACTAATTCTTTTGACAGAAAGCAAAAGAGAAACCACACATGGAAAAACAATTTGGGTTCCCTCAACTTCAGGGAAAAAAATGCAAAGGAAGTTTTTATTCAAAAAGAAAAGCAACCCAAGATAAAACCCCACTCAGCATGGGGGGCTCACCCATGGGAGTCCACCTCCCCCGCAGCATCTCCCATGCACCCTGCTCCCTGCTCACCTCACGTACCACCCCATTGCTGCAGGGGTTGGGTACAGCTCTGCCACGCTGCAACCTGTGAGTAGGGGCACTGGGAGAAAAGTGGAGGCATTCTGTCACCATTCATTTCCCTCATGATTGTGAACATAAACCCCATGAAGAGACAGTTGGCCAGACTGCAGCCGAGAAACCCACTGCTTAATGATGGTGTCTGCGACAACTAAGGATTTAAGAAACACGTAAGAAACCTGGTCTAGTGGAAGGTGTCCCTGCCCATGACGGGGCTGGAACTAGATCATCTTTAAGGTCCCTTCCAACCCAAACCATCCAACGATTCTAACATTTTTTATTCATTTATGTGAGAGCTTCAAATACAGTGGGCAGTTACAGAAAAGACACCATCCTGAAGATTTTAAATGAAGAAAAAAAAAAAAAAAAACAAAAAGGACACATGAAAACAAAAATTCGGTAAAAGATGTGGTCTCGGGCATGTACTCTAACCCACTTCAAATCTTATCTTTCAGACTGGGGCCCTGGCTGCTCTTATGAGCCATTTCGAGTTACTTAAAACTTCTTGCAGTCACTGCAGATGAAGCAGTTCAAATGGGATTTGCAGGAGCCTGTACCAGGAGCCTTCACCACCACCCCAGACCGTCTTCCAGCAGGACGACCCTGGGAAGAGACAACCTGGGAAGAAAGGGACAAAGGCAGCAATGAACAGGGGCAGCTCAGGTAGAAAGAGCTGGTGCAGTAAGAGAAGACTTCAGATAACTGAGGGTGGGAGGGAGGGGAAGGTAACTGCCAGCCACAGCCTGTAACAGGAAACAATGAAATTTCATCCTGGAAAACCCAACATCCCACCAAATCCCAATATGTTCCAGATTTATTAGTGGTTAGCAGTAAACGCTTGAAAAGAAAGCACAGGAATTCCAGTAAATGGATTCAAGACAGTAATACAGCCACAGAGGATGATATACACCCATATTATATGAAATATATTATGTGAAATAGAAGTGAGACCATAGGGAGCACCTTCAAAAAGATGGCTGGGGAAATTTATCTGAATTTCTGCTGAAATGAATGACAGAGGCTTCAGATGCTCAGCAGTTCCCAAAATGGGACTCATAACCCAGTGCCTTCTATTCCTGGAATCATTACAGAAAAGCAGCTTTTAAATTATCCAGATTTAAATTATCGTAAATTATCCTGTACCTAAAACTTAGAATTAAATCTGATTTCCACACAGAACACACAGTGCCACGAAGTTCCTTTAAATTCTGGTCTTTCCATGTCCTGACTTTCAGCCTATAGATGCCAAAAGATATTAAAAATAAAAATGTAATCAGCCCTCAGCTTTAACTATCACTGCCAGGAACCACAGAACAGCAATTAGATACTGGAAGTTACAGGCAAAAGGGAAGAAAGACAAAGATAAAATTTTCCTTGTGGTCAGGTCAGCCACAGGATTTCCTGCTGAATTCCTTTAAGCTATGGAGACCTTTGCTAACACTTTATTTGTACTTGGATAAAGGACAGTAGAAATATGATGTTTTTAATAAAATTGTAAGGAATGGCCCAACCATGCCAAATAGCACTCACCTACCCCAAGGGAAGGATGAATGTTACTGCAGGGACTGTGCTATGCTACCATCACCCTCCAAACAGGAGCCAGAGGAGAATACCATACTTTTGGGTTCAGAGCAACATCCTGTACTCCAGTGGGTGGAAGAAGTTGCTTTATCCTCAGGCCAGTCATTAATGTATGCTTAGATTGCTCAAAGGCACCTTCCCAAATGCAGAATAATCAGTCCAGTCAACCTATAACTGAGGGTATAAAAGCAGCTGTAAAACAGACACCTCTAAGGAACAGAGACTATGTTTCTGCCATAAGGCAGGAGATGGATGCCAGTTCAAGAGCACCTCAATTGCTGATGTTCTTATGAGCAAGACATCTGGCAAAGCAAATGTCTGTTTGCTGCTTCTGTCTGTTTGCTTTTAAGCTCTCTTTTCCCAAACAACCAACAAGAAGAAAATCTGTATACCATTCCTGGCCCTCCTCTCTGACCTTTAGCAGGCTGCAATTGCCTTGAAATGGCAGTTCAGTGACACAGTTTATGCATAGCCCTTTTCACAGCTTCTCAGGCAGGATCAGACATGCTGCACAGTGCTAAGTACCAACCCACTATAAACTCTCCTACCCAGATCAAATAAGTTTTAATTTAAAACTATTGGTAGGTGACCTGTCTTGGTATAAAACCTACTGAGAAGAAGTTATCTTTAGTACTCCCACAACTGGCATAAACTGTGCTGCATGCTTTGTGCAATTAAACAGAGAGATCATTCGGAACTGTGCCTGACCACATCTGTCCCACCAAGTGGCATCATACATGGAGTTAGCTCAGCTGTAAGCTGCACTTAACTTACACATAATGTGTGTCCCTGAACATCACCACCTATTTTTTCTTTCAGAAACTGGAATAAGAAATCAGAGTCACTTATAATATATATGAAATCTGCCAGTACCGTTTACTGGAGTAAAACATATCTAAAAATGCTAGCCTGTACTGTTATGACAGCATTTCAGATGTCAAGGCCATGCACAACATGCTCTAGAAATTCAAATGTCTGGATTCCTACCTGGATGACCCATCAGAGAATATCACCATTATAACCCTCCCTCAGGAAAAGCTAGATATTCTTTCCAACTACTGGGCAAAACCCAAGGGTCCAAACATCTGTTAAATACTACATTTGGTTGCCACTACTGCTGCCAGGGTGGCAGGTCTTCTGTTCTAACATTGCCCTGCAACTACCTACCCCCTTTGGAAGTTGGCTTCTCCACATGTATTTATAAAGGAGATAACAGGTAGCTCTGAGCAGTCTGACCTGGTGCTCAGCATTCAGCACAAAGCACCAGCATAAATTAATTAGGAACACAAACACAATGCAACAAACACATACAGAGATTATGGTTTCAGTGACTTAATGGATAAATCATTTCAGTTGTCCAAAATTCGATCTGGTTCACGGGGAAGTGGGAGATATGCCAAATGAACAGAAATCCTGTTTTTACCATTAAATCCCAATGTGCTGTTCCTAAGGTCACTGAAGAATTATGGCATAATGCCAAGGAAAACAAGAAACATTGACCAAGACACACAAATACACCAGGCACCTTAGAAAACACAGCGACTTTGACAATAGAAGTGTTATCTTCCTTCCTCTTTACCATCCTCAGTTTCGAAGTGGTTGGCCACAGGCATTTCAGGGCCCTGCTGCTTGTGCGATGCACTGTAAGTGATTAACCTCCCCCAACCATCTTGATACATAAATGCCATCTTCTTTGATGCTTTTTATTCATGTATATAATTCACTAACCACTGCTACAGGGCCCAGCACCTCTCCCCTGCTTTCCCTTTCTTGAATGGGAGTTCTGGTCTTGTCAAAATATAACTACTGCAAAGCACCACCAGTTCTCAAACCAGACCCAGGGCATCACCGCGACATCACCTCTGCCAGAGTCAGTTTGGCTCACCGGCAGGTCATCAGGAGCCCCACAGCTCACAGTTCCATGGGCTCCAACTCACCCCACTCCCTTCCACCTGCAGTAGTAACTCCACTGCCAGCCCAAACCTCAGCTCCCTTTCACAAACGAAACACACTTGCTGTAAAATTCACTCCCCAGAGCTTGACCCAGGTACCATGAAGGCTCCCATGAACAGGCACCTCCTTCTTGCTTACTGATCTGTAACCATTTTGTTTGCACCGAAGCTGAAAGAACAACGTGCAGGTCATCAGCCAAGTGGATGCTGTGCTATAAATGCAAATTAAATTCTACCAGTTAGCAGCGCACTGGGTTAATACACAACTTCTGAACACCCCACTGTGTAACACTGAAACTGAACTGACATTTGGGTGCCAAACTCTGAGCAAGCAGACCTTCACTGACTCACTTTTTGTAGCCTGCGGATCCAGACTTTCATTTTCTTTCTCACATTGCCATCTGCATAATGGTTTTCTAAACTATGCAAACCCAATTAGGGCAATGAAAGAGAGCTGCCACCCCCTTGAAAAACTGTAAGTAAAACTATAGGGTCATATAGTACAATGATCACTTTTTAATTAAATTCAGGTCTTCTGTATGAAAAAAAAAAAAACCAAACTGAAACAGCCTTAGTTACTATCTATAAGCAAGACATGAACTATACAAAATATACTTTCCTAGGTGCAAAATCCAACCTGGGACAATTTCAACTGAAGGCGTTTATCTGCGGGCACAGGGACCTGACACTGGGCAGGCATGCAGTATCCATTTGATCCAGCAAGCAACTGCTCTTCTTTAAATATGAGAAACAATAGATTAGGAAAATATCCTCCCAAGCTGTAACTGTTCTGAGACAGAACTTATTGTAACATCCAGACAAAACTAACTCAAAACAACATCCCCATACCTCATACACAGAAGCAAGGCTTCAAAGCTGACAGAATTGTTTTCCAAGTATTAGTGGGCATTTTGTCTTATGAGGCCACTGAGGCTCCACTTACAGGCCCTTAAGTCTAAACCAAACCCCATTAAAGAGAACAATAGAATTTCAATTGGCTTCAGGAGAATTGGGAAAGCCTTGCTGTCTTAACCTAATCAGTTAATCACACTAACCTCTAGCATTTGCACATGTTACCAGAAACATTATAAAATCAAATGATCAAGTGATCAAATATACAGCTTGGGGTATTTCCGTATTCATAACAACATGCAGAAGATAAATGACTCTTCTCCTCAACTGGTGCAGAATTCCCTATTTATATGCATGCAGTCTTGAGGAATTGTCACAAGCTCCATTAAACTATTTTCATTGAAGTTAATGATACAGATTTGAAATCCTGCAGATCTGACAGGAACTGGATTCTGAGTAGGGTAAAATCACCCCTATTTCTGACAGGTAATGATTTCAAACTTTACTATAGAAGCTGGCAAAAGGATAAATCAGGACAGCCATTTTTTAAATCAAAACTTCTTTTTTTTTTTTTTTTTTTTTTTTGTCTTTTGGGGGAGTTTATTTTCCCCATTAGAAATTCAGTTCCTGTCTAAGCTACAAAACTCTCATCTGACTGAGCAGCTATTAACGTGACAACAGCAACAGCAGGTGGGATGTCATAGTAAAACCTCAGGGCTCATTCACGGATGGTTTTTATACCAGGACAAATTGATATCCATTCCCAACAGCTTCCATGTATAGGAGTCAGGAAAGACAAAAATTACATCTTTACAGAGTTTAAAAAGTGTTGCAGGGGGAAAGAAGAGAGGGTGTTCTTAAAACCTGTTCCTCAGGTATTTTTGTATCACTGTCAAGCAGCAAAAAAGGAAGTTACCCCCATGCTTTAAAATACCTCTGCAAAGCTGCTGTCTTTGAAAAAATGCTAAATGCAGCTGGTCATCCATCTCATTTCCCTCTTGACATGGAAATGCAGCAAACCCCTTTCTGAGTCACAGTCCCTCAGTTTTGAGAGGTGGACACATTTCTTCCCCTGTAAAAGACATTTCTGTATTCTCAGAAAATTCTCCTATATGCCTGGAAAAAAAATGTGGGGCAGTTTAATCTTCATCCTCCCTTGGTGGCTGGCCTCACCTCCCAAAAGACACAGCCAGAGGGGTGATGCAGACAGCAACTTCAAAGACAGCTCAAGAGAAGCAAGCAGTAGCACATTGGCCAGCTAGCTAGAAAGGACCTCAGTCTGCCTCTTCATTACTAATGAATAAGCAAACAATTCCTGACTTCAGCTGCAGTTTTTTCTCCTCTCCCTCGGTATATAAGTTATGAGTGCAAGCAGTTCATAGTGTGACCTCATGCCTGAGTGCTGAAGAGGAAGAGAAAGCCACTGCCGTGGTTTGGGTTGATGAAACATTGAAGATGTTCTCTGCAACATCACACGCCTGTTAGCATAGAAATTGCGTATTTAAAGAAGCAAAGAAACAGAATACACCTGAGCTGTTGGAAAACCAAACACCTAGCATGCCATAAAGTAATAAAAAATTATAAGGTACATAACGAAAAGAATTCTTCTGGTGTTGGTAAGAGACAGGAAAGGTGGCATATCATCACTTGGCAAAGGTTGCCAGGAGGGTTCCCGCACCCATGCCACTAGGCACGCTGCAGACCAGTGCCTTGTATTTGGACATCCCCATATGCTGCCACTGTTCCTCAACTTCCCCTTGCCACAGTGCTTTTGACGCCATCCCATCATCTACTGAGGTTTTAAAATGTTAGTCATTCCTATGGGTGCATTTCTTGCTTTGGAAGAAAAACTTCAGTAGTGGCATCCCATGTTTGTTTATACACCTGACAAGGCAATTGTGAATAATATTTTGGAGACAACATCCTATTGCAACACCTGCTTGTACACAATGAAGAGTTGTGGAATAATTTATGTTAGAATCACTTTAAATAAACAAACTAACTAATCTACATTTTCTCCTGCCACTCTTATAGAACTACAGAATCACAGAAGAGTTAGGGTTGGAAAGGACCTTAAGATCATCTAGTTCCAACCCCCCTGCCATGGGCAGGGACACCTCACACTAAACCATGCCACCCAAGGCTCTGTCCAATCTGGCCTTGAACACTGCCAAGGATGGCGCATTCACAACCTCCCTGGGCAACCCATTCCAGTGCCTCACCACCCTCACAGTAAAGAATTTCTTCCTTATATCCAATCTAAACTTCCCCTGTTTAAGTTTTAACCCACTACCGCTTGTCCTATCACTACAGTCCCTAATGAATAGTCCATCCCCAGCATCCCTATAGCCCCCCTTCAGATACTGGAAGGCTGCTATAAGGTCTCCACGCAGCCTTCTCTTCTCCAGGCTGAACAGCCCCAACTTTCTCAGCCTATCTTCATACGGGAGGTGCTCCAGTCCCCTGAGCATCCTTGTGGCCCTCCTCTGGACTTGTTCCAACAGTTTCATGTCCTTTTTTATGTTGAGGACACCAGAACTGCACACAATACTCCAAGTGAGGTCTCATGAGAGCAGAGTAGAGGGGCAGGATCACCTCCTTCGACCTGCTGGCCACACTCCTTTTGATGCAGCCCAGGATACGGTTTGGTTTGTTCCAATACTTCATGTGCTGAAATATATCTCACATGTATCTCATTAAAAGGCTTATAAAGGGAATACAGAGGAACAGATACAGTTTAGTCCCCATATGAGCCACAGACAGTGAGGGTGAACCCAGGCCCTGTTACTGGAGACGTTTATCATGCCAGCTCCGTGCACTTGAGCTCTTGGCTCCAAGGAAATGACAATTCAAACTCATAACGTGACCCAAGTGAACTCAGGAATTTAACTCAAGTGCTCTGCATAAGCAGGACTATATTGTCTTCAGACTAAATAAATGAATGCAATTATTTTTACTTGGACACATTTCACTGTCCATGAATTTCCTCTCTGTAAATTTTTGATGTTTCCTTTAAGATAAGAATACTTGAGACAAATATTTTGAGCTCCTTGTTCTCCTTGATTTCTGATAATATCATAAGGAGAAAAGCATACGAAAAAGTTTCAGTAAATTCAATTACATTAATATCCTTGCAACATTTCCACTCAAGCACTAATTCAGCACTACAATTTGAAATATTGGATGGATATTGATGGCACAAGCACTTTGTGCTTATTAAACTTTGGATCAACACGAACTTTAGGTGAACTTCAGTATTTCCACAGTATGCAGAAAAATGTATTTTTAGCATGACAGCTATGGATTTCCTTCTAATTAATTCAGTTAGACCCTGCCTCTCTTGCATCCCCAAGGCCAGCTACAAGAACATTATCATTTAAACCATGAATACAGAGTAGGTAACTTTGTTTTTCCAAATATGATTGAAAACTTTTTGATCTGGAGCTAAGGCCCTGTTCATTCTGCATACACTTTCATGAAAACTGATTAATGGTATGTTAGAAAATCTGGACTCAGCAGTTTCTCATTGTATTCTCCACTCGCCATGGCAAGGGGAACTGGTAAATATCTGTAATGCAAACCAAACAAGGAGCATTACTCAGCATACAAGAGAAAAATCCTCCACTTGACATTTGTACCATCATCATCCTCCATGCCTGCATGGGTGGGACACCAGAAGACAGCTTTCAGTGGCATGGTCCCTCCTTTGGGGGAATAAACCCAACTTTTCCCCCCGGAAGACCTCCCAACAGCATGTTGACACCACTGTCCTGGGTTCAGCAGCAGCAGTCAGTTTTTCTCCTTCTTAGTAGCTGGTGCAGTGCTGTGGTTTTGATTTTCAGTCTGGGAATAATAGATAAAGCCGATGTTTTCAGTTGCTGGTCAGAATCTTTACCCTGACCAAGGACTTTGTGAGTCTCATGCTCTGCCAGGGAGGAGGGGAAGCCGGGAGGAAGCAGGGACAGGACACCTGACCCAAACTAGCCAAAGAGGTATTCCATACCATAGCACGTCATGCCCAGGAGGTAGAACTGAGAGTCCCCGGGAGGGCTGGATCACTTCAGGGTGGGGGTGAGGTACCGGTTGGTGAGCGGTTGTATTCTCTTCCTTGTTATTTCCTTTATCATTATTACTATTAGTGGTAGCAGTAGTGATTTGTGTTATACCTTAGTTATTAAACTGTTCTTATCTCAACCCGTGGGAGTTGCATTATTTCGATTCTCCTCCCTGTCCCTCCAGGAGCAGAGGGAAGAAAGGTAGGGGGGGGAAGTAGACTGCGTGGTTCTAATTTACGGCCTGGGCTTAAACCACGACACACCACCCAAACTATGCAAGTGATGGCTCAGATGGCATACAGCGACCTACAACCCAGCATCTGCCCCATCACTTCCTTGCTCTGAGCTCTTCTTTCTTGCTCCGGCACTTGTTTCTGTACGTGTGCGGAGGGAACACTTCTGCACACTTCTGTGTTTTTATGGACTTAACAGAAAATCCATTATGTGAGTCAAGCCACTATAGAGCTCAAAATCCACTGGGTAAAAACAACTAAACCAATTTTACCTCAGATGACACAGAACACTCATTTCGTAATTCTGCCTACCTTGGGAATCTGTCCATGCTGAAACTGCTCTGAAAAGACATTGTTATCATGCAACAGCATTAAACTCCTCAAATGTCTCTTATGAATACAGGTTCACAAAGCTATTTATAAATGAATAAATAGCCCAAAGTGAGCAGAAGGCTTTCTCATGAAACCTGAGTAATAACACAATATTACTGTTCCTGGATTCTCTGCCATTTTATCATGTTCTAGTAATATTCCCAAGAGTGATGTCAAGGATCCTCTTAACTCTACTGTTTGCCCATCTCTGCACGGTAATGATAAAAATATTGATTTTCACATTTGTGACTGATGCAATTCAACACAGAAATCCAAGTTATTTCCCCCTTGCCATGTACCAGCTAAGCAATCGCCAGCAACAAAGAGCTTCACTTGTGTCAAAATGAAGCAGTGTCTTTAATACTTGACACTTGAAATAGCACCTCATTTTCTCTGTACTTTTCAAAACAGAGCCCCAGGCCAGCAGTGGATTTAATGCAGGCTATGGAAGGGATGGGTGTGAAGAGCAGCAATGTCTTCTGGGTGAGGCTTGCCTCAGGTGTGAGCCAAGGAGCATCCTGCCTTCCCTTGAGAATAATGCTGTGATTTGTACTGACCATGCCAGAGCCTGGCACGTCGAACACCTACCACTGCTGAAACCCCTTGGACCCTCCCCAGGTCCCACTGGAGAGGTCAGGGTGATCATTCCCATCCTGCATGAGACAATAAAGAAAACACAGCTTTCAGGCTTAGACAAAGACTGGAAATTCTGGCCTCTGGGCTTACACCGTACGCAGCCATTGGCAATATTTTATCCTTCCTTTCTTGCTTCATCTGGCTACAAAGCTATGGCACAACTCCTCCCCCAGCCACCCTGGCCACACTCCAAAGCTAAACTCAGCCTGGTGACGGGACAGCTTCGTACTTCATTCCGCTGCCTGAAGACATACAGCTTCCAGTGTGACACTGAGCGATGCCATTTCACAGGGGACATCACATAAGCAGGATGCCCCGGGAGAAGGAAAGCCTTTTCTCATTGGGAAAAAGAGAAATTGTAATTGCTGGAGTTTTCAACAGAGAGGCATTCATCCCAGGGCTGCGAGCGCATCAGTCTCCCCAGAGACTGCCCTGGCTCTACAGGTTTCTTTTATAGAACCTGAAACAGTTCTTCAGTGTTCACTGAAACAGTGAATGAGCAGGATATCTGCCAAAACAATAAGTCCCACCAGCCTTTAGATCATTTCAAACAATTAACGTAAGCTGCTGTTACTTGATGTAACAATAGAAATCACACTTCTTTGATGCACAATGGCATATGAGCACGCTGAAGGGGCAAAAGGAGGTAGTGGGGCTTTTTTTCTGGGAGATAAGTACTTTTGTAAATAACACCTACCCCAAAGACCATATTTATACAACTATTTCAACAAGCAAGAGTTGTGAAAGTCCACTATAATCCACTAATGAGAAAAGATCAAAGAAACTAACAGGAAGGCCAGGATGCAATCAAAATATTTGATCAGTGAGAGGCTTTTTTATCCCAGCCATAAACTCAAGGGCATTTCAGTGAAAGCTATGGGAGGAGAAGCTGCCATGAATGCCAAGGTAGATGGAGTCCCTTGAGAGAATCTTGCCCTCGTGTCCTGCCAACATCCCTTCCTCTCTCCCTGCATGGACGCCGCTGGCACCCACCATCAGGGGTCTCCCATCAGTTTCAGTTAAACAATCAAGGGTGGAAATGTTACTCCTTCTCCTAAATCCCCCCTCCCCCACCAAAGTTAAACATTTGGTCTTTGGTTAAACTAAACGTGGTTTTTTCCTCTTCCTTTTAAAGCAAAGTCCCACGATCCCCATGTGACCCCAGTGGGAGGACAGAGGGAGGCAGGGAGACCCCGCCGTGCACTCAGAGCACTGCCAGAGCCAAATGAGTGTCAGCTCCCTGAATGGCAGAGATGGGTATAAAGAGCTTTTCATCACTTCCTTTCCTTTTTTTTCCCTAAAGAACAAGGGAAGAGCTACTAGGATTTTCCTCCTCATACTTTTCTTTTTTAAAGACATACTTGGCAAACATTAAAGAGTTACATATTTGGATACATTAAACAAGTACTTTGATAGTTCAGTTTTTGGAAGGGAAAAAAAAAAAAAAAAGCAAATTCTCACCTTCTTTAAAGGCTTTACTCTTACTTGTTTGTATATTCCCTAGGTTATCAGCACATTTCCCTTGGCTTTTCTGACAGAAATACACATACCCTTGTAACCAGAGAAGTATGGGAAACTCTGGAAACATCCAACTCTGTACAAACATTTAAAGCTCAGATACCCTAATACAAACCAAGCACTTCTCTGAAACAAACATCTCCAGATGTTTTAACATATTTTTATATAGATAGATATATATAAGATGTGACTCAGGCACGGAAAGCCAAAAGAATGTTCTCATTTCCTGAGGCTGGCTAACAAAAAGGGGGAAAAATGTGAATGAAGGAACAAAGATTTTGTAAGTCAGCTTTTTCTTAACAGCAGCAGCTTTAAAATGATCCACTTCAATTCCTTTTTCATATAGGCAGAATATTGCCTCTCTCCTGCAACTGCGCATACACACAAAAGGAAACAGAGAAGGGAGGAAAAAAACACGCTGATTTGTGGCATGGTTAAAGTACTATGGAAATGTCAGACTCAAAAGATTCCTGCCCGTCTCCTTTTGGCCCTGGTGAAGCTCAGTGGCAGCTCCCACTGAGCCCCCTTTTCCTCAGCAGCTTGCTTGGTCTCTACGGTACAGAGTTTGAGAAGAATGAGCCAGCAGCCACATGCGCTGCGGCTGTCCCACAGCCGGGGCTCTAGATGGTGGGACTCAGCCTGCAAGACCTCACAAGCACAGTTCTTGCTCCATTTTATTTCTGAACAGTACAAGCGGGTATAAATAGCATCCAGTTCCTCTGGACTTCACAGCAACCGGTGAAGAAAGACCCTGGGATCTTCAGATCATGAAGTCGTGTCCTGCCAACAAATGTGAGGTAGATTTAAACAGGTACTGATATGTTGCTATTCTCTGTGCCCTGTCTAACCGTATCTATGTGTCATGGCGATGAGACGCAAGGTCTCCTTCCTCTCAATCCTCTGAAGGTGAATTTCTGCAGGCTAGTTCTGTGACAACCATGGCAAAACCACTGCTGCAGTGGTTACCCTTCAGGCAGGGATACAGGGGAGGACAAGAAGCTGCAGAGAAAAAATACTCAAGGGTGCTTTCAATGGCAGCAAGCAAAATTGCCCAGGCAATCCTTCTTCAACAACTCTTCAAGTGCACAGAGCAAGAACATGCCTCTTCTCAACACTGCACCCAGATGGCCGCAGGCAGTCCCCAGCCCCAACCCAGACCACCAACAAACACAGCTCCCTCCTTCTTTAGATCCTCAGCACCTCCTCACAGGACCCCACCTATAACACCGCTCACTGGACCACAGCAACATGATCCAGGCACAAATCCATGCTTCTGGCAAAATAGGTATTTCCACCTTTGTAATGCCCCTTCACCCCAGACATCACCAGCACTCACAAGATCAAGAAATCAATCCAGACTGGGACAAAATCAGTTTTAAATCTACGTATCTACTAGTCTCTCTCACCACGGGTTTTCAGCTGGCTCAGGTTCCCATTGCCGGCATGAGCGATGTTGTGGGACCGGAGCGTGCAGGTCACCCTGGTCAGCTGTAGCACAACCACATGCTTAATTAAAATGTCTCTGTAATTGCTGCCTGCGGGTAAAGCAGCTGCCCGGGCACAGCCCAAAGACAGTCTGTCCTGCTTTGTGACACTGGCCAGAGCTGGGGCTGGGCGATGATCACTGCTGGGTGAACCTCAGCCCACTTACCAGCAGACCCCAGCAAAAACAAATTACTTAATCCAGCGCAAATGTTGGTGTCTCTGTCACAAAACCTAAGCCTGTCCTGCTACCAAAACAGTGGAGGGGTTACAAACTGAAGTATGAGCCTATTTGCAAGCATTTCCTCACAATGAAGATTCACCAAAACCAGAGGGTTTTGCAAGCAGATCTGCTGTGCTGATTCAGCCCTGAATCTGCAGGGGCCGCCTTACCCTGACCACGCTGGCTGGCAGCCCGTGCTGCCCTGCCTGCCAAGCTCTAGCTTTTCATTCCCAAATCAGAGACAGCATGCCAGGACACACCAAGGGAGGACTCAGTGATGCTGTGGCTCCGGGAGGCAAGAGGCTGACAGCCAGAACCTCACCCCCACCGGGCAGCACCCAGCGCCAAGGGGATGGCCAAGACCCTGTGACAAATCATTGCAGAGCACTGATGCCTCCTTTCCCCCTCCCAGGCAGATCTGAAGCTATTTCTCTGCGTGGTTGTCTCTCCCCACATCAATGCCACAGCTGTTGTGCATCAGCATGGGGTCTGGACAGGAGCCACAATGCCATGCTGTTGCCTCCCAAGTATTCGCTGGCGTTACTGCTCCGCTTTGCTGTGGTCTTTCTCAGTGCCCTCAACTACACTAAAACAATGCATCAGTAGAGAAAACCCGTATAATTCTGAGCATGGCAGCTTCCCCATGCTGCTCAGGCCACCCAGGAAACGTTCATAACATCATTACATTGCCTTAGTTTCTCAGATTATCCACACCAACTTCCCACCCATGATGTGAGCAACAAACACTGAGGTTTTAACTCTGCTGTTCCCACCAGTTTAGGGTTTACTCAATCAAAAGTCCATCCACTGGTGTGCTCCTAGTACTTTACACTATTTAATGCAAGCAGTGATTGAAGCAACCCTAAAAGCATCGAGTGACTTAGGACTCACCTTCCTATCGAATTCTGTAGAAGTGGCTGGTGGGTTCTTTTAATGAGCGAAAAAATGGATGATCAGAGCTGGAACTCAAGGACTTCTTATTTAAAATATAAGGGAAAACAATATAAAAAACACTTAGCATAAAACCTCATCCTGGGTGCTGTCCTTGTTGCAACATTGTTTTCTATGCATCCTAGGATACTCCAGACGATGCCATTTTCACATAGGAACACGGTTTCAGACTCCAGACAAGAGGTCCACCTTGCCCATAAATAGTTTGTCACTGAGCACACCATCAGCTTCTGCCTCCCGGACCTTGCCAATGGTCTCCCAGGACAAACTCATCAAACTAAACAAGCTGCATAAAGGGTTATCAGGGCACAAAAAAACAGCCAAAGAAATTACCGTATCTTTTTTTTTTCCTTCTATCTGCTTAAAAAACATAAGTAAGCATTTTCATAAAGACTTAAGACACCACAGGAAGGGAAATGCTGAAGTAATTGCAAAGGAGTGTCCTAATTTGAAGAAAAGCGTTAACCCCAGGGCACATTCCCTTGCTACATTTTCTCTAATTATCAGGTTGAATTAGGACCTTCCCATCCTTTCTGTCTGAACACCATCACTTCTGCACAAGCTGTTCATGCACTCCAACATGTTGCTAACGCAACAGGGACAGCAGACCACGTACACAGACGCTTGGTTCATGCTATGGACAGTTTATACAAGCGAAGGCTTTGGCTATCAAAACATGACTGTCAGTCTAATTTTCCTTGTCATCAGCACCTGCCATCATGGAAAGACCTGACAGGAGTAAGTTCCCCATCAACTATCAAGCTGCTTTTAGCACAGCTCATAGTTAAAGCCTCCCTATATTGTAAAGTAATAAGAGAATGTATTATGGTACGGAGTGAAAAACCTTTAAATCGGGCTTTGGAGAAGAACAAAACCCAGATGAATCAGGATGTCTAACCTCACACACTTAGCACAAAGCCACAACTGCAGGAGCTGAAAAGCCTGCCTTAAGTGCTTCAATAATAAATATTTTATTGCAACTTGAAAAAGAATTTGTTAACTATAAAAACCATTCTCTGCCTACTGCAGGCCATTAACGGTTCCCAGGCAGTAACTGTATGCAGACAGTTCTAAGAAAAAGACCTGTGCATCGCAACTGAGATAGAACGCAGCATCGCATTTAGATTCTTACTTATGGAGTCCCCTATCAAAGCCAGCAACACTATGAAGTGCCTGTATTTTTGAGCTTTACAGACTACAGCAGATCAAGAGCTATAAATCCAATTGGTCTATGCTAGTTTTTCAAATGCAGTTATGCTCTAAATAAAGAGCAGCTTGCTTTGTTCAGTGTTTTATGCATGTTGGCCTGTATTTATTGCTACAAAGTAAAATATTTGTGCTAGGAAACTACAAAAACTTAAGATAATAATGCAATAATACTGCAAGCTGAAGTTTTTTCTCTGAAATGCCTAAGAAACTTATTCCAATGATAACACATCAAAATGAGTTCAGCACAACCAGCTGGAAAAGCTGCCCACAAAACTCAAAGGATATTTATAAAGCAAGCACCCAGCAATCCCAAATGACAGCCCACCACCCAGCACTGACTTATCTACAGGACACACTGCACATCCCTCCCTGCCCAAACCCCTCTCCTCTGGGGCAGTCTCATCTCCCAGCGTGATGCTGAGTGAGATGGCTGTACCTTGGGCAGTGGGTGTCCAGGTTTATAGCACCAGCCTCCAAGTTGCTTCAACTGCAAAACAAAAGCTGCAGCAGCCACTACAGTTTAAAAAGCCTCTATAAAGTGAAGGAGATAAACAAAAAAGTTAAGAGTATTTCCTAGGACAAAAGCAAACCCCATGCATGCACCTATTGACCTGCTGCTCTTCCGTGTACCAAATCAAGAGACAGACCTCAAGTCATTCCTTCCTTTTTTCTTTCCCAAGATTATTTAAACTCTCTAAATCAGAGCAAAAAGTAAAGATCCAATATCCTTAGGAGTTTCAGCCTGTGGAAGCCTTTGAGAGCACCACTTTTTGTTAAAAAGTGGTTTTGAATGAAAAATTTGCATTTTTTGCTTGTTTGGGTTTTTTTTTTCCCCAAAGAACCAAAACAAGAAAGCACATCGATTTTTAATTTCTTCTCCTTACATTTTACCAATCGAAATCTATCTCATACAAACCTTATCCTTTTATTTTATTTTGACCTCAACAAACTGGAATCATTTAAAGAAAAACTCCTTCAGCCAGCAGTCCTGCAACTGGCTTCTTCTCTGGAGCTGACCCCACAGCCTGTCCCCGCTGTGCCCTGCCAGGCAAGCAGCATTCCCTGCCTGGCCAGCAGCTCCCTCCAGCCACACTGCTGCCAAAATCAACTGCACAGCACCATCACTTCCTGAGCTACAGCAGAACCCCTCGCCCTCAACACGACGATTCACCCCAAACAACTGGTGGGAAAAGCACCGCAGAGGGGTCTGGCCAATTTAGACAAGGGGCCCCATATCCAGCCCTTGCTGGGCAAGCAGTTCATACTCAGAGTGCATCAGCAGCAGTGGGACTCCAGGCTGACTCTCAGCCATGGGAAGATTTGCTCGGCTGGGAGGCAGCCAGGCTCATCCCTGCTGCCAGGGAGGAAGGATGCTCAAGCTATCAGCCAATCCCGGATGGATGCTCTGCCGATGCCGCTTCCCTGGATGTGCTAGCCACACACTTTTCTTCTTTGGGATGCACGGTATGCATTTTGCATTGAAAAAACTTCCCCTAGACAGCTTTAAGCAAACTGGGCTCCCATCAGAGCGCTCTGCTGCTTCGCCTCAGCAAGTTTCTGCAAGCGTGGGCTCTAGCCTGACTTTGTCCCAAAATTCCTTGCTGTGCCAGGGGTGTAGCCTGGTTCATATTCTGGGAAGCGTGTACCAGCAGGACAGCTGGCTTGCTCCTTGACAACTTCAGCACAACAGATGCCAAATACGCAATTGCTCTATTTACTCGATGAGGCAGGCTCTATACTGGAGCTGAAGCACCTGCCTGGGGCTGAAGGACACGCAGATCCTTGCAGATGCAAAAGGCTGATGCTCACAGCACAAACGCTGACCACTTGGGCACTTCTGGGAATAGAACCTCTCCTATGAAGACAGGCTGAGAGAGTTGGGCTTGTTTAGCCTGGAGAAAAGAAGGCTCCAGGAAGATCTTGTAGCAGCCTTCCAGTACTAAAAGGTAGCCTATAAAAAATCTGAAGAGGAACTTTTTACAAGGGCATGTAGTGACAGAACAAGGGGGAATGGATTTTAGCTGAAAGAGGATAGACTTACATTAGATAGTAGGAAGAAATTCTTCACTATAAGGGTGGTGAGGCACTGGCACAGGTTGCCCAGAGAAGCTGGGGATGCCCCATCCCTGAAAGTGTTCAAGGCCGAGTTGGACGGGGCTTTGAGCAACCTGGCTTAGGGGAAGGTGTCCCTGCCCATGGCAGGGGTTGGAAATGGATGAGCTTAAAGATCCCTTCCAATCCAAACCTTTCTGTGATTCTATGAATGCAGAAAGAAGCCTGGCCTAGAAACACTCATCACCCACTGAGATGTGGGTTGCAACTTAGAATGACTGAAGAGAAAAGCTACCTTAATACACACAGACATCTGAATCACTTTGTCATCCTTTCCTCAGCATGCAGCCTCACAGCAGCTATCGCTGAAGCTGGCCAAGGCTGGTGAGACCCTCCAACTCCCCTCCTGTGCCCCGGGGTTACCAGGGCACTGACCCGGGAGCAGGGCCAGCTCAGCAGTGTCCACCACAGTGGCCCCGATTCGGTTTGACTTCGCTGCTGCCAGAGCTCTCCTCCAAAGGCATGCTGCGGAGCTGGAGGAGCTCACACTAGAAATTGGGCACGGGAAAGATAAAGCAGTCTTTAGCCAGGCTAAAGTCTGGATGCCGGCTGACATCCCGAACCCGCAGCCCAAGCCGGCTATGAGCCGTTCTTTTCCCTTACCGCAACCCCAGGTTTTGCCATGTTAGTGCAGCACTTGCCAAGTGCTTTAACGAGGGACGTTTCTTCTTGAGAAGTAACTACAGCGGGTGAGGCTTTGAACCACCGGACTAGCAGAACAGACTTTGCTTTCCATAACCCATCCCCATTAACCATTCCCCAAGATACGACTACTCCGTAATTGCGGGATAGGCATAAAGCTGCACAAATCTCACCACGTAAGCACCCGAGGTTATTCAGAACCGCGCTTTTAAAACAACCACGTTCCCTAGGAAAGGCCGCCTCTTAAGGCGAAGGGCACTAAGCCATCCTCAAACTCCGTTTAAAACACGTAATACTTGAGGTTTGTGTATCACTTCCAGCTTGCTGTGACAAGGACGCCCGGCCCATCCCGCTGCTCCTCGGGTGAATGCAGCCCCGAGGGGATAAGAGAACAGGGGTTCGCCGTGCCCGCTCCTGCCGGCCCCATCCCGGTGCCGCCGGAGGGAAGGGGAAAGTTCCCCGTGAAACGGGAACTTCCCGGGAGGAGGCGGCTCACCTGCCCGCCTGCAAACCACCGGCCGCGGCGGGGCCCCGCTCCCTTCACCAAGCCCCGCAGCGGACCGTCCCAGCGCCCTTCCCACCCGCCGTAGCCCGGGGCTGCCGCCGCCGCCTCCCTCCTCCCCACACGGCGCCCAGCGGAGCAGAAGGGAGCGTCTTCCCCGGGGCACCGGAACGGAGGTGGGGAGGGGGTGTTCGAGCAAGCGGGCAGCAACCGCTGACAACGGCCGGGCCGCGCCGCGACAAAGCGCCGCCCTCGCAGGCGCCCGCCGCGGGAGGCGGGACGGGGCGGGCGGCCCCGTGCTTCTCCTACCTGTTACAGTTCATCCCTGCTGCTGCCGCAGCGGTCACCCCCAGCATCCCGCCGCTGTCCTGTCGCCGCCGCGGAGCGCCCGCCGCCTCCGGGAGGAGCCACGCCGGGCGGCGGTAATGGCGCTGGGCGGCCGCAACACCGGCACCGCGCCCACCGCCGCCGCTGGGGGGCGCGCTCCGCCCGCGCCGCGGCTGCTGCCGGGCCCGGCTCCGTGAGCCACGGGCAGGCCCCGCCCCGGGCAGCGCCCGCCCGCCGCGCCTGGGGCCAGCTCCCGCCAAGGCCGCCCAGCCCCGCCCGGGGAAGGAGGGCGGGCCCCGGCAAAGGCGGGAATCCAGGTTTGGCCATGGGGGGGGCTGAATCAACTGAAGTCCCGTCCGTGGCAGTGTTCAACGCCAGGCTTTGAGCAACCTGCTCTAGTGGAGGTTATCCTTGCCCATGGCAGGGGATTGGAACTGGATGAGCTTTAAGGACCCTTCCAACCCAAAACATTCTGTGATTCTATAAGTCTTGGGAATTTGGTGTATTTGTGGTTTTTATCAGCCCCTCAGGAAACGCACAGGGTTGGAGGGGTGTTTCTGGGCAGACAGGCCTGTGAAGGAACCTGTACTAGGTGCCAGAGACCGCCTGTTGCTGTTTTTTTCCAGACCAGAAAATCACCATTGAAAAAATTCCAAGTATTTTTGCTATTTCTTACATGTGGTTGTGTAGTATGGTATTATTTCTAGCAAGAGAGCTGTCGCCTCATGTTAAGGAGGTCTTTCTATTCTGGCTTGGAAACTGGCTTAAGGTGAGGCAATAGCTCTCTTGCTAGAAATAATCATAGAATCATAGAATAGTTAGGGTTGGAAAGGACCTTGAGATCATCTAGTTCCAACCCCCCTGCCATGGGCAAATAATACTGTATAATGTAACATAAGGCTCCTTAAGGTGAGTGCTGGAGCAAGGTTCAGGTTTTAATCAACATTGTTTAACAACAGTACTATCAAGCAATCATGTAGGAAAGGGCCAGCACCTCACCCGGATTCTGCTAACATTGTTAGAAGGCAAATACAAGTAAGTAGGAGCCTTCACCACCAGAGCTGCCCAACCTGAGGGTGAGGCGCTGCCCAGCTTGGAGAGAAGCAATCCCATTCCCAGTCGTACAAGTTCCAGAGGTATACGGACAAATGAAAGAGGGTTATGGAAAACGTAGGCTTATTAAGCTATCTATATTGCCAACCTGTTGCCAGCCTTCATATCAGAACAAGGAAGTGGCACGGTGAAAGGAAAAATGCAAATATTTGCCTGCCAGGATTGAGGAAGTCCCTGTGGCTCCAAGAAGACAACACATGCAGGCAATACATTAGGCCAAAGAAAATCAGCATAGGCAGGTACAAGTGAACACACGCCAGGAAGAGTTACCTGAACTGCATGCCCATGGAGTGTATCTTCTTCAGTATCCATTAGGACCAGGAAAAAAATGTGAATTTTTGGGTCTATAATTCACAAAAGAGATTTGGTGGCAGTGCTGCAAACATGGCCCTGGACAGAGCTACCACTGTAAAAACACACAAACTTCAGCCTGTCTGTTGGGGTTTTGTCTGTTTGTTTGCTTGCTCGCTCCTCCAGGGGGTTCAGTTTTGCTTGCCAAGTTTACGAACCCAAACAGAGCAAAATTTGAGCATCACAGGGAATACATTTCTGCACAAAGAGGGAATTAAAGTATATGGCTGCAAAAGGGAAGGGGTGGTATGCCAGAAGGGAGAGGGGTGATCCTTTCCTCTGCTCAGCACTGGTGAGGCCACATCTGGAGGGTTGGGTCCAGGTTTGGGCTCCACAATACAAGACACGTGGCCATACAGGTGAGAGTCCAATGAACAGCCACTCAGATAACTAAGGAACTGGAACAGCTCTGCTATGAGGAGAGGCTGAGAGCTGGGTCTGTGCAGCTGGAGAAGAGAAGGCTCTAGGAGATCTCATCCATGTGTATACATACATACCTGGTGGGAGGGCGCAAAGATATTGGAGACAGGTTCTTCTCAGTGGTTCCTAGTGACAGGACCCCTGGGGAAACGGGCACAACCTGAAACACAGGAGGTTCCCTCTGAACATCACAAAATGCTTTTTCACTACGAAGGTGATCAAGCACTAGTATGGGGCGCTTTGTGGAGTCTGCACCTGCGGAGATATTCCACAGCTGTCTGGACATGGTCCTGGATAACTAGCTGTAGCTGGCCCTGCTTGAGCAGGGTTGGACATCGTGAACTCCAGAGGTGCCTGCCAACCTCAACCAGCCTGTGATTCTGTTAAAAAATGAAACAGACGCACTCCCCGACGAAAAAAAAAACCCAACCGAAACCAACCCAAATCAAAACACGCACTCATTTTAATGAGTCTGTCAGCAGAGCTTCCTTGCATCATCTAAATAAGCAAGCACTCATTCTGTGCCAGTTGCAGGTAATACTACCCTTCTGTTTTTCTCTCATCAGCTTTGGGCAGTCTGCCATTACTTGTAGGCAGCTTCACAACTGTCTTTAATTCACCCCAGTTTGTCTGCAAGGATTTCAGGACCTCTCCCTTGCAGGTCCTCCTTGGGGAGCTGTACGAGGTGGGTGCCCTGGCTGCTGAGCCCAGCTGAGGAGCAGCACCTCTGGCCAGAACAGCCGGAACAGAGGGGAGGTGGCTGGGCAGACGTGCAGCTGCCAGGGCAGCGAGCTCCAAAACAGTGAGTTCTGGAAATAATTAACAGGCAGGGCCAGCAAATGAAGGCAGCCCTTACGGTCCTGCCTTTAGAGAGCACGTTAACAGATTCAATGGCAAGTGAATTGCACCATGTGCAGCTTTCCAGTGCTTTTAGAGATGACATCCCCAGAGCCTCGTCCGTCCGCTGGCAATATAATCTCAAAGTAGCAACGGTATTCACAGGGAGCGGGAGAGCCTCCTCCAAACATGTACGTGTACCAGACACTAAGAACTAGCAGCTTCTGGAAACGTTGTAGTAAGAAGAGCCAGGAATGTAGTTTCATGGGCTGCCTCCCTAGGCTTTGTTGTGTGCTTTGCAGCAAGTTTGCGCCTCGGCTTTAGGGTCTGATTTTAACTTTAGTTGTGACTTGCTGTACAACAGAAACAGCAATTCTTAATTGTTATTAATTCTCCATTACATAATCTTAGAGCATGCTGCCATTCTAATTAACTTGTAAAATTCAGTCCAGAATATTTAGGCAAATCATTTAATAGGATTCACAAACACACGCCATGAGCTCAAAAGAAAAAAAGTCGCTCCTTCCAGCCCAGTGTAATGAGAAGCTACAATTATTTTCTGCCTATGCAGCTTTTACAAGATATGGTACTTCTGCCTGCTTATTCCTGCTTACAAAGCCAGCACAAAGTTAAACATTCTACTGCTAATGTACTTGGCATCAGGAGGAGAAGTGCCATTATCCCCAGCAGAAAAATGAGGAAACAGAGACAGAGAGATCGACATTAAATTCATAAAGGAAGCATGTGGCAAAGCAGGGACTTGGACTCCGTGTCTCCAGACCAGCATATTAATCACAAAATTAATGTTGTTTTGGGTTTGGTTTTCTCTCCCATCTCTCCGTGCTAGATGAGAGTAAAAAGCACTTTTAAGGAGACACATGCTTTTGATGTTCTGTTTCCAGAGCACTTTAAGTCTTCCATCACTGTTGAAATGGCAACATACAGTACCGTGGCTGGCAGAGGTAGAAGTGACTGCACAGAACCTTTATCTATTCAGTTATACACACTACTGTCAGCTTTGCTGACACCAAACAAGACCATTACTGTAGGCCTGGGGAAGAAGTGAGAAAGAAGGGATATTGGGGAGACAGATAGGAAGGCTTGGTGAAAGAATTTGACTGCCTGTCTCTGACCACAAATACCAGCATTTTTACACCCACTTCTGACTCATTTCCAGAAAAAGTATTTCACAATTTTGCCATAGTGATACAAAGAGATTTGAATAAGTAGCTTCCAACTGTGGTATTTGCTCTACCTTTTGCTTTATCCCAGAACTTCATGTAGCTGCAGATGGCCAATTTACGGGATCACAGAATGGTTTGTGTTGAAAGGGACCTTAAAGCTCATCCAGTTCCAACTCCCCTGCCATGGGCGGGTACACCTTCCACGAGACCAGGTTGCTCCAGCCTTGCCTTGAACACTACCAGGAATGGGGCAGCCACAGCTTCTCTGGGCAACCTGTGCCAGTGCCTCACCACCCTTGTAGTAAAGAACTTCTTTCTAATAGCTAATCTAAACCTATCCTGACTCCAGGTGCCTGTTAACAGAGCAGCCTTGTGCATGTTTACCTTAATATGAAAGGTGGATTTCAATTATAAACCTTGTCAGTGTTCTTCATGTTGTGCCTCCAAAGTCTGAAGTTAAAGCAACAGCAAAGGAAACTTTGACCATTTAAGTATGAATAATTTTTGAATACAGGGGGTACTGGTAAACGTTCATAGTAAAATTGTCAATGAATTCACAGGTAACAAACAATTTAGGTTTCATGTTCTTGCTCAGCATTAATAACTTCCCAACTGAAGTGTAGAGATAAGTCTTGACCACTGTTTGAACTCCATAAAAATCCTTGCTATTAAAAAACCCTTGTATATAGGTATTCAGAATACTGAGAGTTTTATTTTAGTGATCATTCTGACATCCTTATAAAAGCAAAGCCAAATTTCTGCTTCATGCATTTCAGACACACCTAGCATATTTGGCTTCACCTGTTTTTGGAAGATGGAAGGAGATTGTTCAGGAACAGGGATATAACTTTTATAGAGCAATCTTGCAACCATGCAACATTGATTAAATAAAAGAATTCCATATTTAGCAGCATAAATTTCTGCTTCAGGAATTGGATGGACACAATAACAGCTAAAGAAAAAGCTGATGGCAGCACGACAGAACAGGTACTTTGAAAAGTAACTTAATGACTTTTGGCAGTCGTGGTAGTATTCTCACAGTTTTATTTAAGCTTGTACGCCACTTGCATATAACAGAAATGTCCTCAGCAGCATTCATTGCTAGTGATGCTTTAAAAAAAAACACCTCAGGGTGTCCATTCCTAACTAATTGAAAGCTTAGTCTACATTGGTAGATAAAGCTATAAAAAGAGTTAATTTAATCCACAGTCACCCTTTCTGTTTACCAGGCTATTCTCATTATGCTCCACCTATCATAAAAAATATACCACTCCCTGAGCCACCCTGAATTCCTAACCCACCCATCAGAAAGTTTTTCAAAGTCTTTGCTGTTCAGCTACAGAAGGTAGGGACAAATCTGATGGCAAATCGTGCTGACAAACCCATCCTTCTCTACCGCATGTGTTAGCACAAGCACCCCTAGCTATTGCAAGATCAGTGGTATTGCCACAGGTTAAAACCAGAGTCATTGCTTGAGGCCAATTTGATGCAAGTAGTTATAATTAACCACATTTTGTTTAGTTATTTGGATGGTTTTGCTAATGCCAGTATTCAGAGGCCCTCCAAAGAGCAGAAACGCAGCTCGGGAGTCAGGCAGCACAAAAGTCAGTCAAATACTTGGGGAGAACTAGAGGAGGGGGGACAGGTACCAATGGGAAGTAATTTAAGTCTATAATTTTTCAATGTTAAACTTTTTGTCACTGCAACTTCCGTCCTTCACAGAATGTTACAAAACCCATAGTTCACTTCATTACGTTTTCTGACAATCCTCCTCCTGGAAGAGCAGCTTGATATATCTGCTATTCTCCACTGCTCTGCAAACAACTGGTTTAACCACTTTCCCAGAGAAAGGCTGGTGGGGAACCTCAGGGCAGGGACAGAGAGCCACCACGTCAGCAACAGGAGTTGCTGTTGCAGTTTTTATTGCCTCCATCTGCTTCTCTCTCTGCTCTTGCAGAGGCTGCATCAGTGACACACATCTGTCCCCTGCAAAGGCTGGCAGCTTTGCCTGGGTTGCTGCAGACCACTCAACAAGAGGAACATGAACTAGCCTGTATAAATATTTGGATGCTAAAAGCCAAAAATGGTATAACCGGCCTTTTGCCTTGGCAGAAGTAATGCTGAGCATCAGCAACTTAACTCCGCAAGGGGAATGATGACAGTAAACCAGTACTTAGGTAAACGCCTTCTTCTGGAGTACTGTAACAGCTTCTATGGTTTTTACTTTTGGGATGTTCTGCATGCTGCAAGGGGCAAGAGATCCAAGAACTAATATGTACCTCCACTCTGGAAACAGTCCAAGTGTTCTCAGAACAAGCTTCGATTTTCAAGCAATGAAGCAATAAAACCCCATTAAATCCTATACTCATCTGCAACTGTCTATCAATTTAAAACACTTTCAAAGGCCATTATCAGAAGACCGGGACTCTGCTCGTGCCCAAAACAGCACATTGGTTTCTACACTGATTATCTTTACCTTGGATTCTTAAGAAGCCTGCAGGGATTCACTGACAACAAATAGAATAAATGTTTCGCTAATACTGAAGCAGATTGGACTGTTGGAGTAGTAATTGACTTCCATTTTTCCACTTTGATTTACTATCCTCAATCTCCATTACTCAGCCCAGCCTTGATACTGAGGGTGAGCCTGAGGAACACAGGACAGGAGGGAAGCTCTTGAACCCAAGATGCATCTTCTCATCTTTGCAAGACAATGACAAATTTTAGATCAAATTCAATTTGAAAAGCAGTCAGATTATTATTTCCCTTTCCCATAGCATATATACATTTATGTGAAAGCTGTTAAAGTTGACTTTAAATATCAGGCTTTTTTGACTATTTTGTATCCATTTGTTATGTCAACTTCTTTTTGTACCTTATGCTCCCCCCTCTCTGACCATGTATTTGTATAATAAGCATGGCCTAACACAAACATGGATAGCAAGAAGATAAACACACCAAGCTCTCACTTGAATCAATAAACAAACCAACCGCCTCTTCATCCACAGAGCATCTAATCTTTGTGCAGATACTGAAAAATTATCACAGGGAATTAGGGAGGAGGTTGTTTTGTGTCCTTTGAAGTCGAATGCTATTAAGAGGGAGTCCTGATGGCATAAAATAAAAGATACTAAGTGTAGTCCTTCTGACAAGCACATTAATACCTTCTGCATCCCTCCTCTCCTTCGTGTCAGACACTGTCAGATTGTTGGTGACAATCTAGTAACACATTTGAAGTCATTTAAATGAGCCTTTTCTTTTTCCTTAAAACTTGATTTTTCCTAAAAAACCAACCAAAATAATCCCCCACAAAACAAAAAAAAACCCAAACAACAAAACCCACCCAAAACCCCAAACCCCTATAACAGACCAATTTCTCTTCCTCTTCCATCATCTAGAAGTATCCATCACTGTTACTGTCTTCCAAAGTAAAGACTGCAGCTACTACACCAGATCCACAAAATCTTCTCTTTAATACTTCAGTTAACATCCCCTTGTTTTCTGTCTTCCACCTGAGAAGTATTGTCTCAGGTAGGAACAGGCATTCAGGGAAAAGAGAAAGACATTCTGTTGGGTAAATGTGAATTTTATTGCAGCGATAGCCACATGAAAAGGCCATGAAAAGACACATTTCCAGCCAAATACTTGTCTATTCAGACTAGCAATTACAAAATTACTATAACAAATAAATTTTTACCCCTTCATACATTTGGTTTCTCAGCTTGTGGATAACTGCTACGTACAAGGCTCCTAAGAAAGATATTTGCACAGTACCCATAGAACTAGCAGGTAGCTGAAGAAGTATCGGTGCACTGGATGAAGCCAGGGTATAAGCCAAATGAAGCACAGGTGGTTGTGCTGCCTTCAAAGCCACTTAGTACAAACTAAGGAGAGTTTTTAACTATTCCTCCACAATTTCAGAATATATAATCTGTCATCAAAGCAAAAGGATGGAGGACGACAGCCAAAGGAAGATTTAAATTTAGAAAATAAATTAACCACATATTCTCTCAATTATAGTTTGGCAAAGGAAGGTCACAAAAGGAAAAAGAAACTTTACTCTTCCAGGTATCATGTCTAACATGGGTTCCCTTTGGCCATCCTGACCCCTAAATCCAACTAGCTGCATCTGCTCTACAGCCTGACAAGCTCTGGTCTTCCAGTCTTTCAACTGGAGCACATTTTGCTTGCACAGATGCATCTCCTTCCAGATAAAGGGAACAGGAAAGGTGTATAACCCAACTTTAAGTCAGCACAGGTACTTCAAAAAAATCAGCCACGGGGCACATGCAGGCCTGGGAACTCTGAATCACTCCCATTTTTGGGTTTCAGTTAATAGACAGTCTGAATAGTGACAGTAGAGTCTCTTTTGGTTTTTTTTCTAATTATACCCTCCTTAGGCTTGGGCTGAAGGCAGGCTCACAGAGGACTAAGAATTGGTCCTAAGCCTGTAAACTCTGGTCAGGGGTTATGTTTTCTGGGAAACACCCTAACAAATATGGCACTGTAAAGAAAACAATCAAAAGAAGCAGAAAGCAAATTCAGCACAGTGCTCTTCCAAAGGAGAGCACCACAGTATATCAAGAAGCAGCATTACTGGTTAAATCTTCAAATTGCTTTTTGAAAGCAGATCACAGCTACAATGCTGTACATTACAAATGCAAATAGATGACATATAAAAAGTTTTCTACGCAAAATAATCCTGCTTCCAGTCCACATTTTTCTATGCCATTTACTGCAAGTGTATATTAAACTTTGATACATTTGCTTACAGTTTATTGCCACAAAGGTAAATTCTGGTAATCTTAGCAACAGAACAGAGCTTAGTAACAGTTATTAAAATATTTTTACAGTAATTAAGATCTTAATCTTCCATTATAAGAAAAAAAAGAAAAAAGTGATGCAAATTGCTCGCTACATTCAGAAGTACGATAGTTGAGTTTTACTGAAAACCAGTGAGCATGCAACTCAGACTTGAAAGAAGTCAATAAGGAACTGGTATTTAATACAGCCAGATATATATGTCACTTGCATACAATTATTCACAGCTTAAAAACATTAAATAACCTACAGTTCTGAAATATGTGCATTTTAAAAGGAACTTGTCACAGCTCTTCAGTGATAGCCAAGCAGACATCATGCAGAAGAGACTAAATCAGGTCAGCTGCAAACTGCATGTGAACTAAGACAAAGTTGTACCCTTCCACTTATGTGCTTCCATTGTTAAAAGCACAGCAGGAGAATGACTTGCACTTATTTTTATGCATGTTTCAAATCTCTCCTGTCTGTTGCTCTGTTTTGGCATTCTTTTGAGTGATGTTAACTAAATTCAGCTGTGAATAAGTAGTTAGAACTCAACATCCCAGACCCAGAGCAAATTGAGAATGTTGAAGATACGGTAATTGTTTCAAAAGCCTAAACTTAGCCTCACGTTCGCTATCTCCATTTCCACTCTACAGATATCCAAGAGTCTCATCCCCTCTCTACTATTTATCAGTTTTGTGATCTGAGAGTCCACAGAGAATGTTTTCACCAGTAGCACAAACCATAACAACTGTGGTTAAAACACACACTGGAGGGGTAAAGGAAAAACAAAGAAACATACAACACCTTGCCACCGCCTCCCCCCCAAAAAACCCAAACCCAACAAACAAACAAAAAAAAAACCAACAAAAAATGTTGCTTAAGACTGTGGAAAAGAATTTAAATATCCATATAAATCCTGTTGGCTTTGATGACTGTGTATTGAAATATATATAAGAAAAAACTTAAACCAAAAGCACAGTTACTGCAGTTTATTTCCAACATGTGCTGCCTTTCTGTTCTTATGTCCAGATTAATCTCAGCCCCAAATAAGGCAATATTAAAGGAACGAGCATCCTTTCCTCAGGGCCTCAACTAAGATAATAAGAAAGGAAGAATACTATTTAGTATTGGTATGTATACCAGGGAGTGTTTCTCTGTAGAACAGCACAGAGAGCATGAAAATCTGAGTGAAAAAGATAGAAAGACTCTGGCTGAAACAGGGTTTAAAAATATCTGTCTGCATTTTAATTAATTACAAATAAATTAAGCCGATGAAAGGCAGCATGGACTATATAAAGGGGAAAAGAAGACTGAAGCTAAAAACAAAAAAAAAAGCTACCGTGTTGGTAACAGAAATAGCAGTTCTATGGCGGAGATTTATTTTTCTTGAAGAAAACCAAAACATGCTGTTGAATAACCTGGAACAGAGATAATCTCATCTATGCAGAAGATTTGTGCAAATGATGTGTGCAAACACAGAGACGTGAGAGAAG
This sequence comes from Psittacula echo, assembly GCF_963264785.1. Taxonomy (NCBI): domain Eukaryota; kingdom Metazoa; phylum Chordata; class Aves; order Psittaciformes; family Psittacidae; genus Psittacula; species Psittacula echo. Next base: position 63,503,178 of record NC_137736.1, on the reverse strand, counting down.
GGGATAACATCTTCAATCATTAGAAAATTGAAAAGATGCATCTACTGACAAAAGCTCCCTCCTCTTCTCTCAGAAGTTATTGTTAGGAGTCTGACCTACAGACTCAGATTCTTCCTTTAGCGTCTTCAATATGAGTAGTCAGAATGAGTTTAGCCTTTTCACCTAAGTACAGAGGTCACTACAGTAATGGAACTTCCTGTTCTTGAACACAAACTTCCAACCTCTAGTTAAAAAGCCATAGCTTAAGACCTTTCTCCCAAAGCTTCAGCTCATTTCTGACCTCTGATTCTTGGATTACTATCCCAAGACTTCCACTGATGCCATTAACCTCTACTACAATACCATCCTCCAGATGTGCCAAGCATTGTATTTCATGTAGTTTTAGGCACCCTCTACATTTTGTGGACCGCTGCCTTGATATTTTCAATCTAGCTTCTGCAAAAAAACCCCAACAAAACAACACACAAACAAAAAAACTCCAGCAACAAAAACCCCCAAACACAAAACAAAAACCCCACCACAAACAAACACAAAAAATCCCCTCACAGGACTAAAAATTCAGTCGTGTTAAAGCAGAAAATGCCACTTCTATTTCTTAATGGACTTACACTTTGTAAGCATCACCAGAGAGGAAATAACAATTTTAATTTCTTCGTTGTGCAGAGAGTAACACTAACCATATAGATTAGCAAGCTGAAAAAAATATGTGAAACTGTAAACACTTTAAAAAGCATTAAGTCTAGTTCTGGTTATTCCAGTTACTACATTAGACCAAGTTTTGAAATCAGTTTCAAAAGAGCCATCATAGGTTTGTCAAATTCTGTTTCCAAGCAATCTGCGATTAATTTGTCAAGTCTCATTGTACTACTGATCATCAGCTTTAACATTTACAACAGGACCAGTTCACTGCCATATCAGAGTGCAACATAGGACAGTCTTTCACAGCTGCTAACGGCTTCTTTCTTTGAAGAGTCTGAAAACCCAAAAGTAACACACAGAAATAAAAACTTGTAATTCAATGCTACAACACCAACAGGTTGTTCTTCTGTATAAAGATTTCTCTTTTTGCAACTGTGGAATGTGTTTAAAGATTCAGCTTTTTCACTCTTATCGAAGTCCCGACCAGCTGTGGAGGTATGAAGCCCACCCAGAGGACCGTGAGCTACTCTCTTCCTCACCTGAAGGAAGAGGAAAACCATACATTAAACTAAGTTTATTATGTTAGACATTACATAATTTGGTTATATGACCTTGTTTCCCCCACTGCTTCTGTCCTTTTTTAAATGCTGTCCTTTTAAACTTGTTGAAGAGGTAACATTCAATACTCACTCTTAGGCTGCCATAAAATATATTCATGGATTTTACCACCAAGTCCACTTTACTTTGGGTACTTAACGATGTTTTAGAGGCCATTTATCACCTTTCTCCAGAAAAATCCAATGAGTGCTCATTAGAGTGCCAGAACAAGCTCTAAATGCTATGGTCTTGATTTACACCTCACCTTTCCATATGCAAGCCTATCATGGAATGCAGTACTTTGCCACTTCCCTTATTAGCGTGACTTTGTTCAGAAGTCTGAAGTGCTTATATATACATGCGGTACTTACTCTTTATATTAACAAAGTATAGCTCAGTTGCTAGCAAAGTACATGAAGCTACATGTTGTTACTGAGAGGTGACAAACAATTCATTAAAAAGTGTTTTAAAGGGGACAAATGCTCAGACTGTTTGAAGCAGAGCCAGAACTTTTTTATACAGTCAGCTCTTTGGTTAATTTCATGCAAAGGCTGAATTCTTTTGTTCCTTCCCTAGCTCCTTTATTTCTTAAACAAAAAGCATATTTTCTTGAAGGGATTTTTGAAGTTACTGTATAGAAACTAGTATTATATCTTGGAGTATCGTGTGCAGTTCTGGTGTCCTCAACATAAAAAGGACATGGAACTGTTGGAGCAAGTGCAGAGGAGGGCCACGAGGATGATCAGGGGACTGGAGCACCTCCTGTATGAAGATAGGCTGAGAAAGTTGGGGCTGTTCAGCCTGGAGAAGAGAAGGCTGCATGGAGACCTCATAGCAGCCTTCCAGTATCTGAAGGGGGCCTACAAGGATGCTGGAGAGGGACTCTTCATCAGGGACTGTAGTGACAGGACAAGGGGTAACGGGTTCAAACTTAAACAGGGGAAGTTTAGATTGGATATAAGGAAGAAATTCTTTACTGTGAGGGTGGTGAGGCACTGGAAAGGGTTGCCCAGGGAGGTTGCGAATGCGGCATCCCTGGTGGTGTTCAAGGCCAGGTTGAACAAAGCCTTGGGTGGCATGGTTTAGTGTGAGGTGTCCCTGCCTATGGCAGGTGGGTAGGAACTAGATGATCTTAAGGTCCTTTCCAACCCTAACCATTCTATGATTCTGTGATTCTATCTGCAGTATTGCACCGAGAGAACCCCTTTAATTATCTGTTTAGAACATCTGCCAAGAAAGTAATCTATATTTACCTCTATTTTAAGTTCACTTTTATAGAAATCTTGAACTCTACCCAAAACATGAACACATTACATTTTTTACAACTTACTACTGTCTTCCTAAAATGCTTGTTTCAGACGAAATTATATTTTACCTTAATTTGATTTATACTTTTGGGTATTTGTTCTATTTTCTGAAAATTGAATAATAACTTCTCAACAAAGCAAAGTGGTTTTATCGCTAGCTCACTGGCATTACATTGCTAAGTTTTGTTTTCCTTCCAAAGTCTATAAAAGTAAGTGTAAAACTTCAGTTGCCTTTATTTCCACTTCTTTTTTTTTGCAACCATATTTTGGCCACCATATACCTTGGGCAATTGCAACTAGCTTCCCCTTCTCTTCAGGGCTGAGCTGCAACATGGTGTCTATTACTGGGAGCAGCCTTTCCTTCTCGCTTCCTGATTTTAGAAATATGAACTGCAGTAGAACGTTCTTCAAGTATTCTAGATTAGCCACAGACTTTTCTCTCTCTTGATTTCTTTCCAATCTTCTTATTTCATTCTTAAGAAGCTGTAGATGAGGGAAAAAATATGCAATATTGTTTGCTTCATATAATGAGCAATTGAACAAAGATCTTTTGAAAAGCTAAAAAGTGAATTATGCATCTTGCTTCTAAAAGAACGATGTGTGCATAGCAACACATTCTGGACAAAAATCCAGTCAAAATTGAACATGATTATGTTGTCCAGAAATATACCAGAAATAATCCATTGTAATAAAAATCTATGCAGGAGTTGTAACACTATTATACAATATATTAAATATTTAATATTTTATAATAATATTATATTATTAGAATAATAGTACTAATGATTCTATTTCAGTGATAAAGAGTAATAGTTGAACATTTAAGTTAGCAGTGTGGATCAAAGACAACAATATTATCATTCATCAAAAAACATTTTATAAAAGAAAGCTTAGCATGTTTAAAGGATATTTTTATGTCAAAAATGCTTCCAGAAAACTCAGGGAGGTACAATCAAAACAAACCAAACTCTATTAGTATATGTATCTCTAAACATGTATATTCTTTTAATCTATGACACCTAAAGGGGTTACAGGAAGAGGAACCAGACAATACTTCCCTTGGGATTTACTGCCCGTATCAAAGTGAAAAGAGTAAGGGCACTTTACTAAACATTAAACTTCCAAACTCTTGAGGAGTTTTTTTCACAGCAGCTTTTACTCCTCACCCCCCTCCCCACAATCTACTTGCACCCCTTGCTGCCCAGAAACTGAGGGGGAGGTAGGAAGAATGGGAGGGAATATAACAAAACCCAAGAAGCTGAAGTCAACTCTTCAAGCCCTGATTAGTTCTGTGGAATAAAGGCCTTCCAAAATTAAGTTTTGCATCACCAAATTTTTGTAGACTGGGATTTTCTAAACATTCCTGGTGTTAAACATTTTGGCTAACAAACAGACCACAGAAATTACAGCTGTCCCCACACTTCCTGCATGCCTGCTAACCTTTATTTGTTCCATCAGGATTGCATTGGTTGCTTCTGATTCACGAAGCAATTCATTCAAGTGATCAGCACTCTTCGCTGTTGTGTTTAGTTTTTGAATCAGTTCATCCTTGGTGAGTTCTGTTTGCCACTGAGGTGGCTCTGCAATTAATTGGAAAAGAAAACTGAGAGAAGCAGAAAGCATTTGCATCTACTTACCATTAGGACTTGATTAACGTAGTTGCTTAGGAACAAAATCCATGCAAAGTCAAACTTAAAAGTTAACAGGCATCATTGCTGCTGCCTGCTTGTTTTGTGATCTATTTTTGTATATGTATTATAAAGGGATTGTCAAATCAGTTCTAAGTATGTCAAGATACATGGTTTTAATTTGCTCCTTGTTTCCTACCCATAGATGGAGATTCTCAAGAGTTCTCCACAAGATGTTCAGCAGACTTTTACCACACAATTAGATGCTACCATGTATTTTTCTATTTTTTGTGGACTCTTAGAACATTGTCTTCATGCTGGCTAGAAAAAAAACTACAAAAAAAATCCTGTTCTAATAAGCCACATTAAGATAAACAGACATTTTATCTTTTCATTAAAAAGAGTTAAATCAGCACTTACTGTCGCTAGTAGACTAGTCCAGAATACAGAAGGTTCTGTAACTATTCATTGACTTGCTCATCCAGTCTTTTCCCATTATAAAGTCACAAATACGATATCTTTAAGTCACTAAAACCTGTATCAATGTTTTACTGTTGGTCCTTACTCCAGGACAAAACTACAGAAACTCAGGATACTGTAAACTCAGTGGCACTTAAGTAGGCTTGTGCCTTGCTCCCAAAAGCATGAAAACACAACTGTCTCAGATATTCTGAGGACAGACACTTCTGCAACTTCTGTAGGCAAGTGCTTAAAACAGCCGCATATTCTACCTACCAGGTTTTTCTTCTGGGGAGTTCAAAAGTTGTTCCAAGGATGGTATATAAGTGCTGGCTGAAGAGACGGACTCTGTGTCCGTTGTTTCCATACCTTCTCCCTCTTCCCTAGCTACAGTGTATACATCAAGAACAGGAAGGTCAGTGTTTCGCCCTTCTCTCAAGTTCTTCGTAGCTGGATTTGAAACAGCTGGAGCTGAAAAATACTGATGTTTGTCATCAGAATGAAAGCGGCAGGGCTATTTCGTAAGTGTGACTGTCTCACATTGGAAAGCAGTACATATAATAGTCTTCAAAATGAAAGGGGAGGAAAAGTGAAGAAAGGGGAGAAAGCCAAATACACACATAACATTTACAATAGAAGATACAGCCTTTCACCTCCAAATGACCATTCCAACTAAAGTCTGTTTCTAAACCCAAACTCAATTGGCAATTTTTATTTCAGTGACTATGAAGCCTTTATGGAACTCTCCCTGAAGACGTGCTGTAGTTATAAGTGTCAAATGTTTTTAATGCAAAACAGAATTAGCTTTTTTTTTTTAACCAGTCTTGTGGGAGGTGTAAATTGTTCTAATCTTGCGCGCACTGCCCTGCTGCTTCAGTAACATATGGAAAGAGTAACTTCTTAAAGTGTTCTTGCTGCTTGGCAAATGTCCTACTACATCCTAATTAGTAACTTTACAGATATAAAAATAGCACTTGAGCTTGAACACAGTAAAATCTTATATTAGAAGATGGATCAAATAACAAGTATACCAACAACAAACATTGTTAAAACAGCTTTCAATACACTCTTCTTTAGCTTTGTCCCTCATAGTTGAGGCAAACTGACAGGAAGGGCACCAAATATTTACAAAGTAATTTCACTCCATCTGTCTGACAATGCAAATACTGCAAAAGAGGTAACAGTGATGCAGATTCTAGAACAGAATAGAATAGTTCCAGTTAGAAGGGACCTACTATGATCATCTAGTCTAACTGCCTGACCAATTCAGGGCTGACCAAAAGTTAGAGCACATTGTGAAGGGCATTGTCTAAATGCCTCTTAAACACTAAGAGTATTGGGACACTGACCGCCCCTCTACGAAGCCTGTTCCAGGGTTTGACCACCCTCTTGGTAAAGAAATTCTTCATCTAGTCTGAACCTCGCCTGGTGCAGCTTGGAACTATTCCCATGCATCCTGCCACTGTGTACCAGTGAGAAGACCTCAGCACCTCCCTCTGCACTTCCCCTCCTCTGGAAGCTATGGAAAACGGGGAGGTCACCCCTCAGTCTCCTTTTCTCCAAACTAGACAAACCCAGAATTCCCAGCTGCTCCTCATAGCACACTCCTTCCAGCCCTTTCACCATAATGCCTTCCTCTAGATGCATTCAAGTATCTTAAGATTCTGAAGGGACAGTAATAACAAAGACTCAATTCCTTGTCTGGTATCAGTGAATTGATACAGCATGCTGCAGATTCTCCAGCAAAAGTTTCTGGTGTATTACAGAGCCACACGTTATGAGCATGTTTTAGATTCAGACTCAGGTACACAAATTTGTGTCTAACCCAAGATTATCACTGAAAGTTACCTCTAGTGTTTGGTTCACTCTTGAGTTGGAAGAGCTGAGCTTCTACTCTGGACAGTTGCTGCTGAAGTGTCTCTACTGTCTTCCTGTGCTCTTCTTGCAGGTTCCTGACTTGATCCCTGAAATTGTTCCGGAGAGCTTCATTCTGGGCTGTCAGCTGACTCAAAGCTTGGGCATGCTCTGTTTTCATGACCATGTTCTCAGATTGTATTGTGCAGAGCCTGAAAGCAGTGTGTACAAAACCCGTGAGAAACTGACAACAAAACATTGTTATTTTTACACCTCAAAAATGTTAGAGTGTAAAGTAGTTTTCAATTTTCATATATATGATTATTTTAGAATGACTGTGCAGCTTTTTCCACATTTAAATTCCTCTTTTGCAGGGAAAATTTAACACGGGAAAAGTTACACTTATTACTAATCACATAAATACACTATACTATATAAACTCGTGATCTCTATTTCAAAATACAAAATTCTGACATCTTTAGGAAAAAAATGAAAGCATCAGACATTGTAGTCTAAACATTCTTAAATTCTAGAACCGCAACATCACTGTTTGTAATGTCATACGGGGCACGTCCCTTATTTTATACTCCACTTCCTTTAACATTTATTTACCAAAGACTTATGCAGGACTTCTGAAAATTAAAGTTTCTAAGAAGCTAAGTTTAATCTCTTTTAAGGCTCAACTTTCAGCGCAAAAGAGGGTAGAAGAATGTAGCTGTCAGCAAGAAAAACATCAGTAACACATAAATTGTACATGGTTTGGAGATCCTCCAAAAGCAAGACAAAATTGTCACAAGCAATTAAAAAAGTGCATGTATGGAAAGACTAAGCATAGGCCTTGCCCTTATAAGCATACAAACTTAAATATAGCCAGAGTAGCAAAGAGCTTGTCTGTCTGGGTACAAAAGGAACCTACTATGATATGGGTTGTTTCCAGAAAAATGCAGAAGGACGTAATTTAGTTGGTTACTAAATCAGCTGAACACAGAAGGACATAATTTAGTTGATGAATAATCATGTGGCTATCAGGAACAGATAAACCAGTACAAAGATAGTGATGAGTAGCCAACAGTTCCTAACACTAAGCTGCAATTTCTAATGAGTATTTCATGTCAGCTTCTTTGTAACCTAAATAGAGAAGACAAGACAATGAAAGACCCCTTTTGAAGAGCTCAAGTATTAGGTATTCATGTGATGTTTCAAGAAGTGATACAGATTAAAAAAATTCATTTAATTTTGAAAAATTTGCAAATTAAGATTGTAGCAAGAATGGACTCAAACCACACTACCTTCTGTAAGAAAGGCACTGCGTGGACACAGGACTGAGTATTTTGTCTGTGAAATAATTTGCCCTGCATTTAACTACCTTATTTTTGTAATAGGAAACATCCAAATTTAGTTGAGTAGTCCAACACACATGCAGTGCTGAGCACTGAACTTACGAACAATCAATGTGCTTAATAATGTTATTTTTTAAATCTAATAGTTAACATGTAGAAAGCTGGCAGAAATCTCAGATTCTCTGATCAGCTACTACTTCATTTTCACTGCTGAAACTTTTGAAGGCTTTTAAAAACACCTTTAACTTTCTTAATAATCATGCCCTTTCCTTTGGAAATAAAGTTAAATGCCCTACATGCCCAGTCCTTAAAGTTCACACAAAATAAAATATCTGTATCTATTCATCATCAGACCATACTTTTCACGGAGTTCTGCCTCTTTTGCAACAGTCTCTTGCAGCATCTTATTGTGTCTTTCCAGCAGGGTGTCATGTTCAGACTGCAACACCTCGAGTTCAGATGCATTCAGCTGTGAATTATGCTGAGCATCTTGCAGCTTAACTTTAAGTTGCTCTATCACCATTTCTAATTGCTCTCTACAAGAGGAAGAAAAAGAAATAAGCAACATACATTTAAAAAGAATTACATTAATTCGAAACCTATATCTGCAACATTTTGGATAGTTAATCCAAACTGCTTATTTATTCATTAAATCAATACAGCACTGTAACCAAAATAATCTTAGAATGTGACTGCTGCAGAAACAATTAGAAAAGTTCTGATCCTGTTTCAATATAGTTACAAATAGTTTTATCACATCCCATCTGAACTGTTGGGAATATAACTCTAGGGTTAGAAAGTGAGACTGATACCACTTTCTGCTTTAAGCTGGTTTGAAGGAGCAAGACATAAGGAGATAAGCTGCTTTGAAGGAACAAGACATGTGGGATGCAGATGAGATAAACAATTTCTTCTTGAAAGTGGTGGAGGTTTTTTGGTTTAGTAAGTGCACATCAGTTCAATAACACTGAATACAGCAGACAAATGTCCTGAGTAAATTTTGTGCAAAGGACTGGAAAGCAGCATCAAGATATAAAACCAGATAAGCTATATTGGTCAAAAATAAATCAAAATCAGATATAACAGGAAGAAAGTCTTAAATCACACACATTCTCAATTTATGCATATTCATATATGTATTCATATATGCAGACATCTCCATTATCTTATTAATGGTGTATCTCATTAATCCTTAGAGCTGATACTTGTAAATAATTCCTTTGAAAACTATGTCATCTGTTTATTGCTTGATTACTTGCCCACTTTTTCCCGGGGTGACCCTCTCACAAAAACCAGCACTTTTTAAAATTCTGCAAAAAGGAGATACAAAGAAATGCAACTTGTGTGGCTTGCTTGCTTCAAAAGAAAGGAAGAGGTAAACATAGCTAAGAAAACCCAAGCCAACCATAAGCCCAGTCCTCTAAGAAAGCACAAGTCTCCCTCTGGTGGATTTTTAGCCGCAATTGCACGTACTGTTTTCAGACCTGTATCAGAAATTAATTTTGACATCTTACAAATAAACGCCCAGTCTGGCACCAAAGATAGCGATCAATAACTATAAAACAAAGCTTTACAGGAAGCAGTCTACTTCTGAAGTGGGTTCAGACATTTTCTGAAGTGAATCTGAACTTACCTGCCTTACAACCATACTTAAATGATTTTCAGGGGACATTAGGCAGTGTAACTCTCCTTGCCCTCAACCCAAGTCTTTCCTCATATAACAGTTGATAAGACAACAGTATTTCACGAATCTGCTGGAACTGATGACCAGAGCTTTACCTACACTGAACCGTCCTGCTCTTTTCTTCCTAGATGGAAGTGGCACTTTGCAACAATACTTTATGTCAGAGAAAACGACATGTCTACACAGAATATGCTGGCCAATTTCTGCCAGAAAATTCATAAGAACCTTCCTAACACCTTATTTCTCCCTCTGACTGTAACAACAGGTAATCTACATAAAAATGACTGCTAAAAAAAAAAGACAAATCAAGGAATTAGAAACTAGCAGCACCACCATGGTATAAATTGATCTTTTTTCTGTTCAGATAGGCAGAGCAACAGTTAGATTATAGATCAGATGAAAGTACAGAAATAGAGCTTTTAAAAAAAGGCATAGCAAAAACCAATCAAAAAACTTCAAACAAACAAAACAAAACAAACAAAAAACCAAACAAAAAAAAGCCCCAACCACAAAGTAACTGGGGAAGCAAACTGTCTCCCTTCTGATGTTCTCCTTATTGAAGTGTGGAACTCCCCTGCTGGTCAGCAATTAGCAAAGGCAAGGTCAACAAATGAAGCATCAGTATTTTCCTGTATGCATATAAAAATTTTGAGTTTACCTTTCTTTTTTGGCTCCCTCAGATTCTGTCTGAGAAGCAGATTTATTCTTTTGCTGTTTTAGAACATTATGAACACGGACTTTGTAGCTCTCGAATTCAGATGTAACAGATGCTTGTTCAGCCTATCACATAAAAAACAAACCCTTCATAAGTTATGCTATTAACTATTGCTCCCTTATTTATCTAAAATGAAATGCATCTTACACTGAAACCCCCCACACCCAAATTAAGAACCAACTGTTGCATTTTCTTGTTTTAAATGGATAATTACTTCCACTAGAGTACCTGGGCTGCTTTGCACTCTTCCTGCAAGGTTGCCATTTTTTGCTGGTAGGCATTCAATGTACGCTGGTGTTGCTCCGAAGAAGTTCGCAGGAGTTCCTGAACTTTATGCTTTTCTGACGTTAGCTCAGCCACTTGAATCTGAAAAAAAAGTCAGTTGAAAACTTCACTATGACAAAATTTCTTCTTCCTGCTCAAAGGGAAGTGCCACAGAGAACACAAGATTCTGCTACAGTAATTTCTGTGCAGAACTGGTGAATATAAAATTAAAATCCAATAAAAATAGAATTAAAAAAAATACACATGGGTTACCATGTACTTAATTAAAAATGTCATGTTGTTTAAAGAGACAATTGAAGATAAAATTACAGTGGTGAGGTGGCAGCATTTAAGAAAGCCAAGCCCTCTCCTTCACCTCCCTGCAACTGTTTATTGCATTCAACTCCTATTCTGCTCAGCCAACAAAATCTATGCAGATAGACAACACTTAAGATTTTTGCTGACAACACTGGGTTCTTCTGTTTTAAACTGAGCAACTTCTTTTTTTAAAGTAATTATTTTAAACCACATCCCAACTACAAATTTCAAACTACACAGTCCTCTATTTTGGTGGAAAGGGAAAGAAGAACAAGAAAGGGTAAACCTGTTTAAAAGAACATTACAGGTGTAATATTTGGGGAAAGCAGAAAACAGTCAAAACTCATTTAAGAAAGAGTTAATAACCTAGTACAGCCAGTAACTATTTTATTTTTCAGCCTATATTCCATTCACCCAGTACAAATAACACCCTTATTACTTAAATAAGAAACCTTATAATAATAAAGAAGTGAAGTTTCTTGCCTTGAAGGCTTCCACTTGTTGTTGACTGGCTTCCAGTTCCCCCTTTAATGATGCCTGCAACATTAGATGGTCATTTTCCTGCACGATAAAATTATCTGGTTATTAAAAACCCCTAAATCTCAGAAACTTAATTCAGCCCATTTTTTAAAAGCTAGTTTAAAAATGGACTACACAGTCATTAACAAATGGACTTACAGCTTGTTTTGAATCAGCCAGTTCTTTTTTGGTTTTCACCAGGAGTTGTTTTATCTTGGCGTTTCTTTCCTCATCCTGTTGCATAGTTGACTGAAGTGACTCTAATGCAGAAAACACCAGTTATATGCAAAAGAAACTTTCTACCCTGTATTTCCTTAAAAATATTAGAAACTATTTAAGCAAAATTTGACATATTTCTTAAGAGCTGCAAATAAGTAGCTTACAGTAAGTTTAGTATCCTACTCCCAAGTATCGCTAAAATCTTCAAATAAATGTTTTGAGACTTACAGTTAAGGATAGTACGAAACGAATTTTTCAACCACATACTAACTAGTAAACTTTTATGTGTGTGGTACGTCAGAAGGAAACCCCTTGTCAGTCACCAAATTTCAGAACTTATGATGAACTGTGCTTGTTAGCTGATTCTATTATTAAGTTAATCAGGCAGGCAATCTGGCTTTTATTTACTGAATACTGCATCAACTTAGTAAAGTTTCCTTTATGGAAAAGTATATTTGACTATGTAACTGTTTAGTATCCCTGCAAAACTTCCTCAAGTCAGTGAGTGAGAGAAGTTGTTTCTGAATGCTACTATATTACTAACTATACCATAGTGATTCTTGCTGTTTATACATTACTCACTTATTTCTTCCTGTAGGGTCTCTTGCTTCTGTTTTTGAATCCCTGTCTCCTGCTCAAGATCTTCTATTTTGCTGTCTTTATCAGTGATCTTCTGATTAAGTTCTTTTACTAGCCTTTCATAATCAGCTATTTCCATATCCATCAGTGTACTTTTTTGAGCATCCTGCAAATTGCACACAATGAAGTTACAGCTTACTATCTGCCTTGGCTGCTAAGATTTTTTTTTTTTAGTTATATTAAAAAACTGTATTACCCATCTAAAAAAACCTTTATAGCTATCCATATCCGCAAGCAACACCCATCCATCAGGTTTCCATATCCTCGGTAAATAATCTATTTATAAAAAAAACCCAGAAGCTTTGAAAAACTTGTTGCTAACTTTAAGAATTTTACTAGTAGGTATTTCGCAGATTTTAGTTTCTATGATCTTCAGTCCTTACAAGGGCAGTTTCTGAATAGTGCATCATACAAGCACTCCAGACATCTGAATGCTGTCCCTATTTTGACTGATGACAGGCCACATAACCCAAGGTAAAACAAACAAAAAAATTAAAACCCAACCAACCAAAAATCCCCAAACCCAACACCCCCAAAAACCTCCCAATAAACCCAAAGGTACACATCAGGTTTCCAAACATAAAACCAGGGGTAAAAGCCGTATGTTTTCCCTTTTGCAAACCTTGCCTTTCAAATCCTCAGAACAGAAAGGGAGATATTCAACACAGCAAGATGGGCCAAAATCTTTGGTAGTCCATTAAGCATTAACATGAACAGCAACTCTACCTTTCTGGCTTGCTCTAGTTCTTGCACAGTTTTCTGCAGATGTTTCTTTTCCTTCTGAAGTTGCATCTGAAGCTCCTCTATTTCTCGGAGAGCACCACTATGCTCCTGAAATTTAAATCCTTCTCAATTATGCCAGCCAATTTCAAAATAGATTTCAGCATCTATTTATGCTTACATACGCACACTTAGGTTGTACAGAGATAATTCATTACTTTTTTGTTTGCTTTAGGAAATCACCAGGAACCAAAGAAAACCCCAAATTATGAAGTGTTTTTTCACATTCTGTCATCCCCAGCCTACTCTAAGTGACAGCCTTGCAAAATTCTTTCAGTGAACAGATCAAGCCTTCAAAAAAAGACTGAGTCAAGTAACAAGAAGAGAAGGTATAGAACTTGTTCTATAAAAACTACAGTTTACAATGGTCTAACAGAAGCCAAATCCACTGAAAGCAATGCTTTAGCTTATGCACCATCTCTACAGATACTACCTTTGTTTTCTGTTCTTTTAGAAGCTTTTCAGCTTCTAGTTCTTTGTCAGCCTTTGCCTTGGCTTTTTGTATATCCAGTATCTGAGCTTCCAGCAGCTTAGCATTATGTTGCAGTGTTTCAACACGAGCCAGGAGGTCTTCATTAGCGGAGCGTAACTGATCATGCTGAAATAACCATAGTGGAAAGATAAAAACGTAATTTGTCAAAGTTGCATGCATATTCAGCTAAGATATTGTCTGTATTTAAAACACAAACTCTGATTTCTATGCAACAACCTTACAAACAGCACTCCTGCAAGTGAGTCTTCTCCATCTAACTGTTTTAAATCATACTAAGAAACAGGCTAAATTAAAGTCACTAGCACAATTTGATTACTTTGTTCAGAGTCTCTATAATGCAGACTAAGAATGAAGTATAAGTGAAAGAAGCTGCTAATTACCTAACCAGTGTTTTTATTTATAACATACTTCAAAATAAACTTGAAAAATTCAAGGCCTGCGTAATCAGAAAAATACATACTACTATTTGCCATTTCTTCCTATGCTATTCACTACTAGCTTCCATTTATAAGGAAATTGTGGTCTAGGTGGATCTTCAGTGTAATTATATATGGGGCCTGGGAGTTTAAATCCTAAATCCCATACTCGTTGCAGTTAGCTTTACAAAAATGCATCTCACAGCTGCTTAATTACTATCTTAGACTCTTGCAAATGCCACTATAGTACTCTACAATGCATCCTGAAGTCTCATCCTTGTGAAAGATACAGAACCCCATAATTAATTTAGTATGTTTAAACACACTGTTTATTAAACAACAAAACCACATTTTGTCTTAGAAACAGAAGAAAAAAAAAACCAACCAAAACCAGTGTAACAGCTAAAGGTGCTGTACTTCATGAGAAGTGCATGTAGATGTGAAACCAGTGATAGAATGTAAGTTTGACACTTTTTTTTATATATATCTGGTAGATGCAGCAGAGTTGTATGGCCAAACCAAGCCAGAGGTGATCACTTGCTCTTTTCTGTGAGCTGACCTCAGGTAAATTAAATTTTCCTATTGAAAAAGCCAGACATTCTAGATATATTTACCTTTGTCACAGCCCAGACAGAATACCAGATGCTGAAAAACTAAAAACAAACCAAACAACCCAAACCCTGATTTTCAATTCACTATGCAAAACACAAGATTATGAAACTATACATAGTAGCAATCACATACAGAACTGACCTGCTGGGATGACACCTGTAGCTGTCTTGTGAGGTCTTCTATCTGATGTTCAAGATTATTTGCTCTGCCTTTTTCAGAATCCAGCTGTTCTCCTTGCTTATCATACTCTATCAAAAGATTCTTAATACATACAAACACAAACCCATCATTTTTTACAGTATACATTGCATAAGCGTATTCTATACCTCAGATGCTTACTTATCTTCCTAATATTTCAGCATATGAGTTGTCTTACTGCAACACTGGAATATCAGACTGAAATTAACGCTATTATTTCGTCACAGGCTCTGGAGAAACCCTTTTCAGTTCATGAAATTCTAAAGTGATTCAGGTCACAAAAGACCTCGGGAGGTCTACATTCAACCTCCTGCTTAAAGCAGGGTCAGTAGTGAGATCAAAACAGCTTGCTCAGAGCTTTCTCCAGTCCAGTCTTTCCTGCCTGGAAACGACCTGCCTCCAAGGATGGCACTACCTATCTGGGCAACACCTTCCAAAGCTCAACCATCCTCATACGGCAAAAATAGGGCAACACATCCAGTTGGAATCTCTCATTTCAATTTAGGATGACTGTCTCTCATCTTGCACCACCATTAATAACATGACTCTACTCCTTTGGTAATGCCTCTGTAGGTACTGGAAGGCTCCCATTAGGTCCTTCTCAACTCTTCTCCAGACTGAGCAATTTCTCAGCCTTGTACATCACTTATTCCAGTCCCTTAATCATGATGGATGTGTACTCCATCACTTTCTCTAGATCACTGCTGAAGTTAAACAGGACAGGTCCCAGCACAGGCCCCTTTGGTACCCCATTTGCTACTGGCATCTAGTACAAGCCATTAATTGCTACTCTCTAAGACAAACCATGCAACTGCTTTTTAAGCACCCATTCAGTTGTTTTCCCATTTAGATCATAAAGTCCTAGTGTGGATACCAGAGTACTGTGAGAGAGGATCAAAAGCCTTCCTGAAGTCAAGGTAAGCGAGAGGCCCTGTTCTTCTCCCACCCACAATTCCGACTGTTTTATCATGGCAGGCAATCAGATTAATCAGACACAATTTACTCTTGGTGAATCATTGCTGACTGTCCCTAGTCACCTACTTCTGCTTCATGTGCCCAGAGACATGCTCCAAGACTTGCTCCTGGGGAATCATTAGTTTATGTCTTTTTCATTTAAGGACTTCCTAACTGATCACAAATTCAACATACTCTGAAGAACTCATAAGAATTTATGTTTTGCCTCAGCAATATTATATGATATGTATTGATGCTGTATTTGAAAGGTTTAAAATACTATCCAATAGAAAGGAAGTGCCTTATTCACTTCTGACAGCAGCTACGCAGTTCTGCTACTAGAACCTTACATTTCCAGACTTGGGTACTCAACTGCACTGACACAATTTCTTTTGCCAAACATTCTTATGCAAATATATATATATATATACACACACATATACAGGCTAGGCTTCAAAAGCAAAGCTTTTTCTGACTGTTAACTGTCTTTTGCAAATATAGTACTATTCTTACCTTATAGCTTTCAGCTCCTTGAATAACATCTTTCATTGAAGCAGACAACTGATCTTTTTCTGACCGAGCCAACTCCAATTCTTCCCTCAGAGTTTGCATCTTTTTAAAAAGAAAGGCACGTCATTAAAACAGAACCCCATATGCAGAATGTTCTTCATAGGAAGAAGCAGTCAGGGTACCTCTTTTCGGCTGGCATCTAATTCTTTCTTTGCTTTCACAGCAACAACCTTAATTTTATTTAGCTTCTCTCCTTTTTCTGCAGATTCTTTTTCAAGCCTTCCTAAAATAAATAAATGAGAAAGTGAAAAATATGCCTCACCTCTCCTCTCCCCCAAGAACTGAAATGAAATTCAATTAGAACACAAATACCAGCATGACTTGAAAATAAAATATAAAGCAGGAGAAGATGTTGAGATGTTTCATTCAGTTAAGCGTTTAAATTTAAGCCAAAACATCCAGCCACATAGACAGCTTGGGGACAATCTTTCCCTGTTTCAGAGGCTTCCATCACACAATGTTAACAGCCATATTCCTATCTACTCTACATACAGTTGTAACAACTCAGAACCATTTCCTTCCTAATGTGTTGGGATAACTGCAATGAGGCAACAGCAGTTTTGCCAAAGCATTGCTCTCCTCACTTCTTGGCAGCCTTAGGGATTCTTATTGACACAATTATTTGCCATATTTAAAAACTAAAATTAAATCCACTACACCATTTACAGCCATATGCACACAGGAAGAAAAGACCTTAAGAAATATAAAATCTAAGATAGCTAACAATATTTTAAATCCTTAATGGAAGGAATATTGTAGGAAGTTGCATTGACTATCTACTTCCCACCTTCCTTGGCTGTAGGAAATACAGGACAATTATGCAGAGAAACAAAAACTAACAATCCAAAACCCCAAACTGTTTACATGAAAGAGAACAGTGAGAAAGATACCAATTTTTTCCTGAAGCTCTGCTACTGAAGACTCTCCATCAGTTTTCTCAGTCATGGTCTCCATTGAATTCTGTATTACAAACAAAAGATATAAGAAGTGTTACAAAAATGTCTTTGTGATGTTTTTCCCCTAACAAGCCACCAGAAGTTTCAGCTACAGCTGGACTATGTCTACATTCTTACTACCAATAAATTCTTTATGTGTAATTTCGTATCAGCTTTGCACTGAAAAGCATAATTATGATGAAAGGAAAATATTCCAACCTTTTAACAGCTGCTTTTGATCCTGTTCGAGGACAAAAAAAAAAAAAAAGGGAGACCACTAATTCTGCAGCTGTCAGTTTTACATAACCATCAATTCCCAGGACCTGAAGTTAGGAGCAGATAATGCAGATCAAGCAGGAGTTTTGTTTGAGATGGAATCATAGAAAGTTAGAGGTGAAAGACTATGAGGTCGGTTAGTCCATCTAGTTAAATGATTACTGAGGGATATTGATAGGAAGAGAGGTTGAAATACAAGCAACGTTTGTCAACAGATCATTATGATTGCTTTGGCTTTGTTGTTTATTCCTGGGGGAAAGGAGGAGATTTTGAGGTGCTAGGAAACTCAGAAACGTGTTATGTTTATAGAAGAGAAACTCACTTTCAGGCCAAGGGAAGAAAAAAGAAAAAGAAGAAAAAGAGAATTGAAAGTATTTTTTGAACCTTAATTCTGAAGACTTTAGAGGTTTAGTCTGTATACTTCAATAACAAAATATAACCTTTAGAGAATTCAGTTCGTCTTTCACATTTCTAAGTTCAGTTTCCTTTTGTTCCAGAATGAAATTTAAGTTGTCTTGTTTTTCTGATCCTTTTTGCTGTTCTTGTATTTGACTTTCATAAAAAGCAAGTTTTTGAGTAAGCTCTTCAGTATTAGCTAAAAGATCTTGATTTTCAATCCTTGTTTTTTCACTGGCATTCTTCAGCTCCTGGAGATCACACTGAAGTGCTTCTTTTTCAGACAACACTTCTTCCAATCCTTCTTTCAAGAGTTCCTTTTCTTTTTCCAAATCCTGAATCAGGGATCTATGTTCTGTATACTGAGCTGCATTTTCTTCCTCTATTCTCTCAACTTCCCGCTGCAAATGAAGAACTTCCTCCTCCTTCTGCAGAGCAAGACACTGCTGCTCTTTTAGTTTGGACATGTATTCGTTTGCAATTTCTAACAAGTTAAGAGAATCACACTCTTCGCTGTAACCCGAAACACTGGACCCCACTTGCTCAAGTAAGTGGTACAGCTGAGTTCTCACAAGGGATCTGTGCTCTTGTTCACTTTCAAGTAATGTTGATATATGGTCTTTTTCTGCAGTCATCATTTGTAGTTTCTTTTCTAAGTTTTCAGAATGCTCTTTCAACACCAACCAACCATCTTTTTCAGAGGTAATCTTTTCCAGCTCTTCACTTAATTTGCCTTTTTCATGAGTTATTTTCTTATTTTCCTCACAAAGAGTATATGCTTCAGATGAAAGGCTCTCTCTTTCACGCATCAGAGATTCAATCTGGTTTTCCAGTTGCTCTAGCATTTGAGCATTTTCATTCTTCCTAGTTAAAGCTTCGTTCAGTCTCTCCGTTAATTCTTCCACCTTTTTCTTCAGGTCAGTATTGTACTGGTTAGCAACACCTATTTCTTGCTGAAGTTCCTGAATTTTTCCTTGTTCTTGCATGCACCTTTCCTGAAGGGTTTTTCTCTCTTCACCCAAGCACTTCACTTCATTTAAAATATCCTTGTTTTGATCAGTAAGAGAAACAATCTTCTTCTCCAGTTCTTTTATAGCAGTCTCTTTTTGGTCGATGGAGCTTGTTATTGTGTTATTCTCCTCCTGTAGACCAAGAATTTTACATTTAAGTTCTTCTACATCTGGCTGATTAGATGATAATTTTTCTATTTCTTCTCGGAGGCGATTCACAGTTTCAAGAAGAACATCCTTTTCATTGAAAGCAGCCCGGAGTTTCTGTTGCAGTTCACTGACATCAGAAGCTTGCTGTTGTCTCATTGATTCAAACTCCTGGCTGATCTTTCCAGCAGATTCCCCTAACTCAGTCTGTAGAGTTTCCATTGTTTCTCTCAGGCTGTTGTAACTGGACACTGCTTCTTCCTTCTCCTGAGTTAGCTTTTCAAGTTGGTCTCTAAGTTCCTGCATTTCAAAAACTAATGCCATCTTTTCTTTTTCAGAACCAGATAATAAAGTTTCATTTAGTTCAGCAATTTCTCTCTTATGTTGTTCTTTCAGAGTCTGAGTCTCTAACTTATGCTCTTTCACAGCAGTTTCACAGTGCTGTCTTGCTGCCTGAAGCTCCAATTTTAGTTTTTCAATTGCACAACAGCAGTCTTCTTTAGTAAGCTGCAATTCATTTATCTTAAAATCCAAGTCTTCCCTCTCACGAAAGTACTCATCCTTTATGTGATGGATTTCCTCTTCCAGTTTTAGTTTAACATTACTCATGTAAGTCAACTCATCTTTTAATATACTATGTTGGGACTGAAGCTCTTCCAAACTATGCTCCAGCTGCCTAACCTTTTCTTCCATTGTCAGTTCTGCATAAGGTTCTTCTTGTGTATCTACAACGCCTACTTTGTTTTCTACATTTTTATTTAAGACTTCTCTCAGCTGCTCCAAATCATATTCATGCTGGTCAGTACTAGCACATATTTCATCTTCCGCATTTTTCTCTTTTATTAAGCCCTCCTCTGCCAAAATGTGCTGTAACTGATTTATCTGACTTTGCTTTTCTTCATTTTCTTTAGAGGCTATTTCAATCTGATGCATCAATGCTGACACCTCTTCCTGATGGGCAATTTTTAATTTATTAAGTTCTTCATTCAGATTTTTTATTTCATTATGGTAACACTCAGAATTGCTTTTCACAGTTTCTTGCAGATTTGTCACTTCTTTGGTTTTGTCTTCATTCACAGTTTCCAACTGCTTGCTCAGACACAAAATTTGCTCCTCGTAAGTAGATTTAATTCTTCGGACATCATCTTGTAATCTTTTAACTTCTTTTTGACTATCACTAAGACATTCAATATGTTCCATCAGCCCCATTTGTTTCTTCACTTGTTCTTCTAATTCCATTTCCAGCTTTGCTAAATCTTCGTTGTGTTTACATTGTGCATTTGCTAATTCCCTCTTCAGAGCTTTTATTTCTTCCAGAGAGTTAGTACTTGATTGCTCCAGTTGCTTCTGCAATTCTTCTGTCTTAGCCACTGCAGCCTAAACAAACAGGCAAGTTATTAAATACTGGTAATTTTGCACACAGAATACAAGTCCTTAGTTTTAAAGATTGCTATAGTTCTCAAATATCTAACTACATTAGGACAACTCAATTCAGAACTGCAGAGAGGACAAAAATGAATGAAAATGTAGAATGAGAAAAAAAAAACCTAAGTCTTAAATCATGTTTACCAGTATAACTTCACAAAATGGTCATGACAGACTTCAGCTTTAGCAACTATTCTGATAATGTATTAAAGACCAAATTGCTTTTAGTGACCAGATTCAAGTATCTGGAATATAACAATGTTCATCAGTTGCAAGCAGTTCACTCTTGACTTTATTATCAATTGAGATTACTGACATAATATAGATGCCTTGGCTGACAGGCTCTTTCCTGTGAATACCTGAATGTATTTCCCACAGAAAGACAGATCTGACTGATTGAAGCTGTCACATATGTAGGCAACTAATGTACAGACTGAATTCTTTTTGAACAGCTGTGGATCTAGCTGGTGCATATAAAATTTTTAATATTTAGTCATTCCTTTAAAAACTATCAATTAAGAAATTTAGAAGATGGGTATTAACATATGAAGCCTTTAGGGGTTTTTTTTGGGGGGGGTTAGGTAAAAAAGGTAAGTGAAGGAAAAGATTAAAATGAAAGTGAAATACACAGCAAGTAAAACTAATCAGCAAAAATAAACATAATTCTGAAATATTTTAGTAATGTTCTATTGCTCATTTCAGTACCTCTGCTTCTTGCTTTCTCTGAACATTTTCCTTTTTCAGAGCTATGCACCGCTGCTCAGTTTCAGCTTTTTCCAGAAGTACAACATCCAGTCTTTCTGTGAGAGCCTAATTTAAGGGAGAAAGATCACTTAAAAAAGATTTCTTAACATTGGAAGCTTGAAAAATTTTTGCAGACTGCAGGAACTCACATATACTTAAATGACTTTGTCAATTAAAACAATAGCTCCAATTTTAAAAATTAGTTTCAGCCCAAATATAACAGATCTGGAATAGCTAGACTAAAACAATGATGCTGAATAATAGTTTCTGTTCAAAATTGTATTTCTGATCAGCAAGTATTTTATCACCAGGTGGCTGTGGGAACTCCCCTTTTGTAGAAATCTTCATCCAAATTATTAAAAACAATTTCCCAGTTAATAAATTCCTCCTCACTACCAGTTTTTCCTTTCAGATGTCATCTGTGACCCTTACTTTGAGAAAGATAGATGCTCTTGCCACTTAAAAATTCCTGTTACTTTTCTCAAAGTATTTCTGGTGACATGCAACTTTAATTATGGGTTTCTGATCACACTGAATGACTGTCTCAGGAGTTTTCTAAATGGCTGAAGTCTTTCCACAGTGGACATTCTAAAATAAACAAAACCTTGTCTAACCAGCTACACAAGGAAAAAGTCTTGCTGAGAAAGTTGTACAATTCTGTACTACTCCTCACAAAATCAAGTGTTTTCTGAGAAGTGGAGGAAGGAGTTAAAAAGAGGGTTTAGGAAGAGTCCTGAATTTCCAAAAATTTATTATATTCAACTGGAATAACAGTTTTAAAGCTATTTACTATTTACCAAATTATTTCTATATATTTACTTCAGCTAACATTGTGTAATGCATTAAAAATCCACCATGTATTCCTACCTGAATAATATCATCAGCTCCTCCAGTAGCTGCTTTAGATCTGAGCTCTTCAATTTCTTTCTCTAGTTCTTAAAAAACCAAAAAAAAGTATAGAAATTTCACAGCATGAATCGATGCTCCTTCACAGTAGCAAATTAAATGTAAATCCAGTGCCTAATGATGCTCCTATTTAAATCAGAAACATCTTTTATTTCATCAATTTTTTTTTATTTTTTTTTTAATGGAGTGATAGAAGGGGCTAATGGAAAGAGACTACTACTTCTCAGGTCTTGAAATTTAGCATTGTTTCCTAAGGAAGCAGAGCCTCCTTGTTTGGGTAGAGGGACAACAGATAGAAATCAATCTGATGATGATCTTACCTTCTATTTCATGATCAATTTAAGCCAGAGAAAAGATATCCAGTTCCTACTGGCTCTCTATAAATAGGCAGCAGGCAGAAGAACAAGACCTTATGAATAACCCCATTGAGGAAACGCCTACTATATATAGCCCAACCTATCCTTACTGTTTCACTGGGAAGCTACCAACAGTCAGCATAACTGCAACTCCAAACAAGGGGAAGTGGCACCAGGCCAAATAGTGGGCCGCTATACAAAAAGGGACAGCAGAGAGAAGAACAGCACACGACAGCATAGACCTTACAGGATAGTTTTAGTTGGTTAACACAAAATTTTGTTTGATACTTTTACAATTTCTTGTTAAAGCAGTAAATGATCAAATATAATGTAGCTAATCATTTTAAAGAAGCCATTGTACTCTACAACAGTACTAACTATGCAAAAATTTGTCAGAGACATTCCCCCTCCCATCTGCTTCCTGAAAAGCAACAAGTATCCCTGCAACTAATATCAGGAACAATGACAAGTCCCATTTCAACTCTTGCGCAAACCACGTTGTTCCATCATGCCACACTGCCAGATCAGAATTAATTTAACACTTGACAAAAGCAATGTTTCTTTTTCTTCCCTTCCTTGCTTAAAGGACTTCAGTCCTTACCCTCACAACAAAAAAATAATCTACCTAGCAAAAATATGCATTGATATTTGGAAAGGTCTGATATTATCAAGCATTAAGGCAGAAACTGTGTTCTTCCCATTAAGGTACCTGTACATCTTGACTTCACTTTCTGTATAAGCATCACTTGCTTTTTTGCAAACTTGATGAGATCTTCTTTGGGTAATGTGTCCAGCTGTAAAAAAAAGTATGTATTACAGAAATCAGCTTCCTGTAATCTAGAGATAAACAGAAAGCAGGGCATTTTAGCATTCAACTCCAAGAAGCTAAATTTTAGGACAAGAACCTGTCTTATCAGACATTTGAAAGAATAGTAACAGTCCAAGTTACTGCTGTTCTGTTATCAAACTTTGTTATTTCCAGAGCAGTCAGAGAAACTACTTCTAATACTGTACTTTTCAAAAATCATTCTAGAACACAGAAGTGGGCAGCATCAGATAGACACAGAAACTCACTTGGGAAGGGTTACAATTCAGTAATATACTTTAAACAACGTTTTGAAAACAGCATGCTGTAACATTGACGTGCACATTATGAAACAGACTGTTGCCAAAACTGCATGCTAATGATATTTTACAAAATATTATAACAGGAAGCGAACATATCAATAAGAGATATTTTCCCCCATATATTTTTCAAAACACCTTTGCCTAATGTTTATAAATCTTTTTTTTTTTTCAAGAAGTCCAGAAGACAGGGAACTGTTTAAAAATACCTTTATGTTAGTATGTTTATATACCTTTATGTTAGTCACAGCTTGCATGCTAAGCTGTAACCCTTTCAATTACTGCTATCCAAACAAATGACATTTGTGAGGGCTGATTACCTTTGATTTGCCTGATCCCGGTGTGACAGAAGACGCCACCATCTCTTGCCCAGCATCTTGAACCTATAACAAATTAAAGCACTATGGTCGATAACTGAACTTTCGAATGTAAGACTACTGAAAGAACTGAAAGCTGCAAACACCAAGAATAACCGAATATAGCGAGAGCCTGAAAAAACCCAAACATATTTGCAGGACTAGTCAGAAAGGATAATGTAAAAAAAAAAATCTGATAGACATATATCATGATTAGTACAATACAACAGCAGAATAGGAAACTCCTGATTTCCAAACCAGTATGGTCTGATCTTAAGATTCCATTACCAAACTGACGTCTAGAGTTGATATACTACTCAAAAAACATTCTATTTACAAGAGGTTACAAAGGCATGACTCACTATCCTGTTCTTAAAAGACTTATTAAAAAAAGGCGTGAATAGAAAAAACATGTAGAGGAGTAGCAGTTAAGTCAAACTTTGGGAACCTTTCATCCATATATACCCCTCAACTTCTTTTTCTTTCTTTCTTAAACATACATTACACTAGTTATCACTAAAATTGTTAGCCTAAAGAACAGAATTGAAAAGACTCTGCAAAGCCCAGGCTCTTTTGAACAAAATATAACACAACTCTCCCACACACTAAACTTCCACAGATCTAATCTGGGAGACTATGTTACCTTACAGTGGTTTATCCAAGATATGCTTACCTGTATTCAGGAACATGAACAAAGACATGTAACAGAGATGGGGCAAAGGAAAATGGAACAGACACTGCCAATATATTAAGGGTAGCATTTCCAAGCTCTGACCTTTACAGTGCTTTTTCCTTCCTACTAGCCTGTGTGTGTGTGTCTGAATAAAAGTGAAGGGGTGTATATATAATTATTTGTGGATTTATATAGCTAGGTGTTTGCATTTATATAGCTAGGTATGTATACATACATACCTTCAATTTATTTGGCTACTCTATTCTGATAAAACCCCACCTTATAACAGAAACTGGATCTAAACACTGCTAGAATGGAGAATCACTAACAACTTACAGAGAACGGCTGATACAGACAATAAGAAAGGTCATCAGAAATATGAGTTCAGGTCCAGACCAAGGACTAAGGCAGTTACAGTTTTCTCTCTCTGTATCACACTGGCTTGAGGCGGGTTTTTTTGGTGGTGTTTATTTTTTTGTTTGTTTTTTTTTTTTTTTTGAGATGGCAAAAAGACATTTATAAGAAAATAATGTGCCTGTTAAACATAAATACTGCATTGAAAAAAAAGAAAAAAAAAGCTATATAATTTAAGTTTCAGATTTCCTTGGTATGCAAAGTTGTGTCAACATTTACATCCGTAATACTTCAGCACTGCAGTTAGTAAAACAGTCCCTACAACCAGTACGCTTCCACAGTGTAATTAAGTATAACAAATTGTACGTACTGTTTAGAAAATGCTAGCATATGTCTCTTCATGCTACAGTTTGGTCTACACATTACTTTTACTCTCCTTTAAGCTAATACGGAGAGGGACAGAACTACATATCATGTAACACAATACATCCAGTTTTGCTGTTCTGGTAACATAAACCATAAGAAGCTCATCAAATACAGAGGGTTTCACCCATTTGAACTGAACAACAATGAGGAAGATGAGCTAATAAAAAAATCCTAATATCTTCATTGATTAGGTGCATCTGAGATGTGAATCAGCAGATAGCAAGCACACTTCTAAGCACTGAATCCTGCAAGTTTTCATTCAACCATTTTGAAACCAAGGCATGCTCCCATGCTTTACCAATACATATATACATACATACATATACACATATACATCCACATATTTAATTTAAAACCTACTTTATCTACACTAAGGTGTTTCTAAGCCAGCTTACCATGTTCTGTGTATTTTAATTGCTATCCACCTTTTACTTTTGCAATAGCTTAACATACTCCTAGAAAGCCTAACCGATACATAAATGCAATATATTAGACTTTGATGCAAACTGTGGCAGTAATGACCATTACGAGCAGTGACTTTCTGAGCAGCATGCAACTTTCAGACACCATCAACTCTACTCATACAAAGTAACATCACACCACCTTTTGAGTTACTTCAAACCGCAGAGGCAATAAACCTCTATTAGAATGCATGCGGATCAGAAACTACCACAGAATCATAGAACCACAGAATGGTTTCGGTTGGAAGGGACCTTAAAGCTCATCCAGTTTCAAACCCCCTGCCATCGGTGGGGCCACCTTCCACTAAACCAGACTGCTCAAAGGCCAGTCCAGTCTGGCCTTGAACACTGCCAGAGATGGGGTATCCACAGCTTCTCTGGGCAACCTGTGCCAGTGCCTCACCACTCAAGTGAGTTACTTTCATGTGGGACCTTTAACTTCTTCAAGGCTGCCTTTGGATTTGCCTTGGTGTCTACTAGATACACATACTTCGGTAATTTTACTTGCTTGTGTTGGGAAGGATTTCATAGTTGACATACTGGGAACACATGAGATCATCTCAGCAGTAGAGAAACGCTTATTCACCCACGGGTACTTTTAAAGAGCAACCACGCAACACATCGACTGTCATCCGAGCGCTTCCTCCTGTGACTAGGCACCGGCTGATCTCCCCCAGCCCTGCCAACAGGATGGCATCCCCACCTCCTCCCAGGAGGCACTAAGCAAGCCCTGGAGCCCGCACCAGCGCTCACACTGCCGCAGGCCGGGACCAGAGCGCCCATTCCCACCCACACCCCTTGCGCAGGCGGGCCGCCCATCGTACCCTCTCTCAGCGCAGCCGCTCAACGGGGCTGCACCGCGCCGCGGGCGGGCGCGGAGGAGGCGCTGGCCCCGCGCCAACGGCCGCCGCTGGGGGGCTGCGCACGAAAGGGGGTGTGGGGAGGACGGAGGCCTGGCGCGCACCTCCCGCGCACTGCAGCCCAAGGTCGTGCGTCCCACCCCCCCCTCTTGTGCTACCGGCTCCCCCCCTCCCCGGCGGCTGCGCGAGCCTCCCCCCCTCCTTCCTCAATCTCGCCTGCCGCCCCTTTACCTCCATGGCGGGGCCGGCTGGCTGCAGGGGCGGGGAGACCGCGGCTGCGATACCGCAGCCCCTGTCAGCACCGCTACATCCTCCTCGAACCACTTCCGCCTCCGTCATCCCCGCACGCCGGTAACGCAGCGCCGAGCCGGGGGGCGGTCAGGGAACGTCCGTCACCTGAGTCCCGCCCCCTGCCCACCCCGGCCCGCCCCCTGCTGCGCGGCGGTGTAACGGGGAGGGGTGGAGGGGGCCCGCGATGTGGGGCGGTGGTACCGCGCGATTACTGCCTAGCGTGGGGTGTACTGCGGCCGGACCGCCTCGGAGGCTAAACCGACCGGCCCGAGCCAGGGGATGCAGGCGGCGCTGGCAGCCGCAAGCTGTCCGTCTAGTGACAGCGGCACAAGGGAAGGGGTACGGCTGCAGCGCGGCTGTGCCCCGCCATTTCCCATGCTGATGGGCTCCTGGGGGTACGAGCTGGTGCGAGGGCACCTGAGAGTGCGGGGAGCGTGTTAGGGGGCAAGCGTGTCTCACTGTCACCGTGAGGAGGTGAACGGCTGTGTGCTCAGGCAGGCAGTGATGGATTGAAGACCCTGTTTTTTAGTATCTTCATGGAAGCACAGAGTGATTAAGTTATTGACGTTATAATATTGTGATAGGACAAGGGGTAATGGATTAAAACTTAAACAGGGGAAGTTTAGGTTAGATATAAGGCAAAAGTTCTTTACTGTGAGGGTGGTGAGGCAATGGAATGGGTTGCCCAGGGAAGTTGTGAATGCTCCATCCCTGGTGGTGTTCAAGGCCACGCTGGACAGAGCCTTGGGTGGCATGGTTTAGTGTGAGGTGTCCCTGCAGGTGGGTTGGAACTAGATGATCTTAAGGTCTTTTTCAACCCTAACTATTCTATGATTTAGTATATGAAGGGCGCCTCCAAGCATGCCTGAGAGGGACTTTTCATGAGAGACTGTAAGGATAGGACAAGGGGCAGTGAGTTCAAACTTAAATAGGGGAGTTTTAGTTTAAGGAAGAAGTTCTTTACTGTGAGGGTGGTGAGGCAGTGGAACAGGTTGCCCAAAGTGATAAATGCTCCATCCCTGACAGTGTTCAAGGCCAGGCTGAACAGGGCTTTGAGCAACCTGGTCTAGTGGAACGTGTCCCTGCCCATAGCAGGGGGTTGGAACTACATGTGCTTTAGTGTCCCTTCCAAACCAAATTATTCTGTGATTCTATTTATCAAACATTGGGTGTGAAAGACTACCAGAGTAAACAGCATAAGCCAAGTATAATGGCTTGCAGTTCATTTTTTGTAAAAGACACTTTTATGACCATGTGGGTAGGTGTTCATTACCTATTTTAAAGTGCATACACATGTTTTATTGTAGTCATGTATGCACTTTGGTAGTGCCTGAGTTATTTTTGGCATGTCATGATAAGTGATTGCCTTTTAATGAGAAGTTGCCTGGGAAAAACAATATAGGTCTATTATTCTATTTACAGTTCATTGGATAAATACTGAATAACAAGAAATGAATTGTGGTGTCATGAGACAATATTATTTTAGTAAAAAAGGAGAGTCATGTTAGTCAAAATGCTGCTCTTGGGGAAAAATAATTTGCATTTTTCCAAGTGTGCTTATTGTCATTCTTTTTTTAAAATTTAAATGGCAAATAGTGACAAAAGGCAGAAAGTTCTTCACACACACCTCAGAAATTATTTCCTTGCCTTTTTTTTCTTTCCTTCAATGCATTCAGTATACATTATATTTGTGGGGTTTTATACTGTAATCTGTGCAGGTACACAACTGCAGCAGGAGCATATGATTCCATGCTCTCACAGAGGTTGCTGACAAGAAACAGATCTCCCTAAACAAACCACAAAAAGCTGCTTTTCCATTACTTCTATCTATTATTGTACTTTTTAGAAGCCCCACAGGGCACTAAACTGTTGAATTCTTTCTTTCCCCGTCTACTTCAGGAGACTGACCCAGGTACCTACGCCTGCACTGCTGTGGTCTAACCACAGGGGTTTTACACAACTTCAAGAACAGCCTTTCTAGATACAGACCTTCCAAAACCACCCTGTAGCAAAAACTTTTGACATTGAGCTCTGCCATATTGCACAGCTCTGTCCTTCCAGGTCAGCCCCAATTGAAGCTGGGTGTTGGGGAGAGCACTTCAGGAAAGCTTACCTTCTCTTTTGGAAAACTCCACAGAAAAAAGGTTTCATGTAAACTTGCTCCTTCTGTCAGTCCTCAGAAAATGTATTACGATCCAACTCTTGAATCATCTCCTGACTTCGCCTACAAGGAAATTGATTTTGGAGATTGTCCAAGGCAGACACATAAAGGGGCTTCAGATGTGTTTGTACTGAAGACAATCAACTACTGTCTCACTCATTGCAGGCTTTCTAAAACTGATCCTGGCTAGGGAGCAATCAGCCCCCGCCCCCAGAGCTCCCTACTTCTGTGAGACAGGTTATTTGACAGAGACAGGCCAGTTCTCCCTTTACATCCCCTCCATTTTATGCAATAGAATTACAATTGTTGTAAAAGGTTGTTTTGATGGTCTTTCATTCTGGTCCTGAGCTGCAACAGCAATTGCAAATAATCCTGGCTAGGGAGTGGTAGAAGAATTGAAAAAGGTTCTAGAATAAATAGAAGAAAAAAGATTGAGAGTTTTGGTAGCTGGTTGGTTCAGTTTGTTACATTGTATAGTGCAAGTTTCTCCATATTTTGTGGGGAAAAATACCACTTCATACCAGCAATAGTCTTACATGATTCTCTTAAACAGTTCAAGAATTGTATGTCTCACCTATCCAGAAGGAGCCAGTAAATAAGCACTCCATGCAGCTAATTTGAGACAAGATAAGGGAGAAAAAGAAGAATAATTTATATGCTCCATATACTCCATTATTTTATTATCTTTGTAAAAGATAATTAGTTCATCTTTGAAGTATAATTTTTTATGTAAAACAAGATTGCCAAGATGTTTATGAGATCTGTTGAGGCAGAGCATAGCAAACGTTAAATCCTGCTTTCATTGAGAAGCCAAGTCCTACAGCGCTGTAATTAGCCCTTACATCAAGGCAGGATGCAAATGCTTGTTCACTGTCATTGGAATTATTAGACCTGCAAGAATATTCTGAAGAGCACAGAATGAGAAAATTACTGTAATTTTGCAACTGAGGAATGTGTTTCCAGCATACAAGTGCTGATGTTTTAAATACTTGCCCCTGTAGAATCTGCCTTTACAGCAGGTTCTGAAGATCACAAGCTCTCTTGCTTAGGAGCCGTGCTGGGCCAGTCAGCATTCTTGCTTTGAGCTACTTTTATGACTTTTCTGCATGCCAAATTAGTATAAAGAAAAGCAGGATATGAATTTACAGTATTAGCTATTCTTCTAACTTTGTAAACTTAAAGGATTGCCCTTGCCTCATGCAAATGAACCATAAATTATTTGGCTGACTGTGCCCATTTTGTTGGGTTGGGTTCAGGTTCAGTAGGTTCCCACTGGAGTGGAATGGTAGAGCCTATAGGAACAGTGAAAAGGTTAAGAAAGTGTAAAAGGGGAGGCTAATCCAAATGTTCATATGAGTAAATAAGATGCAAGGGCAATACTATCCTGTATTTATCTTGATGCTACTTTGTGTGTGAAGGATTTGGTTAGGTATTAAAAAAAGAAATTGTATATTTAGTCCTTAATTCTGGTCTTCAAATGCTATATGAAACACCGGTAAGAGGTTTGGTGTTCTATTACTCATCTACAAAGCCCACCAAGCCTGTTGAAAGATTGTGTAAAACGAAAACAAGGAAACTAACATTTTGTTTGAGTACTTCAGGTTGGGTCTGGCTGTAAAAGACTGTTCCATTGTTAACAGAACATAAAAGCCTTTTAACCACACACAGAGATAGTAGCAAATACAGATGAGTGAAGGTTACGGTACAATAGCAAGTTACTGTGAATCAAGAGGCCTAATTTTAACATGCAAACAAAATTAGTTACCTTCATTTTTGGGTGGGTAACCTAAGATTCTATATTGCCTGGGCAAAGCAGGAGCCAGTGTTAACATAATCCCTCTGTCTCCATGGTCATGGTAGACGGTTATAATTCAACTGGGAGCCTTCACACAGTCCTAAAGGCAGTCTGAGCTCACAGTGCTGATAAATACCAACTGCCCTTGCAGCAGACTGTGCCAAAGCCTTTCTGCAAAATAATCTGTGAGTAATTTGCCTCTTCAACATTAACCGTGGGATACTGCTGCATGACAGCATTCCTGATCCACCTGCACAGTGCATAAGACTTTGCTTGGTCTGGAGGACAGCAGAACGTTGTTACCCTGCCTAAGCCGATGGCTTTAGGTCTGATAGCACAGTTTGGTTGCATCCTATGAGTATGAAGGGCTTAACTTTCTCAATGTGCCTCTAGGCTCACCTACAGCCTACACTGACAGGGCTTCCATTACTCATTGAGGATGTGACAGAAGTGGAAGCTTCAGTCCAGGCTTAAGATACAGTGTTAATGCATCTCAGGAAAGTGCCAGAATTAATTATTAACCTTGCAAAGATAAGGCTGTTTGTGAGCATGTTGACATAAATCATAAAAACTATACAATGTGTATATTATAGGTACGTATGTTTAGGACAGATTAAATAAAAACTACTTCCTGTCCACAGTCTGTTTCCTAACTGGAGAAACAGATCATCTATGGTAAAGGTAGTAGAAAGGAAAGCAGTGTCTCTCTGTCTTTGAATGCTAGCTAAGAAGATGGAACAGCTCCCTTCTTTGTCTCCTTCTTTAATTTTTTGAAGCTTGGTGCTTCTTCCATTCTGTTTCTTAAATGTTTGCATTCCACATGGAAGTAAAATGGCTCCCCTAGTTGCTATTGACAGTCAAGCTAAAGAGTGGTCATGACTACCCTAGAAATGATACAGCAGTTCCTGTTAAAACTATATTGAGGCAGGAATCTTCAGTTGTTCCTTGGGAGGATTTGTTTTGGTAGTCGTTAATGCACAGCTACAAAACAGAACCATGTGGACGATTAACATGTTAAGCAACACTTTTTCAAACATTTGTTAGAGATGAGTAACAGAATTTCTCTGCTATCAGAACTCTGTGGGTACACTTGGGTGGAAGAAACAAGCAGAGCTGAAGAAGTTGCTGTGGGATTGCATTCAACTGACACAAGTCCTTTTTTATCTGACATAGAAGTTGCATCTGTGTAAGAAAGTTAGTAAAATCATGCACCTAGGTAACTGAATGAAAATAAAACACAGGTGTATATTCAGGATATATGTCAACTACAGTTCTATACAGAGCTCTATTGCCATAAAGAGAGTCACTTGTTTGCACCAGAAGCTTGTCAGTAGTTTAAAATGTAGTTTGAAATCTGCCTGAACAAGTACACTCTCCTTCTGCAGATGCTCATTGGTTTACAGTATCTTGTGTAAAATAAACTAAACCTCCAACCAGTATATGTTGGTATTAGTAAACAATCTCTGTATACAAACACATCATCTAAAGCTCTTCTGTACATAACTGGCAAATGTAAAAATATGTAAGTTAAGGGTGCTCTAGATGTAGACTCCTGTTATACCCTGAAGCATGCTGTCAATAATAAACTAAACCCAGGGTAGTCTCCAGGCCCATCAGAGGATGTATGCAGTTGTTTTTTTTTCCCCAAACTTCCTTGGTAACTACAGATCCAATAATTTTCACTGGTAACAATTCAGTGTTCCCTGTTTTACTCTGGTACAATCAATAACATCTTGCAAATTATGTCTAATCCACAGGTTGATCTCTCTCAGCTATGGTGGCTTGAGGAGGCATAAAAAGTGGAAACATCCCACATTTCTATCCTCCTGCCAGCTACATTTTGTCATAAAGGTTACCATTTCCACCTTTGAATATATATTAGGATATCAACAGGATAAGAAAAGCCAGGTTTTTTATGTAGCCACACATCCAGTGGTTTTTTCCCCCTTTTTTTAATAGGACTGCACTCTGACCTGTGCTACTTTTTATCTTTTTTTTTTCAGAGCAGCTGAACTGCAGCTGTATGCAGCGTTACTTAAGGAAGTGAGAGCAAAGGTGATTTCCCCAATGTTATTCCCTTACTGTATGACACCTCTAGCCTTGCAGTGGCTGTGCAGCTCCCTTTCAGATTAGGCTTCAGCCACCATCAGCATTTTGCAGTTCTGATAGATTCAGTGATTTCAAAGGAGGAGCAAATAGATTATCTGTGCGACCTTTTGTACAGCGCCACTCATAAAATGTCACCAAGCTAGTAAGTTAAGCATGTTTTCCATTTACTGATGTCTCTTATGACTCTGAGTGAAGAGGGCTGGATTGGCAAACTGATGTGACTCACCGTTTCATGGAGCAAGCCTAGAGCAGGCAACGCCTTTTCCTCATACTGGTTATAGTAAGATAGCGTATCAAGTTAATCATAAACAAAAAGCAAACAAGCAGCAGAAAGCTCCCCAGGCTGATATTTAGCCTTCCTGTGATGAACAGCAGTGCTTCTGCCAGGTAATTTTTTTTTCTCAGGCTGTCAGTTTACTGAGACATCTTTTTTTTTGTGTGCAAGAATTTCTGTTGACCTTCAAATGCCTACCTTTGCACTAGTGCAGCAAATGTGTGTTTCTGGTCTCAGTGTTTCCTGCATTTTGGGGGAAACTCGGTGGGCCAGGAACTGACAGCGTGGCTTCTATGTTTAATAGGAAGCCTTCCATTTGTTTTCAGCTTGATGCAAGATACAGCTGCCCTTTAGAGAACTGCATTAATTTTAGACATTATTAAGTAGGTAGCCTGAAATGGACTCTGCATGGTGACAGCTGCTCCTCTTACTAAATCCTTGGAACTCGCTGCAGGCCAGAGAGAAAATACTCCCAGCAAACATTTTCTGTGTTAAACTAAACTGAGCTAGACTAAATGAGACTAGGACAGTATTTTGCTCCAGCTGCTGTGGTCTATGTTGTTTTCCCTCTGACATTCAGAGTAATTAAATGGGCTACAAATCACTTCAGTTAATTTCCCACAAGCTCAAAGGAAGTAGCGGGTGTTTGGTGTTTTTGGAAATGTTGCGTTCATCTCGATGGAGTTTATGATGTCTGGCCTAAAATGAGAGAAAAAGAAAAGAGTCTACTTTATGGCTTCTGTTTATACTTGACCACTTTCAAATTTGTTTATTGTTACTTTTTCATTAACATTTGTACAACACGTGAATAACATGTAATACCACACCTGTTGCATTCTTTTGACACCTTCTTTCCCATTGGTTCCTAATTTCTGTTAGAAGTTGATTTCAAAATGCCAGCAATATCATCTACAGTTTTAGAAAGACAAAATCTCAAAGCATCTCTGAAATATTTTTGTCCATGCTGAAGGTACTGTGGGGGGATGAATGAGAAATATCCAGGAGAATTATTTTCTTCAGGGAAACCTAAACTTCATCATAATTTGGGCGCCCCATGATAATGAAAAATCAGTGGTGTGTGAAAGAGGGACATTAAATTCTTAGGGACACAGGAATTTTGTGAAGGAAAAGCAAAATATATAAAATGGAACAGGCTGAAGATCTCAGAGGGTAATTCCCATGCTAATAATCACAATTACATGTGAAAACTAAGAAAGTTACCAGCCATTTTCTTCTTATAACCTTCATCAAATTTCTTATTCTATGGCACAATGAAATAATTCTTCCAGTCCCTGACAACCCCTAGAAACAGCAAAGCAAAAAAAGAGATAATATTAATTTACCAGTATTTCCTGAAGCCCATTAGCCATGACTCGCTAGATACTTGTACTTCAAGGCTTATTTCAAAACAGGATGACAGCCAGGAAGACAGTCAATGACAATAACAAACCTCAGTACCTTGTCTCATGAACGGTGAAACAAAGAGATCCATTGAAACTCTGTAGTATAGTTTGGCATAGTATTTTCCTTCATTATTGGAAATGAGGTGTTACGGACTATCTTGTTTAGAACTTCCTGATTCACATTCTTCTCCAGGAACTTCAGAATCTTCTGAATTTCTTTCTTTGGATTCTGCAGAGAGAATAAAGGGGGATTAAGATACAGAGACAGGAGAAACAAAGAAATCAAACATAGCGTTAAATTTGCAATTGTCAGGGTGAGAAGATCAGGTTATCGGAAGATTTAGCGGCTGGCATTATAACAGAAAAGTGGTGATTGTAGGTAGAATCTACTGGAATTCCAGATTTCAGAGCTCTAAACATACCTTCAACCTTCTACCTCCTTCATGTCTTCATGGAAGAGGTAGAGAATAGGGTGCTTATCTGTTGCCTCCCACCATCCTTTCACATGGTCATACCAGGAATCTCAGAGCACTGAAAATGAGGAACAGCCGGAGGTATAAATGCCCAAAGTGACTTTAGGTGTCTATGGCACTCATGTTTCCCTCATAACCAGTGTCTGGGCGTCTCTCATCTGGTTCTGAATCTCTGTAGCCATGACTGCTGTGCTCTGTGCTTATCACAGCACTCATGTTATTAATCCCTCAGGTGTATGGATGCTCAGAGCAGGATTCATGTGTAAATTTAAAAGGAAACAAATGCAGATGCTTACCCCTGAATGAAAAATCCAGGCTGCCTTTATGGCTGGTTGGGAGAAACAGACATTTCCAGAGTGATTCATCTGGTCAGCTGGACAAGACCAGTCTTAATTTGCCCTGCTTTGAGCTGGGGTTTTGGACCAGAATGGAAACCAAAGATCCCTTCCAAGTTGCATTATTCAGTGATTCTAACTAGTTTAAATATTTGCTATACAATCAGAAGTGCTCCTTTCTCTCCAGCAAGTATACAGATGATTAGCTTGGGCAGAGGTAGCTGTGTTCTAGATGTCTGCACTCAGACAGATGGCTCCCAATATGAGCAGATCGAACAGAAGACACAAGGTCTTTAGACATGAGACTCTCATCTTGTGCTGGTCCAGATAGTGGTGTTTCTAGGACTACATGGTAGCAAAAAATATTAAGGACCTATGGAAGCTTTCCTGACCCAAATTGCAAACTGCCATCCACCTGAGCAGGTTTTCTTTCTTGGTATGTGCACCTCTTTTAGGAAGGGAAGTATTGGCTTTTGGGGTTGCCAGCCTTTAGTTCTATAACTGGCTTTGTTCAGATGCCTGATTTTTACAAAGTTGAATTTAGGTAAAAAGACTCCTTTATCTCAATTTCACTGAATAAATTGCCACAGAATTCCACCCTTTGGTCCACGTGCAGGCGATGACTTTCCTGATACAACTAACATCATAGACATAGGGGGTCCCAGCTGAAGGGCTGGGTGATTGTTCTGGTTTCAGCAAGTCAGTGAATTGGTTAAGCATTCCCTTTATGAAACAAACCAAGAAACCAAGAAGACTGCTTGGCTGGCTTTAAGCTGGTCAGTTGATCGTTTTCTGGCTTTGACATCAGGTTTTAATTCCAAAGGCTGGCAACGACAGAACTAACAAATAACAAAGAATAAGCAGAAAATACATGAGTAAGGTATAATATTTCTTCTGCTGCTTGTGTTATTGTTTTGTTGTTTTTTTGGTTGGATTTTTTTTCCTTTTTTTTTTTATATGACCATTACTTCCAAGTTCTGTCATGGGAGGATTTGCTGTTTTCCTGTTTGTGTTAAGCCTGTGCCGATTCTGTTTGTCCTTCTCATACCTACACCTGGAGGTTCATTTGCTGGTTTGAAATGGTATTCATTCCCCTTTCAGTTATGCGGCCATCCTGATAATGCAGCAATCCCCAGAGCACATCAGCTGGTGTGTCTGAACAAAGAAAAAACAAAGAGCTGCTTATCAAGTGGGTTTCTTTTGTTGTAGCTGTGAATCTGAGTAGCTTATGAACAGTGCACTGTGCCAGATAAGCTGGAGTGAGGCTGAAACCCACTGCCTGTAGCTTTAAAACTGCTTTTGAAGTATGCAATGGGTGATGCATTTGTCCTGTTGTGAAACAGGGAGGTGAGAGTTGAACTGGCTGGCCCAGGGACTGGGTTTCTGGTCTGGGATCATGGTTTACTGGGCCACTCTAAAAAAAGAACAAGCACTCTCGGCAAAGAGCTTCCTTCAGGTTTCCATTAACTTTTTCCTGAGTGCAAACTGCTGGCAAGTGTTTCCTCGTGTAAAACACACTGTGTTTATTGTATTTTATTGTATTGTATTGTATTTTGTTTATTAATGCATGCTGCTGCTATGTTTCATGGCTATCCATGGCCACACCATGCTGTTCTTGACGATATGGCTACTTATATGAATGAGCATAGATACTCGAATGTTACCGACTAGAACATCTGAAAGGAGTTAAGCAAAGGTAAACAGCACTACAGTGGAGTCAGAACTTGAAGAGAGCAGATGAATAACGACACAGTTGTCTTCTGTTAGCCTTCCAGACTCTGGAGTTGGGTCTGTGTTGTTTTTTTCCTGTTCTTCAAGTGAGATCTCCTTTAAAATAGCTTCTTTCATTCCTATTAAATCAGGTTTAGGTTTTCTAGCTTGAAAATAAATGCAAAGGGATTGTCTAAGAAATAAAATGTTTCCACTTCCTGTTTGACACTTTCACTTTAAAAAAATCATTAGTAGAATATTCCTTATTGAAGATAATTCTTTGTTGAGTTTTCTGGCAAAAAAGTTCTGTTTTCTATCTTACTGGATATTAATGGAAAGCCTTAATGTTTGTGTATTATCTCTTTTTTTTTCTCCCTGCAATGAGCGTGTCAGGGGTCATTTGTATATAGTGAAAGAACATTTGAAAGAAGTGGGTAACTCAAAAACTCACTGAGTGAATTACATCAGATTTTTAAAATACCTGACAAATTTGTCTTGGACAAGAAATCTCTCAGGCTAGTGGACATGAATAACAAATAATTTAAAGGCAGGGAAGGCTGTTTTGCTCTAATTCTTATGTCGGAGTTGAATATTTTTGCATTTAAAATTTAATCAAGAATCACAGTAGGACTTTCAAATCATGTTAGAAAAAGTGTATTTGTTATTTGCACAGGATCAGACTTGAAGTGGATGAAGGCTACAAATCCTACATCAGTGTCAAGCACTATATTATGATTTTAAATCTGGTTTTGCCTATATTAGCTATCTATATTATCTAGGTGTTATGTCTTATAAATTAAAATCTATATTAAAATCTATAGCTATACATTTGAGTGAAAGAATTTTCTTCCTTGTTATACTTAGTGTTTGTATGACATTTCTCTAAAACTCCCATCTCCCTCTGCTGGACGAAACACAGTCTTTCTTGCAAAAGCTGTTAAATACACTTGAAAGCTGTTCAAATCCTTAGATACTAACCTGTATTCCTCATTCAGAAAAATGCATATACTCTGGAGAAAGGAAAGAACAGTCTGGACAGACCAAGGTTTCACTTTCAGGCTTGTTGAATTTTAAAGCTGGTTGTCTGGATTAATCTCTTGGTGCCTGAATTAAACCGACCTATCAGTTGGTGAGCCACCGTAGGCAAAGTAAGCTTTTGGTATTGTGGGATGCATCTAGGGTTAATCACAAGTATGTCCTGTCATAGACTCCTGACTGTCACAGCCCATATGTTGTCAAGAGCAATCCTGCAGGTATCTGTAAAACAGGAACAGTACTGTCAATCCTATGATGATAATTTAATGAATTTTTAATGAATATTTGGGTTGCAGCCAGCTACAGTTGAGATAATCATCACAGATATATTTATGTAATAGCAGAATAAATGCTAAGGGAAATGTTAAGTGTACACATGGAATGAAAAGTCCTAAAGCTTTAATTCAACATCACATTTAAGCACAATACCTGAGTGCAGTCGCTATCAGTAAAGCACTTAATATCCCATTACCATCACACTCCAGATATTGCTTTGCTTTAAGTAGCCTCTCTCCAGCAGAGTTTCCTGCTAGAGGAAGTGTTGGAGCCCACAGCGTGTATAACTCTGACCAGCTCTGCATGTGTTAGGGTCACAGTCATATTAATATACAATCTTGTTACTGTGGGCATTCATAGTCAGGTGATAAAGTTTAATTGGAATCCTGCAGCTTTTCCCAGACACTTTTCCCAAGAAAATATGCATATGAAATGCTGCAGTGTCACCCTGTCAGTGGCACTAATGCTTTTGGCATTGTTTCTGGAAATTACTTTATAGAAATAAAAGGTCAAGTATTCACTATGCAGAATAACACGTTCCCACTTGTAAATGAGATTTGGTTTAGAACCACAGGGGGAAAACAGAAACTTGTTATAAACAGTTACAGAGCTTGGTGTGCTTTATCTATCTATCTATCTATCTATCTATATCTGAAATGATGGAATTCACTTACAAGCATTACTTAGCATGTTAATACATGATACACAGTTGGCTGCAGACTCTACTTTGCTAGCAAGCTCAGTGTGGACAATGTTAATGCAGGAAGCATTCCTTGATACAGATAGGATAGAAGCTCTTCATGTTCTCAGGCTTAAAATTACATGTGGGTGTAGCATAAGTCTACATTAGAGAACCTGGGAGCACTGCTTAGTTTAAGGTGCCTGACACAGCTGTGTCCTTGTTTCTTCCCAAAGGAAGCCCCAAAATCTGTGCCAGATGCTGTAGGAGACTGGTGTGCCAAGAACCCAGTTTGTGCTGTGATGAGCAATCAGCAGTGAAAACAAATGCAGACCAAGAGCAAATGTAACCAAAGAGCTAGCTTATGGATCACAGGCGACGGGTATGTGTCCAACCTTCCAGGGAGCAGGCATGCATGGCTTGATGAGCAAGTGCTAAATGAACACTTACGGTCCTTTTCCTCAAAGTGGTGCTAAGTGGAAAAGTAATTTATTTTCACCATCCTTTCGTGTCAACCTGCCCTACAACTGTGAAATTAAAGTAGGACAGAAATGCTTTTCAAAATAAGTACTCAAAAAGAAAGTAAGTTGACCATGGGTTTCTGTTGGTTCCTTTGTATCAACAAATGAATCTTGTTCTTAAAGCTGGATCCAGGATTCTAGTTCTTCTAAACAGAATAAGTTGTTAACGTATTGCGTTTATATTTATCCAAATACAAGCTTCATGCCACAGTAATAGCAGGGGTTCCTTTAGCAACTGTCTTGAACTGATGTGAAAAGATTTCTATTCAAGACAACGTCTGCTTTGTAGCACAGCTTTTTGTGAGCACCTCTACTTGCATTAAGTGAAGTTATTCAACAGGCCACTTGCTAGGTCAGGGCAAAATACAATCAGACTTGCACAATTATTTTTACAATTATTTTCTGAAATGAAACATGCATTTCTTCTTTACAACTGAAGTCTGGAGATTGAAAATTGAATTCTTGGCTGTACTTGTGGATGCTCAAGTGCTACCCTGTGCTACTTCAGGCACTAAAACATCTTGACCTTTCATCTGGAACTATTAAATGGAGTTTTGCTTAAGTGGCACATCTGCTGTTCAAGCTGGGACTTGGTTGCATGAAGACTGCCATTCTCAGTTCAGAAGACATTTGCTTATCCAACCAAATTATAACTCCAGTTTCCTTTTTACAGGCATCTGTTTGGAGGCAGGAAAATCTCTCTGGATGTGAAGCTTCAGAAAGGAGCTTCAGAAATTTTCATGCAGTGTTGAATTTGTGATCATTATCCAAATTCCTCTCTGAAATTCTGCAAGCCCAATAACATTACTTCCTGAGTCAAGTGCTGCTTGGTTCTAGGAAATCCTTGTGTGACTATGTCACAAATTAAAGAAGGTAAACCAGATGCTACAAACAAGCAAAATTTGAACATGTATGCTGTCATTTTTCTTCAGTACAATAGGTTCATGTGTCACAATTCTTATTAGGTAGCAGAAAGAACATTTTAGTGACATACCTGAGCAATAAGAAACCTCTCCTAATAAGGTTTATAAAAAATTCTTGGCAGTGACTGTCTTTATGCATGGTTGTAAAAAGACCTTATTCAGATAAACACAGTGCGGTGAGGGAAAGCAAAGCTGTAAAAAATATTAGTTGGTCTTCTTGTGAGTATAAAAATTGAATTATAACCACCAACATTTTATCAGGAATATTCATTAACAGCATAAAATCTGATACTCTTCAGAAGTAAAGAAATATATGTGTTTCACTTGCCTATGTGTTCTGATACAGGAAGACAACTTTAATTTACAATGATGGAGCCTTAATGGTATACATTTTTAAGATATTTAGTGTATTTATTTTGAGAAGTTGTTCACATTTTCAATCAAAAAGACATTTTAAGTGGTTGAAATGATCTTCAGTTGAAACAGGTTGACATCTGTACCCCTTCCTAGCCCTGTAACAAAAGAACGCTTTAACAGCTGGACGAGAACCAGGATGAGGCTGCCTGGTGTTAGCAACAGCTGGTGTCCAGATGCCTCACTGTCCTACTGAGCTTCCCTGTTGTGATGCTACAGGAGCTGATGCAAGTGGGAATAGTTAAGTGGGAAATCTGTCTGCCCTCTCCCTTTTTAAATATTAATTTAGATTTTTTTCATCTTATTGATAAAAGTCTACTCACACTTTAGTGGATTTGTTTCTTCTCTCATTTGGTAATTCTTCTGGGAACTATGCTATTCACATCAACAGAATTGCACCTGTATATAACTAGGAGGAGAGGAGTTGATCGAAGATTCATAAAGCCTGTTGATGTTGCCATGTCTTTTAATTCCCATGGGTCAATGAATCAGTTAACCTGTTTCCTTCAGGTCACTGGCATAAAACCAATAGGAGTGTTAACATTTGCTGAAGAATTAACACCGTTCTGAAATAAATGACCAGTGTTTCAGTATTACATGGCAGGCCAGAGACTGTGCTACTCTTTGTGGCAGCTTTAGAGGGGAAGAAGCTCTCACGCTTTAAGACAGAACTTTTAGGCTTAAAACATCTGTTACCTTTCCGTTAAGATACAGAGGCAAAAACAAACATTGAGGTGTCAAAGGCTGTATTTATATAGCCAGTGGGTACATTTCTTCTTGTTGTTCTTGTGCAACTCTTCCATAGTGGAAAAATTATTAGAAAAGCCTTTCCTGAACAGCCAGTTTGTATTGGTCAAGTCTGACAAGCTGTCTTCTCACGCCAAGGTATTACAGATGTGAGACATCTATCAGGAGCTAGTAGGATTATCACACAGTTTAAGTTTGTATTAAATGAGACATGTTGGGCAGGACTTCCACCATATTTTAGTAGCAATTGGTCTCGCTTTGCATGTGTAAAACTGCACATGCATGGTATCAGCAGGCTTAGATGAAGCTGAATTACCTTGGTGGATGTCTACCTCTAGTAACAACTGGGGTAGCTAAAGCAACTAGACTCCTAACATAGATGCATTTCAAGTTCCTGAAGTTAGGCAAGCTAGATCCAGACTAGTATGGTAGTGTGCCTACCAATAAAATTGTTTCAGAACTGTACATTTTAAGTAATCTCTGTATATAAAGAAATGTATGTAAATGTAGAAACAAAAAAAATTCCCTAGTCTAAATCTTTGTTGTCCAACCAAATGTTGTATAAAAGGTCTGGAAAAAACCCTGCATAAATAACACCA
Organism: Psittacula echo; assembly: GCF_963264785.1. Taxonomy (NCBI): domain Eukaryota; kingdom Metazoa; phylum Chordata; class Aves; order Psittaciformes; family Psittacidae; genus Psittacula; species Psittacula echo. The sequence continues at coordinate 63,460,778 of NC_137736.1, read as the reverse complement.
TTTCTAAAGTGCATGGCTAATCCTGCTTCCTTAAAAATGTAGGATAATGTATCTGTTAATTTAATGGGAGAAGAGCTAGGTTGTGATGGTGGAGTATTCAAAACTATTGTAATGTGTAAAGCTTTAAAAAATCTTGCAAGCATCTAAAACTTCTGCACTAAGCAGATACTTTTTTCCACTCTACATCTATATCTCATAAAGGACAATCCTTTTGTCCACAGATTGTAAAGGAGGCACATGAGGTTCTGGTTCTCTGCGTACTTTGTGTCATACCTTCTGTCCTTGTAGCTCCAGCCTTGTTCCTTGGTATGCTGAAGTATACAATTGTACATGTCATCTGCAAGACAGAAGGGCAGGATCTTGCTGTCAGTTTTTCCCAACAAGAAAAGTAGAGTTTAAAGTCAAAACAGATGAAAAGCAAGAAAGCTATAGGAATAAAAAATGACCAGTCAGGTGTTTGTGCCTTGACCTAAACCGTATGAATGACAAAAGTGTGACAGCACGTTTTCTGAGTAGTTAGAATTTTTTTGCCTCTTAATAATGTTCATTATTTACTCCTCTAATTGTCATGAAAAAAAGTCTCTTGAAAAGCCACTGCTTTCCACAGTGAGGCCACTGCTGGCCTAAGTTGAAAACTTTTGTATGTGCCTTCAGCACAAAATTAAGAACATTATGGTCACTTATTCTTTTATAATTTTGGATAGGTGTCTTTCCTTAGATTGCTTACTTAGATTGTAACTGATCTAAAACTCTTTTGTTGAATTTGGTAGGAGCTGATAAACGTTATGCTGTTTGCACTTTCCGAATGGCAAAATGTTCAGCAAAATCTTAATAATCCAAATTTATGTGATTTTTCTTTTTCAGCAAGAATGATGTAAGATGTAGGGATTCTTAATGAAATTAAAGAACAGAAGATTGCAAATTAAAGGTAAATATCTTATGAAGTGATGTCCTTATAGCAAGTATGGCTGCATTTGAAGGATCGGGAAGTTATGACCATTAATGTAATATGTTTCATTTTACATGCTGAGAAAAATTCCTCCTTTCACAATAAATGACAGTCCTCATACAGGATGAACAAACTGGATATTTGTATGCGTAAAAGATAGCAATTTTTCAGTTAATATATGCCATTCATCAGTGTTGGCATACTTTGATACTGTATGTAAGGACAGTTTAGTAGTTTATTCTTGTTTGCTTTAATGAAGATGTTTCTTCTATAGAACATCTGAGAGAGGGAGACCTACATAAAAGAGACGTGTGAATTATTTAAGGGTAATATACCAGATTAGTGATTTTTAGTGTCAAAGAAACATCCTGGATGCTTTGTCTGCATTCAGTATACTCGCTTTTGCATGCATGGAGTATGGAAGCTGTCAAAGTGTTGAAAGTCTGACAGATTTTTTGAGCTAAATATTCTATTTTTTGACAGAACAGTTTGGTTTCTGAGTCCTGCATCCTTGCTTCACTGAGCAAAGGATGCTGTTATGTTTGGCTTAGTTCATTTTGAAGTCTCCAGTGGTCATAACCCATAAACCAGAGTGACACAGGGCCATCAATCAGCAAGCTTTGAATTCTTGAGCCTATCTTGCACATGATGTTCAGAGTGCAACCTGTGGAATATCAATCATTTTTATAATGTGATAGTGGAGCTCTGAGATAGGAGTTCCTGCCCACATATCCAGGTTCTGAGCATTTAACTGCTGGGTGAACTACCTGACAGTACTGTTACTTCAGGCATGGTGTTTTCACATGTAAGAATGCCTCTAAACGTTTTTGAGTTGTACTTTAATGACATGCTATTCAACCAATGAGCCATGACCGTTCTCAGGTTTTGACGGCTAAATGGCCGTAATCTGAAGGTGATTTTCTTCAAGCTCAACATTAATTTTATTCTTTCTACTGTAATACCAGCTAGTACTTACAAGGTGAGTACTGGTGTATGTGACAACTTTAAAATTTGGCAAATTAAAATAGCGATACAATCTGCTTAGTATTTATATGTATCTATGATCATTCCTGTATAGTTAACTGCATAGATTTTCTAAGTTAATTGAAGGAAAATCATATGTTTGATTCCCACTTGTGGGAGACTCACAGTAATAATCCTGTCTATTTGTGATAGGCATAAAAATACATGAGATTAAATTTAGTGATTTTATTTACCTGATTTTTAAAACTTCAGTATATGATTGAAGTCATGCATTTGTGTAGTGTTTTGTTGTGGGACAAAAAGCTGGAGGATAAAACTCATCTTTTTTTTCTCAAAATAAGCTGTTAATTTTTTCCCTTTCTTGCATAGCGTGTGAGTTTTAATTACACTTTTATTGTGAGTAGCCCATGAACGTGACCAATAAGCACAGCTTTCTATTAAAAAGTATTCATATTTTTAAACCACAAAGACATATCTCTGCATAACTGCAAGGTACTTCTTTAACTTCTTTGTTATCACTTGAATGATTTTTTGCCATGCTCATTGTGCTCTGCTAGACCTGGCTCTGCTGTAAACCTCATAACAAACTGGAAAATCCTGGGACTAATTTACACAGATTTCCAGTGACTCACTAGGGGTGGCATGGCTGTTTGAAGGTAACAGATTCTGCTGGCTCCACGGAGTTTGTGGTTGGTGGTGAAGCTGTGGAGGGGCTGTAGAACACCCAGCTATTCCTGAGGTGTAGGGATGGGCTAATCTGGGGCCAGCACAGCATAAGGGTTATGTGAATTTAGTTGCCTGAGCATAGGAGTCTAATCACCTTGGACACCCCAATCTGGCTTCCCTCCAGAAGGGAAAAAATGTCCTGTGGGTCATATCTGTCAGCCATGGGCAAACATCTTGGAAATATGCTAAATTAGCATGTGACTTGCTTGAAGGACTCTGTGTGTGTAATTCAGACATCTCTTAGTGTGCAAAGACAGTGGATACATCCCAATGCATGCAGGAAATAGCTCTGACATCTTAATGCAATTATATGTGACAGTTATAGGTATAAATATATATTAAAACCCCTCCATCATCTTCCAGAACTACAGGGAACTGATCTCAAGACTTAGCACCCAAAGCTGCTGTCCCAGAACATCGTATGCAGGAACTGATGGCTGGTTTCACTTCACATTTACCAGCTGGCAGCCAACATTTAGCAAATCTAATTCAGAAAGTAAGGTAAGAAACACTCGTATAACAAGCCTTCTCACACTTGTCAGAAGTGTGAGCACTTCGTGATATAAGTGCAGAAGTGGGTCAGAAATGAAGTTTTTTTTCGATGTTAAAGCTCGCTCAAAATTCAAAGCAAATGATCTCCTCTATTCAAGTGACTGGTGTTGGCAGGGCTTCCACCAGCTTTTTTACAGGGACGAATACCTGGAATTAGTTGCTGTATAGCAGGGTTGTGTACTATATACTACTTGTTTCCTTCTCCAGCATATAAAAGCATCCAGCACTGCCTTATGAAGATTGCCAGTGTGTCTCTACCACACGTCAGTAAACAAGTAGCAGTGGATTGGAGCGCTTTCAGGAGGGCTATTCTAGGAGGAAGCATTCTGGCTACATCAAACTGAAGGGCTTCAGGTCTTGCCTGATCCCATCTCGGTGACCTGGGCACCCACCAGCTGCCTTCTCCTGCCCCTGGTGTCTGCAAGAAGTAAACTCAGCTGTAGGCTGCTGAAAGGACCAGGACTCTGTAATATATGTAATAATATGTAATATATGTAATATATGTAATAACAGTGGATATGTGATGCTAAATGTGTAAGCGGATTTTGTTGCTATGTTTATGTTGTATTTTGATTGTAGGCCCACTCAAAATACAGCGCAGAGGGCGTATAGGAGTGATAAAGAACTGGCTGGATGGCCGCACACAGAGTTGTGGTCAATGGCTCCATGTCCAGCTGGAGACCAATAATGAGTGGTGTCCCTCAGGGATTGGTGTTGGGGCTGGTCCTGTTCAACATCTTTGTCGGTGACATGGACAGTGGGGTTGAGTGCACCCTCAGCAAGTTTGCCGATGACACCAAGCTGTGTGGTTCGGTTGATACACTGGAGGGAAGGGATGCCATCCAGAGGGACCTTGACACGCTTGTGAGGTGGGCTGATGCCAACCTTATGAAGTTTAACCATGCCAAGTGCAAGGTCCTACACCTGGGTCGGAGCAATCCCAGGCACGGCTACAGGTTGGACAGAGAAGAGATTCAGAGCAGCCCTGCAGAGAAGGACTTGGGGGTGTTGGTTGATGAGAAAATGAGCATGAGCCAGCTTCAGTGTGTGCTCACAGCCCAGAAAGCCAACCGTATCCTGGGCTGCATCAAAAGGAGCGTGACCAGCAGGTCGAAGGAGGTGATCGTGCCCCTCTACTCTGCTCTCGTGAGACCTCACTTGGAGTATTGTGTGCAGTTCTGGTGTCCTCAACATAAAAAGGACATGGAACTGTTGGAACAAGTCCAGAGGAGGGCCATGAGGATGATCAAGGGACTGGAGCATCTCCCGTATGAAGACAGGCTGAGAAAGTTGGGGCTGTTCAGCCTGGAGAAGAGAAAGCTGCGTGGAGACCTCATAGCAGCCTTCCAGTATCTGAAGGGGACCTACAAGGATGCTGGGGAGGGACTATTCATCAGGGACTGTAGTGACAGGACAAGGGGTAACGGGTTCAAACTTAAACAGGGGAAGTTTAGATTGGATATAAGGAAGAAATTCTTTACTGTGAGGGTGGTGAGGCACTGGAATGGGTTGCCCAGGGAGGTTGTGAATGCTCCATCCCTGGTGGTGTTCAAGGCCAGGTTGGATGAGTCCTTGGGTGACATGGTTTAGTGTGAGGTGTCCCTGCCCATGGCAGGGGGGTTGGAACTAGATGATCTTAAGGTCCTTTCCAACCCTAACTATTCTATGATTCTATGATATATTTGTAAGTAAAAGAGAATCAGAGAGCGATTCCTGGCTCTGCAAATACAAGGCTGCACTCAGGGCATTTGTTACACTCATGGGGAAAACCAGGTCAGCAGTATCCTGGGAACCACCCTATGCCCTGCATGCCATCATGCATACTGCCTCCATGCCAGAGGTGGAAAAGCAAAGCTGAGCTGGGGAGTACATCAGTCTTATGCTTGCTTTTTGGCTGGGCTCCCTAAGATTCATTCAGCCTGACTATCCTGCAACATCGGCTGGGGGCATAGTCAGCGATCTAAAAATGATTAGCAACACAGTCCTCTGCCTTGGGAGTGGAGCAGCTGAGAGCTAATAGGGAGATAACCAGGCACTGCATTCTGTAAGAAGCTTTAGGACATCAGTGACAGATCCACTCATCTTTAAAGACATGATACATTTGATTCCCACGTGTGGGAGACTCCCAGTAATAATCCTATCTATTTGTGACAGGCATGTCACAAATAAAACATGGGATTAAATTTAGCAGGGTGAGTGTAACTGTACAGTAGTGTGATTTTCCTCATGTTAAAAGGTCAGTTGCAGCTGTGTTGCACATTGCAAGAACTAATCCCACAAACAAATTAAAATCTTGTCCCTTGATGCATCCATTGATGCTAAGAGGTACTGTCAGATGTACTTATTGGGCTCAAAATATAGGCATATACATGTATGTGTATAGGCATATACATGACTATGTACATGTATATGTGTATGTTGTATATGACTGAAGCATGCCTCAGGACTCTCCATCATGCTTACTTCCCAGAAAAAGATATTCCTATCAGTTCTGTGATTTAATTCAGAATGAGGTAAAGTGTAATATCATGTACTTTACCTGTAAAATACAAAATAAAATGAAATTAATCATAGTCCCTCTCTTTCCTCTAAATTCAGCTAATTTCTTGCTATTTTCCCAGATGGACTCAGTTTTCCCTTCCTGGGGAAAAAGACATTGTGCTTCAGCAACTAAATGATTTGAACCTTCCAAGGGTAAAATAAGGTGGGGTTTTTTTTCACAGTAAGAAAGACTGGCTGGTCTCCAAAGCTTGTCTGTCTCTATCTGCATTCCTGACAGTTTGCTTGGGCTTGCACTCCTGCTCTGCTCTTAGATCAGTACAGATACCTTCGTAACCATGCAACTGCTTTTCATGCCATATTATTTCTTTATTAAACTTAGCCTTTTGTGTTTACACCCTCGGTGCTTTCCTCCATAACAAAATCTTAAAACACTGACATAGTATGCTGGAAAAATTGATGTAGGAACCTGCTGGATCTGGTACAGATGGCAAGTGCTGTTGGGTGACTCTTGTTATGTGGTTGGAAATAGGTGTTTGTGGGTCTGCTTGCAGCCAAGGCAGATATTAAATTCTCCTTATCTTTCTCATTTTATACAGCTTCCCATAACAGCTCTTGCCACTCATCACATCCTAACTCATCCAACCTAGTTTTAGAAAGTCTTTTTCATTCCAAATCAATAGGTTCCTTTTGAAGCAAGAAGCTTCTTCTGGGAGCATGCTCTTATGCTCTCTCCTTTGGACTAGATGTTTGAAGGATCACCAGCATTTAAGGAAATCCTGTCCTGTTGGGGTTTAGTCAAATGTGCTGGCAAAAATTGGATACCAGGGATTTAAGCAACTTCCACTGCTTTGAAGGAGCTGGCTGAGTCTTCTGAGACTCCCTGGCTGCCTACAGAGGCAATCATACTGCACATGGGTGCCCAAAACCTTTCTGTAGATGTGGCAGTGAGCTCTGAGACAAAATGATCACAGTTGGCCACTAATGATGTGTATCACGTCGCCTGGAGAACAGGATGGAAGACCTAGGGATAGATTTGTGGTGGTGCTGAGCACACACGACTGATGCAGAAGCTGACTGAAAATGTACTTTGGATATACATAAGACTATAAAAGGCAGTTCTGAAAAACCAGGATATAGAACTGTACCTCTTTGATGGAGTATCTATGAATTTAGATAATCCTTCTGGAACAGATTTTTATACTTTTGATATCCCTAATTAAATATAGCACTGAAGTCCACAATTTAATTAACAGGTTGTTCTAAAAATATATTTCTTCAAAAAACAAACAAACAAACAAACAAACCCAACAGAAAAAAAACCCTCAGCAAGATAATTTCACGAGAGGCCTTTATTTTTTCTTATGAAATTTATTGCCTCTGCAGCTTCCTTGTACAGTCCATGAAGTGATAAGGCAAACAGCTTTTATATCTGAGACAGACTCCATAGGTAACTCAGGTTGGTCACCCAAAATCGATAGGCACAGCTTAAATTCAAGCTTTTGACTCTCTCTGTGTCCAAGTTTCTCAACTGTAAAACTAGAACTGGGATAATGGTTGTAAAATTAGCATTATTATTGCTCTTGATGCTCTTAGACACACAAGCAAAGAGATTTTTGGTATATTAAAAGGTCTAGGAAGTGTTTGAGGTTATAAGCATCATTTCTGAAAAGTCTATAAATGATTTAAAAAGATAATGTAAGAATTTTTGAGCTGCTGAATATTAACTTGCTAATGACTTTAAGTGGTCCATTTTCTATTAGTTCAAATTCAAGCAGTGATTTTACCATATATATTTTCTTCACATTAAAACTATATTTTTGCTTCATATAGTCTCCTCATTGCTTTATTTTTTGTCATGCATGAGTCTGAATTTAGAATATGTCTGCATGATTCCTTGGTGGATAAGGGACAGTTACTTTTACAAATAGGGTATTTTTCCTTTTTACCCTGATTTCACTCTTACTCTACAGGACTTTAAGGAAATGCAATTATTTCCACCATCATCTGAGAAGCCACTTAGATGCTCAAAGGTGAGCATTTGCTTAAGTGCTTTACTGATTGAGCTATTATGGCACTGGAGAGTATCAATTAAAACAACCAAAAAAAAAATCCCTTTGTCTCCTTCATGATTAAAAAGAAAAATAAAGTGAGGAGCATACGGAGCATTTGACCTTTAGAAAACATTTTCTCAGGTATTTTAATGAAATGCAAAAGGTACTTCTAAAATCTTTAGCGTTCATCAGCGGTTGCCTCGTCTATCAAAACACCGACATTAAATTACGGAACAGGAGCAGAAAACCAGGCAGTAGACCTTTGGGAGAGGCTTCCTCCCGCCCCTGGCCCCGGCAGATGGCACTGTTCTGAATCATTTGAGCCAGAGCCAGCCGTGCCCGAGGGATGCTGCGGCCCCGGCCCGCGGTGCAGGACGGTACCGGCATCGCACCCGTCTTCATCCTCCCTCACGCAGGCGGGCGAGGGAGTTTAGATTCTTCGCAAGTTAGAAATGAGTTAATCTCAACATTTTCATTGTGTTTTGTTAAAGTCATCAAGAGGTTGTTGCTAGCGAGGAAAAATAAAAAGTGCTCCAGTGCTGGAGCTGTGATTTTCTTTCTGCTGCTTGTACCTGTTGCTTCACTTCATAGTAACTCTGCCCCCCCTCTTCACTTCATAAGAACTCTTCCTTCCCCATTCTGGTTTTCAGCAAATTCAGGGTTCATTTCATAAAGTTGTAAGTTATAAAAATCTACTGCAGGTGTCAGAAAGAAGAAATATCCTGATACCTAGCGAGGTGCTTTGGAGAGGCTGTGTCTCTGCGGAGGGGTGAATTCACCCTGTGTGTGTATGTGTCTGCTGATTTGCTTCCATGGAGGGAAGCACAGACCTAAATGCTCAATTTACAAAGGAACTCAGGGGCTGGAAAAATTAACTTTCAGATAACCTATTGCCTTGCAAAATTCTCTGCCCTATGTTAGAAGCTCAGGCTTCCTTGAATGGGAGGAGTTTGGTGTCAAACGGCACTTCGTGTTCACATTTGGGCAGACAAAGCTCCTTTTTGGTTTTTATTTGCTGTTTTTATTCGTGACTTCTGAAGTTTGGTGTTTAAATCACACCACTCTTCTGGTAAAAAGACAGGGATATTTTTTTTTTTTGAACTGGGAGCACTTTTTTGGCTGTAGGTATTGATCTGGCCTTACCTTGATTCCTGGGAAGGGATATGTGTGTGCCTTCCTTACCTCTGAGCTGCAGGGAAAGTAAACATGAGCTTGGGGAGCAGCTTTGATGTGAAGTACTGCAGAGAATACATGGCTTCATTCCTAGGATTCTCAGATTTGGGGAACCTGTCTTTTAGTTTATGCTTGTTATCAAGCAGATGAGAACTCTGAAAATAGATCCTTTCTCTCTTGTTCCACTGTGTATAGTAAACCACAGACTTCCTGGATTCTTATGCTTGGAAGAACCTGCAACTTTTCTGCAAGTTGCCACAATCATCTGGGACGAGTCCCTCCCTTTGGACCCAGTCCTCCTCAGCTGAGAAACAAGCAGCAAAATAGACTTCAGCCCTACTTTTCTTTGAGCCCCTGTTGTGCAGTTCAGGCAGCTTCCTGCTTAGCATGCAGGTTTTCGTAGTTTATAGAATCATAGAATCACAGAATGGTTTGGGTTGGAAGGGACCTTAAAGATCATCCAGTTCCAACCTCCCCAGCCATGGGCAAGGACATCTTCCACTAGACCAGGTTTCTCCAAACCTTGTCCAACCTGGCCTTGAACACTGCCAGGGATGGGGCAGCCACAGCTTCTCTGGGCAACCTGTGCCAGTGCCTCACCACACAGTAAATAATTTCTTCCCAATGTCTAATCTAAATCTCTCTGTCCTGGGTTCAGCAGCAGCAGTCAGTTTTTCTCCTTCTTAGTAGCTGGTGCAGCGCTGTGGTTTTGACTTTCGGCCTGGGAATAATACTGATAAAGCCGATGTTTTCAGTTGCTGGTCAGAATGTTTACCCTGACCAAGGACTTTGTGAGTCTCATGCTCTGCCAGGGAGGAGGAGAAGCCAGGAGGAAGCAGGGACAGGACACCTGACCCAAACTAGCCAAAGAGGTATTCCATACCACAGCACGTCATGCCCGGGGATGTAACTGGGAGTTACCCGGAAGGGCACGTCCTCTTTTCTGTTGGGCTCATTTCTGGCGGGTGGTATTGTATTCTCTTCCCTTGTTATTTCCTTTATCATTATTATTATTGGTGGTAGCAGTAGTGATTTGTGTTATACCTTAGTTACTGGACTGTTTTTATCTCAACCCGAGGGAGTTACATTCTTTCGATTCTCCTCTCCATCCCTCTGGGGGGGGGTGGGGAGTAGAAACTGCGTGGCTCTAATTTACGGCCTGGGGTTAAACCACGACACTCTCCTCTTCCAGTTTAAAGCCATTCCCTCTTGTCCTGTCCTTACAGGCCCTTGTAAAAAGTCCCTCTCCAGGTTTCTTGTAGCCTCTTTAGGCACTTGAAGCTGCTGTAAGGTCTCCTGGAGCCTTCTCTTCTCCAGACTGAACAAACCCAGCTCTCTCAGCCTGTCTCCTGTCTCCTCTCCATCTCCCTCTCCCTCTCCTTTCCTCTCCCTTCCCCTCTCCTCTCATTTAAGTTTTGTTTCTCTGCTTAGGTGGAAGGCCAGGAGAGATCATCTGTCTTCAGAAATCCCAGTTTCCCCATTTCCCCCCCTTTTGTCCTCTTTTGTCAGCAAACCCCAGGTGCAACTTGCCAGCAATCTGCTGCAGAAGTCGGCAGGCTCTGGAAGGAAATAGCATTTCTTCACCTGGTCAGTTCAGGTGCTTAAGGAAACCAAGATGAAATTAAATTGTTCCTCTCTTATGGAAACCCAAAGGAAAAATACACTTAGAAGTACTTATCCCCTGACTGTGAGGTCCTGGGGATGATATCCATAACAGGAGAAACCTGGTCATCATGTCTGTTACTTCTCTGATACAACCCCACTTAAATATCTGTGAATTGTGTTCCATCTTGGTGGTGCTGGCCAGATATGGATGTGGGGAACGGTTGACTTCACCAGCTGTTCTCAGGGCAACTACATGGCCTAAATTGGGTAACGCATGGGCTTTAGCAGAGGAAAATGATAACTTAGGCACTTTCTTTCTCAGAGCTTTCAAAAGGTTCAAGGAAAATGGCCTTCACTGAGCAGCCTTAGCTCCTGCAATGATTCTATTTTTACAGATTCCAGTGGGAATTTGAGTTGGTGCTTGCCGAATGCATACAGTGGCTGCCTCACTGTGCTCTGTTGTGCTTTAAAAGACCCAAACTAAGGCCAGTCAGAGACCAGAAAACACTGGATTCTCCCGCACCTTTTTCCCCAGGCAAATAACTCCCTAAACACAAAATTTCAAACAAGTAAACCTGAATATTGTTCATTGCCATTTCCTGCTGTGATAAGTAGTTTAAGGTCATCTTTTCTGTATTTACAATGTATGGCTTAAAATACAAACACCCTTTCTTTGTGCTTTGTTATTGTCTGCATCACTGAGTGCTTTCACAGATATATGCTGTAATAGAAGATGTCTTAGAAATTCAATGAAAAAGGCAGCCAGTGCCACTGGGGAATACAGTACTCTACCAATCACGACACAGCCTCCCTTGACCAGGTCCACAATGCAATGCTCTTTTAAAAATGCATTTAATTCAGGGCTGAAATCTATGCATCATAAAGGGATAAGACACGAAACACCTTCCTGTCCTTTTCAGCTTTTGGTAAAAAATTTGCTTAGCAACTTAATTAAATATTTAGTTGTCCAAACTTGCAAGGTCTGCTGTAATTTTGCCTGAAAGTGAAAAGAGAGAGACCTTTCTAGACATCCTGGGTTTACTTTTTTTCTGTACAAGAATGTCATGACATTTTAAACCCTATGGGCACTTTCTTTTCTTCCACTCCTTAATTGAACAGCACGATACGTTTTAAACTGCTCCTTCACTGTGGCTCCCGAGTCTGAAACATATCCAATGCAGATGTCTTTCTTTTGTCATTCCTCTTCCTTCTCCTTTAAAAATTTGGTCTCCCAGACATACAGGTGAATCTGGAAAAGATTTTTCTTCAAAGCAGATTTTAATTCTTGCTTCTGTGATTGCCAGTTGCAACCCATAATAAATGTGATTGCCTCTGGCTTTGAGAATAAGCCTCAAGTATCCATTCTGGAACAAGCACTTTCAGAGCTACTAGGCTGCAATTATAGTTGTGTTAGCAGGTGTGAATTATTTAGTTAAGGTCGGGAACCAGTCTCCTTTAGAATAAGCAGGTTTCAGATGCAGTTTGATCATTTAAATGTGTTAATTGCTTGAGAGATTAGGTTATCTCATTATGGGTTGGATTAAATTTTGTTCACTCAAGATAGCTTTATGAAGTACTGAGGCATACATTTCTGCCCCAGGCAGAGGCAGTGCAAGGCAGCCTGGAAATGTAAGTGATACGTGTGAATGGTCTGAATTTAATTTGACAAGACAGGTTATGTGTATGAGAAAGTAACACTAAACGATAAGGAAAAAAATCACAATACATATTGCATAGCATCAGTGTGTGGTCATAACAAGAGCGTACGGTGCTGAAGTACCACACTGAAAGAGCAGGAGTATCCACTTCGGTGCTCCATCCATGTGACTTTCAGGAAAGTAAGATGTTGTACATCACTTTGAACATAAAAAATGGCAAAATTGCCCCAGAGTTCCCTGACTCAGTCACTGAGTTTTGCGTGAAGTAGAACGTCACATCTGTTCAACAGATACTTCTGGCCTTGGTCCTTTTTGTCCAGGGCTTGAGTGCCTTTTCATAGCCTATACACTTTTCGTAGTTTACATTTTCATGCATCTAATGCCTGGGTTTGTGTTGGTATCCAGCATGTGTCCAAGCTGTCCTGGTGCCACAAAAAGCACAAAATAAGCCAGTGTAGGTGGGACCAGCTCTAAGGGTGTGAATGATGGAGTTCAAGGGTTCAGAGCACCAAACACAAGACGAACAGGCTGAAGCTTTGTGGCTGACTGAACTTATTTTCTGCAGCTCTCCCCTGCTTTAGAAAAACAGTCCCTTACGCATGGTCATGTCCCTTTCACCTGAGTGCTTGGTAGATATCTACCACATGGGTTTGCTAAGAGAAGCCTACTGAAAGGGGAATGAAGGGAGGAAAATAACAAGGATTTACAAACACTGAATAGGAAAATGTTGGAATTTGGACCTAAAACCTCGGTAGAAGTTGCCCTGGCAACAGCAACCTGAAGTGCAGGGTTGGAGAGAGAAAGGGAGATCCCATCCTGGGGCTGAACCCATGAGCTGCCAAAGCTTAGGGAGGTGCCTAATCAGGGCTGATCAGCATTGGAGAAGCTGCTTGGTGATGGCCTGCTCTGCTGGAGCTGCTGATGAGCAGCTGGACTGTCACACATTGTTCACTGCGGAGCTGTTTGGTGAACAATTTTCAGTAGCACAAGAGGGACTCTGATAATTACAAAGGAAGACTTTCCCCTGACTTTGTATCTCTGCAAGGGTAAAGCCCTTGAATCATATATTGCTTGCATGCGATTCTCAGAAGAAGGAAGAAGCTGAATTAGTTACTATTTTCCTTGTTTTTGCAGCCACCAAAGCAGAGACAGTGTGCCATCTGCTTTGGGCCTGGAAATGGAAAAGTTAAAATAAGTGAGATGGACAGGGTGCAAGTAGCAGTATTTTTATAAGGAAGAGTATTTAGAGTGTAGTATAGTTAGCTCCATGTTACTCATGTAAGGGAGGAAAGATGATTCTAGAAACCTAGATGAATTTTTTCTCTCTGTTTGGGCTTTCTTCTAAATAAAAAATTATACCAATGGTGACTAACTACTTCACTGGCTTCTACTTCCTGGAATCACCTACAAAACCCCAGCTCTTGGTTTATTGCTCAAGAGGCCAGAAGATGTAACAGCATAAAAGGAAAGGAAAAAAGGTCACATGCAAGAGCTGGAACGTGAATGAAATGTTACTGCAGTGAGCTAACTGTGTGTCTCTATTCTGTACTCTCTAACATATCTAGACTCATGGCAACTTGGGGCAGCACTACAGCATGGTGCCTGTCTGACTATAGTGCTCCAAAACAAGGCTCACAGGGCCTCCATGAATTCTATCATGTCCAGCACTGCGTATCCCCATGCTGGATCATCCACCAACAGCAGCTGGCTATATGACTGTTGTTTCCTTCAGCCATTTACCAGGTACTTGGCTGAGGTACTCTTAAAAGTGCTGGTGAGGGAGTTTGTTTTTTCTCAAGAGACCACAGCACTTCACAACTTCATTAGCAGAGCCTGCTGAGGCAGATGATTCTGTAGAAAATGAACAAAAAACCTGAACATTAAACTCCAGAGAGGTACATACTCCCAGCTTCTTGGATACAGTGCAGGGATTGTTGCAAAATGGTGTTGGAACTGAAGGACCTAAGGAAATTTGTGGTTGGAAATTCAGCCCTAGTCAGTACTAATGACCAGAAATTTGTTATTAGCTGGTGGCTGTTTCAGTTTATTCCTTATGAAAGACATATTCATGAGTGTGAGATGAAAGAGGGAATACACTTTCTCATTGCCATTTCTAATAAAGCAGTAAACATGGTTGAATGCCAGAATAATGAGTACAAATTTGATTTTTCCTGCTGGAGCTTTCTGATGCAACATCAAATCTGCCTGGTGGTTAAATTATTGATGAGGGTTGCTGTGGTGTGGTAAACATAACTTCCTCACAGGTTCTCATCCTGACTGCTGGCCAAATTTTATTCTTGATTGTCCGTCCATCTGTGGCTGCTATTAACTTAGATAAGAGGCACAGCCATGGCTCTGCAGGTAGTAATTAGGCACAATTTTTTTTTGTCCTAGATACATCCTGAGTGGTGAATATAAAAATTTGCATGGAATAATTTTTCATCCTTAAATGTCAATTATTCTCATAGTTTTTAATCAGTAGATTGCGACTTGCACATAGTACGTGCACACAGAAACAACAAAGGATCAAAGTAAGTCTTCCTGCTTTCCTTGTCTTCTTACCCTTTGATGCTGTTATTTGTTGTGCAGATACATCATAAGCACATCTTGTGTCTGTCTTCCTTAGTCTTTGCCTATACAACTGAGTAAGTATGTCAGATGTAATTGCAAAGGTATGGATTTATTGCACACACTGGATAGCAGTAATCTAAATACAATTATGCCATTAGTGAGCCTTGAAACACAGGCAGGATGGACTGCTTAAGACATTTTTCTTAGGTATTTAGCCGCATCCTTAGATCAGAGATTCATCCTTCGCCTTTCAGTCTGGTAGAGACAAGCTGTTTTTTTCTCACTGTCGCATGTTTTTAGTGCTTTATTGTAAAACTGTACAAGGCCCATATTTGTTGTTTGTACAGTACATATAGAAAAATAACTTGTACTAATGATGCCAAAAAGGAGGGTTTTTTTGCAGCCAAAAGGGAGTTTTTTGCAATAAAGCCTTTGCCACAGAAGCCATTGGTCATGTTCATATGAAGAGGAAACCTGAGTGTGTGCAGCCATATGGGAGTATAAGGTACAAGATGAGATGAAAATAGGTGTAGAGATCACTAACCACAAAAATCACAGCATGTTTTCCAGAAAAGATTTCTATTCTGGTAAGAAAAGCCTCATCCTCTGTGGCAGAAAGCATTTGACATTATCATCCTGTTTCTGAATACCAGTTTGCAGATGCTTTCGGATACGATGTCTGCATTGACTTCCATGAAGATGCTCTTGCCTTCCTCCAGGCCAAAATCTGCCCCAGAGCTACAGTTTATAGAGCAAATGACTGACATTAAGGCTCTTTTTGCTGTTTTAAATGGCAGGGAAGATTTTTTTTTAAAGTCAGGCTTGTGGTTAATGAATAAAACATGGCTCAATGTGATGCCATTCAGCAAGGGAAGCTGTGGAATAATTCAAATTTTCTCACACGTGGGATTTGTACACTGGTAAGGACTTGTGCCTGCATCGCTGTAAGTGTTGAAATGTATTATGAAATTGTGAGAATAACGGGGCACATAGAAGCAGCTATCATTAAAATTGAGAATGAATTGTTCCTGTTAGAGGAGCACAAGCACACTTATTAGGTGTACTTGCTGCCTGTGGGAAATATTTCTTTCTCTTTTCCCCTCCCCAAGCTCATCAAAGGACAAAAGCAGAAAAAAATAGATTGCAATGGGTTTATTCTTTGTTTTTGCTGTGTTTGTGAAAGCTAACAGCAGTAAAAACCCATTGTAGGTTAAAATGCTAGTTCTTTGAAAGCTTTCAAAGAGAGGTACATTGGTAACATCACAAAAAAAAATAGAAGGCTGCATGTCATTTATAAACTGGTTGGATTTCAGTGGGCTCCCAGTGTGTTTCTGAGACATATGTTTAATATGCCACATACCCTGAACTGATAGGAAGATAGTCTTTATTATAATAGCTGTTTCAGCAGGAAATGCCATAGATACTCCCCAGAGCTGCTGTCCTGGGTTTTCACTTCTTTTCACATTTTTTTCACATTTTTCACTTTTGTTTTTAATTTTACAGAAGCCATGGATATTATTTCATTGTCCTGGAAGACAGTCTTTGTTGTGCCACTGTTTCAGTAAGCTGTTAACTCAGCCACAGCTGCTAAAGGTATCCTGCAAAGCTCTTTTCCAAACTCAAGTGAACTGCAGCGCCGCATTGAACACACTGAGCAGTGATGGCAGCACATGCTTAAAAGTAGTGATGGCCTCGGGTGGTTAGCTCTGCGTGCTCATTCGGGCATAGCAAAATAATTGATGTTAAATAATGTTGCCTTTTTTTTTTTCTTTCTTTTTTTATGTGTACCTCTGCTTAAAACTTTCTCATTCTGCCTTTTAAATGTAACCTTTGGGTGACTAGCAACTCAGTGAAGACATTCAGTATGCTTGTTATTTAGTTGAGGCAGTTTAGTTTGTGATCTTTTCTGGACACTAGCATATTATATGGCAAAGTATTAATAAATTTGTCCAGACTCCACCTATGCAGCAAAAGGTCACCTATGCAAATTTCCTCACAACTTTTCAGAAGTATGGTAATAAAATGGCAAGTGTATCGGTAACTCCAAGATCAAATAATCAATAAACAATAAAGAAACGGCAGAATTCAATATTGTCATTTTCAAAGAGCTGTGTGTTTTTAGTTGTGAGAAGGAAAAAGATGCAGCCAGACAGTGTTTATTGCTTTGAGTGCGCTGAGTGAAGCTGAGGACAGTGTGACTGCTTTTAACTAGTATAATTTATTCCAGTTAAAGTGATTGCAAGATGAGACCTAAGGGATCATTTTCTGTAAGTGAAAGAAGATCCTTCCTAGATAAGGTCAAGCTGCGTCTGGTCTTTCCAAAGCAGTAGCATATATAGTGACTCCAAAGACTCCTGACAATTGCCTTTGGTCCTACAAGAGCTTTTTTCGCCTATTTGATCTCCGAATCCTTGTCTGGTCTCAGAATACTTTTAATGTCAAAAGTTAATAGTTATTGTCTAATTTAAATGGTCAGAAGCATTAAGCAGATTTATATCATCTTTAAGTTTCAATCCAGAGTAGTTTGCCACAGACTCAGTATTACTTTCCCCCTAAATACTGTGAGAGGTGGTTCAGTACAAATGTAGTTGAACATAGCACAAGCTCTGTTTTCATAAGTATTTTTTAAAGATAAAATTATAGCTCTACTGACTGTGCGCAAAAGTACTTGTTATTTCTTCAACAGAAAAATAATGACTGAAGTGATAGGTTACTTGTGCAAGGGAGCCACATATTAAATATTTTTTAGTTTCTTTTTATATTCAAAACTCAGAGATGTGCTCTTTTGTTGCCAACAACTAATGATGGCTGTCACAGACTGAGAAAAGTAGTATCAGTCCCATCTGTCACCTGAAAGGGACTTGAAAGGCAACCTACTTCACAACCACTGCCACACACTGTCCTGAAACACAGGAGTGTTCATCTGTAGGACCTTGCAAGATACTTAGTTCATTCCCTGCTAGATGAACACTCATGGGACCCCAAAGTTTGACACTTTTAAGGTCCTTCCTTCCCTGCAGCTCACAAATATACATATATATGTATCTGCAAAGCATGCACACACACACAGATACTGACACATTTACACATTAGACTTTTTCCTTTAGTATCGTTAAAACTAGATTTTAGCTAATATTTCTTAATCCCAGGTAGGAAGATGTAGATGTATAAATAGGGATATAGTTATCATGGCAAAGAGCAAGTGGAGTTGTTGACTGCAGAACTTGCTGAGATGACAGAAAAAAAATAATAGTGGAAAAAGTATTTTCAGTTTGATGCTTTTATTGAAGTCACACCTCTTTTACTCTACCCAGGAAGCTACCTATGACAAGGGAAAGCTACACTAATTTTACCGATTGTGATTTGCAATACGTCAATAAAAGAGTGACCAAAATGGGAGGTAACTGGAGAAAGCAAAATAAAGAGAAACTGCAGAGGTCTACAATGACGTATGTTGTCATGTCTTCCCAGTAGATTGGTAAAATCATTTGTTCTGCCATAGCTGTAGCCCATGATAAGTTTGTTGCGTATGATGTTACAATTTAGTAAAGATGCCTTCCTGGCTGTCCTGGATAATTCTGATTCTCACTCTTTCTTGTCTGGAAAGAACCTTGTAACATTCTCCAATTAATCCCATTTCTTTTTCCCTTGGTTCAGATAACACACTGTCTGCAAGTGAAGTCCCCAGTTCTTATTCTGTCCCATTCTCGGTCCCCTCCAATTCACTTGCGGTCTCTCATTGCACTGCTGAAACAGCTCCTGACAAAATCTCTCAAGAATAGCTCTTCATAGCCAAAGCCCAGAACTGCAACTTCTTTAATGGTCTCCCAAGTATCCCACAGTCACTGCATCAGCTCAGCGCTGGGAGGGAACATGAATAGTTTACGGTTACCTTCAGCTTTTTCTCCTCTTAGAAAGTCTGCATGAAGCCTCACCTGAGATAATTGTAGGTTGTCAACTTCAACTGTAGGTCTCCATGGGTCTATTCGCTCATTGCTGGTTTGGTGTGTGGAAATTTAAGGGACAGCACCCTTATGGGAAGCTGAGCAAGATTTTGTTACTTCATAAGAAATGCATGGACTTTGTCCTAACCCTTGATCTTCATCCAGCTGTGGGTTTGTTTATTTTTATTTCACAGAAAGAAATATATGTTATATGAGAGTTTGGCCAGAGATAGTGTCTGGACCTTGGTTTTGTTTAGAAAGCTGGGGAAGAAAAATAAAACAGGTGAGAAAATCAGGATGTCTAAGTGTTCGGAGAATTGGAGATTCAGGAGCAGTGATTTACTTCTGCATTGACTGACTATATGTGAGAGAGCTCTCAAGGACAGCCAAGCAGTGAACTGCCTACCACTGTGTGTTTTGTATTTAAGGGGTTTCATTTTCGCATTCAGCAATGAGAACATGGCTGGGCAAAGAGAAAGAGAGCTGACTGTGACTAAGAAAGGAAATCAGACTGAAGATTGAAAAATGCTAAACCAGTCAGAATATGACTGTAAAAGACCAGCCCCTCTGAGAGACAACTAATTCATGGCTGTAGCCTCCTGCAAGATGCTATTCTTTGCACAGAGTTTAATTTGCAAATCATCTTTCTTCCTCTGCTGATATCCTGCAGTTTAGCCCCCAGCCCCATCAATAAAAGATGTGGTAATGAGTCACACATTCATTGCAGTCATCACATCCGCAATAAAAATTCTCAGTCCTTTGACAATTTACAAGACACAAATCATGTCAGCATGCAGTTAAGGAGGAGACTACATAGGAGTAATTTAGAGGGAAAAAACCACATTAGATGGTGTAATTCTGTAAACCAAGTATAGACCCTGATAAAATTCAGATTTCAATTTATAATCCATTCGATTAATAATTCAATCCGGGCATGCTAAAACTGGGAATGTTGGCTCTGCTGTGCCACAACAAGCTGCAAATGCAGAGTGTAAATGGAGGAGTTAATAAAATGGTGTTCGGGTACACTCTGTTTAGGCTTGAAATGAAACAGCTGGGCCTTCACAGGTTTCCAAGAAGCAGTTTACTGTTCGGATCTGAAGCAAACTAGTCATGACTTTTAACAAGCCTTTTCTGAGTCCTACTGGTTACCTTTGACCTGCAAAGATTAAACTTTTATTTGTAAAGTGGTAGGCAAACAGAGCTCTGAAAGCACTTTCCTCATGGACATCTTAAAGATGATTTATGCCAGTTTTGCCTGTGTGTCATGCAGTAGACAAAGACTTCTTTGCTATTTATTTTATTTATGCTGTTTTGTTTCTGAGAGGAGAATGACAAAATACATTCATCAGAATTTCTTATGCAAGCTCCCTGCAGACCTCAAAGTATTCTGAGAGGAATCAGTACACAAAATGAGATAATTACTTTTGGTTTGTATATTAAAAAGCTTTATATTTTCTCTGCCTATAGAAATGCTGATAGACTGGTCAAACCTTTAAAATGCTAGTGGTTTAAAAGAATAGAAAGATGTGTTCATGAGGAGATGAGTAGCTTGCATACGCATTGTGGATACCTGTTAATGTATCTTCTAGAAAAAGAGTGATGTATATATAGAGGAGCCTGTCATTATTGCTAGGTTTCCTGAATTAAGACTGTTTTTTCTTCTGCCTAAAGTTAGTATTCCTGTGAATGACAAAATAATGTCAGAGATGTGCCAGACCACACACGCAGATGTCAGTACCTGTGGACACAGAAGTAGCTTTGTTTTTCATTTCTTGTGTCTCACATGCACACAGAAGGAGGAATGGCAGGAGTGTATATCCAGTGCAGAGGTACCACAGGTAGGTCCTAATAGTCTTGATCAGCTCCAGACTAAACCACCTACATTTAGGTACAGGCATGTATTCTTTTAAACATGAACCAAGGGCTCACATGCTTGGAAACATCTATCTTCATTTTCTTCAGGACCACATTTGGCTTTCTTCTTTGTGTTAGGCAGTTCCCTCCTCTACAGAAATATCCCCCTGAAACCAGTAACGCCTCTTGTAGGATAAGGTTCCCCTCCAGGTTCAGAAAAGTTTCTTCACAGCTTTTTGGGAAATACCATTTGTGTGAGGGATTTAGGCTATTTTGGAAGAGCAGTAGTTGTTACGTAAAGGTGAATATTTAGAAAGCATTTCCATGTATTCATGTTCTACCCACCTTCACTGATGAATTAGGAGCCACTGTGAGCCCAGGCAGCCTGTGCCACTTGTTCCCAGCCAAGGCAGGTACTCTTCTGGTTTTGAGTTTATACATGGCTTAAAATAGTTTGATAAGCAGGTTCAGGGTGGCCATTTCAAGTAAAGCCCTCATCTGTGTTCTAGGGGAATCTATGCTGAACTGAGTGGCATGTAATTAGTAGGCTTATTGGTTTGCTGAAAACCTATGATTTGATTCAAGGTAACTTTAGTTTGAAAGGCATTAGTTTCCAACTTCATAAAATGCAGTTGTGATATTTTGTATACACTATTTGAATACTGGGTGATAATAATCTGGCATGAAATAATCTGAGATTATTAAACATTCTTTTTCCTTCATGAGATTGCAGACATTTTATTTCTGTTGTTTTCTATGCAAATCTCATTAAAAATAAGAGAAAGACTAACCTACTGGGTAGTACTTGTGCTTTCTGGTTTTACTTTCTGCTGAACCATGCTGTGGTTTAGACTGTATGGAAGTTAGTTTATCGTGACAAAGCTTTATATTTACTTTTAGACATGTGACAGTAAGGAGTTGATCCACTTCTGAAAGGAGGCAGGCAGCAAATTGCCTATATAATATGCTCATCAGTTAGAATCACTAATGTAGAAGAACTGGATTAGTAATTCCTTACAAAATGGGAATAGCTGTCTGTCTTTTGGAAAGTAAATACCTGTCCCAGAGAGGAAAATAAGGTGGTTATTGTGCTCATATGACTTATGAATGCGATTATCCCTGGAGGTTTCTTTCAGTCTTGAGTAGTTTGTGCACTCTCTTGCACACAGCTGCATGTGGCTCAGCTGGGAGAATGAAGCTGAGCCAGTCACTTTCTCACAGTATGGAGTGCAGGCAATTTTGTAATTCTGAAACACCAGGATGATTCAGACCTAACTGTGTTTCTGTTATGGGTGTGAAATGTTAGCTAAACAAAATATAAACTGCTTCCTGCTGTCACTGAATGATGACCACATTTATTTTTCAATTTGTCTTTGTAATAAATCTTCACTGGAATCACCTATCAGTTTTCAGATAGGAATATTAGTACTCCAGTTAACTAATACTCTTATTTTGACTGTTCTGGTGGATAAAGAACTGGCTGGATGGCTGCATGCAAAGAATTGTGGTCAACAGCTCAATGTCCAGCTGGAGACCAGTAATGGGCAGAGAAGAGATTCAGAGCAGCCCTACAGAGAAGGACTTGGAGGTGCTGGTCGATAAGAAAATGAACATGAGCCGGCTTCAGTGTGTGCTTGCAGCCCAGAAAGCCAACCATATCCTGGGCTGCATCAAGAGGAGCATGACCAGCAGGTCAAAGGAGGTGATCCTGCCCCTCTACTCTGCACTCGTGAGACCTCACTTGGAGTATTGTGTGCAGTTCTGGTGTCCTCAACATAAAAAAGGACATGGAACTGTTGGAACAAGTCCAGAGGAGGGCCAAAAGGATGCTCAGGGGACTGGAGCACCTCCCGTATGAAGACAGGCTGAGAAAGTTGGGGCTGTTCAGCCTGGAGAAGAGAAGGCTGCGTGGAGACCTCATAGCAGCCTTCCAGTATCTGAAGGGGGCCTACAAGGATGCTGGAGAGGGACTCTTCATCAGGGACTGTAGTGACAGGACAAGGGGTAACGGGTTCAAACTTAAACAGGGGAAGTTTAGATTGGATATAAGGAAGAAATTCTTTACTGAGAGGGTGGTGAGGCACTGGAATGGGTTGCCCAGGGAGGTTGTGAATGCTCCATCCTTGGCGGTGTTCAAGGCCAGGTTGGACAGAGCCTTGGGTGACATGGTTTAGTGTGGGGTGTCTCTGCCCATGGCAGGGGGTTTGGAACTAGATGATCTTAAGGTCCTTTCCAACCCTAACTATTCTATGATTCTATGATGCCTTATTTTTGTAGTATTTCTTTCCTGGGAAACCTTATAAAAGAAACACAGATTTTGCTACAGACTTCAGTGGAGCCAGGTCTTTACTCTTTATTTACAGGCTCATACAAGACTCTGGCTTTCATGGCTACTGTGAAAAACAATGGTTAACATGGATGACTGTGACTCAGTTGTGGGAACTGATAGTACAGTGGTAGGAGAACATGCTTCCTGCTGGGTAGAACAATCTTATTTTACCTCAGACACCTGTGAATTTCTGAAGTGAATCCTACTCAGCAATTGTAAGAGCACAAAATTGTCAGCTATTTCAGCTATGAATATTTTCATAGCAGTGAGTGATGACTGGTGCTCCTCAGGGGTCAGTAATGGGATCAGTGCTGTTTAACATCTTTGTTGGCAGCAAGGACAGTGGGATTCAGTGCGCCCTCAACAAGTTTAAACTGAAAGAGAATAGGTTTAGATTAGATATTAGGAAGAAATTCTTACTGTGAGGGTGGTGAGGCACTGGCACAGGTTGCCCAGGGAAGCTGTGTCTGCCCCATCCCTGGGATTGTTCAAGGCCAGGTTGGACAGGGCTTTGGTGTCCCTGCCCATGGCAGAGGGGTTTGAACTAAAGTATTTTTAAGGTTCCTTCCAACCCAAACCATTCTGTGATTTTCCACTATTTACCTGTTACAGCTGTTCACAATTTCCTGCACAGAGCACAGCTAGAGGCTCAACAAGTGCCTGAGCAACCTGTAAGGAATTATGCATTGATCCCAAACTAAACATATGGGTTTGCTATTTAGTTTCTTCAATATTCAGTTTTTCAATTACATTTACTTCAAATTAATCTAGGGAAGGCAGATCTGCTTACATATGGGATTGTATATCTTGCACAATGCTCAGTTTGAAGCATTATTATACGAAAGTTTGAAATTCTCTTTTCAAGTCTGAAGTGTCAAATTTCTGGTTAGCTCACAAGTCTGAGGAATACTTTTTCTTACTAATGAGTGAACCTAAGGAATTTGTGGTTTGCAGGAGCCTTGGAAAGTTCAAATACTCATAGTGTCTGGTGACCACTCATTTTTCCTCATCCACATCAAAACCATGAGTAAAACCCCTCATGGTATGCCCCTGTCGGAGTAGAGATGCTGTCCCTGTACAGCTTTTTCAAGCTAACTGGCCACCAGCAGGAACTTTTTTGTTGTGCTATTTAAAATTTTTCCTCACCTGTTTATATGAAATGATAAAATACGAGAGCTATTCTGTTTTTCTGTTTGCTACACTTCAGCTCCAGTTCCTACCAACATTTATACTGTGTCCCCCACTAAAGCCAGTGGTGATATCTGGCAACTGTAGCTGACAGGTAAACACTGGCATTTACTAATAAATATGCATTTGTTAGAAGGTCTCTGTTTCATCCTATGCAGGCACATTGAAAGCCAATGGTAATTATCTCACTGGCACGCTGGCTTTTTTTTCAGGCTTGAATAACATTAATATGGTGTAATTAGTTTTCTTGAAGCATATTTATTACTTGTACTCTTTTAATTTATCTCTTTTTGCCTAGAAAATATCCAAATCTTTTTGTGTGCATACGTTGTGAAGCCAAATCTGCCATATTTTCACATTCACATAATTTTGTTCTGCTATCTCAAATTCATTAATGCTTTTTGGTAGCAAACTGCGTAGGAAATACAATTGAAATTCCTTGATAGAACTGAACATGCTAAAAAACCCCAATGAATTACCTGTTGTAATTCATCATCATTCATCTTTTTACTATGAAAAAGCAAGGAGGTTGCAGATTGTCCCAGTCAGTGTGTGGAAGGAAAGATTTTTTGTTAGCTGTTGCTATCAGGAGGTCACATCTTGGCCTGGGGACCATGTCCTGGGAGAGCATTAGGTGCTGAGCTCCTAAAATGGTCGCCAAGAACTCGGTTTGAATGGTGACAACCTCTGTGCAGAGGACAGGGACCCTGAGCAACCTCATACAGAGGAGGTGCTGAGCCAGCCTGTTTTCTGCCTCTGAAAAGTGCCTTTTCTTCTCTGGGGACTGCTTGAACAAACCTCTGAAAGTAAGTGCTCGTGTTCAGTTTATTCTAAGTAGAGCAAGGTCTCATGGTTCTATAATGCCACGAGAGGAAGTGTCTTTCCTCCTCTCCAGTGGTAAGCTCAGGCCTCAGTGCAGTCATCTGTGACATGATGGACAGAAGTTCAGTCCCCTCTCCTGTCTGGTGGGAATTCAAAGCCGCATCTTCCATCTTTAAGGAAAGTCCCTGTACAGCCCACTGGCTGTATAGTCCCTGCTACAGAAACATTTCATACCTCTTGTATAAACGCATTTATTACACTATCAAAATGTGCCTAAACAAACCTTAGAGTAGAATGAGGGCTCTGTTTAACTTTAGCATGATACTTGCTTTATATCTCTGTGCTGATGTTTCCAAAGGAGGAGCAGATTGTCTGTCTTCTGGAATGGCTTCTACATTTCTGTTGAGCAAGGAGTGGGTTTTGAAAGTTTGAACCCATTTACATCATTGAATAAATTATTATTTTTTGCATATCCTAGATGAATGCCTTGATTACTGTATTTAAAACTGCAGGGAATTTGTGTAGCGTCTGCACTAGGTATCGTGAAATAGGCATTTTTTGTGCATTCCTGTTAGCTCAAATCCATCAGAGACAGAGGGATAAGAACCCAAAGAACATAGGAAATATTCTGCTGTGTTTGATGGGGGTCAAGGGAACCAGGTCTTGGGCTGGGAGCTTGGTTTCCCATAGTCCTCTCTCCTCAGGCTCCTGGCCACGCAGAGCGGCTGCGTTAGGGTTGTTAGAGCGCACCCCTGCCTTTAGGGGCCATTTCTGCATCTAATTTCTTTTGAACATACAGATGCTGTTTGCCCCCACCCCTCCCCTGCAGAAGTCCTTTACCAACAGTGTTATGCGGGTTTCTTGAATTCAGGCTGGGGCTATGTGCTGTTTTGATGGAGCCCTGCTCCACTTTGACAAGTTGCTCTGCAAGGGAGCTGTGTGGACATGGAAATATTTGGCTCCTGGGCATTTGCATTGGGCAGGCAAAGCACAGGCAGAGAGTCACTGTAAGGTAAGTGACAGCTGTGAGTTGGCAGCTGGGGATGCAGTTTGCCTTCTAGAAGTCCGATTTCCAGCTCAGGACTTGATCTCTCTCCGAGTTTTTCCCTGTTCCCTTTGCTTTCTGGAAGGGTGATGCCATGTTTCCAACTCTTCTTTCAGCAGGGACACAATGAAAGACTCTAAACACAGCTGACGAATAAAGCCTTGGGTTTTTCCAGTATTGACCATCACATGAGGAAGAAGAAGAAGTAGCTGTAGTCAGTACATTGCTAATTAGGCCTCGCTCCCTGTTCAGCTTCGTGCAGCCATCTCATACTGCTCTGTGTGCTTACAGGCAGCGGGAAGCAGGAGGGAAATTTTACCTTAAACATTTGATTAACTCACTGTTCCATTCTTCCTGACTGAAATGGAATCAACACACAAATGCTGTTCTGCATTTTATTTTTTTTTGCACTGACAGTGTAGCTACACAAAAATTGTTATGATCTGATGCTGCCAAATGCAGCTGAATGAATTATTCTGAAGCACTCCTGAGCTTGTCTTTGTCAGTCTCCTATTTCAGTCCCTGTTATGCACTGTGCCTATCATTCACTATAGTTGATGGGTTGAGGGCAGAGAGGTGTCTCTCGTCTTGTTCTCTGGAGAATTTCGGCTTGGCTGTCTCACCTTCAATCACCGCTAATAGCTCTGCTGGCACAAATTCAGAAAGGGGCTGTGAGGAGCAATGAAAATATTTCACAGCGTGTTTTATATTTTAATAGCTGTTTTAAAAAAAATGAATTTGCCAGAGCAGACCAAAATGAAGACTGCTTGGAGAGATTTCTCTTACAAGCCCTTTAAATCAATTTTTTATTGTTATTAATCTTTAAGCCCTTTGCATTCTTGTTACTTTTTCTCCCTGTGAACTGCCGTAAGGATTAGGTTGTACTTCGATTAACTAATAACCATTTAACTGATGAATTCATTAGGGTGATTTACTGCTCAGTGAGTACTGTGCTGGAGGAAAGAACGAAATGGCACCAGAGCTTTAGTATTGCATTTCTGTAGGATGCTTCCCCAAATTTTCAACTGCTGTCTCTACCTCACTTTTTAAGCACATTGTGGCTGTGATTGTGACAGGTATTCTGTCACTGCTCTGATGTCCTGCAAAAGCCATAGCAGAAGAATGCTTCAGAGCTCACCATTTTGGCAGTAGCACAGTGGATAACTCAAGTGAAGGTAGAATTGGCGTACTGTTCTTAAGGATTTTATGTTGTATTTACTATTGTTTACTTGTGTAAAAGGGGATTTGTCACCTGACTTCCTTTTAGACCTAAATATCTGTCTGAAAAGACAGTACTGATGAGTACTGGTGATCTAGTAACAAGTGATCAAGTATTAGTAAATGGAGAGGGCTCTTTACGTAGAATTTTGAATTACTATTTGCTGTTATGTTGCCCTCATTTTTATCAGTGTGTGGGAAACGTGCTTTTGCATAACAAGTGAAAAAGAAGTTATGATGCATTGCTGGAACAAAAGCAAATATTTCTGTTGATGTCAGTATAACCTGTGATTTGATTTGATGTTTTTCATCTACATGCTGTTGTTTCTTCAGAAGTAGTAAATTGTAACTGTCAGAAACTGGATCGGAAAGATGCTATTAAAATACTGGAATGAGACTGGGAGAAATGAGCTCCATACCTGGCTCTATTGCAGGCTGTCTTTGGCAAGGTGGGCAAATCACCCTGCATGAATCATACAAGATATATCTTTTAGACATATAGGACATCAAACATATTGAAGGCTTTCGTTCCTCCTGCTCCTCTCTGTTCATAGTCTCAACGTGGGATGCCTGTGGCTCAGTGCAATTGTCTTCTCAATATCAGAGGGCACAAGGAAAATAAAATACAGATCTGTGTATACTTTCCGGAGTGATATGTAAAACAAGTCTGGTTTGAAGAAAGTTTTAGTTAGTAAATAATCAGTTGCTAAAGATTATTTTTAAGATGACATCAACAGTTTACATAACAATCTTTATTTCATTATTTGTTGTGCCTTCTTACAATTTAATTACTTCAAAACAAATTAGGCACTATATTTTGAAGCCTTTTTAAATTCACTGACTAAAATGTTACCTTTTCATGCTGCTTTTTTTTTTTTTCCATCTCATGGGTTACAAGACTAGGGATCATTTGGGAAGAAAACAGGAATTTTTATGCTAGACTCGATGAAATCATTGTCTGCAACTGTCAAGACAAAAATGACTTGAAGACAGATCATCTTGTTATAGGTGGCTTGCTTCAGCAGTCTGGAATTTACAACCAATTTAGTTATGTCAAGGCATTAAATCTCCTTTTCAGTCAAGACAAGGTGTGAAGTAGCAAAGTAAATGTTTTATCCAATTTTAATGATGACTATTTTTTAATTAATTGCAGAAACAAGCTGTAAGGAAATTATGTTAAACATTGTAGTTAGGAGCTTAAAAATTGAAATACTCACTTCATGAGTCATGGAAGTACTAACTGAACTGTTCTCCCTCCTGTCATTACCTTCCAAGGGAACTGCTAATACTGCAGTCCCTTTGCGGGCATATCACCAAAAGATGTGCTCCAGGAGCACATTTAGTGAGCTCTGCCTGCTCATGGACTTTTGGGTCCTGGAGCTGCAGCAGCCCAAAGCAGCCCTGTAATACACACACAGTGTGGGCACTGGCTCCTCAGCACCCTCTCTATAACCCTTGTGCTGTGCTGCTTGCTAATGCAGACTGCCTAGCTCCATGTGTGCCAGTCTGATGTGCTGCCCTGTATGTATCATTCCAGCAAAGGGCTGGGTTACTGTGGTTTTATCCATGTAGTGTATGCTGTATTGGTGGTATTTTTAATGTTTGGTTTTTTCTGGGAGGGTTTCTCGTGAATGAAAACAAAAGGGAAGGGGTCCAAAATGAAATTTGTCTGCCATATACAAAACTCAAGAACCACACAATAAAGATTTGCTCATAAAAGGATATGCAGATTAATTAATCTCCTGTTTAGGCCATAGTAGAAAAGTTAGTAAAAGTCTCTGAAAATACATTTTTATTTTGACTTTAAAAAATACCAATCTCTGAACACCTGTTTAGGCAAAATCTTCAAGAAACCAGGAAAATATGAGGCAGTTCTTCTAAGTAGCTGCATTTTGACAGGGCATGGAGTTCTTTCCTTGTTTATGTTGAGTGAGTAAAATCCACCTGGCACAGAAAACAAGCCCACTCTTTGATTAGTACAGGAAAATGTGAATTCTGCCTGGATGGATAATGAAAGTGGTGCCTGAGTCTGTGTTTATCTAGACTTTGCAGTCATTAAATTGTTTTATCTTGTCATATGAACTTATCTAAGAGAACTTAGAGTGAGATAGGCAGAGGTTATAATCTCTGGCAAGCGTCAGACCATTACTTCTAGCATCTTCCACACCCCTCACCCCACATTTCTAATCTCACTAATGGTATCATGACTGTGCCAGAGCTTATGGATCTTGTAACTGGAAGGCTGCACGGAGACAAATTCATACATTTAGGCATGGGCAATGCTACTTCTATTCTAGTTCCACTGGAAGGGGCTCAAAGTGAGTTATTCTTGTCCTCTTCCATTAAGCATTCCTCTGCTTAGTAGCATAAATGTAATTAAGATTGTGGGCCTCATGACTCTTTTTAACAGAATTAGATCTCATGACTCACTTGAGCATTATCTGAAGAAAGTCTCCCTATACAAAATGACTCAATCACCAAGATTGCTATCTGGCAGTATGCCAGGATATTAGGACCCAAAGAGCTAGCACTTAATCTGATTCAGCGACATCCTTAATATTTTCCGAACACGCACACAAGCCCAGTCCAAGCCTCTTTCCCTCCAAAAAAAGAAGTTAGGAATTTATTTTAGGCACACTGTGCACTCTGCGACGTCTTACAACATTATTGATCCTTTTAAAGTAATTGCATTTAATTCTGAAGCATTTTGCAAAATTTCAGATAAAGGAATAGTGCATACAAATCAAGGCAAAGTTCAGGGCCATGAGGAGGTCACTGAGCCGGGGAGGCTGAGATTACTGGCAGTTTCATTGGCTTAGACATTTTTCCTTTTTTTCTTCTCTTCATCTCAATGTTGAGTAAAAGAATTGGGTTAGACTAAGTATCCATTATTCGGTCTCCACCACCATATTCAGTTGCTAATGCTTAGGAAACAAATGGCAAACAGTAAGCTTTCTTGTAATACGCTATTCCAGACTCTGAGTATAGGTAATAGTGGTACTTCTTGACCTGAAGGTTGTTTATATTTAGTATCTCCTGGTGGATTTATCTTCCCTGAATTGAGTCAATAATTTTTGATCCCACTTTAAACTTCTATGGCATTCAAGATGTATTTATGTACTGTGACAAAAGGTAATACATCTCTTAGTTTAAAACCTTGCATTTGAATATTCATTAAAGCATGAATTTGAATACTCATTAGAGTATTTCGTAGTTATTTTGTTGCAGGAAATAGGAAATAACTGTTTGCTATTAATATTTTCATGCTTTCCATGGCTTCTTGGCTCACCTGACCCCCTCCTCCCAGAGATCCATGTTTCAGTCTGAAGAATCACAGTATATTTATCTAGCCCATCACCCAAGGGTGAACAACCAACATGTCATCCAGGAGTCCAAAGACCTGCAGCCTGTATCTGCTACAGAAACCTTGGGATTGCCCAGACAGGGGCTTGTCTTCCACTGGGAGGAGAAGAAAAACATGATAATACTTGCTATGACCATATTCCTAAAATTGGTCATTTATATCTCTGCTGAGATGATACTTGCTTACAAAAGGCCTAATTTTCAAGCACGCTGATTTGTTACCAAAAGCCAGCAGAGTAAAGGGGAAATGCAGGTTGTTCTCGTACCTTTGCAGAGGTGTCTGGTATGACTTTGTCCAGTTGTAGGTATGTGGGCTTAGAAATGTTGGCCAAGATTTTAAGCTTATTCTTCCTGTTAAAATTATTGCCACAATTCATTATTTCTCTGATGTTTGCCAGAAAGCAGATATTTCCCCCCTTAAAAAGGAAGACTGAATAATTAATAATTAAATTAGCACAATGAATCATTATCAAAATAGCTTCTAATTAATAGTATAAAATTTCTCATGGTGATAAATGTTGAGCAATGTCATTCTTTATATTTGTTCTAGCCTGACAGAGGGAAACTCATCTTCATTTATGGAAAGTCACAAAATGCCAGACACTGTTAAAATCAAAACAATAAACTTTCATTTGTCTAAAATGAAGTTGTATGACATGACACAGACTTTATGGAACCTCAGTGGATATAGAAGAATATAATATGCCTATACAGCGATTACGCAAGATCCTGTTCATTGCTGCAGGAGTTTTCCATGCACTGGTGCTGAAACTACATCATAGTCTAGAAAGATAGTGAATATTTAGCAAAACTTTCTAGAAAATCTATTGTCTTAGGGTTTAATGTAAG
The DNA here is from genome assembly GCF_963264785.1 of Psittacula echo. Classification (NCBI taxonomy): domain Eukaryota; kingdom Metazoa; phylum Chordata; class Aves; order Psittaciformes; family Psittacidae; genus Psittacula; species Psittacula echo. Next base: position 63,429,392 of record NC_137736.1, on the reverse strand, counting down.
CAACAACTGAATGCGTGCAACTTGCATGTGTCAGTTCAAGAAAAGACTGGCAGGTACCCATTACAGCTACCCTAGAATGTAAGTGTGATGGGCATACTGCACCAACACACACACCTATAGCTTGTGAACAGACCCACCTGAATGGATAGGCTCTGCCAACAAACTGAGGTCCTAGGCCCTTGCTTATCCATTGCTGAAATAGGACCAACATGACAAGTGATTTTCTGCTTGAAGTGAATACTAAGAAAATTTAAAATCATAATAATTGCAAAATTCTGGCTTAACAACAAGGTCTTATTTGTTGGTCAAGTTAATGGGTGAAAAATCTCCTGTCTCTGGAATGAACACTGTGCCATTGACTTCAGTGCCAGGGTAGAATATGTGGCCCATAGAATTACTTGCCTATAGATAAGGTCCATAATATCCAAGAGGTTTCAGAACAAATTGCGGCATTATTGTTTCTGATTTATAAAGCAGAAAGCCAGAGGCACCAAGGTAAAAGACAGATAATTCCCACACTCTGGGCTGAGAGCTTTCCTGGCTCCCTGGGTGGGGAGGCACAGGCCTGGTTGTTCAGAAGACTGTGTAAAGTGAAGTGCAAGTATAAAATATTGGGAAACTTTGCCACCTGGCACTGACTGACACTGTCATTTGTTTTCCCCTTATTGAACCTACAAAATACTTTAGAATACTGTGGATAAGCAGCCTAATCAGTCAAAACTTTTGACTGCTTTAAATGCAGCAGCCACCTGAATACAGTGAAATGATTGTGCTGAATGACTGGTTTAAATGATTAACAATGTGTTGCCCACAAGCTATGGTTAGTTTTGTTTCCAACCCCTATTTTGACTTAGATGCTTTCTTTGCAGGGCCTGTAACAACTTTGTTAATATGGACTTTTTTTAGAGTAAGTGTTCAGTTTTCTGAACCAATGGGGTTGACATGATGAAACCAGAACCTTGATTAACCAGGAGGCATCTGTGCAGGTGAGCAGGCATCTTTCCATAGACCTTTGACAAATTTTTCTGTATTGTTCCTTACCAAGGGAGTGGAAGGTAGGAAAGATCAAAATCCTGCTGTTGGAATGCTGGGCCTCCAAGGTATGACTGTCTTTGGGCCAGTCTTGGTGTAGCAAAGCGTCCAATGAGTTATGCTGAGGGTTCCACCTATCCTCCTTTCTGCTCTGCTGCCAGTAAAGCAATGCAAAGAAAATATTGTGTGCTTTCAGGGAAGTGGAAGAGATATAGCAAAAAAAAAAAAAAAAAATAAAGAAAAAAAGGAAATATAACTTTCAGTTACCCCTGATTCCTTTTTAAAGAAATTGAATAGAAATTATACTTCCCTCACAATAAAACCCTCTAACATCTCTAATTTTCACTTCCCAAAACATGTATTAATTTTACTTTCTTTTTTTCTGTGCAACACATAGTCTTTGCTGGAAAAAATTAGTCTGGTGCCCCTTCAAAAGCTGAACTTTCCTTATCTGAACAATGTCCATCCAACCTGACAGATACACTGCTTTATTAAATTACTTAAAGACAGTGACAAAGCCCAAACTCTGAAACTTAATCTTAAGGAGCTCAGTTCTAATTTGTACAATGGCTTCCGCTATATTAGCACAGAGAAAAGATAAAGTGAAAAGCTGCCTCTGTGTGCAAACTAGACAGTGCACAGCAAAGCCCAAAATCAATAAAAGCAGCAGAAAGTCTGCTGCTCCCCTTTAGGCGTTTACTCATGGAGTGAAGGCATTTTTATCATCAAGTTAACTGTGTTCCAGAGCAGGCTTTATTTTATATGGGATTTTCGCTTTCAAGGAAGAGCAATTTCATTCTGGAAGCTATAGTTTTCTTCTTTGTCTTGGCAGAAAAAAAGACATAACACATTTAAAAGTATAGCAATACATTATTTTGACTTATTTTGGATCCTTCATAAGAGCAATTCTACTAACAGAGAAAGAGAATATATGGGTTTAAGCTATTGGTCAGCCAGAAAACACCTCTCCCTTATAGGGATTTCAAGACCTATTTGTCATTCATACATTGTATTTCATGAAGACTGAATGCTAGAAATGTTGTTGTAGTTGGTTGGGGTCTCATATAAATGAGGGTATGGTTTGAAATGTGATGTAAGGTTTGTGACTGCAGAGTCATAGAGTCATTCTGGTTGGAGGAGACCTCAGTAAATCTCCAGGACAAACTCCTGTTGCAAACATGATCAACATTAAGTTCATGTGGGGTTGTTCAGAACTTTGTTAGTTGGATCCTTCCTGTTTCTATTTGTGACTACTGTCTACTGTTCTCACAGTGGTGATAGAATAGTACCTTTGAAAAGCTTAGCCTGAATCTAAAAGCTGTGTGCTAAATGGACCAGTAGTTATCCATGGTATGGCAATTCTTACATTTGTACTAAGAGAAATAAGGAATTTTAAGAGTTTGAAGTTACTTAGTACTGAGTTGCCTCATTGTAAAAAAATTCCCAACTACCTGTGCATTTTCTGCCTCTGTACACCTACAGCTATACTATATATTTTTTTGTGAAAGGTGTCCATAGATAGGCAGGCATTAAGAATTTTGTGCCATTTCTTATTTAATTCACAAGTTCAGTATGCATTTTCTTTTTCCCTTTTTAGCATCAAGATAATAGTTCAAAGTCATGTGCAGGTACAGAAGATACTCTGTGTACTTGGATACTCTTGTAGCACAGAAGGTGTTACAGAACTTGGCTTCTGATAAATTACATTAGAGGATAAGCTTAATTTATTTGATTACATTTGCCATTGTGGGGCAAGCATGAGCTATTTAGAGGATTAAACTAAATGTGAGAATTCCATTTAGGGCTCACAAAGTTTCATTTTTTTATAAGAGAATGTCTTGTGCCAAATGAACATTGGAGTGTCCTTCTGATTACTTTTCAACTGTACACTCTAATTTCATTATGGTGACCTTGAATGCAAAATTGTATTTGTTCCTTACAGGATGACTCATCTCTATTACTCTCCATTACTTCATAAAGGGTCAAATTTTTGCACTTCTTACTTATTCCTCCCCTACACAAAATTCCCTTGGACATCTAAACCATATATAGTTTTGACTCACAACAGATTTTGGGTAATATGTCCACAGAGTGTTCAAGTGAGTGATAACATGGCCAAATTTAAGAATGTAATGGCCCTAAGTTTGGAAGTTATGGATTAACATCTTCATACAACAGACTGGAGTGCAATGCTGTTTTAGAAGACTCACTTTCCACTACCCAGACTGAGAAGAGAGTACAGCTGCTGTTTCAGGCACTCTGCAGCACTCCTGTTTGGCTGCAAACTATATGACTTTGCTGGCGCACTGAGCACCATCACTGTAGCAAGTTTCTGAGCTCAGCAGGAGACATTTAATTATTTCCCTTATGTCAATGAGACATGACTCTATTGTGAGTCATATCTTGAATTTTTATGTTATCAGAAAGATGCCATTGTGTGTGCCATTTATAAATGAATCTGCAGTTTGCTGTGAACACATAAATTATGCAGTAATACCCTATACAGTGTGACCAACAGTGACTTTTTTCCTTCTCTCTTTTTTAATTAAATCAGAAAAGTACTGTATTAAACGCTTAACCATTAAACAGAAATAAAAGGGGGAGAGTGGCTACAGAGTTGTAATCCATTACCTGCATGTAAGTCAATCATATAGAATATCTCAGATAATGAGGATGTAACAGGCAGATGACCACCTATTGTCCATATGCTATAAGGAAAGGATCATGGTTTAAAAAGCATTTATCTCTGGGAAGGTTTGATAAGTCAATCACAATAGTGACCATTTTGTGTCTGCTTGGCTAAGGAAGAGCTGGGGTCATCACCCTCTTTTCCACCTGAATGTGGGTTTGACTGAAAATGAACACTTCATGCACTTTGTTATTAGTATCAAAGGATGCTGCACAGGGAACTCATAAAACAATGTGATATACAGAGCTCTCAGAGTGTCCCTAGAGCAATCACTGACTTCTTCAGGTGTTTCCATCTTTTGGTAAGAGTGGAATAACACTTTCTGTTTAAACACTCAAGTCCATGCCATCATCTCTCTTTTCCACTCTGCAGTCTCTACCTGCACATGCAATGATCTGCTTTATTTCTTTAGGGAGAGCCACTGTTACCTCCCTACCATGGAAGCCAGAGGGCTGACACCGGCTCACAAAGAGCTGCCTTAGTGGTGTGTTATTAGTACATCCGTGCTGTAGAGGTTCTGTTTGTCCTAGTTGCTACTTTACTTGATGACTCTTTTGGTTTGAACGATACAAATTACACTGGGGTGGGAATATCAGTTTGCATTAGGGGAAAGTAAAAATTTTGCTTGACTTTTCTAATCATCCTAGAGATTTTATTTTTTTTTTAAGACTGCTCTTTTTAGTATGCTACCCCTGGGTTATTCTTCTACTTTCAGTGAGCAAATTTCAAGGAGAGAATCTCATCCATCTTGTCCTGAATCTGCCAGAATGCTGTAGACAGCTGCACTACTTGGTGTTTATAGGGCCAGATGGAACCATTGATTTTTACATGGAACTCCCCATTGCCCTGAACAAATTGTACTGAGGAAAAGCTAATGGCATAACTATTGCCCTTATAGATGAACAAGACCTGGTTTATCTGGCCTTTTGTTTTCTTTTATAATCTCTGATTAAAACTGTTCTCTGTTACTATGCATTTCTTTCTTTACCTTGCTTTCAGCCTTTCTGTAGTAAAGTAGTTGAGAGATGAATGTGTCAGCTTTATAGTATGCAGTGAATGGGTTATTGCTGTTCTCATCTATGACAGATTAATAAATGGAAAAATTAATTAACTTTTTTTACTGTGTCAGTTTAAACCTTTGACACTTTTGGCAATTGCTACAGCACCTTTGAGAAAGAAACCCATGTTGGGAGCTGAGTTGTTTCAGAGGGAAGATCGTAAACAGCTGCTCCCATATCTCTTGTGCAAAAATGAGGCTGTGTGCTCTTAACCACTGGTGATTTCTCAAAGTTATGCAAGTAAGATGAGGCTGGCTGGCTGAATCCTGTGCTTGGTGTACAAATCGGGTTCCCACAATTTTCACTCTGATTTGCAAAAAAAAAGACCTCTAGAAGAAATGAAGGGATGTGTGCCAAGAGTGAAGCTATATGTTTTACCTTTAGAGCAGATAGCAGTCGTAGCGGCTGGACTATGTTCCAGATGATAAATTATAGCTCCTGCTCTGGAGAGTGATGGATAGTTTTAACTCTCTTTCTCCCATACAACATGGCAATTTTCTAGACTAGATGGAGGTGTGATAGCAACATAAGACTACTGAAGACCAGAGCTATTACATGTCAGAGAGAGAAGACTACGTAAAATAACAAAACACTAAAAATATGCAAACTCCCTTTTCACTCTGAATACAGATCTGTAATAACTACCAGGAGGGCAGAAATACAAGTCAAATGAAATGTGACTTAATGATTTATTTTAAATACAAGATTTCAAAATAGAGAGCTGTAAACCTTAAATGAATCATTCTTTCTCTTGGAAAAAAGAAAGCCTGTGATATATTTTTTGCTTTCCCAGCAGCTTATTGCAAAAACATGTGGTAGTTTGACACCTCAAACAACTAGAAAGACATTGAACTCTACCCCCTAAGGTTTTGCTACAGATATTCCAAATCTTGCACCCACAAAATTATAGAATTATAGATGCCTAAAATTAAAGTTAAGGAATGATTTCTTTGGAAAAAAAAAAAGTTTTATTACTGTAATTGCTACTGGGAGCCCTTTTCACTGTTTATTCCTAATTATTTCCTTGTATTTGCCAATATTCTAAAAGTTCCTGTGTTCCATCTTCCTTCTACTCCCCCTATGACTCACTGCAAGGATTTATTTCACTATTTTATTTACTTAAGAAATTTTTATAACTTTTCATATTTTTCCTCAGGCCATTTGTGCAAAACTTGAGCATATGCAAAACATAGTAGGGAAAACAAAATATTTTGAATACTTTAAACTCACAAAACCATGCTGTTTTTTTATGGATTAGCTGATTTCATTCAATGGTTAGTAGTAGTGTATTATGATTCTACTGTGCATTACAGAGTATGCTCGCCTAGTAGAACAAAGAAGTCTCATGATTTATTCCTTAGTGGAACTGAACATCTTCTGAGGTTTCTTTTGTTCCCCCTTTTCTCTTTTTGCAAGCCCAGGACAGAAGCAGCTTGCTTACATTCCAAGCTTCAGTCTATTCTCCCTTCAGGAAAAAAACACGTGTTTCTTCATCAGCATGCCAGAACCATTGCCATTTTTGTAGTAGATGCTCCTGTTTTGCTTCCAGGACAACCCAACAGAGCCTGGTGTGCCTCAAGGACAAATGTTCAGGGTGGTAGACTGAAAGAACAGTTTATGAAGAGCTGATCATTTTGGGGCTGCTCACTTTTGGGCTGAAGTGAAAGATGGCATCACTTGTTGCTTCTAGAGCTGGCTTTCAAGCTGCCTGTGTACTAACAGAATACAACAGTAAAAATGACAAAGACAGATTACCTGACTTTGAATTTGCCTGTATACATTTCCTGCTTTAGACTTGTGAAAGTCTCATCAGGACCTCTGCCTGAGATGTTAAAATTGTCCTGCTTGAACAATAAACGTTGAAATTAGGTACATACTTGATAAACACACATTTGGAAAAATGCAATAAAGAATAAGAGATCTCAGGAATCTTATCCTGTGTCCATTGCACTATCTGGAAATTTTGCATTGTTTTTAAAGAAGGTAGAATTGAGCTGCTGCTTTGAAACCGGCATTTTCTTCTGTAAACAAAAAGGAAGAAAATTATATCATATGAAGATAAAAAGCTATTTCTGAATGAGGGACTGCTGTAGACTAGATATGTGGGGGGTGTGTGTGTGTGTAGAGGGACTTGGAATTTAAGGGGTTCTGTTGTCAGAAGTGTCTGAATGGAGCAGTCTGTGCAGACTAAAAGCAAAAGGGTGTGCTTTCTTCCCTACTGATACTCTCTTGTGTACTGAACATCATGATGCTGGTTTGGGTTATGAGTAGATGTCACTCTCCCTTTCTGTGAAACATCTCTGTAAATGTGCTTTGTCTCATCAAACGAGAACTCAGCAGTGATAGACCCTGACTATTCTGCAAAGTGAACAACGTCATTGTTAATACGTCTTGTTCCAGAGATTGTTCCCAAACTACCAAATTTTGCTGATGGATTCTACTGCAATTTGGGCTCAAAGTAAGATATCTGGCAAAAATAACTGGAAAAGACATTCTTAATGAGGAAAGAGAAAATACCATAGAGTTATTCCTATGTTTCTCCTTTGACTAGGATCCAGCACCTTTATTTCACAGAAGACTACATATACATTGTGAATAAATTAAATGCATTCTTAATCAATAACTCCATCAACCAACTGGGAGAAAGTAAAAAATCATTGCTTGCAAAATTTGCAGGTCACCTCAAGATACTGGGTAAGTAAATAAAGACAGGGGCCAGGTCGTCACACAGAGTGAGCTGGGCTATTTTGTAAAGTGAGTTGACCTGAGTTGTGGCGCCTTGAAGACAACTGAAACACAATGAACTGAAATTATTAAAGTTGCAGATGTGATTTCCTCATTGCCTACAGATGCCTACAATAGGAAAACCTTCAGAAAACCAGCAGCTCTTTAATGCAAGAATAGAAAACTCAAGTCTGAGATCACTGCTAGGCAAATCAAGATTTTGAACAAGGTGCAAATAATTTAAATGGTGAATCTGGCCTATCTTCTGAAGTAATTAAAGGTAGATGGGTTGTATTCCCACTGCTAGAAGTTTAAAAAGCCTGGCTGGATGTGTTTCTGAAATACTTGTTTCAAATTCAGCTGAAGATCAGAGCTAATATGGAATACATTAGATGGAGTTCTAGTTCCAGGGTTGAGACTAAAAGATTAATGGTTCTTTCTGGCTCAAGGATTGATGAGCCTTTAAAGAAGTCCTGTGTTAGTGAAGAGGGATACTTTCAGCACTGTTGACTGTGCTGAAAGTGGTATTATCACAACACTGATTAGTATTTCAGATTATTAGACCTTTTAGCCATTGAATCTGTACAGTTTCACATGCATGATAGGAACCTCTCCCCTTTTTACCCCAAGCCACCCCTCTATCTGATTTTGATGGTGAAAGGGACCATAGGAACTTCCTGACAGCAACTTCACCTCATGGTGGAGCAGGATGACAGCAGGAATATGTCCCTTCTCATCAATGTCCTAAAGTACAGGAGTTGCTGCAGCAGCATAGCTGTCCCACTCACCCACCAATACATCTCCTCTATGACTCTACTTGTTCACCAGCTTTTCTCTGAGGACTTGCTATGAAGAAGGAAGATTGATGCCACTTGAAGCTGGGAAGGGGTAAAGGAGCAAACTGTAGTGAGCTTAGTGGGCTTTGCTCTCTGCAGACTGCAGAGAGCTTAGTCCAGCTCTGGTGAGATGGGATAGGGAGGAGGCACAGGTAGAAGCACAGAGGAATCAGGCAGTCAACCGCTGGGCTAGTCTGTGCAGCACTTCTGAAGCTAGTATGCAAAACACCTTTGTTAGCATTCATTAATTGTGATGGGGTGACAAGAGCCAACAAAAGGAGTTGGAAAATTCCTAAAACCTAACAATATGTGGAGGTAGGTGCATGCATAATAAAACTGTCTTCCTGGAAGGAGGAAGATCTCTAATTCAGGTTTGAAAGAGTTGTGGTTCTTTCAGGAAGAGCCTGTTTGGATGCAGCACTCAAAGCTTCTCTGCTGGGTCAGTGTGCAGGCTGCTAACCTGGCTCAAAGCTCTGAGCTTGACCCAGCTGAGAAGATCTGAACTGAGCCGTGGATCTAGTATCTCAGCTATGGGAGCAGCTTTACCAGAACTAATGTGGATGGATTGTAAGGAGACTGACAGTAGCCCTAAGCTCATCTGTGCTCAGAAAATAATCTCCCATTCTGATTGTGCCTACTAGTAGAATTACAGGAACTTCTTTCTGGCAGTGGATTTCATCTCAGAGTGAAAACCAGTGTCATACTATGCAGTTACCTTGCAAGGGCTCTTTCCTAAGTTTTACAGAGTTCAGTACACACATGGACAAGCTTTCTGAACTTAGTCAAAGATCTGTAAACATCAAAACTTACTCAAGGTTGTAAATAGATCTCAATATAGAGTCTGGATGCCTTGATTCAAAGAACTTCCCAGTAAAGCAGAACATAGTAATTACATTCATATCCAGAAACAAATTATGTCCACCTTGTAATTTGATTTTGATGGTATGTTTTGCAATTATCTCCTTTGGCTCTGAGTCATTACTTGTAGTGGAAATACTACATATGCAATGGCTCATAACAGCATAGGGAAAGCAGTACAAAACTTTCCATTCTTCCTCTGCCTCTGGTCACCAGGACTCATTCACTTATTATCTTTTAGCAGCAGAAAAAAGTTAGGCTACATATAACCACAGTATATTTGTGTGCACCAAAGAAAAGTTGAAAAATCTTCTTCTCATATATGTGATGGTGATTTTTAGCCATGCTGATCATCATGCACATGGGACATCTGAGAGGACGAAAGACTTCTGAAAAATGAGGCTTATCAATCAGGGATGTTTTTTCTGATGTCCTTAGAGAATTTGTGTAATCTATTCCACCCTCTCTGTGAATTCCTCCTCTAACTTCCACGCAGTTAGTACAGATTGGCTCCTGAGATGACTCTGTGCATCTCATTAGAGCTGTATATACTTTTTTCTCTGCATTGTGAAAACCCAGAATGGATAACTCTCGCTAGTGCTTTCTTGCAAAGCAGACAAGGGGAAAAGAAATAGATTACATTGAAAAGCCCAAGAACTACCTTTAAAAAAGGTAGTATGTTCTAATTATATATATTGACATTTGAAATTCTCTTTATGCCCCTGACAGCTGGGAGCAACACTTGAAGCCAGATCCATAAAAATACTCCTGACTCATTGCCAAGAAAGTGCAGCATACTTTTTTGCTGAGTAGAGCAAGACTGAGAAGGCATTTAGATCCTGCAAGTCCTGCTATGCTACCTAGCATGGGGACTTTGTGAGCTGTCACGGCTGCTGTGCTGCCTGGTAATTCTCCTTCACATCTGCATGACTGCCTGGGTTCAGCAGGAAAGAGACTTCACAAGAGACTAGCTGGGAGCTGGGAAAGAGTCATTCTTCTGCCTGTATTCCTCCAAAGAACTTGATTTGATAAGCTTTTTCCTTCAACTCATAGCATGTTCTCACAGACATTTTGTAAAATGCAGCCATGAGTACCTTTCTTGTTTTTTTTCTTTCTAATATACAAGAAGTAGGTATGGTGTTCCTTTTTAATTAACTTCACAGTTAGTGGGCCATTTGCCAAGAAATGGGAGGATTTGCTGCCATCCAGCGTGACCTGGACAGGCTGGAGAGTTGGGCAGGGAGTAACTTGATGAAATATAACAAGGGAAAGTGTAGAGTCCTGCATCTGGGCAGGAACAACCCCAGGTTCCAATATAGGTTGGGGAACGACCTGTTAGAGAGTAGTGTAGGGGAGAGGGACCTGGGGGTCCTAGTGGACGGCAGGATGACCATGAGCCAACACTGTGCCCTTGTGGCCAAGAAGGCCAATGGCATCCTGGGGTGTATTAGAAGGGGGGTGGTCAGTAGGTTGAGAGAGGTCCTCCTTCCCCTCTACTCTGCCCTGGTGAGACCGCATCTGGAATATTGTGTCCAGTTCTGGGCCCCTCAGTTCAAGAAGGACAGGGACCTGCTGGAGAGAGTCCAGCGCAGGGCAACTAAGATGATTAAGGGAGTGGAGCATCTCCCTTATGAGGAAAGGCTGAGGGAGCTGGGTCTCTATAGTTTGGAGAAGAGGAGACTGAGGGGTGACCTTATTAGTGTATATAAATATATAAAGGGGGAGTGTCACGAGGATGGAGCCAGGCTCTTCTCAGTGGCAAACAATGATAAGACAAGGGGTAATGGGTATAAACTGGAACACAAGAGGTTCCACTTAAACTTGAGAAGAAACTTCTTCTCAGTGAGGGTGACGGAACACTGGAACAGGCTGCCCAGGGAGGTTGCGGAGTCTCCTTCTCTGGAGACATTCAAAACCCGCCTGGACACATTCCTGTGTAACCTTATCTAGGTGTTCCTGCTCTGGCAGGGGGATTGGACTAGATGATCTTTTGAGGTCCCTTCCAATCTCTAACATACTGTGATACTGTGATACTGTGATTTCTACCCTTCGAGCAGTTCACCTCCTAGTCTGAGAATGTTCAGACCTATGTGTCCTATCTCCTAGGAGAAGCTCTAATTATAAGATTAAGCTGGGTCATGGCATCATTGACTTCTGACTTACTGGAAACAGGCCATTTTGCTAAAAACCCTCTGCAAGATCAACTGGATGAACAGAAAGAGGCTCTGTGGCTGGTTTTTAGGACAACCACCAGACTGGATAGACATTTAGCTCCTAGGTTTGGATAAAAAAGCAAACAGCAAGGACTTGAATTTGAGAGGGGGGTGTGGTGGGATCTGGGCCATCATGAATGCTTGCCTATATTTTGGTTTGATTCAACAGGAACTGAAACTTTGTAAAGTTTGTTTGCTTGATCATTTTTCTTACATGTCATTAGAGTTAATACATGCCGTTTGTACTTTGCAGAACAAAAGGACCTGTCTGACTTAACAGTTGGAGGAGAGAGTAAATCGTTATGACTTGCATAAGTATTTTTGCAAGAGGGAGAAAGTCCCAAAGAGAAAGCAAGCAAACCTTTGATTCTGCGTACCAAAAATCACTGCAGCCGACAACTAAGCAAAAGCATAGGAGTTTATAGAAGTTATCCTTTTGACTGCTGATGGGAAAAAAATACTTATGAAAAGGCATAGATAGTTTATCAACTAATGATTTGAGGTGTATAGAAGAGTTCAGGCTTCCAGCTTCAAGGTACTTGGCTATCTGCACAAATAAATATGATGTGCCTGATACTGTTCTCTGCACTGCAAATGGCAAAGCAATACCTGAACTGCACTGTTAAGTTCCCTCATTCTCTAAACCAAGGCATTTGAGTGCAGGCTGAGTGATATCAATTTCAAAGACCTTTGAAAGACTGTTGTCATTACTATCCAAGTGACAGAAAAGGGGAAGTCTGCAGAGGATTGTACAAATACTGGCTTGGGAGACAGTCAAGATCAGAAGAAAAACTTGTTCCAGTAATCAGTGATGTGACAGTCTGCATAGAAATTTTAGCAGTGAGGGTAGACAGAAAAAGCTATTGTGCATAAATGGTCATCTGCAGTTCACTTTGTGTCTAAGGATGAATTTACTGAGCAAAATGTTGGAAAGGGAGAAAAAAATACGTGGCCAAAGGTATGTGATCCTCATAAAAAGATGAAGAGGGAAGGGGAACGTCTTCTGAAGAGCATGCTGAAAGATGATTGCAAGGGAAGGAAAAGGGGGAAGAAAGAGAAGAGCGCATGGTATGTGGAATCACTTGTCAGACCATACTGCAGTCATCTGAAGGTATGAGGGAGGATGGAGATGGATCCCAATCCAGGAAGGGGACTGCCAGAAGCACTGGTCATAGTCAGCTTAGTGGAAAGCCACTGAAAGGAGTCAGTCTGGAGAGATAAGAGGAAACACCAAGGTGATTATTATATACTGTGCCCCCGCTGACTTTAGCTATCAAAGGGAAAAAGAGAAAGAGAATGAGAAAGGGACAAGCTGATAGCTTAATGGAGCGGTGGGACTGAGATATATTTTCTTTGCAAGTAGAAGAAACCAGAGGTTGTGAATGCTCCACCTCTGGCAGTGTTCGAGGCCAGGCTGGATGGGGCTTTGAGCAAGCTGGTCTAGTGGAAGGTGTCCCTGTCCATGGCAGGGGGTTGGAACTAGATGTTCTTTAGAAGTCCCTTCCAACCCAAACCATTCTTTGATTCTATGACCAACAAATCAGAAAGACTAGTAAGGGGTGAGACAGGGGTGATTTCAAGGGAGGTCAGATGGGAGATGTTTGAGAATGGAGACTAATGAAGCATGAAGGGCATCAAACACAGTATTAATATAAAGAAGAAAAAAAGGGGCAGAGTTCAAAACTGAACTGGAACTGCCAGTTGATAGGAAATCAAGAGGGAGCAAATGGCTGATGCTGAAGGGATGACCGTGAGAAAATATTTAGCCATGGTGAATTTAGAGAAGCAGCAGCTTTCTATGGAGGTTGGTAAGTTTTCAGCTGGAGCCCTGAGTGTTAGGAAGTAAAGATCTGGGGAAATACATAAGGGAGGGGAATTAGGTGGGGGAGTTGAAAATGCTGAGGATTAATATTAGAAACTGGAAACAAAGGAAGAGGGAGAGAGTGAAGGGCTAGCTGATCCCCAACAGATAGGCTGATGGTATGGACTTTCTTTTAGAAAGGCTTCTTTTTTTGCCAAGTCTGTAGCAAGCATGTTTTTTATTGTCTACGAATTTACCCTAGAAGTCTTATTTAACACCATAATTGTATCATTTTGTGCTCAGTTAGGTTTATAAGTCTCAGAGGAGGTTCATGAGCATCCTTTCCACACAACCCTGCATTTCTCTTGTGTTAATTTGATGCTTATGAAGAGCCCATAAATTTGTATTGATCTTTTTCTTTTCTCCTTGCAGGCTTCAACCACATTAGAATATGGAGCAGATGGGAGTCTTTAACTCATTAGCTGGAGCCAGTTTAATACTGACTCCATCAATCTGTTCTATTTCTACCTTGCAGACAGAAGTTTTTCTGTAAAGGGTGTAGTTATAAGAATACACAAGCACAGTTTGCTGTGCTTCAGGGTTTGACCTGCTTGTATTTAAAAAAATATATTATTAACTCAGCTGATGCATACACCACCTCTTCTAAATGTAATCACTCTGGGACAATTATAGTTATTTTGTGCTTTCTACTTTAGTGATCTTCTGAAACTATAGCATCTGGATAGCTTTAAGGACTCATTTAGCTCAGTAAAACAGAAAAAAAAACCAAAAGAAAAATGTGTAGTCTTGAGATTAACAGCTTCCTTTCATCAGGATTGCTTTCTCTTTCTTCTTTTGTGTTTCATTGTGGAGTCTGACTTTCTGAAAGTTTAGTGTATTAAGTAACAGGGACAGCTTCACTTGAAAGATTACCACACATCTCGCACAAAACCCCACAAAAAAGTGAGACATGGAAAACAATATGGTATTAATTTATTAAACAAATTAAGTTTCTGCAATGACAGTAGCTTATTTCTAGTAATAAGCATAGTGTACAATATAGCAATATTTGGTTTTTATTAATCTGGGAAACTCTTGGAATGATGGCTGAAATATGCGGCAACTGTGTATACTGAGCAAAATGATTATTAGATTTTACAACTTTATTTCAAATCAAGATCATGGACTTCAAAACACTGGAAACACATTCTATGACTGCTTGTTTGAGCAGCAAATAAAACTTGAATTGTATTAATAGTATTTGATGAGCATACGACAGTGTAATGAAAACAAAAACATGCCTGCTGAATACATTTGGTTTTGTTCCAAGAGTTTATATTGTCTCATAAAAACAGCAAGAAGAAAACACAGATATCATCCAAAGATAAAAACAATTATAAACTGGACAACAGGTATTTTGTGTGGTTTTCTTCGTATATTTCTAGTTTGTAGGAACAGGGCCATAAAATTAGATCTTCATTCTCTTAGAGATTTTCCTTTCTCCTATTTACTTATCACATAATGTCATACCAACATAATGTCTGTAGCAGCCAATTGTCATATCCCAGCCAGATGTTCAAGCCACAGAACTGGCTTTTTAGTGACAAGCCATTAATTCTATTCCAGTAACTAATTATGGTGCCTTAAGCTGCATCTGCAAAATAGATTCTTTTTACTTTTGCCCTCACAAAGAACTGTCATACCATTTCCTGAAAGTTCAGTTTGTTTCCTTTTAAGAAAATTTCCAAAGAAGATAAATGAATGTGGCTCCAGATTGTAGCCTGAAGTAAAGAATAAACTGCAAGATCAGATAAATTCCTATTCCAGTTTTCATAAGATAAATAAATGGTCTAAGAAATTGCTGCAAACATTTTCTAAATGCATGGTTGATGACTGAAAAGAATCTTTGAATCAGTGGCTTGAGACTTTTTAATTGCTTAGTACAAAGGCCTCGCAGAACATAATTTTAAATTTTACATACATTTGTTCCATCTTCATTCGAATTTGAATTTATTAGTAACATTTTGGAATTTATATGGTTTGCTTTAAATAAAATAAAGCAACAGCTGAAACATGAAAGTATTAATGATTTTAATAATGGAGTTTGCAACCGGCCATTCCAAATCATATGTTTATGTCTCCACACAGGGGAACAAAAACCCGAAACTTAGTCAAGAATTGAAGTAACTTTCAGACAGCCTAATTTTTCTTTTTACATCTGTCAGCAAGCAAATAATTAATAAACCACAGTATTGTCAGTGAGTATTGATTACAGCATTAAGTTTTCCTGCTCTGATGTTTTTAAAGGGAAAGTGTGATTAACAACGACACTTCAAATTAATTGCAGATTTCTTAAAACCTAATGTAATCAATCCAGACACACAAGCCTGAACCTCAGCTAACTTGCATCCCAATACATAAGTAGCATTTGCCGTTACAGTCCCTGGTTTACGGTCCAGCTGAGCCTGGTAGCAGATGAAAACTGCTTTCCTGAAGTGCCATGTCCACAGCTGGGAGGTTGTTCTGGGTGGGAATGTTCTCTTCTTACTCTGTGAAAATGGATGTGCCGTACTTCAATAATAAGCCAAGGACAGAACAAGGTTAGGAGGAAAATATTACTCTGTAGTTACGGAGACTAGCACTGCTGGTTAATAAGAAAAGCTGGAGTCCAGTCCTTACTCCGGATGTTGTTTGTGTATTTAAGCAGATGGCTATATTACGTAAATTCCTGATGCTGTCACTGTGGTTTGGCTGGTACTCAGGATTTCCCCCTTTCTGAACAAATGTCCCAGAGCAAACCTGGCTAGTGCAGTGTGTCAGAGACTGGCCATAGCACAGAGACACAGCTTCAACACAATCATTGATAGTTGATGTGATTTTGAACCACTTCAGGTGAATAAAGGGCTAGAATGCAGGTCCCACAACTCTTATCGTGAATAAACTATATTAAAAACAAAAACCAACTCCTCCCACCAAAATAAAACCAAAACCTCAAACACAAAAACAAACCAGGTAAAATTGTGTTTTTTGGGAAACCAGGGCTATTCTTGAAGAAACACCAACACCATGAAACCCCAGAAAAGTCTGAACCTGTGTTAGTGTTAGGCATGTTTTGAACTGATGGGCTGACAGAAGGAAGATGTGGGTATGCTTCAGTGGTGGGCCTTGACAGGACCTAGTTCTGAGGTCTGAATCAGTGTGCCAAAATGGGGACAAGCCTGGACTGGGACTTCAGAAACCAGGGACTTTATGGCACAAGGACAAAAACATGTATGCAGCTGTGACAGCTGCACAGTTAAGCAGTTTTTGACACTGACAAGCAGAGGTTTCTGGACTGCATTTCTAGATGCTGGTGACTAAATTTCTTCTGCTTCAGTAGCTCTGAGCCAGAGGTCTTGGCTGCATTTGGCTTGGAGCAGACTGATTAAATAATTTAGGGCAGAACCAGCAATGGAGTTAAGGCCTTAGTTAACATTTTTGTCTCCAAAAGCAAATAAAATTTGGTCAAATACATGGCAATTAGAGCAAGCAAAACCTTTTTTTTCTTTTTTTTATGCTTCACATTCTGGCTGGAAGATTGAGTTCTCTTTGAGGTGATTTCAAACTTGTTTGTAGGGACAGATTGCTTATTTTGAATACAAAGTAGTATTATAAGGTTGATAAGCCAACAAATTTAATTTTCAATGTTCATAATGTATATAATTTTCTGTCTTCCTAAAAATATCTTACAAATGAGAAATCCCAGACTTTTCCTTCAAGTGGTATATGAGGGTAGATATCAAAGGGTGTATTATGTGTATATTATTGTGTCATGGGTTACCTTACAGCAAGAAGTCTTTTATGATTTTAGATGCATATAGTAGCTCTTCTTAAAGCCTACATAATGCAGTGATACCATGATGATCATAATATCTTAACCAGTAAATTTTGGTTGAGTTTATTTTTCCTTTTTTTTTTTTTTTAATAGCTTTGAAGGTTTATTTGATTTAGAAATTAGACTGAGGCCCAGACTGTTGTATATTAAGATCCAAAAACCTGATGAATTGCTGCTGTCAGCTACATGCAAATTATGTCTAGAAGCAAAGCTTTTGCCTTCATTTCCCAGACAGCATAAAGTTAATGAGCCAAACACATGCGATCCTCTCATGCAACCAAAATAGAGTGGAAAAAGAAACCTTTGGACTGGCAGTTGTTCAAAAATATCGAGCCTGCTTGTAAGTATGACCTAAAAATGAACAAAAGCCGGAGGGTATTAACAAGTGAGAATTTGTTACCAGTGGATGGAAGCAAGTTAAGGGCAGCATTTGTGAAGGGTGGAGGGGTTTTGATTTAATTTGCCATCTATCAGTTCATGTGACAAGAGTTTCCTATAGCAACTTAAGCTACTTTAAGGGAGGCACAAGGGACACTGAGAAGTTCCTGCAGTTGGTTTAAGTTGGTGTTTTGAGTGTTTCTAGGTAGATCTGCTCTGTGACTGTGTTTTCTCAGAGGACCAGTAGCTGTACCTGGATTTCTTTGCAGAATGGGGCTGGCATGTCTCTGTCAATTTTTTTTTGGCATTTTTGGGAGGCACTGTGGGAAATGAGGGGGACTGAGGAGGTGCAGCAACAGCTTACTTTTCTGTCTTAGTGTATGTTTTATGGAACAGAATATCTTTTTACAGATCTGATGTCACACACTGTTTTCCTGATATAGACCCTGCCAGCTACTAGCTGGCCATGTTCAGGACTTCTTACAAAGAAGTATGTGAAAAGTTGTATGTGGAACTGTTAAATAGCAGGTGAAACTCCAAAACATAAGAAGAAACACCAAGACACTGGTTCCATGAAGAACGTCAAAAAGAAGCGCATGGGAAAGACAAAAGGTTGCCAGGTCTACTGCAAAGGCAGCTCCAAGTGAAGGAGACCTCAAGGTGGGACAGCTGTGGAATCTATAAAAAGAAAATGACTGTGTCATGGAAGAAGGGAATTTAAGTATCTCTTCTTATGATACAGAAGTTGTATTGCTATTTGTCCCTGACAATCTTGAATTTCCCAAATGGTGATTCCAAGCATTTACTGGAGATCTTTAAGGAAAGAAGGTTAAGATAACTGAAGTCCAGATTTGAACTTCAGTGGCAAGGGAGAATGTGTTTTGAGATTATAATTTTGTTTTAGTAAGCTTGATCATCAGTTGATTATCCATTTTGCAAGAAAGGAGCATGGAGACAGAGGCATGTTCTCTGTTTTCAGATGTGATCCTTTCACGTTAGGGTTGTGGACAGCTCTGTGTAAAATGAGAAATGGTTTATTGCTGGTGGTGTTTTCCATGCTGTCTATGGTCCAGGAATAAATAACTCTGTTGTTGAGGCTGTTAGTTCGTTACCTGTCACAAACAATAGATTACACTTGCTTGTTTGTTAATTCTATGTAAGTTTAGCATCTGGAGTCACCCTCCTAAATCATACCCAGTCTTCCTTCAGGCTATGTTGTCCTTATAAATGATACAGCTACAGCCTTAATGGTTTTTGCATCCTTCTTCTGCAAGTTCTACCTGCCATGTCTTATTTCTCTTGCTGAGTTTGGCAGTTCTAGTTATTGAATTAAAACTTTATATAACTATACTACCACCCCCTCAAAAAAAAAATCAGCAAAACCAAGCACCCTTCTTTATTAATGTCACTCAAGATGAGGGCCAATTTAAATCAGCCTGGAGCCCTTCCCCTTCAACATTAATCACTGACAGGCATGTATATTAGTGCTTTTTGCTATTCAAGAGCTTATGTTTTGGTGGTGGTAAAACTCAGTGTTTTAGTAATTTCTTATCCTGGAACTAAGCCCTGAGCACTAAAAGTAATTGTGTGCCCTTTGCAATTTGTTGTTCTTTACTAAAAGGACTGAAATCTAGTGTACAAATACACATTTTCCAATCTATAGCCATAGTAGATTAGGCTTGTGCTGTTCAAGATTCTTACTCATCATCACAGTGTAGGGGAGGCAGACACAATTTCATCAGGACAAGGAGATGACATCTAGCTCTTCTCCCAGAATGATCTGGTAAAAATAGGAAAATAACCATCCTGCATGCCTGATCTTGACTAAGTTAAAAAATGCAAAATGAACATAGTGAGAAATGCATATAAACATCCCTCTGTAACGATTTTGGTGGAGCTCTTCAGGATATACCAAGGATGAAAAGCATTGTGTTCATGTGAAAAAACCAGATTTTTATGTGCTTGAAAATGCATACTGAAGTGCCCAGTGGTACGTGTCGGATGCTCTCTGCCTAACTTCAGGCACAAGCAACATGGAAAATCTGCATACTAAACCAGGATGTCATCTGACATCCAAAGGTCAGCTGAATCCCACTTAGAAAGAAAATCTACACTGCATCTGAAAAGCAGCTGAGGTCAGTCTGCTTAGTGGTAACATTGGCAAAATAGCCCTTTTTAACTCACTAAGCCACTCTTAAGAAACTTGGCCCACACTCTGGTTTAGTATCTCCTTCCAAGACAAAAAAACCCACAAGGGGCTCACCCAAATCCACAGATGTCCCACTGATGTCTGACTTTCAGTGTACTCCTCTGCTTGTTATTTCTATCTCATTTCCCTTTCTAGTAATAAAGGCCAAAACAAAGGGAAAGATACCAGACTTTGTAAGTTTTCCAGTCACTGAAGTGACTTCATGATCACTTTTGTTTTGGTTACAACAGATGCCTGTTAGATGACCTTGTCATCAATACAGCAGTCCCTGCCAGCAAAATACTTCAAAGGAGGTAGCTTGTTTTCAAGATCCATTACTTTCAAACAGTGCAAGGCTTCAGCCAAGAGCTTACTCTGAGACAATTTATACTAAGGTGTGTGGGAAGATGTACCAGAGGGCCATGCTTTCAGTAAAAGTAGTTAAAGTTAAGCATCCAAAACACACTTAGCAAGGGAAAGACCAAAGAGTTTCTAATTATCATATGTTTTATAAATCAGAGACAGAATACCCTGTGATCTGTACTTTGATATATGTAGTTTCTCTTTTCCTACTGTGGATGTGATTTTCATCTGTTTTGAGGGAGAAA
Source organism: Psittacula echo (assembly GCF_963264785.1). Lineage (NCBI taxonomy): Eukaryota > Metazoa > Chordata > Aves > Psittaciformes > Psittacidae > Psittacula > Psittacula echo. The sequence goes on along the minus strand of NC_137736.1, from coordinate 63,409,133 downwards.
CTGAGAGTATATCTGCTATATGGTGTTTTTATGTGGTCTTGAAGAAGAGGGTGAGCTCTGTCAATATCCTGACCCAGCCAGGCACTGCTCAGCATCAAGGCTAAGTTTATTTACCATTTTTCTTAGTAGAGCTATCACTGCTTCCTTACACTAAGTATCTTCTCACTCACTGAATATTGCAGGAACATCTTTGTAATACAGCCTTCTTTTGAGTCCCAGACTCATTGCACATCTTCCTAAGGGGGAGAAATAAAACCAGGCTTGCTAGAGATAAGCCTAGGGGCAGCATGACAATGTTTGAAGGATAGTGTGCTAGCAAGGTCCTTTGGTCTGCTGTGTCAGTGGAGGAAGGGGATGGAGAGCCATGCGTCAGCAAAGACACAAGGGTTATTGATGTGCTAGAAACCACACATCGATAGAAGTGCCTAAGAATGGTCATAAGGAATTAGGGCTTTCCCCCCTTAGAATGTGGCAGCATCAATAGCCCAACTGAAGTGTATCTTCACCAATGCGTGCAGCATGGGCAACAGACAGGAGGAGCTGGAATCCATTGTGCAGCAGGAAAATTATGACATAGCTGCCATGATGGAAACATGGTGGGATGACTCCTACAGCTGGAGCGCTGCAATGGATGGTTATAAGGGTCCTTTCTGACTAACCATGCTTTTGATATGCATTAAGGATGCCACTAATGATAGGAATGACATCAGTCAAGCAGCTAAATAACTGGAGCCATCTGAAAACCTTTAGCATTGATTAAAACAGACAAATCAGATCTTGATAGAATAATGGTTATCTACTGCTTGCTACCAGAAATTCATATGGTAATCACCAGTTAAAGTTGCAAGGGTGTATTTCTGGCTTGGATAAATGCAGGTATATCCAGAATATGGAGTAGCTACAAAATAAATATAAGTTTGTAAGATATTAATTGAAACTTAAATCAGAATGTTTATTGGCAAGAACACTGAGTCCCTTCACTGGCATAAAGCAGCGTAGCTCTGTTTACTTCAGAGGTGGTTTATACCAACTGAAAATCTGATCTGGTATTGAAAAATCGTTCCCTGAGTAGCTGGTCTTATGAGGATATATGTCACACAGTCTCACATGTGTGCCCTTTTCACTGGTCTCTTTAAAGATAAACGTTGTGCACTACCTAGTCTCAGTTTCTCTTGTGTGTTAGGATTTTCTGCAGTGACTCGATTAACTCTTGCTTCCCCTACACATTGGCCTTTATGGGACAACTCAGTAATGATGTCCAAAGTGCACTTCATCTGTCTCAAAAGAGAGGATGCCACTGTGAGTGTGAAGGTCCTTGGGTTACCTTCTGATCATGGCTCACTGTGAAAGAAAGTTTTTGAAAAACTTTCAAAAGCAGAACACACTTCATGGGCTCCATAGGAATATAACTCACTGACTCTGGAGCTGCTTACTGCTTTATTCCTGGCTTCCCAACTCCCTGCTCTGTTAGCCACTGGAGAGACAAGGGGAGGAAAGAAGAGAGGGCAAATGGAGCAGTGACAAACCAGACTTCCACGGGAATCATCCTCAAGTCAGTTGGACATTTTGTCAACATATTCCCTAGAACATTTCAGTTCTGATAAGTCTGGCATCTCTTGTCAAAAAAATGCCAAGTCTAGAAAAGCTTGTGCCATGTCAGCTATATTTTCAAATACATGCCTGTTGATATTGAAGCTTTTTCTTTGACACACTGTTGCTTTTCAGTTGGAATTAATTGGGAAAAAGCCTCTTAGAACGAGCAGCCTTGAAAGTCACATGTATATTTGCTAACCATAAGAGAAACACTGGGAGTGGTGGCGGGGCAAGACTGTAATTAAATTGGTACTAGGCGATGGCTGGGAGCACTTGTTAGTCCTGACAGCCAGGGACCACTTCACAAGTGGGCAGGCTTACAGGAAAAGAGGGGATCAGGAGGGCCCCAGCACCATGGCAGGTCCTTACAGAAGCCACCAAGACCTGAGGTGAGTGTAGATGCCTATGTTAGAACACCCAGCCCGGGCAGAAGGCTGAGATGATGAGTTGTGCTGCTGCAGCAGTCATACAAGTAGCAAAGTTGCGCCGAGGGATGGCATGTGAGCAGTACAATAGCTGACATGTATGGATGGTTTAAATTGGTTTACTGCTTTGTAAAATGCTGTGTACAGTGACTGATGTGAAAACAGAAGAGGCAGCTTAGGTATGAGCTATGTTACTTGGGTTTCACCAGAGAAAATTGGTTTATCTTCCACTGGTCCATAAATTCAATTTGCCTCTTTGACTTCCTGTATTGATACAAATGGAGTAAATCAGAAGACGGCTTAAGCAGACATGTTGAGGTAAGCGTTTTTCATTCCCTTTTCTCAATTAAATGAGCTGCAATTGCATTACAGGCGACTCTGCTCCTCCAACTCATAAATATTCTTAATGCATTCTGTCTAGCAAAACCTGTGGTGACGCAAACAACTGCCCCTCTGACCTGTCCTCTCTATTCTTTGACATATACTTAAAGAGCTACATTTAGAATTGGAGCTATTGCTAGCTGGGATATGAAAATATTGAGAGTTCTTTGTATATACACTTTCTTTTTCTGTGGGTACAAACTGCATAATTGTCAGATGGCCATTAAACATCAGCAAATTGTAGCTGGAAGCAGGATTTTATAGTAGAGGCTTGCTTTTAAAAGCCATTCTGGTACTGGTTCAAAATTAACTTTCAAAACATTTTATAGGCCATTTTCTTGCCTTAGAGAAGAGTGCAGCTGGAATGAATAGGAAATTTAAGGAGTGCAGATGCTTTTGCAAAGCCGGGCAGAAAAAGATAAAAAGTCTTCTGCATGATGCTATTTTACATACACCTAATACACAGATCAAAAATCAGCAATGGTTACAGAGAAAAGGAAAGTCACAAGCACCAGTATTCTTGTGGTTTTGAGTTCATATGAAGTTACTCATTCTAAAAAAATACATCTTTACTGGCCTCTGTAATGGTAATTTAAAATCTATTCTGCAGCCTACCCATAAGCTAGTTATTCACTGCACTTGCAAAGAGGACATCAGCTCTTTCAGCAGTGTTGTGCTTTTATTTATTTATTTATTTATTTATTTATTTATTTATTTTAAAGTGCTTTGGCTTATAAAACGAGGATTTTCTTTCTTAAGCAGAACAATTCTGCTTACTGAAATAATGCAACAGACATATTCAAGGACTGTCTAATTTAACTCAGAGTTTTGGAGCTGCTGTGAAAACCAGTTATTGTTTTCTAACTTTAGATTTTCTTGCTGCCAGTATAATAAACTGATCCTGTTCAAATATCCCTTTCCTTTACATCTGGTAAGGATGAGAGTAATATAAATATTTAATTTTTCTGTCATAATTAAAGCAAGTATATAAGTTTTTAAAGACTATTGCAACATGGCTTTGGAAAGAAGATGTAGAGGTAGTACTTTCATGCTCCCTTAGCAACCCACCGTAGTATTTGCACTATAATAATCAGGTTTACTTTTCCAAAGTGAGGCATCATTGAAATTGAAAGTATTTTCAGCGCATCATATACAGTTTAGAGCAGCAGACAGCTTTCCTACCAGTGCTATGAAGAACCACAGAACATTTCTTTTTAAGGTACTCTGTCTTACAAGATGACTGTAGTCCAGCACCATGAGACTACTCGGCCAGACCACTGGGATTTTTTTACCCTGTAAACCAGAGCCCAGGCCTTTCATCCTCCAGGTTAATGTCTTAATCTGTAGGTTACAAAGTAAGGTATTTACATGTCTCTTCTCAGCCTTGAAGGCTCTTATTTCCCTGGCTGGTGATCTGCAGAAGCTTCATGGATGTTTCTCTCACTCAGATCACTGTATAGACATATGGTGAGGACCTGTTCCTCAGAAAAATGTACTTTTGACATGGTTCAGGACCTAAGACTTCCTCTTCCAGAAAGCATCTCAAGGCACTTCCCACTAGGAAGGGGCACCTCACTTGATAATGGAAATAGTGTATAATCGCTAGGGAGGAGGTGAAAAATTTAACTAACTATTCTTTCTTGGCTTTCGATGCAGTGCATGGAATAGTTTTGGATTGCCCTTTGGAACTGTGCCTAATTCTCTCCATTAATTATGTAAGGATGCCAGGATATTTGACCTTGTTCTTCTGAGTTGTACTGCACAAGTTAGAAGTACTCAAACTTGTACTGTGGATCTAGCCTCCAACCTGTAACACAGGGTCCAACAAAGAAATAAAAAGCAGATTTTTTAAAGCAAACATCAATGATGCTGAGTTCAAGGGAAGTCCCACAATAAACATCTTGTGCTATATCCTCTTTTCAAGAAATTCTTGTTCAGATTAGCATTGCATTGACTCCATGCGGAATAGCTGAAGAGTGCAAGAAATGAATGCAGCCATTGGAGAGAGCAAAGTCAAGCATGGAGACACACTGCAATCCACCTATCAAAGAAATACTCCTGGAAACTCCTCATTGTATGGTGCTGCTGGGACAAGATCTTTGCTGCCATTCAGGCTCCAGTAATATCAATCCCTGCTGAGAGGATCATGGCACATTTAACTTTCCTGAGACCCCTCATCTGTGCTGGGAGACTGCAGTGGGTGGTAGGAGCAGAAAGCTGCTGTTGTGCCATTATGGCTTGCTAGAGTTGGACCTAGGAGGGGCCGAGACAGGAAAGGCTTTGTATATGAGCTGAAGGTGTTGCTTCGGGGTAGTGGAAAGGAAATGCAGTCCACTCAAAATTGTTTGCAACTGCCCTGGTCAGTGTTTCTGTGTCTTAGAAATGTTTTACTAAGGAGTTATTGCGTGTTAATAGAAAGAAGTTGAGTGGCTGGGTGCCATCATTCCTATATAAAGATCACAGAAGAGTTTGTATTTATTTACCAATATTTTTGTATTTATGTATTTGTATATATAAATTTATATATCTATCTGTATTTATATATATAAATGCATTTATGTGTTTTTTATTTGCCAGTATATTTGGATTTGCAGTAGGTACCACAGATGTTGTTTAATTGCAAGTGAAGATGTAGTGGACAATATGCATAGTGTGCTGCAGGAGGACTGAGTAGAAATGAATTATTATCAGATTTCAGTAAGAAGCTGTGACCCAGACTGTGAAGAAGAATGTACATCCTGACACTGTAAAGTTCTAGAAATCATCTGCTGAGCTGGATTAACAAATCATTGCTTTCTTCCAAAGCCTGCATAGAGTGATCCTCAGAATATTTATTAATAATATGTTTATTCTAATAATACTTAGAATACTTATACTCTGTGGAGCATTGTTGTAAAAATTTAAAATGACTGCGTATATCTTATTTAATGCTCTTAGTGTAGGTCATGACTATAATAATAAACATTTACTGTCCTCTTTTCTAGATAAAATTGTATATTAATGCATTGCATCAATTTAAGTTATCTATATTGAAAGAAAACTATGAGCTGTATGAGGTCTGACAGAAAAGTAGAGTGAATAGAAAGTTCCCAGAAGGCAATACCTAAATGATAATTGAAATTCTAGTTAGTCCCAGATTATTCACATCCCCACTTAACACTAGCATAAAAGTTAGTGCAATTTGTTCCTAATGGATCTGACTGGAGTTAAAGAGGGCTTATGTCCTCATTTTCACCAGAAAGGTGATAAGGATCCAGCGCCTCTCCAAGTAAATATTTCTGGTTTTGTCCTGAAGATTTTTCAGGCATGTAAGCTGATGATAATTGCTGCTTAAGAGCACAGCACGAGTTATGTTGCTGAGAGAAGAAGCGCAGATTGGCAAGTGTTGTCCTCAGACCCTCTGTCCCTACAGGGTGCAAGAAAAGCTCCTGGGTTAAAGCAGCTAAGGTAAACAGCTGCCTTTTTATCAGAGGGATGGGGCTGTGTGGTGTCCTTGCGAGGAGCAGGAGTAGAACTGGCAGGATCTGCACTGGAATGCCACATTCTTCTCTGATTTCAGAAGGCAGCAAGTGTTCTTTGCAGTTTAAAGCAAAGCTCACGGCAATGACAGACAGCAAGATATTCGGATGCTTTTCTGAGTGTTTCTTATAATAATCGCATCTCTGATATGAACTCTGTCATTCACTGTCATTGGCAGCTGTTGTGTTGAGATCTCTGTGTAAATATTTATGGAATGCTGCAAATTGCTTTGTTCTGCTAGACAATTTTAAATGGCTGGAGCTACTGCGTTAGAAGTACATCCTTAACAAGTCACTGTGTGATAGGTCCTAACAAAATGTGTTCACAAGAGAGCATTTATATGCATTTTTTTTCTTCAGTGAGTAAAAACTGTGACATAAGGCACCTGTTTACTTTGTGAATATTGTAAGAATAGACATATAGCACAAATCTGTTAAAGACAAAACAGAATAACAGTCTCAATGTGCACTTTTGTACCTTTTTTAGCTCCTAGTAGTCACAGGCTTTATTAAGAAAGAAGAATAAAGAAATATGAGCTGTTTTTGAGTCTTTCTACCCCTTGTATTCCCATCATCAGGGCATTAAATATCTTCAGTTCGTAATGAAGTTGTTGAGCTTTCTTGCATCCATGATTATCAGCGGACATGTAGCAAAATGTTATTACCTATACATTAAAACCAGATAGCTATGAACAGTTCCTGTCTTCCATCAGAGTCAGAGCATGCCTTTGAACTTGACCAGCATCTCCTTCTAATTCAGGGTTCCTTGGTGGTGTATCCTGGGAAGCACTGTTTCTCCTGTACAGTGGCCTCCTTGTATTTCTGTACAGTTGCAGAACCAGTGGCTAGGTGGTATGATAAGTGAATGAACTATTTTCAGTGTTACTGTAAGAAGAAACTTGCATAGAAAAGTTTCTATATATCTATTATATTTCAAAATATGAAGTGCCTCCTTGTTTCCTATTTGAATTCCATCAGAGGGATAAGGGAGGCACTCAGACTTGTGTCTTTCAAATTCTGGGAACTTCTATTTTTCTGTTATCTATCTGTCTCATTTGTTAACAATATTTTAATTGCTTGTAGCATCAAACCGTGCTTTTATTGATTTCTATGTTTTATGCAGTCAGGGGCATTATGCTAATACCTTTTAGCATAGATGAGTCCTTATGCAGTCCTTTGCATTAAAAACATAGGTAAATCCAATCCATCAATGGCCAGATACTAAATACTACAGATAAATAGAACATCCATCATACACGTACTTAGGCAAAAGTTGATTACTGTATTATTGTAGAATACATTATTTATGTTGGTATCTGTCTGCAAAAACAGTAATCCGATCACTGCAACTTTTACTTCATCAAATACATGGGGATCTATAAATTCTTTCCATATCAAACAGTATTTGGACATTGCTGCAAACATGGCTGAGCTTTACTACAGGGCATTCAACCAAAGACAACAAAAATTTTCCTTTAGACTTACAGTGACATGTAGCAGATGCTTTGATTTATATCCCACTCCCTACTGGCTTATTTTCAAGATTAATTATTCTCCCATGGTGCAGCCAATGGCTTTACCCATAATATTTCTGTGTATCTGACTGCAAAGGCATTAATAAGCATACTTAATAAATCAGGTTCATTTAGGAATCATGCACGTCAGATGTTCTGTGGATTTGCTAATTAACAATGCTGCACGCTCCAGATAGGAACCTCCAGAACCTGTTACAAGCAGCCTGGTGTTCAGGAAGATTAATCACTGGGCTACAAAGCTCAGATGTTGAGAATGAGAATGTTCAGTGGAGAAATTAAATCTCTCCAGGCAAACTATAACTTGCATACTCTGTTTCCACAGTCGTCACTCACTTATTTGTTTATTTAAGACAGCAAATTACCATTCATGCCTCATCATAACTTGCTTACCGAGAGGTGAAAGAGCCCCATCCAGCTCTAGCTACAGGCAGAGCAGGAGGGTTTGGGCGCTGAGCTTGGGTCCTAACAAAATGTGCTCACAAGAGAGCATTTATTTGCCTTTTTTTTTCCACAGTGAGTGAAAACTGTGACATAGAGCACCTGCTCAGTTTGTGGATATTGTAAGAATCCTATGCTTCCCATGGCATTATTTCTCTCATTCCTGCATGCGTAGTAGACAGTCATGTACATTTAGCTAAAATAGCACAACAGCAACTTTGCAAAGAAGGACCTGGGAGTCCTAGAGAGCTGTGAAGTTGACCATGATCCAGCAAAATGCCCTTGTGGCAAAGAAAGCCAATGACATCCTAGGCTGCATTAGAAAGAGCGTGGCCAGTAGGTTGAGAGAGGTGACCCTTCCCCTTCGATGCAGCACTGTGGAGGCCACACTTGGAGTGCTGAGCCCAGTATGAGGGACACATGAATGTACTGGACTTAGTCCAACAAAAAGACACAAAGATGATTAAAGATTGGAGTGTCATTTCTATAAGAGACTGAGACTGTTCAGCCTGGAGAAGACACAGGTCAGGGGATCTTACTCATGTGCATAAATTACCTGAATTGAAGGTGGAGGTAGTGGAATTAAAGAAGACAGAGCCAGGCTCATCTCTGTGCTGCACACTGACGGGACAAGAGGCAACAGGCACAAGCAGAAATACAGGAAATACCATTTAAATTAAAGATCATTATTTTTTTTTTTTTTACAGTGGAAGAGGTCAGGCACTGGCACAGGTTGCCCAGAGAGGCTGTGGAGTCTCCACTCTTGGAGATATCCAAGGCCCAACTGGAGATGATCCTGGGCAATGTACTGCAGCTGCTCTGCTTGAGCTGGGTCTTGGACTAGACACTCTCCTGCAGTGCCTTCCGGCCTCAGCAACTCTGTGATCCTGAGCTTCACACAATGCAGCAGCAGCCTCTTCCTGGCCAGTATAACAGTTCCTTTAGTATACGTATCCTTGCAGATTGTTGCTAGGTGCTCTTTGGGAGGCAGACGAGAGGGAAAAGGACCACATTAGAGGAAGCAGACTTTTTTGGTCTTCTGATAAAAGTTACAGATTCAGGGTGAAAGAAAGACTCTTCTGTTGTGACTGTCAGCTTGTGTTATGCAGAAGAAAATAAGTCTATTTTATAATTTTGTTGGGCAACTGTATAATTGATCTTTTGTTCTTTCCAAAAAAGAAATACATCAGTGTCTAATGGCTTGGGTCACATTATGTACCAAAATTAAACACACAAGAGTATTAGTAGGAGCCATTTTTCTTCTCCTCTAATGCTTATGACAAATGCTTCTGTGTCTAGCTGTAAGTAATTGATGAGTAATGCACTAAATTAACAGTAGCAATTTAAGATGCATTATAGCAATATCAACCAAGCAGCAGATATATGTGTATACGAAAATTTCAGTGGGCTCTTTCATCCTCTATATGTTACGGTTTTACATAGCATCATATATCCTGTAATCTCTCTAGGATTTCCTTTAGCAGCCTCATATCCTTAAGCTTCTATATAAGCAAGAGTTGTTGTGGAAAAAGGCAGGGTATCTGGACTCTGGCATAATGCAATTTTCTTTTTCTTCGAAGGTCAACCAAGTTCATTGCAGAAAGCCAGCCTAGCTATTAGCCATTGGGAATATTATTCGATGACGACCATTCTTTCAAGAAAGCATGAAACCAGATATCAGTTTCTGATATTTTTCTCACTTTTCATAAAATAATAGAGATTATAATCAAAGAAAACATCTACATTCTCACAGAGGACAGCAGTGCGGTCATATTTATCATGTTAGTTTTCTCTGAGATGTGCAGCTTCCAACAAATTTCATGTGCGTGGAGAATAATGTGCCCCTGAAAGAACAGGTATTGTAGAACTGAAGGGCTTCTCTTGCAAGAAGCATAAAAACCATGCTGAGTTAAAGATAATGCAAAGCTGTGTTTTCAAATGTACAAGTTCTGTTGAGAGAATTATTAGACAGAAAAGGAGAAACAACTTACGATTATTATTTAAGCTGCAAAATTTATTGAAATAGAGAATTCCCTAGGTATTGCAGGTTAAGCCTGGTGGCTTGGGCAAACTCAGCTTTAGGAGTAACTCTGAGCAGACAGCAAAGATGACTACACCCAATTTCCCTTTGACTATTCAGATACATTTTTAACACTGAATAGCATTACATGGAAGTGGAAGATATATACTAAGTTTACCCTAAAAGGGAGCATGTAAACCCCCAAATTTTCCATGTCCTTTTTCGAGTGAAAACAAAGCACTTCCCAAACCAAACCAAAGGATCCCTTTCTGTAGGAGTGGGACTAGATTCATCCTGATAAGTTGGGAGTGAGCAAGAAAAGACTCTGTACCTTTGATCAGGAACCTCCCCAGCTCATGTTAAGAACTGGGGAAAACTTCCATGGCTTAGTCACCTCCTAATTCTAACCTGCCCCTAATTAAGACGTTGACTCAAGCTCCTGCCTATAAACATGCCTTACCTTGCTACCATGTCTTATTTCTTTCCTGTAGTCCTGTTGGTATGTGTCAGACCTCTGTCTGTGCTTATATCACAAATAATTTGAATCAGTGACTAATTCTTTATTCATATCTTTGAAGGCCATAAGTTAGTGTTTATTCAACTGTGTGAGACATTGTTAGGCAATGTGTAACACAACTGAAGTAATAATCGTAAAAAGCTTCACGCTTTTCCGTACATGGAAACTTGCATGCAAATAAGCTAGCAAATGTAGGTAATGTGTGAAATTAAACAAAACCAAGTCTGATTTCCTTTTGGTTGTAAATAAAAGCTACAGAGACAGCACAGCATAAGCTGGCCTAGGCAATTTTCATAAAGATCAGTTGTCCTAATTGAAAGAGATTGAGAAGCCCTGTGCTAGGTGATATTTGGACAATCAGGATGAGTAAATCAGTTCTGCTGATATAATTTATATTCTCAGTTAATGTGATTGTCTGTGAACTCTCCATGGTGTGTTTTTTAAGACATGGTGTTTGCATAGGCTTTTGCTGTAAGAAGATGTCCAGCCATTAAAGCCGTGAGTAGAAGCTGAAGCAGGGGAAGCAATGCAAGTGGCAGAATGAGAAGACTGGATCTTTGAGACTTTTGAGAATTCTAGCTTCAGAGGAAGATGTGCTGTATTTTGATTATTATGCAAAGTTTATTAAAATAGGAGGTAAAGCAGAAGCCTTCTGTACTGCAAATGAAAGGCACCTATGGAGAGATCTGAGGAGCTTGTGTTTTCAGCATATGCTGGTTTGGTCCAGGTATTTTTGTGTTCAGTATGAATGAGCTTGCCCTGAAACATCAGTTCCCAGGCCAACAGATCATTATAAATGCTCTGAAACACTTGTGGCTCACTGGAGAAGAACTGACAAGTTGCTATGCTGCACTACTCAGTATACATTATTAGCAGTCCTTGGACTACAATCAGTCATCCTCTGACCACCATTTAGCCACTGCTACTGCTCACTTCTCAGTTGGAGACTAGAGAGAATTTTAGGTTAAATGAATGTTTTGGATGTATCCACCCACACAAGAGCTAAAGGCAATGTTTTATCAACAGGTGTAGAGATTTGCTCTATAATTTACAAATTTAGAGTATATGGATTGTGTTTATGGGTTTATAACTACCTGATGGTAGTCATGAAACTGAGGTGTTCAGTGCATTCAGACAGGGTGAGAATGTCCTCTTTCTTTCATATATGTCTTATTTTAAGAAAACAGATACTTATTTCATCGAGATTAACTTCAGAAGTTTTGATTCTTAACAAAAAGATCAAGAATTAAGAAGTTAATAAAAGAGTTTCTTATAAGAAGCTTAGCAATCAAAAAACAACATTCCAAATACAGAACACTTGTTCACATCATCGGCCACGTAATTCCCTCCCAGAAGTCTGAACTGGAGTGGATATAAATAATGGGTTGCTGTGGATACCTTGATGAACAATCAATAGCAATTTTTTACAGGAAGCAAAATCTTAAGAGCACAAAAAAGTCATCACATTCAGTTCTGCTATTGTTACCATCATTATCACTACAAACCCTGTTTCAGTTGAAGAAGTGAAAGAAAAGTGAAGAGTAAACAGAAGACAAGAAAATAAAGAACACTCCAGAAATCATCGCTAAGGAATGAAAAAGGAGAAATGGAGGAAAAGTGACAGTTCTGTTATTATTTAGGATAAGAGGTTCTGGGAATTCCACTTTAACTGTGAACCAGAAGTGGATAAAGACTAGGCATTGCAGTTCTCAGAGTGTAAGAAAAGCTGAAGGAAAAGAAAGGCAAGTCTCAAAGTCAGGCACATATATATATATATATATAGGTATATGTCATGTAATTTATGTGCATGTAGACCAAAGATGTCTGTGAAAACTGGCTCCAAACACATGAAGCCAAATCAGGTAAACGACTGGTCATATGCAAAAACCATATAACCTGTGTGTACGCATATACTTATATGTCTTCACATACTAATGTTAACTCAAAGATTTACTTGCTTAGTCTGGACCCATGTAATCTCAAATCATACCCAAAAAGGTATGAAATAATGTATGAGTGAAAACATGCAGCTTCACTCAAAAATCAGCCCAATGTATGCTTACTAAGGTGTAACTGGAAATCTGCAATGACTGATGCAAAAAATGTAGGCACTGAAGACTGTAAGAAGCATCTTGCTGGTAGTGCCAATGTGACTGTATTGTGAAAATGACCAGCTGATTTGGAAGATTTAAATGGAATAGTGTGCAAAACATGCTACCTAGTATTACAAAACAGAACGGTATTAAGGTAAGGTAGTAGTAGTAGGATAGAAGAAGAAAGTATTATGGATGGTTCAGATAAGACTTGGGAAGATCACTTAGCTGTGATCTCTCTGCCTCTGTTATTCTCTGTTGAATAGTAAAATAAAACCTCTTTTGTTTTACTTGGCTATTTAGATTATCCTTAGCTTGTTGTTAGCATGGATTTGTGCAAGAGAAGCTGCTGTTAGCTGTGCTGGTACCCAGTGCAGCTGAATCCCCAGCCCACGTGGTGATCTCTCATTGATCCTGAACTTCATCTACCACATGATTCCTTATTATGTCACTTCTTAACTTCAACTTCATGGACAACAGATCACTTCCTGTGTTGAAGTTTTATGTCCAGTGAGAGCCCAAAATGGCAAAAGCAAAAAACATCCACCTGAAAGAAAAAATGTTTGGGTTTTTTTGCCACTGAAGCCTCAGCCCATTTGCTGACAGAGGCTTGCTGCCTCATCTAACAGGACAGTGCCTTCACCATCTGAGAGCAACAAATTTTGTACCTCATGTTCCCTGGAGTCACACCGTAACACAAAACTCTGTAATATTCATATATTATACAAGCAAGGTACATCAGCTATAATCACAGACACGAATACATAATTTAAGTACAGAATAAGGCCTTGCAGAAGCATAGGTCTTCTGTTCAAGACCATTAACTCTAATGAAAACGCACATTTTTCATTAGGCTCTAATAGCGTGCTGCAAAGTAGGGCAACTACTGTGCAGTGTTTGTAGAAACAAATTGCTAATCAGTCAATAAGGACCTTTACTATGCATTCTGCTACAGCTGGCTTTTAAGCATTTTCAGCTACATTGAATTATTTTAACTCATTGAATTGTTACTTAGTGAAAATGAAAATATGCTTTATTTATAGGGTATTCAACGTGGCAATGCAGAGTGAATTTGGATGTTGACTCCATTTTGTTAACATTTATACAAGAGATTTATTATCATTTGGATTTGCCTCATGACTTCTTTCCTAGGGTTCGAAAAGTTTTTATTTTATACTGAAAGCTGGTAATGAATTGAATCAATCATTCTTTTACAAATAGATTTTATAATTCCATTACAAATGCCCGATGCACCCTAAATCTTAATGACAGGGGCTGTTGTTACTGGAGCACAAAAGTCTGCTGATCAGTGTTGAGTGAATTTTTCACACAGAAGAAAATTGCAGGAGTAGGATTGTACATATAGGACTGTGGGCATACATATATGTGTGGGCATAAATACATAACTATATATGAAATCACATAATTAATTTGGGGTTTTTTACTGTTAAGAAATCAACTTTGATTGTTTACTTTCTACATCTGATCAGATCAACTCGTGATGCTAGACACAGAAAACAGAACTGAATTGTACTTTTCCAATCTAAAATGTGCAATAGTTGCTGCATTTCTTTTAGCAAGAACTTAGAACAACTATAGCAGTCCTTGATAGGTATGAATTGATGAAGCCCCACCATTTTATGACAAGTGAGAATATGGTATAATATAAAATAGTTGGGGTTCTATGAACAGAATGTGAAGAAATTCCATATTTCTGTAACTAGTGATAATATTAATGCCAGAAGTGCCATTTTGGATCTAAATGAAGAGAGTATTTGAAAGCAGATGAAATTTTTAGCTGGGGACAAGAAGTATTGAATTTGAGGGAAAGCCAGAGAGTTAAGTATTGGGAGCTTGGAAAATAATGCTGGGAACTGGTGAAATATGATGATTGTCTATAAACATTTGAATGTATCAGTGTTAAAGATTAGTCTTATTTTTAATGTTTGATCTTCAGATAAGCTTACATGGCAGAAAAAATACTAGTAGGAAATGGGGTAAATCATTAAATACAAAAAATACCCTTTTAAGATGAATGCAAGAAACCCTAGACATCTTTATTTTCAAGCAACATTCCCAGCTGGATGTCTCAGATATGTTTCATACTAAGGAGGAAGAATAGCCTTATGAATATTTGTGAGACACATGTTTGTTTATGAAATAATTTCACCATTATGACTGCATAGCAACCTGAACTATTAGCTTGAGAAATATCTGATTCTTGACATTATGGTGTTGTATGTTGATGTCATGTGTTGGATTAGACTATTTATTGCAAAGCAACGTTCTACATAGTTATCAATAAAAGAGGGTGTAAACCTTTGTGTAAAACAAATGGAAACCAGATTGCAAAAGCTAAAGGTAAAATGCTTTTATGCATTTTTTCCTTGTGAGTTGTAACTGTGTTTTGTAAAGTAATTTGGGAGCTTTGTGTTACAGCATGATAAATGGCATTATTACATTGGCTGGATGGATACTATCAAATTAGTGTATCTAATATCTTCTGCTCGATCTGGCAGAGCTATGGGATGCATGTAAACCCTATTTCAGTAAAGGTGGCTCATATGATAAGCCTTTGGAAAAGCATTTAATTTTTAAACACTGACAAGTTGATCCTAGTATTCTGAGAAGCACACATGTTAAGAGGAATTGTGAAATAACTCCTTGTTTTGAAGTGAAGGATACAAGCAGGCTACTTAATGCTTCAGGGTTTTAGGACTGGGGGGGATAACAAGATGATGTGAAAACCTGGTAGTTGGCACCTTATTATATTAAGGAGTCTGGAAAAGAATTATCAACACATGGCTTTTAAAAACTATCCCCTTTTCCTTTCATTCCTTCATACTCTCATACACGTTCAAGAGTGGACCCAGCAAAAGAAATCAGTCCAAGGAGCAACAAATCAAGGATTACTTTGACTCTTGCTGTGCCCTATTTAATACATTTAAAACCAGTATCTGAAGCACTGTTGGACCTGTTTAGGTCTGTATTCCTTTTGCTCAGCCGTGTGTGTCCATGGCAATGGCACTGCCCATTAGTTCTGTAAATGAATTTAATGTGATGAACTGCAGATACCACATGTCAGAGTGGTAGTAGTCATAATCCATAAACCAAGTGCACTTGTTCTAGTATAAGTATTCCCACTGGCTAATCACAGTTGAATCTTTTTATACTCTTAAATATGTTTGCTATACTTTAAACACTCAGTTTTATCATAATGTTCTCTTTGTAAAGATTGATTTTTCACTTCGATTTTTCCATTCTCTAGGGGTTTTACTCTAAGCTGATGATTCTGAGGAGGTTGCACTGTGTCCATGTGATGAATAATATACTGTGTCCAACAATGAACCAGAAAGAGAATAACATCTGGAGTTCCAGCCTTTGGGAGACGAACTTTTGTGAGTTCAGATCAACACTCATGTTATAAGAACAGCCTTACTCTCAACTGGATTTGAAAGAGACCCAAAGGACTAGATATAAGGAAGAAATTTTTTACTATGCTGGTGGTGAAACACTGGAACAGGTTGCTCAGAAAGGTGGTGGATGCACCATCCCTGGAAACATTCAAGACCAGGTTGGATGGGGCTCTGAGCAACCTGACCTAATTGAACATGTGACTGCTTATTGCATGGGGAGTTGGACTAGATGACCTTTAAAGGTGCCTTCTAACCCGAACTATTTTGTATTTCTATGACCTGACTGGTACGGCTACATCTCACATCTCAGTATTGCAGAGAGACACTTGGAGATCTTGTGAAATTTATTTTTTTCCAACTAATCATATTTTCTTTGCCTTCTGCCTATCCAGTCTTGCTTCTTGGGTAACAGCCCTTGCTTTAGCTCTGGGGATAAGAGAAGGAGGTTAAATTTAGAGGTAGCTGAAAGCAACCTTGCCCCAGCAAAAGATTTTATTAGCTTAGGCAGTGGACTGTGCAGCTGCATCTAGATTGCTTCTGTTACTATACCCGTTTTTCTTAGGCTATCTGAAGTATTTCTATATATCATCACATTGTTCAAAATAGACTTATTTAAAGCAACAGGTGTTGGTGAAGCTTTATTAGATCTCTGAATGCATGAAGATGATCTCATTTTCCCAACAATACAGTACAAATGGAGAGCTATTGCCAGACCTATGTCTAGACTTCCCCTTGGGAGTGAAGCCAACAGGTTGGAAGGCAGACGAATACAAAAATTTTGCTGAAGAATATAATTCTGTTTGAGACAGACGTTAAAATATTCTAATGGTCTCTTAACTCGTGACTACCTGGCAAGCATAAATCCAACCATACAAATGCATGTAAAAGAGAGAGCAACTATTCTGTACCTCATTTTTCTCAGATATCTCATCAAGGGGTGCTTGCCTTTCTCAGATCTAATTTTGTTACTCCTTGGGAGCTGAGGCAAAATATGTTCCTGCTCTAATGACACCGCTGTTCTTTGGAAACCTGTTGTGGTCAATGCAACATCCATCACTTGTTCTAGTTGTCTAGCGTGAATTATTAGGATGTTTCTCTTCTCTGGAGATTCTGCATGATCTCACACTCACCCTAAGACTCCCAGGGCAGCATTTAGATCATAACAGTACAGAAGTTATGTTGATTTCTCTCACACTGGAAAAGCTGTGGCTCACCCCTCTTTCCCCTTCACAGTGGAAAAAACCAGCTTTTCTAAGCTGCTCTCTTCATGCATACAGAGCCTCTCTGGAGCTCTGTACCACAGAAACCCAAATGCTGGATCACTCTCTTCCCCTCAGCTGTCTTATCTTCTGCAGGACAGGTAATACAGACAACAGACTCATGTCTTTTGAAGAGCGCTATATACTTCTAAAACAGCCTTGGGCCTATTTAATTGCAACAATTATACATAAGCACTCATAGAGAAATTTGTCAGCTTCTGCTGACCGGTCCTGCACTGTGAGGAAATACTGCCCATTGTTGTATTTGACATGCCTAACAGAAACTAGAGCCCCTCAGTATCACTAGGCCCAAGCCACACCTGCAAATTTACAGGAAAATACTTACAAGTGGGCAGAGTTCCAGATATCTAGAAGGATATTTAATCCAGAAGTGAGGTTTTATATACTTCCATGTGAAATGCATAGGTAAACTGTTAAACCAATTAGTGAACACTCAGCGTTAGATCTTTTTTTTTTTTTTTTTTTTTTGGTAGAAAACAGATTTTTTGTTGGTAACTCTGGATTCCAGCTTCTGGGCAGCTGTACCCCACTATTCTGGAAAGCAACATGCCAGTGCTCTGCTGCTCACCACACTGCCTGATTAGTTGGAAAGCTATGGGGTAGTCTGTTACAAAGTGAAACTCGTGACTATGATGGTCAAGTAACCATGTCTGGCAGGGCGACAAGCCAGACAAGTGCAATCAATGCTCATTTATTCTTTAGTTTGCTGAGAGGGGTTTTGCTAAGACCTAAAAGACTAAGACTTACTGGAGATACTTGGCACTTTCTGTAAGAAGGTTCAGTAAGGAGAAACAATTTAAAGAAGATGGAAGGCCTGGCACACCACCAGCTGGCTCTCCAAATGCTTTGGGCAGCTGTAAAATGACCACAGGTTCTTACAGAAACCAAATTCCCCAGCCTTTAAAGGACATATTGTTTAAGGATATGTTGTTTGGGTCAAAACCAATAAGCACATCCTTTTTCTTCACCACGACCAAGTGGTGACTATGCACTCAAGTATCTCCCAGGATTCTGGGTCCTCAGTTGTCTGAAATGGGACTTTGAAAAGAGTATGCCATGGCAACCACCTATTCTGAGCAACTTGCCTCTCTATCTGTAGAAAGTGCATGGTGGAGTGAAAGAAGGCTGTGTGCCTGTCTTGCTCATAGATATGCAGCAGTTGATAAGGGCACAAGCAGCAGCGCACAGATGCTTGAAAGCATTCCCAAGCCCATCAGGTGAAACAGCCAGTGGGAGCAGAAGATTAAATAATAAGTATAATATGCTTTAACGGCTTATTAAATTAGTAGTTATACATAGAAAAACATAAAACAAAACCAAAAGTTCAAGATACAACCCTTTATGGTGAATACTATTTACAAGGTGGAAAAAAATGAGTAAGAGGAATGAACACAGTGAAATAATGCTATCCAGATGCTGTCTCCCTAGGCACAGCAATGAGTTTAGTGCTGGATTTTTATTGAAAATACACATACATACTTTCATCCCAAGGGAACTTCTAACTCAACGAAAATACAGATTATTGCTTCTCTCCCAATTTCTAGTGCTTTGAGCAATAAAGATTGCTAATAAAGCCAGTGCAGTTCCTTTGGCTCTTTCAGTCTGACCTTGGCATTGAGAGACAGTAAAATTTTAAGTGCTAGCTTTTGCATTTTTATTTCAAGCAAGCAAGTCATCAAATTTACTGTCTCCCGTACAATTTATGGCTGAAATAGTTTTTGCTGTCAGGGAAAGAAAACATCCAGACCACGCAGCATAAGATCAGAACTCCTTTACTTAACTGAGTAGCACAGAGAAGAACTAAAGTGATTCACTGCAGCAGAACACTGTAAATGTATCAGGATGTAATCTCCTGTCTCCCCATACCAGAGAGGTATCTGAAGTGTTACAGATCCAGTTTATCTCTGCTATCCCTCATTCAAGCTCTTGCATTAGACAAGCAGACAACACCTAACTCTTCACTCAGACATAATCACAAATTAATACAAAGTCTTACTTCTGGTTTTATCTTCCAGCACCTGGGAATGTGAAAGCTCTCTATACAGTAGTGACCTGTGGGATTCCTTATTCAAAGCTAGCTTTAGCAAACTCCATCATTTATGTTTCAGAGTACTGCTCAGACCTCCTCTTTCTGTGGTATTGCTCAAATCTGCTCAGTGTTCTTCTGCGACATGAAGATACCCCAAGACCCTGGCCTCTGTGCCTAAAATGACAGCTCTCCAAAAGAAGAGCATGGTGGGAAAGGGTAAATCCATAGTTTTATTCCTGTTTCCATGGTGACCAGTAGTAGTAGTTGAGGTATTGCTTGCTCCACCTGGTGAGATTTCACTTTTCCTAGTGACTTTACTAGTAGAGAACAAACAGGAACATCTTAAGCCACCCTGAATAGACACGTTTGAGTTTTAGGGGTATCTCATTCGAGTTTTACGAGGGGGTATAGTAACTGCCATCTTTAACTTCCTCTAGTATAAATGTGGGGACTGCTCTCTCTGCTGATCTATCCTCTCTAAGGGGAAGAAGAATTTAACCTTCAGGACTTGTTCAAAGCCCCCTGGAATTTCTTGAATTGTAGACCTTTGTTTTCTTCTTTTTTTTTTTTCTTTTTTTTTATTTTTTTTTGCTTCTTTTCTCTTTTCCTTTCCCCTTTCCTTTCCTTTCCTTTCCTTCCTTTTCCCTTTCCCTTTCCTTCCCTTTCCTTCCTTTTCCTTCCTTTTCCTTCCCTTTCCTTCCCTTTCCTTCCCTTTCCTTCCCTTTCCCTTTCCTTTTCCCTTTCCCTTTCCCTTTCCCTTTCCCTTTCCCTTTCCCTTTCCCTTTCCCTTCCTTTCCTTTCCTTTCCTTTTTCTTCTCAATAGTGTTTCTTAAGGTTTAGGGTCTTTTTTTCCAGGCTAAAATCTATATAGATACATATATGTACGTGTATAAACATATGCACACACACACACGCGGAGTACTTAAAGGCAGATGTGTTTCTGGCAGCACTGAGCAGCAGACCTATGAATACTGATATGAAAGAGGCATAGAGATCCTTTCCTTGCTGGAACCTGTCTACAGCACAATTAGGGGTTTAGGGACTTTCTGAAGTGGAGGCTACATTCAGATTTCTTTTTTCTTATTTTCCCTTCATGCCCTCCTTAGGAATAGTGAATTTCCACCTTACCATCAAGCTGAGCAGGCAACGTTTAAGCTGTACACACCGATGACTTACTGTGGTAAGTAACACTGTCATTCATCTGCTTCAGTGTTTGCCCTGGTTCCATTTTAGAAACTAATTTGAGATATGCTGTCTTGAACAGTTAATTAAATCTGGGAGGCCATGCAATTTGCCCAGCAACATTTTAGAAGGTCTGTTAGCACTGGTTGTTGAGGGAATAAGCGTCTTTATAGTACATAAAGCAGAGATGAAGTCAGAAGTAATCCAAGGTCCCTGGCGTATTACAGCACTATTTATTGGATCAGCAAACAGATATCAATAACTCATTCTGCAAAAGATAGCTGGGTAATGATCACATTTTTCTCAAAATTGGGAGAGGGATGTGTACCTTTGCCTGGGTAACAGAACTGTTATCTCTGTACCAGAAACACAAAACAGGGGGGAAGCAGGGCAATGTTAGGGTTCATTTCATGGACCCACTTTGAGAAACTGGGATTTCTCTCCCACTACAATCCTGATAATTTCTTTATTTCAATGGTCATTGTAATGTCCTTCCACAGAAATGAGGAAGAGAGAGGAAAACTAATGCTTTCTTCTCAGAGTTACCTACTGCTTATGCTTCTTGCATGACTTCCTACTGAAATTAGATGAAACTTGAAGATTGATGGAGACTGTCAGTAGTAGCAGAGGTCTCTGCACTTGGAGGATGTGCTTTTTTGACAGCTGTGATTCCCCCTTCTTTGCAACCAGGACTTCTATCTTTAGAGGGGTGCTTTGGCAAATTGTTGAGAAAGATTTTCAGGTGTAACCTAGTCCAGAACTTTCAAAACTGATAAAAGAGTGGGTTTCTCTTCTCATGTGTGGACAACCTTCCTTATAACAATGAGCTGATGCATGGAGATACTTTCAAATCAAACACCTTTAGTAAAAGAAATCTAAGCTAATTTTGAACTCGCAGACACACTTTTTCCCTAACACTTGTGAGACATGGATTTCATTTGCACATTACATACTTGGAGAAAAAGTCTTCACTAGCAGTCTTCCACTATGATGTTAGAAAAATGATTTAAAAAAACCCCTTGAATAAAAATTGCCACTTTAAATCAGCTACTCACTGGTAATTAAATTAAATAAATCAAAATAAATGCAAAAATAAAACTAAACCTCTCTGTTTGGTAAGAATAAAAATACCCTACAAATATTTTTGCACATCTGAACAGGGAAAGTGTTATATTTGATTGAAACAAAAGAAAGCACATCACCAGTCTGCAGGATGCAGAAAGCTGAACCATTATAGCTGAACCACTTGAGAGAATCTCACATATTCAGTACAGTGGCTCAGCGGGATATGTTGCTAGTCCTACCTTGAAAGATAGCTCTATGAAGCCAAGAGTTGTTTAATCTCCTTTCCCAGAAGTCCATCACATTACAAGGCTTCAAGAAGGTCTTCCATGCTACGCTTCAGCCAGCATCGGTGTACGTGGCATCTATACAGTGGGATTTTTGGCTCTGTTCGTAGGCAAGAGAGAAGGGGAGAACATAAGCTCCCCTGTAGCTTTCTAGATCTAATTTGTGAAAATACAAAGATGCAAGAAAGTACATTTTCAAATCAAATATCCAGGTTTGACACTTAGCTATTCCTGTGTCCCAGCCCTGATAACAGCAGGAATATTAATGTTTCTTTCGACTATGAATTGCTGTGCCTGATTTCAGAGCTTGGATTTCAGGACTTGGATGCTTTCTCTGGGGAAGCTATCTATATATTTGCACCTTATGTGCTGTGAAATATATTATTTAAGCAGTTTATGTAGGAAGTGCTATTATTAAGGAGTGTAGTCTTTCATCAGGATTTTAATATTCAACACAATAGACAACATGTACGCATCCTTGTTAGTCCTATTCCACCACCAGGAAAGCAAACCAGATATTTATATTTAGGAAAAGCTGGCCCTGAATATTCACTTGAATGTTCAAGTATGAACATTGATAGCTCTGTATCCACAGTGCTCTTCTGTATTTCCCTTTTATCTTTATTGATATTGGTGTTAAATGGGTGGTTTGGGGATATTGAAACTGCAGAACTAATTCATTACAGTGACTTCCTACCTCAGGCAGCAGCAGCTTGAATTTAAGGCAATTCTCCCCTCCTCCGAAGCAAAATGCATACATGAAATCAGATCAATGTCCACCACTCCCATTTACAATAATTCATTTAGTTACATTAATAAGAGCTATCTATTCGATTTGTCAAATTGCATTACAGAGCCTGCTGGAGCTGACAGGAATTATCTTGTCTACTGCCCTAGTGCCTGGCTGCCAAATCAGGGGGGTGGAGGTTAATATCAGTTTTGCCATGGCTCATTTACTCTTGCTGTGCTGGTTTATTCCATTTAGCTCTAAGTAGGATGAAGGGGGATAAACTGCATCCAATTTGCTCTGTACTTGGTATAGTCTTCAGCCCTGTAATGACTTAAGAGCTACATGTACAAGTAGCAGAGCCACAGTGAACTCCTTCAGGTCATGAACTCAGTCAGAATAGCTACTTCTAATTTGTATGCTGGACTTTTGCCTAGTTTTTGTGAAAACAGCTCCCACAGTTGTTAGTCAGTGATAGGTCTTCAGCTGGAGCACACGATTGAAATGGTCATAAAAGGAGTTTGAAAGCTAAAAACCTAGGAAAGACTGGTGTGGAAAAAATAAGAATACATCTACATGCAATGTTGCTGGTAATTTAAGAAGTCACCAAGAAATCAGCTGGAGGAACAGAGACAACAGCACTACTGTAAAACAACACTTTTGTTCTCTTGGTACTTTTTCTCTCTGAAATGCATGTTTGTGCCCACAGTGGTGTCCACGTGCCCATTTGGTAGATTGCCCACTCCCATGTTTTGTTTTGGTTTTTTACCTTTTTTTTTTTTTTTTAATCATCTGACTTGGTTCTCTTTGTAGACAGAGCAAACTTTGCCATTACCATACAACCCACAGCAATATTGTGAAAATTACAGTATGTTTTAACTCTTTTAGTCTTTTGTCTTTTAGTGCAAGACGACCATACCTGCGAACTATAGCCTAGCCATCTCTACAGTGTTGCTGCATCACCTAGCATAAAACTGGAAAGCCAGTGACTATCTGCTTGCTTCTATGTGCCTGCAGTGCCTGTGAGATGCTGACTGTATGGAGATCTAGCAAGGGTATGAGACACCTGCTTTTTCGGCTGATGGCAGACCTCAAGGAAGGTAGGTATCAAGCAGTGAGGCTGAGCAATGGTGAGATGCTGAACTGAGGCTTTACTGTGATAAATGGCCAGCAGACAGCAAGACAACGTGTAGCATGAAAATAAAAGAATTCTGATTTCTGAATACTGAGCTGTGGGTCTGTTCTTTATCTATAGATAAGGGATGCTGAAGGAGAAAAAGAGCCAGGCACACACTTAGGCTACAATTTTATAGACGTATTTTGTTCAGTTCATATTTCTTTCCTTAATGCATAGCAGCTTGGGCAAACGCGACCCCCCTTTCTTGTGCTGGCCTAAAGGCTACACACAGCTGGGATTTTGCATTGAAGCCCCGTGACCATTACCTGTTTTCTGTAGGAGGCAGTCTTCCCTTTCTCAAGGCCAGTTACTAGGAAAAAAAGATTCCTTCCCCCACATCTCAATTTAAAAATTACCAAGGCTTAATGCACCACCCTGAACATCTCATGGAGTGAGTGAATCATCAAGTCCCTGGACTGCTGAGCAGAAATGAAAAAGAAAACAAAACCAACTCACGTCATACAGGCTAAACTGACCCTTGGAGAAACTACTGTCCATATTGAAAGATACTTAGCAGGATGCTCACAGAACAAGCTTTAAGACATATCTCATTTGTGAGGATAACTGGATTTGTAAAGAGAACTTGAAGACACTTGAAATATTCCAGATTAACAGTTTTCGTCACAAACGTATACTGAGTTGATTAACAGAGAGGCACACATGCAGATTTTTAGCATTATATGTTCAAGGGTTTATAAATACTTCCCAGAAGCCAATAAAAAAAAGAATAAATCTTTGTTTAGTATGTTTTCTTCCACAGAAAGAATTAAGATCCAAGATGATAATATTGTGCATTTATAGGGTTTGAGAGGTAACAAAAAGTCAGTGGTTTAGTGGATGTTGTATTTCTGACCAGGCATGATTAAATTTTGCAAACCAAACACTACCCACTTGCTTAGCTGCTGCAGAAGCATGCAAGATTTCTAAAAGCCGTATTTGCAGCTGAAGACTAAGTGGGATAAACAACTGCCAAAGAAGTAGAAAGCCTACTTTGTTTGAAGCATTTGCATTCTCATCTTTTACAGGAATGACTAGAAAACAAAATGTTGCTTTAGGTTCATATAACCTCTGCCTTGCTCAGCCTTGCTTTGGTGCATGTTGCATTTTGTGATAGCAAACATGATGAGCTTAGCTGGATGCTAAGCCTGAAGAGAAACATAACCACATGATTCCTCTACCATTCTCGTTGTCTGTCCCCAGGCAGGTATTCAAGTTTAAGAAGAGATGAGCTCATTAAGATTTCTGCTTCTTAAAAGCCCCTCAGGGAGACATTTGTCTGTTTCCCATTCTGTATTTAAAGTCTGTAACTGCAAAAATGTGTTGCGATGTCCTCATTCAGCTATCAGCATAGTATCAATACCTTGGATTTATAACACACATATCTCCCCATGGGTGGTTAATGTTGGTTAATGAATCATCTTTAGAAATCAAACAAATAATTACTGATCTTCTAACAATAAAACCACTTATGGTTGCATGACAGTTTATTTGCTTTAACAAAATTGCTCTTTTAGTTGTCTACTGGTAAAATTTGTTTGCAAGCCAAGGTCTTGCTGAGTCTACTGTTCGCATGTGCAGATCACCCATGAATAGCAGTTGTAAGGAGGGTTGGAGAGTGGCTTAGAAAAACGGATCCATGAGAATAAAATAACCAAAATCAGAAACCATCTTGGAAAATGCCTGCAACGCAAGGATTTGAGAGTAAACTTTTTAGGAGGAAAAAAAAAAATAAAAGCTTTTGGTCGCAATAGAAGCTCTGGACACAATTCTGCTATAGTTTCAAAATAGTGCACAAGACATATAAATGCCAAGTATATTTGTCTCATGGTATTGCACTTTGATAATTAAACTGCTTGGTTAGTGCAGTCTCCTGTGTCAGATGATATTTTCAGGTGGAGATTATACATTTTCCTAAGAAATGTAAACAGAAAACTAACTTGAAAAAAACCCCCAACTTTATACAAGAAGCATTCCAATCTTCCTATTATTAATAGCACAGTATATGTCCAGGACTTTCAATGTTAAGGGATTTGAAAGCAGAAAAAAGGCATGTGAAAGCATCTTACCATGGACTTTGAACAAAACAGCTATTTAAAATGAGCAATAAATCCGGGCTTGTAGATCGCGAGAACATGTAGATACATGCATCTGTAATAAAGGAGGTTATGAGAGTGTAACTTTTCCCTTGGATGTGAGTGAAGCACTTAGCTAGCATTAAAATGGTCATCTCCAAGTTTCAGGCAGCTTACCTTTGCTCCCTACAGTACTGGCCTGTGGGAAGGTACCTCTAATAATATCCATTGATGGAGAAACATAAGATGCAGTATTTACATGAACAGAAAACAAGGGCCTCAAGTATGTGTGACAAATAAAAACTTTTTTATGCAACATACCAACCCACATCTAGAACTCAATTCCTGATGCCACAGGTCCTCAGTACTATGATTTGTAGTTCTGGAAGTGCCCTTCAGAGCATCTCCTTTGTCAAACTTTCTAGCAGTTTGCCTTTGCAGCTCTGCCTGAGGTGAGCTAATGAATTCATTTTGTCCCATTTTGCATGATAAATAGGTTTTTTGAAACAGAGCTGTACTGTTCATATTGCTCTCTGTCCTATTGTAGTGACTCAGAAGCCTTTTTTCAGACCTGTAATAAATCTCTGTAAGAGCTGTCTAAATGGCAGAGTATATAAAGTAGGATGGAATTATAAATTGCTTTATTTCTTCTGTGTAGTGATGTTGGGCATTGTCTCAACAACTTGCACGGTCTTGCTAGTGCTTTAAGAAAATCAGATTTTAAATATTTGTCCAACTTGAGCTAACAATCCGTTTGTGTTGCCTGCTGAGAAATAGACTTGCGTGTGTCTAAGTGGTGTAGCAGGTCGCTATTTCCCATTGGACTCTAGGTGCTTTGTTCTGCTGCTCAGTCCTGTTTTCCAGCTCAGGGGACTGAGTACCTGTAAAACAACTTGTCTGACTATTAAAGACTGAGGCATTGAAGAAGGCATTGAGTACCGCATCCTTTTACTCATCCTTTGTCACTCTGTTTCCCCAGCATCCAATAAAGGATGGAGATTCTCCTTAGCCTTCCTTTTTTTGATAATGCATTTATAGAAACATTTTTGATTGTCTTTTATGGCAGCAAACTGATTAAGTTCTAGTTGGGTTTTGTCCCTTCTAATTTTCTCCCTGCATAACCTCATGACATCCTCGTAGTCCTCCTGAGTGGCCTGCCGCCTCTTACAAAGGTCATAAACTCTCTTTTTTCCTAGAGTTCCAGCCAAAGCTCTCTGTTCAGCCAGACCGGTCTTCCCCACCGGCTCATCTTTCTGCACATAGGGACAGTGACAGCCTGCTCCTGTACCCTTAGATTTCCTTCTTGAAGAAGGTCCAGCCATCCTGGACTCTTTTGCCCTTCAGGACTGCTTCTCAAGGAATGTTGTCAACCAGTCTCCTAAACAGGCCAATATCTGCCTTCTGGAAGTTTTGCTGACCCTCTCCTTTCTTCAGTGACAATTTCAAGTGCCCCTGATTTGCTCAGAATTATTTTGGAATTGTTTTACAGAAACAAGATTAACTTAGACCTGCCTGAGATGTTAGGGTTTGCCAGAGCTCATTAATATTAGTATGGTCAGACAAAAGCACTGCAGAAACTAAACTAACCCTCCTCAAACCCCTTTACAGACTGCGGGTGGCAGCAACGTAATTTGCCAGTCATTTCAAGTAATTGTTGAGAGGAACCAATATGCATCAGGAAATTTTATTTATTGGAAGCAAGACCTTCAGCATCTAATATTTTTCATTTTCCCCTGCACTGACCTTGCATTGGAGATTTTGACTGTGACAAGATCAGAATTGATGGTGGTGATTTGCACTTCATTCTCCCTCTTGATTTCACTTTGATGTCTATACAAAATGATTGACTTACTTGCAAAGTATTTCTTCTTTGGTTGGGTCTTGGAGAGTAAAGACATAATCACTCTCTGGTATGTTTTGCACGAAGTTTTTGTTCTAATAGCTTTTGCTCTGAGGAGAATATCTGTGTATCATCCATATTATTTTGGAGGAAAAGGATTGCAGTAATGTAACAAAATATTTTAATTGTGTGTATATTTACACACAGTATGCTTACTATGGAATTCCTGACAGTTGTTGGGAAGGTATTGCTGATATTTCACTTACACTTATTGCTCTTTGGATAAGTTGAAAAACCTGCAAGACATGGAACTACAGCATGAGAAGCCTATGAATTTGTGAAGCTTGTGAAGTTTATGAATTTTTGTTCTGTTATTATGAGCCAATATATTTCAAATATTCCATGTTTCAAGTCTTTTAAAAATACCTTAAAATATATGTGGGTTCAAACTGTTCTAATTAAGTTCTTTATCTATGTATTTACAAGCTTATGTATAAGTATGCAATTTACCATTGCACTGTTCTCAGAACTGCTTCAGTGTTCTAGACAGCCATCCATGTGCAAAACTCAAGCCGAGGTCTACAAAGAGAAGACATTCAGTCTTAGCCAGTTGGGTAACTAATCTGGGAACCATGTGAAAAATGCTATTGTATTTGGGGTTTGAGTTTTGTTTTGTTTTGCTGTTTGGTTACCTACATGCATATGAAAAACCCTATTAACATTAAAGTTATGCACTACAAAAGGCAAGGAAAAGTTGTTTTCTAACACAAGATTAGTATTAACTTATAATACTGGCAACATATGTTTGACAGGCTGACTAGGGCATGTGCTGTTACTTCAGGTTTTTTTTAATAATTGGATTCAAAGAGACATCTGAGTATTTGCAAGACAGAACAGTTCTTTCTTCTGAAAGTGCCAGCCACGGAACTCAAATATCTACCAGATCAGGTGTACACAGTAAACCCCTAAGTCTTAGATAATGAAAGCACAGATAAATTATAAAAGCAATAGCACAGACCTTAAAAACAGCCTGGAGAAACTAACAACTACAAAGTTCATTACCTGCTAATCCCGCAGGATTCACATTTCATTAAAGAAGGGATCATTTCGGGCATTGAGGCAGAGCACTGAATTTGTAAGCTTCTGAGATGTTTCTAATTTCCCTGTCAAATACAGGAATGCTGGAAAAAAGCAGCTCATGTGAAATGAAATGCCTCTTTAAGCAATAATATTATCATAATCAATTAGCAATTGCCAATTTAGTGGTCAACACTGTGCGAAATACAGCGTTTGGAAGAAAGTGTCTTTGCACAGTGTCCTGGGTTCAGCATGACAGTTTTATGAATCCTCTACTACAGGAAATACTTCTGCACATTGAATTGTAAACACCACATTGCATTCACAAGGTTATATAAAACCTGCCAGACATTACTCAGAACAAGTGAGAGCCAAAGAACAGCCAGCTTTCAAATTAATATCGCTAATAGTATTGTACTGGGGAAATGGCGGTCGAAGCAGAAGGTTAGGGATGTATTTATTACTTCTATTATTATTTATATTACAGCAGCATGTAGGTATTCCAGACAAATTTAGGTCTCCTTAGGCACATTGCAGACACACAGGAAGAGATGTTGTCTTAGAGAGCTTAGATCAAAACAAGATAGACAAGATGAGGAAAAGCAA
Source organism: Psittacula echo (assembly GCF_963264785.1). Taxonomy (NCBI): domain Eukaryota; kingdom Metazoa; phylum Chordata; class Aves; order Psittaciformes; family Psittacidae; genus Psittacula; species Psittacula echo. The sequence goes on along the minus strand of NC_137736.1, from coordinate 63,379,858 downwards.
AAGCAAAGAGAGATACGCTGACTTACTTATGGCCAGGCGACAAGTGGGTGATTGGAGGACAAATGGGGTCTGTTCCACTTGCTCTCCACCACCTTCATCTGCTCCCGCTCCGGCTGCCTGCCCAGCTGGCCTGAACCAGAAGAGTGGCATCAAAGCTCCATTTTGTATAAGTGCCCAAGATGGTCTAAGACACCCAATAGACAGTTTTCGACAGATCTGCCACCTGTCCTGTTCGCTGATGCTGGAAACAATGATATTCCTTTCCTTGTTCCACTGTTCTTGTTAGGTCTATAAGACAGGGTGATTAAGAGGCATGATGCCTAAGCTGGCATTTGTTATTGTATTTTTAAAAGCAGAAATATAAGCTGAACCTCAGAAGTTGCGTGTTTGCTTGCCTGTAAGAATGCTTGCCTTTGTCTTGCTGTTTTATCCCTTATAGGTTTGGATATGTTCTCTTTGTTGGGTGTATGTGAATAACTCTCCAGAACAGGGGCTATGTGTCCCTATATATTTGTGCTGTTCTTCAGCACAATGAAACTACAGCCATTTGGTCTCTGCAATAATTGTAAAAAAACAACACAAAAGCATAAGGAAATATATTTTCCCTGCCCATGGCAGGGGGGTTGGATCTAGATGATCTTAAGGTCCTTTCCAACCCTAACTATTCTATGATTCTATATAAGGACAATGAGACAAAAACATTAGAACAATTGCCTGTGGCAAGTCTTCGCTATGGCAGAACAAAAAAATACGCATGATCCAAACCCTTTCATTATGTCCTGTCCTTAGTGACAGCTTGGGAGGTCAAAGATGGGACAGAAACAGTGTGAAGACTTTAAAGAAGTCATATGCTTTCAAGGCCTACAGCAGCCTGTTATAATGCATCTTCTTATGCAATCCAGATGATACCACCACCGTGAGTGCTCTTCCTTGTCACAGAACCTCAGTTTCAGCTGCATATATGTGACCTGGTGGACCTGTATTTAGAAAAGCAACTTCCTGATGCCTTAATGACTGTAAATTACAAGTACTCTGCTACCTATCTAGAAGTTTAGTACCCATCCATTCAAGATATTTACATGCAGGCCACTGCTGGCTACTGCATAGGTGAGATAGGATGCAGGACAAACACATGTAATGTATCCATTCCCATCTTTATTTGTTGGAAGTGCCTTGATTTAGAAATAAAAGTTATCTCATTATTAATGGTTACCATTACCCTTGCTCAAGGTCTCCACATATACATATAGTTCAGTAAGGCACAATATTTTTTGTTTGCTCTTGGTATAGGCATTCATTACCCTACAATGTTCTGCGAGACTGAAAACCATCCCAGACCATGCATTTCAAACGGGTTGGTAAATTAAATGTTTTGCACTGATAGTATCTGTCACAATGGCTTATTGTGTGATTAACAAGAATCTATTATTAATGTGACTTTTATTTTTGAATATTCAATTACAGTTTGTATCTCTTTAACTGCATACGCAGTATTTGTTTCCAGGACTACTCTGGGCTACACTGACAGCAGAGACAGGACCATTAGCTTTCATTACTAAACTGAGTAATGGAAACATTCAGCATTGTCCTGGTATTGCTATTCAGTGTCATATTGCCAAATGCCTGTTTTTTCTGACATTTTTGCTCGTAACTGCAGATAGTGTAATTGCTATGAGACCTCTGCATACTTTTGTGTGCTTATTTATAAATGAAAATGTTGTGAAATAAATCTTTTCATTGACAGTTTCTCTAGCCTCATTAAAAACCTTTTCAATATTCCTTAGGCTGGAAAGCAACATAAATCTGCAGGAGATTTTGAGAGGGAAACGGGTGAGAGATGCAACTGTAAATGCTTTACGAGGTTAAGTAGAAGGGAATGATATAAGAAATCCCTCAGACAAAGCCATTCTTTCTGAGCATAGGGGCTACAAGACTTATCTTGTTTTTGGTTTTGCCTTGCTAATGGTGCATGAATTTTTCTCACAGTGTATCTGAATAGAAATGGCTTATGAGTGAAAATTAATTATAAAAAGGCAGTGAAAATATCCCAAGTTTTGATGCAAGTATTCAGGCAAGATGAGTTAAGCATACATTGTAGTCAGTTCACTGGGCACAGGACTGAATTGTTTGTACAGCCCAGATTTTCTGAAGTTTTTATTTCTGCTTTGAAGTAGCTTAGGCAGATTTAGTATTTAAGGAACTAATGTTCAACTCTTTTTAAAAATGAGGTGCCTTTAAAATGGTAGCATTGAAATCCTGTGAGAGGTCCAGTTCAGGAATGAAGGCTCCAATTTTCCTTTTAGGAAGGAAATAAGCTCCTTATGAAAATATATCTTATCTATTTTCTTATTCAACTATTATATTATGCTGCTAAAAAGACATTTCCATTATGTTATAAGCAATTTTGGTCAAGTGAAATCCTTGAGGACACTTCATCAGAGGTAAAAATAATTGATTTTTGACTGATGGAAAATATAAAGTTGTTTTTCAGACCTAAAACTGGTAACTGTTGGACAATACGGACTTACTACGTGGAGAGCTGCTATAGTGAGTCCATAAATATCAGAAACTGTGCAAATCTCATACTAATTTATGCAGTACAGAAATACCAATCAGCCTTTGGCAGTAACCACTACAACATCTCTGGATAATTCGGTTTTTAACTCGTAGGGTTCAAATTTTTCTTCTTTTCTCTTCCGAGGAAAGTGTTTCTACAACTTTTGCCTCCACATGGCCAGCTGATGCTGCTCGACAGTGTGTTTCACATGTGTGATACCAGGAAGGTATCATCATGGTCTCATGGCTACAATTCAGAGGCTCTATAAGATGGCTTTCCAAATGTTTGCATTTTTACTGGCAGTTGTCTTGACAATACTTGGAGTGAAAAAAAAAGTCTCCTATCTGAATTAGGACCCATAGTTATTTTTCTGTCTTGTTACCAAGCCAGAACCTGGTGTTCTCTGTAGCTCTATACAGGTGGAATAATTCATTTTAATAGCCTACCATAAAACTTTAGGAATAGAAGTTGTCCTTTGTAGGTTGGCTGTCTTATCTAGTTACTGAAATTTATCACTAATCTGCAATTGGTATGTAGTTTTGAGAGAACAATGAAAGTGTACATTTAACAATATCCCACAGAACTGGTAATTCATATAAAAAACATCATCTCATTACTTTCCTGATGAGCACGAAACAAGAATGAAGCAAAACTTGCTAGTTCGTTGCTTTGCTGGAACATAGTATTTTTTCACAGTCACATAGAATAATAAAGTTTACACAGCTGTCTGATATACTAGCCCTGAATAATTATATTGCCTCTAGTACTTAGTTTACTTCTCTGTTATACTTCTATCACCTCATCTTTGTGTGTAAGAAACAAACTGTAGAGGCTAGAAATCTTTTTTACTGCTAACTACTTATATTCTTCTTACATGCTGAGCACCTATGCTTACACTTTGTGTGATGACAACAGTAGCTGTTGATCACTACTGAAGTGGAAAAACTGCACTGTGGGGGAAGGCAAAATAAAGTACTTTGGATTTCAGAGGTGCTGGTATATGGGAGAGAAAAAAAGGAAACCTTAAAATTTGTTAAAAGAATGGCTTGTGGAACTGCTCAGTATAGCATGCAATTGAACCCAGCAGAACTTCACTGCTTTTTCTGAGATTCTTTGGGATGGTATGATATTTTAAAGATGTCTCTCTCCTATTATTGACAGACTGTTGGTATGTAGGCTATATGCAAGCTCATATGCAGACAACCCACTGTGGTGCCGAGAACAGACTTAATCAGTATACTTGACCATACACCAAAACAATGGAAGTGCCAAAGGAGGGAGAGGCAAAGGCAAGACCTAGAGGATGGTGAGCAGCAGGCACCTTTTCATTTCTCTCACCATGGCAATGATCCTACCCATCCTCAAAGAAGGACAAGCTTTTCACAGACATGGCTCTGCAGCCAGGTTATTCACATAGATAACATAAAGTGGGCATCTCTGTCATCAGTATATCATCAATGAAAGATAATATGTGTTTTATGTAATCACAAGATAACTGAAGCTGCCCCAGTTACCCATCAGTTTGGGAGCATCTTTCCCTTTAAGTCCTTCTGAAAATTATTTCCAATGCTTTGATGGATGTGAACTGCTGAGTAGCACAAAGCACAGCAATCTACTCTCTGCTATTGATACGTAGATAATAACTATATTCCATTAGTAAATTGACAGGATATATTCAATTCCTTTTGCTTGCAGTGAAATTCATTAGTAGCTTGGCAAAAAAAATGGCCTTGTCATTTCCAAATTTCATAAAAGAATTTTAGTGCTTGAGTCATAACCAGAGAAAACTCTCACTTGGAAGAATTAACAAGTGGCTAAGAATTTATTACTGTCATTTTACATTAAAGGACACCACTTAAATTTACTTCAAGTGTGCTTAGGCTTCTAGGATGATGCGCGTTAGGATAAGGAGCAACATGGGATGTTGGACTACAACACACCCTACAACATGTTCTTTTATTCACAGGATCTATTTTAGCACAATTTTTGCTTTTTGTCGACAGTATTCCAACTATTTCAGAAATTCAATCATGTGATGAGGAATTTGCTTTTAATTCTCATTCCAAATCTATTCTGTGGTATTTTATATCCATTTAAATTAATATATTTTCAGCTTAAATATGTCCTCTTACTGCTCTTTGTATATGAAGACAATCTAATCACTCTCAGCTTTCAGTCCAAGGTTGTTTTCTATCACCAGACATTTTGCAATGCTGTATTTATGTTCTAAGTACAAAATTGAAATAGCACCCTTTCTTTTCTGTGCGTTGTCTGTTTGAGAAAGGAATCTATTGCCCACAGGACTAAAACTACTAATTTTCCGCCAATATAAAGCCTTTTTTTCCTGATCTCTGTCAGATTTCAAATGTTTACATGTTCCTGCAGTTTGAAGTAGTGTTTCTTTCACTAATAATATTGAAAGTGTGTCTGTCCATATTCTTTAAACCTACATAATCCAGCATATAACAGCAGAAAATGCTCTTTTCAAATTCTTTTCCATCTAAAAAGAGCTATTCTGTCATCTTTGCCCTATCCTGTATGAGAGGTTTTCATATCTTGCTTCAATAGTGCTGGTTATTCTACCTCATTACCCAGGTTTCCTACATTAGTCCACAAACAACTTAATTGTTTCCTTCTCCCCTTAAAATTTTTTCCTAAATCAGTTAAATATAGTCAACCTCATGAAATCTTTAATCCACAGAAGTACTTTCTTTTTAACCCCTACTACCCTATTCTCTAGCATAGCCTTATGCCTGACTACAACCTCATTTACATTGGTTTCCACCTGATATTTATTAACACCAATTATGGAGATAGCATGTGTCTCTCCCAGTCACAACACATCCCTTGCAGCCTAGACTGATGTTTTCCTTTATCTTTTTTTGTAGTCTTGGTCACAGAACGTCAGTGCTTCAGACTGGTGTAAACCCTCCCCTGAGAACTGAGTTTCTTCAAACGCTTTCTTAAGGTTAAATGTCCCAAAGTCCACCTCCTAGCACTAACTCCTCAGCTATGGGTTTGCTGTGATCATATTTATGGCTTTAACTTCCTTCATAAAGGACAACGGAAAGGAGGGGCCACATCTCACCAGTGTTTAAACATCTTTCATTTTTAGGGTGATGAGGCCCTGGCACAGGTTGCCCAGAGAAGCTGGGGCTGCCCTGTCCCTGGCAGTGTTCAAGAGGCTAGGTTGGACGGGGCTTTGAGCAACCTGGTCTAATGGAAGGTGTCCCTGTCCATGGCAGGGGGTTGGAACTAAATGACATTTAAGGCCGCTTCCCACATAAACCATTCCGTGATCAAACTCCCAAATACCAAGAGACCTAAGTGTTATTGCCTCAAGGAAATGTCTATGCTATTTAATACTATTTGAAAATCCCAGCTTGTGCTTCACTCCATGAGTGAGCACCTCAGTGCTCTAGAAAACAAGCCAGTGTGTCTTATTTTCCCCTTACATCAGCGGACAGTATTGTCTGGGACTGTAGCCATGGTGGCCCCACTGATCCCCTGGGTGAAGACCAGCTCCCGCTCTGCTGGGGACATCTCATCTCTGTGGGGCTATGCCTGCAACACAAAACTTCAGGTGGTGCTGAGTGGTAATAAAATAAACATCTTTATTTTTAATAGATGGACAAAACAGACCCAAAACCAGACAACTGTTTTTTTTGGTTTTTGTTTTTTCTTTTTTTTTTTCTGAATTGTATGGGCACTATTGAACACAATACAAATGAAGTTAAACCATATATATCTCTATTACATTTCCTATCTGTTTTGTTAGGTATAACCTTAATATAACATTTCTAACACAGACAAAAATATACTTTTTTTTTTTTAACAACAGCCACAAACACTGCCCTGATTAATAGTAGACTTACAATAACTTACTGCACATGGAACTTGATCAAATATGCTTGAAGGGCAGAACGAAAAATGAATAACATTTTTTTTCCTACGATATTTACATTTGAAATTCTAAATTGTTGTACTATATGAAAATAAAAGACTAAATATGACTTTTACTTCATTTGATCCACTTAATGTTTACATTCATTTCAGGTTCACAAAAGTATGTTTTATTTATAATACATATAGCATCCCTTTTGGACAAATATAATGAAATCTTAACTTTTTTTGACATCTCAGCTATGTTCTTAAGCTTGATTTTATGAACACATCTCATGCAAAGGAGTTAAAAAACCCTGTCAAATAAGTGCTATTCACAAATGTTAAAATGTGAAACTAAAATGTATGATCGTGACATGAATATTTTATCTAGAAATTATAGGCTCAGAAACAATAACCTCAGTGTCTGAAGTGTTTGCTTCACTGACTGTAGATCCAATTTATGGCACAGTACTACTGTCTACAGATTGCACAAGTGGAGAAGGAGCATCTGATGATTCCCATGAAAATAGTCTATTCAAAGAACTACATCCCGTTGGCATTTTTACTTCTGCGTCTTTTTTTTGCCTTTCTTCTTCCCCAGCCATCAATCATAGATATGGCCTTTAGTTACATGAACAGCTTTGTATAAATTTAATGGAAGGATAGCTGAACTAAGGCAATTCTAAATAGACTTTGCACAGGGCTGTTCGGTTTGGCTTTTGGAGTCAACTTGTCCACCACCCAACCACAGCAGGAGTTGCTGGAATCATGCAAAGACACACGCAAAGACTTGGTATGTGGAAAGCAGAGTTATGGTCACACAATGAACAGTATTCTGTGTTACTCCTCTCCTTTGCATGATAAAGCTTCCATGGTGTGCTAAGTGCAAAAGTACTATAACCTTTCCATCTTCTCAGGCAGGACTGTAAAACTTCGTTGCAACCATTTTAAGCCAAAGAATGCATAGACCCATCTAAATAGGAATAGTTTCTAAAATCACAGGAATTTCACAAAAATATTTGTCAGGATATAAACAGTATAAAATATTGTGATAATGTTGAAAGCATCTGGCTTGAAATTTTTGGATTAACTCATTTTTTACTTTTTCCTTTTGAGAATTTGAAAAGCCTTTACATTTTTATGGTAACAAGGGAATAAAATATAAAAGGAAAGTTTTTTACGTTTCAATCAGATTTTCTTAAATGATTCCAGATGAATCCCCTTCTCCTTTCCTTCTCCTCCCACTAATGGACATTTTGCAATAAATAACACCAAAATGCTGCTGTATTCAAGGTATATGGCCACTATACAGCATCTCATAGTGAAAATCTAGGAATTCCTAGACAAAACTGAAGTAAGGGAAAATTTTTTAGGAAGATCTTCAGGCGGCTGTAAAATGGGATCCCCTAACAATTTGGAACTGCAGCATAAGGCATGGGCTATGTAAGAAGGCAAATCCATGGCCTTATATTTTCTCATAAGGAGGGATTCAGGCTAGTGGATTTGAGTCAGAAATAGAATAGAATAGAATAGTTTGGGCTGGAAAGGACCTTATGATCATCTAGTTCCAACCGCCCTGCCATGGGCAGGAACACTAATAATTCAGCAGTGGCTCTGTTTTCCCCTCTCTTTCTTCCAGATAATCTTTTTCCTCTTCTCTTTTCCATAGTTCATAGGGCAATGAGTAGTGCTGGGCTCATGACCATTTTGTGAGATCCTCAGCACCCTGAATTTCATCAGTGGCTTTTTCAGTCACCCAGCAGGAATTTTTCGTTTCTTAGCTCTATTGTCCTTTCTGAGTTTTAGTGCAGATCCTGATTATGATTCCCTCCACTCAGAGCACACTCTATTTGTTAGCACAGTAGTACGATTCCATTCACACAATCATATCCAGAACTGAGATGCAGTGTTATTTTTAAATGCAATGTATGGAGAAAAAAAGAGTAAAACCCTCTAAAATTAATTTCCTTTATGTATAAAATATATATATGCTGTTAAAACTCCACAAAAGGAGCAGAAACATATCTAAGGATTCAACCTTGTGAATGTTTATGTTTACATTGAATGCACAAGTTGATGGCTTTTTCCTTTAGCAGCAAAACCTATTCTTACATCTCCTATCCTCCAGTATAATTCCTCATGCTGTGAAAGTTAAAGAAAGATATTCACCAGTGATCAGGAACAGGAAGACACCTGGATTTCAGTTGAACATTTTGTGTCATGAGTAGATATTAAAAAGAATTATTGGAGCATAACTCTTAATTGTACAGAAATCTAGCTATTGGATCACCCGCTGTGAAAGGCACATACCAATGGGGACAGACACAATCATCTTGGCCTTGGGCAAATGGAAACAACACTGCATGTTCTCTGCTGGCCAGGGCAAAGCTGGAAGAGGTTTCACCTCCCTGCTTTGCTGTTTCTGGCCAGCAATACCATTTGTGAGTAAAGTCTTGTCTGTGCCTGGCCACTGTCAGGGCTCTGGAGACTCACCGTGAGGGCCCAGGAAGATGACTGTAAATGAAGGAGTTCAGCATTTAGTGGAAGACACCGCTGTGTCTTTCACTATGCTTGTGGGTTTGTCTTTCAGTTCCCCTCCGAGATGCTACTGCTTTTGGAAATGGATGCTTACAGACATGGAAATCTGTCCAGCAAGCCTGTTTTTCACATGGGAAACCAAATTTTTGAGAAAATGTGATTTTCCATGGAAGATCTACACTTCCCAGAGCAATCTCAGCAGGACCAACCCAAAAAATTTTTTAACGTCTTTAAGAATACTTACTTTTATTAAATTAAAATTAGGAATTTTCCCCACGTAAAACCCTCTTACCCTCATTTTCAAGCCTTCTTTACTCTACCTGCTTTTCAATATTTGTTCCATTGCTGCAGTTTCTTGGTGTCAGACTGCTTTGCTCTGTGTTCATTTTTGATAAGTCAACATAAGGCTTCTTCTCTCAACATTGAAAAGTTCTATATAGCTCATATGAGTTCTGTCATTTTTTCACAACTGAGTTTCAATTCTCATTATTGCTTTAAAAATTTTGTTATCCTCCATTGGTGGCAGCCACTAAGCACAGGAAAAAAAGAACACCTACAGTAACATACTTTGCTTAATGTTGCCTTGCATTAAGTATAACATAATTTTAAACTGGTGACTTCATTTTATTTTTTTGAAAATTAAAATATGATGTTTAGCACTCCTCTGAGTAGTTTATTACTATTTGCACATTTTGCTGTCTTAGACAAACAATAAAATACTAGATTTATATTATATGAATTTCTTTATAAGGAAAAAAATGACCAGACCAAAACCCCAGGGAGGTTATCTATCTGTCTTTGCTCAAGCAGTTAGCTCTTTAGTAATAAATCACTTATAACTGTGACAATATATTTTCACTTAATGCCAATAAAATGTTGTGACTGATAGTATTTCAAAGTGTCTGTATTATAAACTTTTCACGCTATGTCCTAGCTATATAACTTGCACTTTTTCTGCTACATATATATTCAATTGTAAATTTATTTTTTTGTTTTTAATTACACAGTATATAATTCTGGGTGGAAAGAATGGGTCTGAGTAGATCTTTTGGTAAACACTCTATGATCTAATCCAACAGGTTAGATAATAACAGAAAAAGGTTCCTCCCATGGGATAGTCCTGCTCTTAGAAACAACGTAAAGAATTGTGCAGTGGCATTTTATTCCCAGTTCTTGCTTTTCTTCTGATAAAATGCCTCTTACTATTATTTGTAGAATATCCTGCTTTGTGTTATTTTGCCTGGGGCTAACAGATTTGTTAATTGTCTTCAGCGTTGGACAGCTCTGGACTCGAATCAACGTAATTGAAGGCTTCCTTGTTTGTGAAAGTTGAGCTCAAAGTTAGACTGTGTCGTGGATTCACAGGTGCAAGTTCGTTTAATACAATATTGTCACTTTTTACAAGAGTTGCTTTGTCCATGTGTTCTCTACTGTACCTGGCAACAACAGCATCAAGGAAGTCCAACTTCGGTGGCAAAGTCCCACTCTCAAATAAGTATTTGGCTAAATAGGACACTATAATGTTAGTAAAGAAGGAGGTAAGCATAGCAAGAGTTTTGAATGGGAATCGCTGAATATAGATGTTATTTTCATCTGGATAGCAGCCAGGGTAGTAGATCAAGGGCTGAAGGTAGAGGTATGGTTCTCCTCCAGTTATTCTGAGAACAAGGCCGAATAAGTATCCTGCAATGGCACCATAGGTATTGGTTCCTTTAATAAACAGCACACACAGGAGCTGAGGGAATATGATGATATAGACAAGGTCAGAGCTGAGGTACCACAGGCCATACACGGATGAAGCTAGCAGTGCCATTGCTGTTGCTGATGCTCCAAAAAGAAAAACAGTGATTCTCATGACCCACACGAGTTCCCTGTCTGAAGCCTGCAAAAAAAGGGCAGTGTTAGTTGTTTTTTCAGGGCAATGTATGTATGCCTACATTTGTACACACAGTCAATATAGATAATGCATTGTGAAAGGAAATTTTGCATGACATTCAAAACTATTTACAAATGAATCTCTGTCTCTATCACTATCACACTACCTCCATCTCAAGTGCAAAATAAAAAAAACACAAGGGTTATGGTTGCTATTATCAAAGTCATTAATCTTTGAGCATTAATCTTTGAGCATAAGGAAACATTTGATAATGTGTCAAAGAAAAAACCCAACAGCATATTGCTAAAAATAACTTTTAAATATAAGCATAATATGGCTCATCTATAAAATCTGCATCAGAATTTCTTCTCTATTTCCTAAGAAGTCCAACTCATTAGCCCATTCTGTTGTCAGATGATTTCCTGATAACACAATAATTCGGAAATATGTCTCATGTTGTTACAGATTTAAGAAAAACTTATGGTCGCAGCAATAATTAGAAGTTGTTTGGATAAACTGCAGTGCCATGAGAATTCTTGAGAGCTGCCTTCCCTGAGCTAGCTTTTTGACCCATTATCAGTTACAACCATAGATTTTTTATGACTTTATATTCAATATACTATTAGGAATGAAATGTTATACTTTTTCTAGTCATAGGCAAGAATGTGAAAGGAGTGTTTCATTATGAAATTAAGGTCTCACCTAAAATTTTCTCTAAAAGTAAAAATGAAAATATAATCTCACATTTTGACGAAAAGAAAGCTGGTAAATGTTCCGAGCAAACATGGAACTTGCTGATAAAATTGAAGAGTCAGCTGATGACATCACAGCAGCAGATACCGCACCGAGGCCAAAAAATGAGATATAGACTGGACAAAGGTACTGGAGCACAATCGGTAAAATCATATCTGCTTCTTTTTTAGTCATGGGGTCAGGGACACCATACTCGGTCTCATTCCAGGCTGCAATATGGACATCGCTATGTTATTAGTCACATCAGTAGTCATCAGCTACAGCATCTCTTGACTTCATATGTAATGAGATATTTATATTGCCACATTTTCATTCACATTCAATGACTAAACTGTTACTAGGGCCAGACCGGCAACATTTCAGAGAGGCAGTGTCCCACAGGTTTCTTTTAGGCAGATTTCATTCTGCTCAGCATTTTTCCTTATGTCTGAGCTAAGTGTGACCACAGCCTGTGGTTATCCAGTAGGAAGTTTAATGTTTGCATTGCTCATAAATGTTGTTTTCTTCAATAAAGCAAGTCTGGGAGCCATGTTTGTATGTGATGTGTTAAGCTATTCTCTTGGATTACAGACTCAGAACTCAAAGCCACATGTGGAACAATTCTAAGAGTTTAGCTACATGGCCACTCTGCTAGGGATCACCCTCACTATGACAAAGACCTTGACAAGCGTGTTTTGGTCAGGATAAGAAAATCCTGCTAAATCATACAATTATTTAGAATCATGTAGGTTGGAAAAGACCTTTAAGATCATAGGGTCCAACTGTTAACCTAACGTTGCCAAGACCCACTAAACCATGTCCCTAAACACCACATCTACAAAAGTATAAGTACCAGAATCTAACTCAAAAAATAAACATAAATATTACATCTCTAAGTACATAGTGTGCAAAATGAGTTAATCTCAACCCCCGGGGTAGGAGCAATTCTCCCTGGGAGAAATATTCTATAATGTTATTTTTCACTCCTGTTGAAGAAGTCTTGAGTTGATTAATGATGTCACCTGGCTAGATTACATCTAACATAAGCTTTGTATGATTTTCACAGATTTATTGTACTATTCTTTTTATATTTATTCTACTGTTCACTTTTAAACATTTACCTGTAGATGCTCCAATTGCACCAATGAGTATTGCAGGAACAGCCATCACAATACAGCCAAAAGCAGCCAGAAATGATAAAACTTGAGCATATGTGGCAGAAGATGAGGAGAGAACTCGCTGGAAATAAGCTTGCCATGGGATTCCTCCTAAAGTCTGCAAATAAAATGGACAGCATCCCATCACTGGGGGTTAACTCTGGATTTTTTTTATATTGCCACATAAATGTAACAGTATTGAATATATTGAATGCTGAGTGACATGTTGCAACTCTTTCATTTATTTACGGAATATCAGTCAGTCAGTAATAGCTATAACTTTCATTCTCACAAGTAATGTCAAACCTTTGTAAGTCCACTTCAATCCCACTATTTTAGAAAAGTTATTCCTTTGTACAATTAGCAACAACACTTTGCACTTATACATTCTCTGTAATCTCCAAGTATTTTAAACTGTATAAGTACTTAACAGAGCATTATGAAAGGTTATAAAATAAAATTGTCATATTCATATGTGAATAATTTGGCATTTAGTACCCTATCACTGTGAAAATGAGATTAGTCTCCAATAGGATTTGAAAGCAATATTTTATCTCCCTGTATGAGTATGTGTGGCCATCTAAACATATTCTGTATACATTAAACTCAAGAATCTGAATAATACTGTCCTACTGTCATAAGCAAATATACCAATAGAAATTAGAGATGAAGCAGTAAAAGAAAGTTTTCTTTTATGGTTGCAACCCTTCTCCTTTTATTGGGTACATAATAGTCAAGATCCTGATTACTTAAAATTATGTCTACAAAATATGACACAAAAATGTATTATCAAAGCTTGGAAAACCAAGTGCTAAAAATTCTGTATTGAGAGCAGGATTTGAATACTGTCCACTAAGTAAATAAGCTCCTATTACTTAACAGCATGGAAAGAAAAGAAAGCAAATTGCTCGCTAAATGTGCACAGCACAGTTCTTCCCACTAAATGAGGCAGGAGGCATTTGGACCAAATAGTGTGTATGCAGGTGTTTCATATATTTTTCATGCACACAGAGGGACCAAATGAATGTTTCACAGACAACCCTGATTTTGTTTGCTATTTATGACTGTTTTCCTTTGCAGCTATGATAATGTTCCTTTAACAAAGCATGTGTAAATTTCTTGAGCTATAATGAAACAAACATGATGAAAAGAGAATGTGTCATAATTTGGCAACATCAGAGCTTTCCTTTAGTCATCAGCAGAGATTAAACCTTCAGGTTTACCAGACAAAATATAGGTGCTTGAGCTAATGTCATACCTTGGCTCTCTGAAAATCAATCTCTAAAAAAAATGAGCTGGAAAAAAAAGAATATTTGAATAGTCCAATTACCAGAAAACTCTGAAGATTTTTGGTTGAGAGTATTTTAAAAAAACCCCACCATAACCCAATCCAGAGAAAGGATTCTCAAAGTACAACATGATAATAAAAATAGAGTTGCTCAAGAACAGTGAGAATAGAAAATGTTAGTGTGTGTTGCTATATCTTCTAATGGAAAGTACTTAATAACCACTGATCCCATGTGTAATACATAGGTATTAAATAACGAAAGCCCTCAGTTCAGTCTGGCATGTGTGCACATTTGAATTCATCCATCTGTCCATCTCTGCAAACTTTTTCTACATCACCTATACCTAAGGCATATTTAATCATTTGTATAACGTATTTATTGCCTTCTGCAATATATAAATTCCTCTGCCAACAATGACATCAGTGAAGTGTTAGCCGCACACTTTTAATTAATTTTAGTATAAGTCAGCTCTTTCAGCCTGATGATATTTAAATTGCATTCTTGGCAACGCTGACTTTGACAGCTGTGCTACAATATTCTACTGGTATTTCACTGAAATCATTCAAATGTGCAGAAATATTGAGCAGGAGTCAAGAGGGTAAGAGTTTTCAGTTTGCTGGAAACTCTTAACTAGACTCTTATTATTTTTCAGCTGTCAGAGTAACACAGCGTAAATGCTTAAATGCTTCATTCCTTCATACAAGCCAGTACTTACCAGCAAAAGGAAATTGTCCAGCCATGTGTAAATGTCAAGTGAGTTGATAGATCCAAGCCAAGGTGCTTGGTGCACATGGTGCACAGCCGTGAGCCCAATGTCTGTCACTGCGGGATGGGACATTGCAAAGGGTACACTGATCCACTGTAACCAAAGAGAAAAACTTCGTTCAGGTCTAAAGGAGGCATTATAAATCCATAAAATTTTAATATTAACATTGATCTGTTTTTGTTCTTCTTGCATGATACAGATCAAATACCAAATTGCCAAGATGACTTGCAGAAAAGTCAGGTTATATGTCTGTTGAACACTTCTGAAAACCAGGGAGCTTGGTAGTGGATAATTTACCTCTGTCCCAGAGACTGTGAGTATAAGGAGAGAATTAAACAATGTAAATCACAAAATCAGCAGAAAAGACACACTCAGACATCCTCATTTGATTTTCCCTAAACTCCACATTTATTCTTTATACTCTTTTCTGGACCACACTGTTTCTCCTCTACATATAAACTTGTATGCCATAGCATCAGGATTTGCCAGTATACAGGCACGAGACATCACAAACACACCTCAAAGGCTGGAAATTAGTTTTTAATTCAACACAAAACTATATCACGATAAGAGAGGGGTGCTGTTGGTGAATCCCATCTCTCTTACTCCAGAACACTCAGTGTTACAGCACTTTTCTGACTTGAGGGTAATTTCAGTCTGGGCTCTTAATGATTTTTTTGTCTCTTTTCTTTTGATGTAGGCCAGAACATCAGTGAAGAAACCCTTCACAGAGACGGTTTCTGCCAGAAGGTTTGTTTCCTTCCCCGACTGACTGTGCGTTTACTTGCCAACTCATTTTTCAGTCATGTAACTTTGTATGAGGAGAACCTCAGCAGCTCCTACTGAGATGGAAAACCAGGCTTCGTGCTATATGGCACAGACCATCACAAGCACAGCATCCTTAAAGATACAATGATATCCAAAACCACACAGATGATAACCACAATTCAACTCAACACATTTAAGTGTATGGGGTAACAGAAGCAAGGAGGGGAGAAATCAGATATCTTTCTCTATTTTTTGCAATCACTGCAATAATGTGTGAAGAATATTTTGCAGTACTGCCTGTAATTGAGGTGGGTTTTTTTAATTTACCATATACCATAGTATTCTGTTCTCAGTTATATGTTAAACTTTGCCAATTTAAGCCCTTGGGCAGAAAGATTCCTTTCTCATTGTGTCCTGGGTTCAGCAGTGGCAGTCAGTTTTTTTGTTTTTTTTTTTCCTTCTTAGTAGCTGTTGCAGTACTGTGTTTTTGACTTTTGGCTTGGGAACAAAAAAAACTGATAACACCGATGTTTAGACTGACCAAGGATTTTGTGAGTCTCATGCTCTGCCAGGGAGGAGGAGGGGCCGGGAGGAAGCGGGGACAGGACACCTGACCCAGACTGGCCAAGGAGGTGTTCCATACCACAGCACGTCATGCCAGGGGATGGAACTGGGAGCTACCCGGAAGGGCACGTCCCCTGGTCGGGCGGGCTGTCTTTTCCGGCGGGCGGTATCGTATTCTCTTCCCTTGTTATTTCTCTTGTCGTTGTTATTGTTGGTGGCGGCAGTGGTGATTTGTGTTATACCTTAGTTATTAAACTGTTCTTATCTCAACCCGTGGGAGCTGCATTCTTTTGATTCTCCTCCCCGTCCCTCCAGAAGCGGAGGGAAGAAAGGTGGGGGGGGGGGGGGGGCAGTAGACTGCGTGGTTCTGATTTACAGCTTGGGCTTAAACCACGACAGTTCTTTTGGCGCCCAACGTGGGGCACGAAGGGTTGAGATAACGACAGATCTGACCGGAGTGTGTCTAATCGTATTTGTGATAAGCATTCAGTGTTTTGGATTGATAGTCACTTGTCACAATGCTGATTTATTGGCTCTCAAAGTTGTTGGTTTTGATCTCACAGTCTCAATATGCCGTAGGTTACTTAGAGCCGGTATTTGCTGTGTTAGTGTTTTTCAAGTGTGGGGCTTGGGCTAAGGTTATTGTCTCATTATATTTTATGGTAATGACTTGTAATACAATAGAAAAATTGATCATGAAACTGATCTGGCTTATGTTCCCAGTGTGGTCACCACCTTTATACTTTGGGAGGTATATAATACAAATGCTTAGCAACTATACATCTTTTTTCTCCTTCCTGGGCGGTCAACCTATGAAGGAGACATTCTTTTACCCTCCTAGTGCCCCTTCCAGACCGTTTACAGCATCGTTTGAGAGTTTTGAAGTTTTTGAGTGGCCTTTTAATATTGTTGAGACCTGTTTGCTGATTGTGATGGGGGTCACCATGTTGGCACGCATACAGAGTGTGTTTTGTCCACAACCATTACGTCTGATCTCAAGAGTTAAGCAGAGTCGGGTTTGGGCCTTGTCTGGGGTTAGACGACAAAATAGGGGGACCGAGAGATTTTCCCCGAGGCTGGACAGCCATGAGTGGCAGGGTGTGTGGGATAGTATGGGCAAGTATCTAGGTCAGTGGGCCCCTCCAGTGTTTTGGAACTTCACCACCGAACAAGTGCAAAATCCAGAAGAATTAGTAAAACACTTAAATGAGGTGTGCTGTCATCCTGGTCATACCAGAGAGGGACAAATCATGTCAACGTGCTGGGGCTTGGCCTATGCTTACCGGGCCTTGTTCAACACTATCCAGCACCTTCAAAAGGAAGGAAATGTCCTTGGATCTGAGGGCGAAGCAACAGACAGCGCAGCTACTCCAGCTCCGAGCACAGCAGCTACACCACCCCTAGCGACAAGTACAGCCACTACTCAAACTTCGACTGCAACAGACAGTGCAGCTACCCCAGCTCCAAGCACAGCAGCTACACCACCCCCAGCGACAAGTACAGCCACTACTCAAACTTCAACTGCAACAGACAGCGAAGCTACCCCAGCTCCAACCACAGCAGCTACACCACCCCCAGCGACAAGTACAGCCACTACTCAAACTTCAACTGCAACAGACAGCGAAGCTACCCCAGCTCCAACCACAGCAGCTACACCACTCCCAGCGACAAGTACAGCCACTACTCAAACTTCAACTGCAACAGATAGCGAAGCTACCCCAGCCCCAACCACAGCAGCTACACCACCCCCCGCGACAAGTACTGTTGCTACTCAAACCACAGTGATAATGACTGCAGCTAAACCAGAGGACCAATTCGTACCAATATCGATTGCCCCCATAAGCAAGAGAAAAAGCAGAAAAGAGGCAAGAAGGGTGAAGCAAGATGAAGAAACAATGTATTCACCACCCAGGCCACCACCTGATCAGGAGTCATCATCCCATGATGAAGAAGAAGAAGAAGAGGTGACTTCTCGACCTCGGACCTCAACCGAGCTACGGAATATGCGAAAAGATTTTACCCGTCAACCAGGGGAGCACATCATCACCTGGTTGCTCCGATGCTGGGACAATGGGGCCGATGGTCACAAACTAGGAGGTACGGAAGCCAAGCAGCTGGGATCACTTGCTAGAGAAGGGGGAATTGACAAAGCAATTGCAAGAGAGAAAAAGTCCCTCAGTCTTTGGAGGCGGCTCTTGGCAGCTGTGAAAGAAAGGTTTCCATACAAGGATGATGTTACGAGTCGTTCGGCCAAGTGGACTACTTTAGACAAAGGCATCCAGTCTCTGAGGGAATCAGCCATCGTAGAGATGATCTATCACACCAAACCGAATGGACTCAGTAGCTTTATAGGAATTGGTCCGTGCACTAAGATAACAGTGCACCGAGATGAGAGTGAGGGTATATGGAAAATGTGGGATCTGAGCATGACGTGAATGGTATGGAACAAGGGGTGGATACTGTCCTGGGTTCAGCAGTGGCAGTCAGTTTTTTGTTTTTTTTTTCCTTCTTAGTAGCTGTTGCAGCACTGTGTTTTTGACTTTTGGCTTGGGAACAAAAAAAACTGATAACACCGATGTTTAGACTGACCAAGGATTTTGTGAGTCTCATGCTCTGCCAGGGAGGAGGAGGGGCCGGGAGGAAGCGGGGACAGGACACCTGACCCAGACTGGCCAAGGAGGTGTTCCATACCACAGCACGTCATGCCAGGGGATGGAACTGGGAGCTACCCGGAAGGGCACGTCCCCTGGTCGGGCGGGCTGTCTTTTCCGGCGGGCGGTATCGTATTCTCTTCCCTTGTTATTTCTCTTGTCGTTGTTATTGTTGGTGGCGGCAGTGGTGATTTGTGTTATACCTTAGTTATTAAACTGTTCTTTCCCTAGAGCTGCAGAAGAAATCTGCTGAAAGCAGAAAAAGAACTCTGGGTCCCTAAGGTGCCATTCAGTTTCTTTATCTTGATCCACCCCATTTATTTCAGCCTGTCTCAGTTCTCTGCACACCTGTGACCATCTATTACTGCCACTAGCAAACAAAGACAGCAGCTGCTTTGATTGCACCACTGTGATCTGAGCCCTGTTGCATTGATATTTTTTAGAGTAGGGCTTGAAGAACAGCAGTAAATAAAAGCAATGGCTACCAACTAGTATATCAGTGATAGCTGTCGAGAGGGTATTTATACCACCAAATTCAAAGAGCAAGCAATATGGTTAGACTTCCTATGCTGTGGTCTCCAAGGATGGTGGAGGGAAATGAGGGAAAAACCAAGAAGGTGATTTAAAGCAGGTGGCTAAATAAGTTGTGTCAGTAGGTGACAGCTACAGGAAAGAGAAGCCATCAGCTTGATGATGAGAAGCATCAGCTATGCAGGTCCAATGCCAGTGTTTCTGAACTGCTTTACTGACTGCTTCATACACCTGATGCCTTCTTCCACTGCCTGTGCCACAACCCTATGGACAGATAAGGAAGGAAACAGCTCCAGTCCTATTCTTGAGTTAGATATGTACTCAGCAGGAATATTGCAAGAGTGTTTGCTCCATCGGTTGATAGAGTCAGGCACCTTGGTCAGCATTATTGTTAAAGCATGGGCTGTACTGTGGTGTAAATGCAGACTCTTTAAAGTCAGCGCTCTGTGAGTGGAGCTATTCAGTCTCCGTGCTTTCAGTGAAGACACAATTCCAAAAGCTGGGCAATATGTCTTGGTAATCATCATAATCCTGAAGAAAGAAGGAAAAAAAAAGCCAAACTTACCAGTCCCAAGAAAATGCAGAACAGCTGAACTACATCAGTATAGGCCACAGAATAAAGCCCTCCCACAAGTGTGTACATAGTTGCAATCAGGGCAGAAATAATGACTGAAATATTGATATTAACGTCAATGATCACACTTATAGTGGCACCTATGGGGAAAAACAAAGCATTATGTGTTAGTGCATGTCACAGTATGTCTGATAAGAAGGCTCAGTTTTGTTAAGCTGCATATACAGATGCTGGTCTGACACGGCAACAACATGAAGATATTGCTGTCATTATCTTCTGCACAGCCCTTCCGAGCCTTTAAAGGGAGTGAGAAAAGGAAGGCTTCCGTTGGTCTAAGTTTAGCATCTGTCATTTTGCAGGTTCTTATGAAATGGAAGAGTGAAGGATCCCAACAGCCTTCCCTTACATTGTTCAAGCTCTGTAAGGACTACACTTTCTTGTTCTACCAGGGAAAAAGCAGCTATGTACAGACAGCTAAAGTTTCTCTGAGTGAGTTGCAGCCACATGGGTACAAGTGTATCACTGCAGTAAAAGCTGTGCCTAGGGAAGGTCTGCTGCAATATATTACACCCTTTTGTACCTCACTGGTGCTCTGAGCTAGCCCCTTTTGGCAAAGGAAGAAACGGTAGAGGAGGCATCAGCTATAGAGGCCCTTCACTGGAGTCTCTCCAGTGTGTCCATGTCACATGTATTGAGCACTGGATACAGCACACCAAATGTGTCTCAGCAGTCCTGAGGGCACATAGCTGGATCATGGTCAACTTCATTGCTTTCTAAGACTCTTGGGTCCTTTCCTGCAAACCAGCTTTCCAGCTGGTCAGCCCCATCCTTTGCTGGGACATCAGGTTTTACTTCCGCGGGTGCAGAACTTAGCATTTCCCTTTGCTGAACTTCATGAGGTTCCTGAGGGCCCATTTCTTTAGCTTGTTGAGGTCCTTCTGAATGGTAGTACAACCATCTGGTCTATCAGCAGCTCCTCACAGTTTTTGTTTTCTGCACACTAGCTGAAGGTGCACTTGGTTTCATCAGCCAGGTCATTAATGAAGACATTACACAACACAGGACTCAGCAATGACCTCTGGGGTGCACAGCTGGTGACTGGCCACCGGGCGGCACCCATACTGCTGGTCACAGCCCTCTGAGCCCAGGTCAGCAGTTTTCAGTCTTCCTCACTGTCCACTTATCTAGTTTGTACTTCATCTGTTTGTCTATGAGGATACTACAGGAGATGGTGTAAAAAACCCCTTTTGAAATCCACAACATGCCCTGCTCTCCCTTCATGAACCAAGCCAGTTAGCTCATCATGGAAGACTTTAGGTTGGTCAGAATGAATCCATGCTCCTTCCTCCCAGTCCCTTTCTTGACCATCTTTTGCTTGGAAAGTAGTTTCCAGGAGTATTTTCTCCATCACCTTCCCAGAGACTGAGATGAGGCTGACCAGCCTTTAGCTCCTGGTATCCTCCTTCTTGAAGATGGGAGCGACATTTGTTTTCTTCCAGTCTTCAGGAACATGTGAAGGAGGACAGTCTTCAGATTACTGAGACTGTCCTTGCCATGCTATCAACCAGCACCCACAGCATCCATGGGATGCATCCCCTAAGGTCCCATGAAACTGTGTCTTTCCAGTCAATTTTAATGTCTCCTAACTTAATCCTTCTCCAGGAAACCTTTCTTGCCCTGGGTTATATTAGGGTTCTCCAAGTCCTGTGATTCCTGAAGGCTGGTCTCACCAGCAATGAATGAAGAAGAGAAGGCACTGAGTACCTCAGCCTTTTTCACAGTTCCCTGTCTCATTAAACAGCAGTTTATGTAATTTTTTTACATAAAATAAAATTTATGTAATTGTAGAAGGCGTTCTTGCTGCTCTTCATGGCCACATTCAAATCCAGATGGACACTGGCTTTTCCAGACCCACCTCTGGGTGCTTTGACAGTGTCTCTGCATTCTTTCCAGGTCACCCATCCCTGTTTCCACCTCTTGAATGCTTTGTTTTTATGTCTGAGTCTAGTCAGGACTTGTTCAACACTATCCAGCACCTCCAAAAGCTGTGGAAAAACTGTCCCAGGATGTCAAACAATTGAGGGACGATCTAACTGATTTATCCAGCTCCTCACGTGTACCAACACACATCTCGGCTGTTAACAAAAGACGTCCTATTGTTCGAGACAGAAGATATAGAAGGCAAACACCACGGGCCACCCTATGGTTTTACCTGCGGGATAATGGAGAAGACATGACGAAGTGGGATGGAAAACCTACTTCAGCTTTGGAGGAACGGGTGCATGAATTGAAAATAGGAACAAGGGTCAAGACTAATCATCCCATGAGAGCTGCGGCTTCAGTCTCTGGTGAGCAGGT
The DNA here is from genome assembly GCF_963264785.1 of Psittacula echo. NCBI lineage: Eukaryota > Metazoa > Chordata > Aves > Psittaciformes > Psittacidae > Psittacula > Psittacula echo. The sequence goes on along the minus strand of NC_137736.1, from coordinate 63,357,612 downwards.
TCCCAGATGGAGTGGAAGAGCTGATTTTACTCCAGCTCCTATGATAACGAAGAATAATCCCTTTCAATACGACTTAGGTGTCCAACGTTGTGATGACTGTTAGAGGGACCCTGCCTCCAGCCAGGTGGAGGTAGAGGATAATAGGATTTACTGGACTGTGTGGGTCAGATGGCCTGGCACATCAGACTAGTGTTTGAAGTGCTTGAAGACATTAAAGCATCAGGCTTCACAACAGAAAAAAAAAAAAAAAGCCAAAAAAACCCCCAAAAAACCAAAAAAAACAAGGCCCCGTAAGCATAGGCCAAGCCCCAGCACGTTGACATGATTTGTCCCTCTCTGGTATGACCAGGATGACAACACACCTCATTTAAGTGAGGACCTCCTTTTTCATCCATGCAGGTCCCATGCATTGTTTTGCTGATTGTCAGGATGACTGTTCTTGAGTTTGGAAAAGGTGATCCCTGAATATCAACCAGCTCTCCTTGATTCCTTTTCTTTCCAGGGCTGTCGCCCATGGGATTAGTCCAAGCACACTCCTGGGGAGGCTATGACCTATTCTCCTGAAGTTCACTGTTGTGGTCCTAATTTTTGCCTTGCTCCTTCTTTTCATAAACCTGTACTTCACCATCTGCAATGAACATTGCAGCCTAGTCTGCCTTTGACCTTTACATCCCTAACTAGTCCTTCCTTCTTTGTAACAGGTTCAACAGAGCACCTCCCTTGATCAGCTCCCTGATCATTTGTGTCACAAATTTGTCAGTGCACTCAAGAAACCATGCTTGTGCCCCCCGGAACTGACCTTCCAACAGCTAGCAGGATTGTTATACATTTCCCTTAGGTGAATTAGTTATCTCAACGGACTGCAGTGTTTAAAAAACATGTTCAAAAAATCCTCTCCTTATAATTTGGGTGATTTCAAAGAAACATTGTGCAACAACTTTCAGTCCTTGCAGGTGTTGTAGATGGATATTCTTGGTCACATAGGTGGAAGAGTTCTGGTAGTAGAACACAACACGATGTGTCATATATAAGACCTGCTAAGAGCTGCCAGGTTCGTTTTTTTTTGGAATTAAATATTCATCAGTGAGCATAGGTGTGCAAATTAGGAGGTATAATATAACTAGATTATTCATGGAGTAGTTAAAAGTCAAAACCTTTAATGACCTTTGTAATCATTGACAGCCTTTAACTGTAAGATGTTAATATAAACCTACTAGAAAGGTATTCGTACAATTTGCTTTGAAATATCACAGATTAGCTTGTCCTCAATCAAAAAGAAAGTATATTCCAAATACTCAGAGTGTTCTTCAAGTTATTCAACTCCTATCACCTCAGCATGTAGTTTGTTCTTAGTCCTTTAAGGGTTTTGTGACAAAATTGTGGTAAACAAGCTCCCCATTGCTTTGCAGTTCATCAGAGCACAGTTGGAGAGTACCTTCAAAGTTTATTTTCTGTTTAAAATAGCTTGTGCTAGAAAACATCACCACATGCATACACACTATAAGAATGATTGGCTGGTAAAAGTCAATTACTGGTGCTTCAACTCAAGGGCTTTCTCAGGTCTTGAAGGGATTGCTAAATTCAGTCCTGAAATATAATTAAACACCCTGGAAAATTATGTTTTTTGTCAGGACTGGATGAGTAGTTGGGTGATTTTCTATTGAGTCATAGTTCAAATAAATCTCTGAATTCTTTCTTGAATCCCAAGTATTTCCTTCATTTTGTCAAGTAGAAAGCCATTTAGAATTGAATCATACCTCAATTTATTGATCACAGTCTGTTTTACTCCTGTTATTTGTGCTGTGGAAAGTTCTGTATATGCATGTCTCATGTATGCAAAGGATTATTTTGTTTAGATGCACTGGCAGTAATGTTTCATATCCTTAAGGGAAATTTTGACTGACTTCTGTGGTCTCAGTGATGTAAAAGAGAAGCTAGGTCAGCCTTGACACAAAAGGGACAATTCAGACGTTCACGTTCATGTCATCCTCACAATTAAGGGAAATTTGTTGATAAAGCTTTTAATGCTTTTTGATAAGGAACAACTTAAAGATACTTGAAAATGAACAGATACCTTGTGTGTCTTTCCATTTCCAAAATAATTAATAGGGTACTATAACCAGGTTTAGTTACTAGTTAGCACAGGCCTGAGAACTGTCCCACTCTGAATCATTTGGCTAGGATAGCTAACATTTGAAGCCAGGATTTTAATGCATTTCTGATTTTCTTAATCTTTTCCACCTGTGATAAATTAATATTTGTACTGCTAATTCCTTACCTAAGGCAGAGAAGATGGCAGCAGCCCAAAACATTTCTCCCATTAAAGCTGGAATGAACAGTAGCCCTCCCATCCTTTTTCCATAAAGCTGCTGAAAGGGGTCTAGCATTGTCACATAGCCTTTGGATCGCATGGGTTTTGCAAAAAAAAGGCCACCTACAAAGAAAAGTAGCGTATGAGACCAGCTGCAGTGGAGAAATGCATTAATGGTAACGGATAAAACATCGATTGTCAGTTAAGGGTACAAAAATATCTGCATTATCATTTTATTTTCTTTTCTTTTCAAGAAATACATACAGTTAAGATACCTTCTAAGAACTCTTACTCTCTTAACTTACATCTGTCTACAGAGTTACATAAACACACCTACACCATTAATATCTATGGTCTGATAATGAAAAATAAGTTTGTCTTAATTTGTCTAGTTCACTTTACTTAATCTGTCATTATGGATGCTGTCAGATATTTGTCTAATTTTGGATCCCCCTAAGGGAATGGCTTTTCTACCTAGAACAAATTCAGCATGAATTTTCACATGGTCCTACTCGAAAAATGAAACTGTCTGGGATTCCCAGGTCAGAAATATGAGTCCACACATGTGTTTAGTGCACACACAACAAATCTGATTCTTTCAGGACAATTCAGATTTATTATGTGTGTTTGAATCAGCCTTACTACACCTGCAGGGTAGGTCAGATGCCTTCTAGGCTCTGCAGATGTTGGGCTCCCTGAATATTTGTCATACACTTATTTAAATTATACATGTTCAGGAATTTTGGTATATCATAATTTTGCTCTGTCTGTCTGGTATATGGGTTGGATATGTCCATAAATGTGCAAAGGCCTCACTTTTCTAATATACAGTCCTCAATTTTTTTTCTGGGGGGTTAAAAAAAAAAGACAGCTCAGAGAAGCTGGAAGAGCCCTTGTATGAAAACCTGTATAGTTGAGATCTGCACATGACAATAACTACTTCTGTAGACTTCTACCACAATAAAACTGCTGAAATGCGATGTATAAGGCACAGTGAAAAACACTGGAAGAACAGTCAGTTCTAAATAAAATGTACTGTACAGTATCTGGTGACCCTTACTTAGGTTCTTCATCACAAGATATGTAATGTATTTATTGTATTGTACAGGATATTTTCCATGTTTCTATGTATTGCCTTATATCACTCATATTTCTTCATTTCATTAAGTTCCTTGAATGGAAGGCGTTGGTTTACCAATCACATTCTATTTATACTGCTTATGTTAAATCTGTCTTTAGGGAGATTGTTTGGATGCAAAAACCCTTGGGCATTTTTTTACTATTCTTGGATTGGTCATGGATCCTGTTCCTATTTCACTTGTTATGTCATCATTACAAAAGACAATTAAAAGAACAAAAAAAGAGTTAGTGGTATTATGATCTATTAGGAAAGCATCTGTCAAATGAAATATGAGATATTCTATCCTTCAAAACTAAATTGCTTGAAAAACTAGGGGAAGTGGTTTGCAGCACAATGTTAAACTAACGGGGAGATGATATCAATCTTAAATCCTTAAGTCTGAATCAGTAGTATCTTTTCTAGCCTTGAATTTATAATTTTGATTTATTTTTTTTCAAAGAAGGATAAAAAACTCCTCCCCTCAAATCTGCAGGTACAGATCACTCCTACAGAAATGCTTTCCTCTTTGTGCTCTACAGAGCAATATATGATGCAGACTTCTCTGCAGAGGCCATTACAGCTTTCCAGGAAAAAAAGGCTGTACATCTAAAACCAGCTGGAAACGAGGGAAGAGGCTAACTCAACCCCTGCTGGGCTATTATTAATTTGTGTCAATTTTACAAAGGCTAAGAATCAGGAAGATGCTTGTAACTGTGACCCTAACAACCACTTAATGAAATTGATGGGTCATGACCCTTGTGACCTTATAATGACATCAACTGATCTGCAGGCAGACATCTACTGTTACTGTTTTCCTTATAGGAAACAGAGCTGCTCTCAGGGATGGGAACTATCACTGGAGCTGGCCTCTCTCTGACACATGCCAGAGAGGAACATCTATGATGAAGAAGGTTTCTGCCTTCAACAACTAGGACAGGCCGTAGGAAAGCATTTTCGGGGGAAAAAAGAGTAAGGAGGGAATCTGAGTTGTATAGGAAGAAATAGAAGGGGCAAGAAGACCTGATAAGTAACCAAGGGAAACAAAGGGACAGATTAGGTGGGAGGGCCATGAGAAAAGACTCAAAATAGTCTGAGAGGTCAAGTATTATTAAAAAGTCTAATACATCAGTCATATTAATGAAAGATGAAAAACACAGGATCTTTTTTGTAACAACTCTTTTTAAACAGTTTAATCAGCAGTTGCCTTGGGGACATGATCTGTGCAAATACAGAGAGATGTAGTTGACAATTTTGTAGCGTATTCATCATGGCTACAAGGCAATACTTTCATTGCAAGCTGCTCCACATTTGAGACACAGTAAGAATTTTTTAATTGTTATTATTTCTGAGACTATGTTTCAGGCATTAGAGGCCACAGCATTAAAAAATTATAATGCTCTCTGTATTTTACACTCTCACCCTGCATACAGCAGGATTGTGTCCTCCATAGATCACTGTGGTTGTAATAATCAAGTAGGTCCTGCCAAGGCATTCAGGTGACTTAAGATATCAAATTATTTATAGTGATTTTCTCTTTTTCTTTTTAATAGCCAAACTTATCAGCAGAAGAGATCCAGTTTATCTCAGTCTACATTTATCAGATCCTAGCTGGTTCAATTTAAATGATGGAGTTGTCATCAGAACTGTTTTAGATGAGAGATGATTAGCTTTAGTTCTTTGCTTACCTAAAATCAGACTAAGGGAATATCCAATAGGTGCCTGAGCCCAAGCTAGACCATAGCCTGGGACATACACAGCTTCTGCTGTCCCATTGATATAACCTCCTCCAACCCATGTGGCTGAAAAAGAAGAGGTGGAAAACTCTTTAATGTGCACAAAGCAAGAAATAATCCCATGTTGTAGAATGAAATTCTCATCACTTGTAATATTGCTAATTTTATTATAAGGTACTGTGCAAGCACCAAACATGGCATTCTTATATAAAAGATAGTCCTAATTCAAAGAACTTGAGCATACAACTTAAGCATACAAAAAAAAGAAGTCATATCTACTGAGAGAATCATCCTCATATACTCACCCTTGTGTCCGTGTTTGCAATTGCCCTGGCCCAGGTGCAGGACCTTACACTTGGTCTTGTTGAACTTCATGAGGTTCACTCAGGCCCACCTCTCCAGCCTGTTAAGGTTCCTTTGAATAGCATCCCTTCCCTCTAGAGTATGAGCTTCATCTCTCATCTTCAGTGTCATCTGAAAAATTGCTGGGGGTGTACTTAATCCCAGGGTCCATGTCCCTGACAAAGATGGTAAATAATACTGGTCCCAATAAGGTCCCTGGAGGGACACTACTCATCACTGATCTCTACCTGAACATTGAGCCATTGACCACTGAGCCTATGCCTACCTGGGATGTGCGTTCACTATTGTGTCTCAAGCAGCATAGACTTATGGAATAGGTTGTAAAGACCTGTATGCAATAACAAAGATAAATACTTAGAAAGGGAATTGTATTTGTCTCTTCCCCTTGAAAAAGCATGGGCATGACTACTGCATGAACAATACCCACTTCCAGATGGAGAATAATGTCCCATAGTCAAGGACAGATGTCCAGCATTGCTGCAGCTGTGGTGAAGAAGGCTTCAAGGTCTGGCATCAATTTGCCTGGGGTTACTACTGAGGAGGCAGATGTTCTCCAAGGGGCTCTTGGACATTATGCCTACCTCCTTTATTTCCTTCTGGAGGAGACCAAGTCACTTCCCTTCTGTGTGATGTTGCCTAAGGGACATTGCCCTCCCCTGGCTGGGAACAGGAGCAATGCCCTATGGACATTTATTGCTGGTAGCATAGAATGGATTATTTAGCACTTATTTTCAATTTCTTTTCTTGATTTCTTGATTGCGGTTTGAAAAATAGCTGTCAATCAATATTTCAGTACACATGACTGCTCTGGAACATCTGCCAAGGACCCCAGAGCTCTTGGAAGGTGCTATATGGCTTTTTCTGAGGGGATGAATGAGTGGTCAGCATGTACATTCGCATCAGTAAATACATTACAAAAGAAATAATGGGATATGATAGGATGGGATTTCAGCCTTAGAAATTAATTTGCTGATCCTCAGTTTGCTAAGCCAGAATTTAAAGTTTGTTTAATACCTTTTTGAGTAAATTTTTTTTTTTTTTTTTAGTTTGGTCTAAATCAGACAAAAGGAATATAAAATTTAATAATCTATGGAAACATTGATGTGGTAATCTGCTTTAATCTTCTCTTTGCCTGCCACCTGAAGGACCAAAACATACAGGAAATACCAACATCCATTTAAAACATGTAACCTAAAAAATGATCAGACACATATCAAAGATACGGAGTGCAATTCTGCTCCTAGTTCATATGAAGAATACGGAAATTAATTTCAGAGTTCTTTATAGATAGGTGTATATTAGAAAATCAGAATTTTTGTCACTTGTTTGTGAATGATCCCTTTTTATGACCAGTAAAATCATTGAATCAACTTATCAAGATCTGTAAAATGAAGAACCTGACCTCAGGATTACAAAAAAGAGAATTTTATAATATATTTTTTTCCTTGTGGAATGATATGCAGCTCCATCCAACTAAAATGAAAAAATTACATCAATAGATTGTTACATTTTTGGTCATGTTTGTAAGTAACCTCAAATATTTCCTTTGGGGTTTAAACTCAGTCACTGAAATAAGAATAGACTCATGTTTGTCTCAGATACCACTTCTAAAGAACTTCACCCACAAATTATGGAATGCTAATGTTTAATGAAACATTTTAACTATAATTATATAAGAATGATACAGAGATTAAAGGCATGTCTACTATGGTACTATGTTAGCTCATTTTAATATGAGCTGCTGTGATCCATCCCCAATTAAATCTTCTCATTCTATCTGTTTTGATAATTGCAGACACACACAGCCTTCAACAGGCTTTATGTTAGGCATTTCAGCAGCTAGTTGATACAACAGCTTCTTCAGGATGATTATATATATCCAAATATGTCCATAGCCATTATTCATAGGCAGCGCATTTGCTTTAAGGTTTTTCAATGCCATTTAGAAAATCAGCTACAATTAGTCTGTAATCATGAGTGAAGCCATGACACTTATGCTTTGAATTTTAATTTAAATGTATAGGCTGAGTTCTGTTATTCTCCCCACCAAGTAGCCTTAGAAACTAACCCCATTTTTGTAGCCAGTACCCATGGAACATGGTAGCATTTGTCTCAGTCAAGAACAACAGAATTAGGCCTTATCTCATAACCAAAAATACTTCATGTCCATACGAACAATATCCTTTCTGGAGATCTTGAAGAATCTTTTGTTTTCTTTTATGGAAAAGGCTTTGCTTTTTAATTCGTGTTTGGACAATTAAAACTGAAAAATATAAAGATGATGTCAGACTAGCCATACATCTCTGGAAGCATGGCTATGAGATGCAAAATTGGCATCTATCATTTTTTAAAAAGCAAATATGCCCTTGAATAATGCGACCATTTAATAAGAATTACTCTGGATTTTGATCAACTTCCTTTCATAATTGTTTTGCTACAGCTTTACAAACTGAGTGCCTCAACTCCCCTCTCTGAGACAAAACTTGGACTAACCCCTGAATCAGCAGCCTGGTGCTCACATATGACTTAGAGTTCCCTGAAACCGAATTTACTTGCCATACGAAGCTTTAATTGCCCAATTTAAGTAAGGAGTAGGTGAGAAAGTGTGCAAACCCTGATAGTATAAAATCCATGAGTGTTTTAGCTGCCCAAAGGCTTTAGGATCAGCCTGATATTCCACCACAGGGAAGATCTACTATACCGTCTCTACAGCTTGCATGAAATGGAATGAGCGTATGTGGGTGTGAATTGTGGTGGCTACAGAAATTGCATGCAATATAGGAAGCCCCAGTTTAAGTCTCATCTCTGCTTCAGCTGTTACGAAAAATATTCCTGTAAAATAGGATTAAGGAGACCAGAATTTGTGTCTTCTTCCACAAGCAAAGTCGTTAGTCATAACCATTTGAGTGGGTCATGTCTTGTTCTGTCTCCACTCCCTGATCTAATGATTACAGTTCTGTGGCAAGCAATTTCTCTGCAAAATATTCCAGTTACAATGCTCTTGAAACATTTCATTCAGCAGAAAGCAATCAAATCAGCTCTTCCTATCATACTTACTGTTTCAACAGCCAGTGGATATGTGATACAGTAAATCAAAGCAAAGTGCGAAAAGTAGAATGTCTGTCTGTATTCAAACTTCACTGACTTTTATAAACATTCCTTACTCCACATTCAAATATTCTGCCTATGAATGAGCAAAATGCTCCTGAAGGGGACAGGAAATTCTCTTGATTAAAGAACGCAGAATTCTGGACCAAGTTTTCATGTGTCTCTTTCTGATTAGATAATTGTGAAACCAGAACGGGCAAAGCAGCAAAACATAAATATAACCTGGTAAATCCAATGTGGCAACTGAAAGCGCTTTGCCTGAATAGGACTTAAAGTAATTTTAAAAAAGGGGGAAAAATTGCCTAAATAAAAATGGTGGGCCAATTCACTCTTCTTACAATGCATTCCCCCCCCCCCCCCATATCATATGTTAGCTGTTAGATTTGAGATTTTGCGTCATATTATGAATATCTTGTTTACCCAGGTTCTGGGTAAACCAGACACCTGGTTCTACTGGGTCTGAGAGCCAAACAGCACTGCTTATAAGATTAGTAAAGAACTCTTCCTTCACCCAGGCTTTTCTTACTGATACTATTATTGACAATAATGTATAATTTTGTCAACCTGCTGCAGAACAAGTTAAGAGAATACACAATGTAAGTTTGATGAAATCAGTGGAATTACAAGTTTGGATTTAATCCAGTTTTCTTTCAGAAACTTATTGTTAATTGATGCCGGACATTCCCCCCATCTTTTTGTGTGTAAACTTTGTTTTACTCAGATTAAACAAAAATAACTCACCACTTTGGACAGCTTTAACAATAACAGTTCTTTTAAAACTGAATTTCTTATTACCTATATAACTTCTATATTTTTGTCCCAACCATTTTTATCTACAGATGAATATAAAAGCAATCAGTAAGTATTTTAATATATTCTTCCTTTCTGATTCTAAAATACTTGGTTTTTTTACATAGATGCTACATTGGGCTGTTCACTAAACAATGTTAATTGCAATTGGAAAATAAAGTACATGTATCTTTTCCATTTTGCATTGTTCAACATGCAGATTACACTTCTTCGTTCAGATGGAAAACCGACAAGTTATATGCTGGTTAGGAAAAAAAAAAAAAATAAATGTGGTTTTTACATACCAGTCATTGTAAATCCACCAACTAGCAAGCCAATGTCTCTTCCACCAACTATAATAGCTTCACTGCGATCTCCTTCGCTGCCAGTGTTCTTGGTTTTCCAAGCAGCCCATATCCCAACCGCCAGTATAGCCAGGTAGAATACAATTATGGCCACCAGCCCCTCCGCATGGAAAGCCATGTTGAAGTCCTGTCTGTTTCTTTGATTGCTATTTCATTAAGACCTCTGGAGAGAATGCAATAATAGGTCTGCTTTTAACAAACCTGGTAAGATGCTTTTTTGAATCAATGTACAAAGAAAAGTCAAAAGGTTACTAAAGAGACTATTCTGGTGATTTTATGAAATGAGTATTTCAGATGCAATTCAGACTGAGTTTACATGCCATTGAAAATGCCTGTGGAGCAACAAGCAACAACTATAACCTGCGATTACAAAGGGAAATGATGTGGCTGAAAACGACATGATTCTTAGAAATCAGTTTTTGAGCACTGAATTCTTTAAGCATCGTCATCAAGTTCCCAGTGTCTGAAAATTCTTCAGTAAAGAAATAGTTTGGTACATGCAATAGGACAGAATATCTTGGCCGTGTGGGCTGTTAGAAAAGTCTCTGGTAAGCAGACAAGCCACAAAACTGTTTTAAGTTATTTAAGAACTATAGATAAGCAATAACTACAGCAGCAAAGCACATCTTTGAGTCTTTCTGTCGGAATGCTTAATCTTTCCCCCTTCTATCGTCTGCCGTATATAAAACCTGCTTTTTCTTTTTTGCAACGTTTGACTGCCCATCACTGGAAGTACCAATCAATTGTCGTTCGCAATTTGAGAAGTAAATGGAAAGCTCAAAAGCTGTCGAACGGCAGAAATCCTGAGGTATACGAATTACAGAGGGGGAAACTCCCGGGAGACACAAGCAACCCCCTACCACGCCTTTCCCGGAGCCCCCCCAGCTCTCGCCGCGCCGCTCCGCGATCGCTGTCACACACCCGCGCTGGGACGACCCATCCGAGCTCCCGACGGCTCCACGGGAGCCCTGCGCAGAGGGAGCCAGCCCGACCTACCGGGGGGCTCCGCACGCCGCGCTCTGAGGAGCCGCCGCGAGTCTCTCCGCGCCCGCGCCCCCCCGCCCCGCCGCTGCCCGCCGCCCCGCGCCGTCGGGGAACACCGCCCGCCGCACCTGCGCTCCGCCGCTGCGCTGCCCCGCAGCCTGCGGGGCACGGCCGCCCATCCCGCGGAGCGGTGTCGCGGCTGAGCCGCGGGGGCTTTGCCCCCGCCCGGGGTTATGGTGGGGGGAGGAGGGTGGGCAGGCGCAAGGGCAGGATCGTCTCTTCCCTCTTCCCGTCACGGTGCACCGGGAGCTGAGGCTGCGAGGCGGGGATCGCGGATTAAAAAGAGGAAAATCCCTTTATAAAGGAGGAGGGTTGAGTGGGGTGAGAGGACTGTGTCCGTCAGAGCTGGGGGGAGGAAGGGGGATAGACGTCAGAGTGCTGGGGGACGTTGGGGGGAAGTAAGGATGACTCAAGGGAGAGTGATTGTCGTGTCATGGCAGGAAAACAGGGTTAGGAAGTGAAATTGGGGTGGAAAAACAAAAGGAAATGAAGGGGAAGAAAGGAAGGAATAGGTTCATGCCGAACCCATGGGAAAGAGGAAGGAAGGAGCTGCTCAAAAGAGATGTGCTGGAAAGAGAGCTGGACGAAGTGGGGACTGCAGAGGTAGGGAGGGGGAAGGCAAACCCTGGGCTTTCATTGCCCTCCCTGGCACCATTTCTCCACCACCCTTGGGCCTGATACTGAGCATGCTGCAAATCGAGGCATGCCTGTGTGGGGCTGGTCAGGACCATCTCACCCCACAGCTCCCTTCCTAATCTAGCTGAAGATGCAGCCACGTTTTCCAGCTGCAGGTTAGCTGGTGCTTAGGTCGTCTCCCTTTTTTGCCATCCCCTTATAAACCTATCCTGCATGCATAATACCAGCTTTCCCATGATGACTCTTGCTCTCTGCCTCCGGATGATGCCGAACAATGAACTTATAAGTGCTGAGAATAAGGGTGCCCATGCAAAGAAGACCCACATGTGCCCTTGCCCCAGTTTTACAAAGGGCTGAGCTGCAGCAATCACTGTCAGCTTTTCAGAGGCAGGTAACATGGGCCATTGGGTCATGCAGGGTAGAAAAGTAGAAATAAAAAGCCCACAGAAATATGGAACTATGATTGGTGAAAACTAATTTAAAGCAGAAAATAGAAAATCATTCTAGACTCAAGAGGAAAATTGTGATGTGGGAAGATGTAAAACCAGAGGAGGAAGGTGGCAAATCAGGAAAGCTCAGCCCACTGCAAGGAGCAACCCAAGGGCTGGCACTTTCCTGCCTATTTGCCAACTTCCTGGCCAGCAGAGTGGCTTCGGCTGCCTGCTCACTGACTGCTCAATGTATCGCACCAAGTGGCAAGTTAGCCATTTATTATGCACATTAGATGCAATGAATTATGATTGCATACTCATAAATTGTGTGCATAATACTGCTTTCAAGTCTCTGGGCTTGCTTGAAGAAGCCCAAGTACTTAAAGGTTAGGAATGTTACTATTTTTGTCAGCCAATCTTATGGGCTGTTGAGTGATGCTAGGGATGTAATGACTGCTTTGGGAGTCTGCAGTGAAAACCTCCTCCCAGTAAAAGGCAACACAGACACATTTTATACACAGGCAAGCATCAAGGCACCCTCTAAACAGAAATCCTGTCACAACTAAACATAATATAAATAATAGATAGAAGTCAGAGACCTTGGGAACAATGTTGAGGGTGTCCCAATTGGGAATAAACAAAAAGTTTCAGCAATTAAAATGTCATGGAAAATGTTTGGGTGCTAAAATGGATGTTAAATTATATTTACAGGAAGTTTAAGTTACATTTTAGTCTGTTTTTCTCTAGCTTAATACAGAAAAATAAGTCATAGCATCACAAAGTATGGAAAATTCTGGGAAAAAGTGTTAGCCAAAGTCTAACTTTTATTAGCCAAAGGCAAATAAAAGTGTGCTAACCAATGAAAAATACTAAAAAAAATCCTTTCTTATATTAAATCTTAACTTCTGTCTCCACAGAAGACTATAACAAATTCACATTATCCTGTTAGACCCAATTAACACCTGTTTATGGCACTGGAGTGGGTGAACTATGTATTTGGTTTTTATTTATTTCTAGAAATTAATGCTAAATTAATTATATCAATGAAATTCATTAAAATTAATACCGAAAATTTATTAATTTTGATCTTTTTTAGCCTCTTTTGACATATTTTGTCTCTTTAATACTCAGGAATGGTTTTCAACCTTCCACCCAATGAACGAACGGTACTGGGTAAGTTTTACCTTACACATGTATCCAGTCTTGTAGTTACTTATCCGCAAATAAACTACATCATACATACTCTTATAAGGTATTCATTAAGCTATAGGTTCTTTGAGCTGATCTGGTTTTGGGTTTTGAAGCTGCTTTCACCTGGGTATAGCTGGGAAAGATGGAGACAATTTTAGTGAGGTGGATGCAGTAGCTGCTTTAACAATTCTTTGCTCATCCACAATTAGTATTTCAGGTAGTTTTCTGGTGCTTTCTCTTGGCAAAGGATCCTGCTATACTGGATACCTGTGTGCATTCTGCCACCTGCACCCCAAAAGCATCCATCAGCCACAACCATGCACAATGCTCATTTCTCAGGACATCTGAGGGTGTGCACGAGGTCTACAAGTAAATTTCATGGTTCTTGGGAAAAGATGTATAATGGTGCCAGAGATACTAACTGCAACTGCAAGGCAGATTCCATACTAGATCTGACCACATTTCCAAAGAGAATTCTTTCTTCTATCTAAATGCTTAGCACTGAGGTCATCTTTCCCAGGAAAGAGGAAGTCTATTGGCAGTTTGTGGCTTTTAAAACAATTATGCTTTGAACGTATTTTTCTTTTTTATTTTTTTTTTTGTAAAGAACATAGTTTGAAAACGTGCTGTTCAAAAAAGAAGTCTTAGAATCTAAGAAAACTTGGTTTTCATATTCAAGAAAGTTAGCATAGAAGCCTGCATCTACTCACCTTGAATAATGTTCAAGTTTTCCTGCCCTTGTTGGTAGTTCACTGCTGCCCATCACCGTGGGCTGGCTGCCTCTGCCCCTTCTAAAAGTCTTCCTCTGAACAATGACAGTAGCAGAATTTATTTAGCCCATAGAGGGGCAGTCCAAAGTTGACATGTAGGATGGGTCAACAGAATATCCCTTACTACTCTTTTATTTTAGGTTAAGCTAGATGAATCAATATGAAGCATTAAAGAGTAATGTGATGAGTTTATTGTGAGACACTGGAACAGGTTGCTCAGAGAACTTGGAGCACCCTGGTAAATAATGTTTTGCAGGTAACCCTGCATCCTTACTCCTGCGTACTGCAAGCTTTCAACGGGTCATCCTGCACTGGGCTATCCAGCTCTCAACCTTACTTTACAGGCTTAATGAAACATTGATGAAGAGCCAGGTTTTACTTTAATTAATCACACTGCAAACATGGAACAATTCAAACTAAGTTACTGAATGCACTTGATATTTACTTCACTGACAGAAACTGGCCTCAAGTCACCCTTCTTTCCCCCTTTTTTTTTTTAATGGCTATTTTTTAAATAAAATGAATGTTTATTTCAGTGACAGTCTAATACTTTGAAGAATTTTGTGGAGAGTTTGTGCAAGGAAGGTCTCTACTCAGATTGTTTCAGAAAAACACAGCTTTTCATCCAAAACTAGATGACAAGATGGCTTAACTTGAGCTTTTACTTTTTGAGCCAGTCCTTGCTATGAGCTGTATCTGGTACTCTTTCCTCCTTAATTTCTTCACACAGATATTGAGGAATGTTTTATGGAAACAATAGAAGTTAGCTTTCATGCACAGTGTCTGTATTTTTTGTAAGAAAAGATGGTACAATATTTCCAAAGATTTGTTGATTCTACAGACAGGCTTTTTTTAACTCCCTCTTGGTAACAGTAAAGATTTTTCTTTTTTAAGTCTATGCCCATTACTGAGACTTCACTTAAAAAAAGGGTTGAGCTGATCAAACATTTGTTTAGGGCCAGTTAGGCTAAAATGACACCCAGTTTCTTTTTCTTAATGCTTGCTGCTAGTTGGTATTTCAGAGGAGACTGAACAGTAGGAAATGCAATGGACAGAATCTGAAGTCTCAACCCCAATGAACATCTATGTTAATGACTGTAGTTCACAGTATTCAAGAAGCCACAGTATCCAAGAAGCCACAAGTTTAAGTCATGATACAAAACATCTAATGAATAAATATAAATCTGGTTAAATATACCTTTGAGGTAAAATTATATTTTCTGATAGACTTTTATGTTTAAAATTTGCATGGTGTAATTATGCATTTAATAAGAATCGATTACAGAGTTAAAAAAACACTACCTTCCATTAAAAAAAACAAACCAAAACAAGCAAAGAAAAAAACAAAACAAAACAGCAGTTTGATGAGCAATCCCTTAACAAGAAAACTTTTAGTATAGCTTAGTTTAAGGCACGTAATAAAGGCTTTTCTGAGACAGATGCTACAGGGAAGTTTATGGTAGAATTATTCCAAAAAAAGGCCTCTCAATCAGTTTGTGTTTTTTGGGACAGTATCCATCTTAGATTCCTTCTGCAGTTTCTTTGGTAACCATGGAGTCCCCAGAGAAATTTTCCATCTACTTGCTCAACAGCTCAGAAAAACCACCTAGATGAGAACTGTTTTGGAAGATACATTTGTTAAGTCACCAGTTACTTTGCAGGAAGATACAGATACAGCTGCAGTTCTGAGCCTTCAGGATTCCAGACAGCATAGATCGCTGATGTGACTCTTTTGATAGTAAATTGGATAAAATGTCAAAGAAACAGCTCTTCTATTTTTTTCCTTACCGTGGCAAATACTACGTGACATACTGTAAAGTATTGTGTGCCATAATTTCTGTCAGTCTATATTGTAACCCCCCCTGAACTAAACGGTAAAGAATGATAAGACTGTAAAGTTTAGCATTTAAAAACATAAGAAAAGCAGAGTTAAGAGTGTGTGAGAAATGTACTTCTTTTGTCAACATATGTAGTTCTTTCGTCAATGTACTTTTTCTGATAGTCTTTAGCTGCATGATCACTTGCTACTTTTTCTTGGAGAATCCTGTCTCTTTCAATAAGAGTAAATCTTCACTATTTCTATTAATCTTCCTCATTAATCATGTGGCCTTACATATTATCCTTTATTCAGACTTCACAATGAAAGGTGAAGTTCTTCACATTGAAAGGTAAATTTTCTGGTTATTTTCTCCAGGTGTTTCAGCAGTGCAGAGTGTTGGTGCTTCACAAATACAATTTTATCTTCAAAGCACACTAAGGGAATAGCTAACAATTTGTACAGATTTATATATTTAAAATATAGCTCCAGTCAATTTCTGTTGCTGCTTTATTCAATGTTTACACAAATCTCAGAAGAAACTGATACTGTTTTTGCTGAAATGCTGAAGAAAAGAAAATCAATATTGAATCTAAGTCAGACATCTGGCATGAAAAATTTCAGCTGGTAGCCTGATGGCTGGCAGAGTTGTATGCAATTAAGAGTTTTATTGTGAGAAATTTCAGGCAACCTGAACTGAACCAGCTTTTCAGCACCTGTTGCAAGAAAGCTGTCATAAAAAATTTGAAATTAAGGGATTAAAAGAGAAAATAGAATGTGTTCAGTTTTTTCATTCTCTGACACGAACTGCATTGCATTTACTTTAATGTAAATAAGAGTGAATCTGATTGAAGATACATGCTGCTTTATGGTGAACTGTTATATTTGAACTATACTGAAAGTATGATTAAAATGAAGCAAGTAAGAAAGTTGTGTATTATACTTATTATTTAACAGTGATATCTCCAGTTATTCCCAGAAGCCAGCCACATCAAAGCTCCATTACCATAAGTGCTGCACAAACATATTGTAAAGTGAAGACCCTGACATAGACACTACATACTTTCCTTTAGGCTTTTCTGCATTGTTGATCAGCATCACTGAACAACATGAGGAGTGAGCAAAATAAAATCACTATAATAAAATAAAGCTACAATGCAAACTAGGGATTCTTAATATAAGACCTAATGCAAAATAACTAATCGGCAAGCTATTCGGAAGTAATTCTTCTGATTTTTGAAACAGATGGTGAGTTAGGACCAAGGAAGAGGAATAGACAAGCCAAGGATCCACCTTTCTTTGGCATTCCTTGAACTAAATGAAATGAAGCTGATTGAAATGCTTATTGGATTTCTGGGGAAATCTGCCCCTGAGCAATAAATCTGTCTGAATGGACACCCAACATTTATCAAGCTTACAGCAAAAAGCCTTTGAACTGATGGACTGTTGGCATAGGAACATCCTCAGCTAAGCTAGCATCTCTGCCATGTATCATATGTGTTGTTCGACAACAGAGTGTCAGTGACATACCCAAGAAGGCAAAGACCATGCCTACATGGGCATTATGATCTTGAAATCAAGATAGTAGAGGCAACAGAAATCCAAATACAACCCAAAACTGAAAAGAGGAGCATGGTGACTGGAGTGTGCCAGCACTTTACCCCAGGAAATAAATCAACAAAGTCACGAGTGAACTGATGCAAGAGTGTGGCACTGATCAGTTTGCAAACCTTGGAGACAATCAAGTGCCATTATCACAGCAAAAAGAGCTTGGAGCAGAGAGATCAAAGGAGGGAGAGCAGTTTTGGAGCTATGATTGACCGTATGAATATTCTTAACCCATGCTGAAGATGGCTGACAGGCCTAAGTTTGACTTTGAACTGAAAGAGATACAAGAAAAAGCAAAGACTAGCAGATGAGTTTAAGCCACTGTCAGTGTAAACTTGTTGCTTACACTCTGCTGCTTTGCCCCGCAGTGCCTGTCACAAGGGCTTTATGTTAATCTGTCTAAATTCAAACTGCCTGCAATTTATTAGCCAATTTCCTGTTGCTGTCTCAGAAAAAAAGTAGGAATTGAGAAAGCATTTCAAGAAGGTTAAGTTTTCAAAATTTTAAGGAAGGAATAGTTTAGGAAGGAATTTTTCTATGCTTCAGTAGGACTTTAGAAGAAATCTGTGAGAAGTTTTATTAAAGCCTCTAATGACCAGTTCTTTCTCATTATGAACTTCACAGGAGCAATATAACTTTTATGGATGTCACCTTCTACTAAGATATCACAAAGCAAACTGAATTAAAAGCAAAAAAAATGTAATAAAAATGTTGAGCACTAAATGAAACTCCACAGAAATTGTATTTAGTTGGCTATGATCTGAAGATACTGTATAAATTTTACTTTAAGTGCTACCATTATTAATAGGTGTGATGCTCATGTTCTTACTGTAAGCACGTTCAAATAAACCCTGCTATAATTTTTGGTGAATAACTTTGACCAAGTTGGAAGTGGCAAAAATTTGAAGAAAATTCCGTTGAGATTTAACCATGACAATTTCCTTGGAAAGATTTAGTGAGGGCTATGTGAAAACCTGTCCTTCCAGGCAGCACTACCAGTAACTGATCCTAAACAGTATAAAATAATTTTCTCTGTTGCACTAGAAAGACTGATATATCAAAAGCTGGTGCTGTTTGAACTCAATTTCTCTTAATTTACGTCCATATATTTTGACTAAAGGGTTAACGATTTCTTGAGGAAAAACCTGAAAATATTGATCAGATTCTGTGAGGATTTTAGGATTAGATTAATTAATTAATTTATTAATTTATTTATTTTAACAGCTGTAGCTTTTGAGTAATATAGCTGAAATATCCACACAGTATAAGTCAGATGACCCTAACTGGGTAATGATTTCATCTGTTGCTATGTTCATGGTCTGTAATACTGAAAAAGTTGAAACTAGTATCAGGTGCTTCCAAAATACTGGGAAAGAAAAAAACGCTTACCCGTTTTAAATTAGTTTTTAATGGAACCAGTACTGGAACATTTTACAGATCACCTGTATAATAGTTACAGAAATCTAATTAAAGTCTATACCTGCTTAGCTTGTGAAAGTCATGTAAAATCTGATTTAAGCTAGCATGCTTTGTTTCACAATCAAAATGAGGTAAAGTAAGTGAAGGATATGTAGATGGTCAGTCATTGACAGGAAGTAACCCATTAAACCATGGTATCTCCATGCTTGCTTACAATTCTAAAACTTTTAGAGTACACGAGACCTGTCTTCTGCAGAGGTTTGAAATTTATTCAGTCTTTAAAGTTACCCAGTAACTCTTCAAACATCCATATTGGTTCACTTGCTCCACCACTCCATTCCTTCAGGAAAATTTACATATGTACTTACTTACTGATGCCTTAAAAAAGTGCACACAAGACAAAGTGCATGGGTGAACAGAGGAGAACCAAAATTGTAATCCTTACTTATGCTAAAGAGAAAAACCAGTGTCAGCTTCTTAGTGGCCAGGGAGCTGTATCCAGCCATCAGGGGACAATTCAGAGCTATTTTCTGAGTTCCGGGGTCTAATTTATAGATTAACTATGAGAAATGTAATTTGATCTTTTCAAATTAAGTCATCTGTCTAAATAAAAATGGAAAATGTATCATTTCACTACTGTTAAGCCAGAGAACTTAAAATAGTATCTGTAGCCAAAACGAAAACAAACAGAAAAATGATTCTGATTTTACCCCCTTTAAAGTCATTATTCTCATCAACCTCAGATGATAGGAAATGATTTTATAAGCACATCTACCACACATTTGTAAACAGAGTTTGTAACTAGTGTGGGAAAATAATATCATTCTTGCAGGAATGTGAAGGAATTTTTTTGGGAGGGCAGGGGTTAGTAATAATCTTAGAGTATATAGGAGTTTATAAAGGCACGGTTTAACTTCAAGCTGAATAGTAGCTAAATCTCATTAAAACCTCCTGAATTTATGTAAAATTGTGAAACTGGAAAACCTGCACATTTAGTGACAAAGTTCACAAAGCCAATACTTCTGTCCTGACATAATATCCAGTTTTACCAGGACAGTCCTTTTTAGTCACAAGTCACTTCTTTATGACTGCTGAGTGGCCTCAAACTTCAAAGGAGAAGTATGTTGGTTTGTGTTGGTTTTTATTTGTTTACTAATGCACATTCATAGGTGTTGTCTAACACAGAGCCAGGACACTTGGTCAAAACTGACTGGATTATTTCTTCTTGGTTTAGAACAATTTTGCTGAAGCTGATGGTATTAAAAAAGCACCTCTAAATTCAGGAAAAAAGTCTTCCTTTTGAAATCATACAGTAATTTCAGAGGATTTGGAGCAGAATGGGAAGACAACTGGATTAACACAATAACATTGGCATTTTTAAAGGTACAATGTAAAAATATTCATCTCAATTCAAAGGCTTCAAAGGCCAGGGCATTGTGCAGGCCCTTCTACACAGATGCATTTAACACAAAACATAGTTCTTTCTTTTGTTTCTATCACTTTGTCATTTGTTTCAGTCATTGCTGCTTACATACAAATATCATGTTTACCATATCTGTAATGAAATCTACTTTAAACAGACAATAATTCTCTGCTTTCATGTCTATTGCCACTATTTAATTACTGGGCTCTGCCTTCATTAATTCAGGTCCTCCTACAGTTAACTGATTGCTAATCAGGATAATCTTGTGGATTTCAGTGGTTCCACTAACAGGTTTATAAACTTCTTTAAATCAGAACTTCAGTGCCTACAGGTATCTTGAAACTGGTAAGTCAAGGCTAAAATATACTTTCAGTGAAAAGTTCTTGAGTGTGAACAAAAATGGCTTAGCTCGTCTTTCATGTAAGAATGCTTTTGTCGAAACCCACGCTTTTTTTGCATTTGTGTTTCTCTGATCTAAGTGTTTGTATGTTAAGTGCAGTCAGGAAGCATTTGGCACACAAATTCATTTTGATAAAATTCTGAGTAAAGTCTCTTGTAGCTTCTATGTATCAGTAAGTGCATAATCCCAATTCAAAGGGACTGCCCCAGTGCCTGGCAAAATTACTGATTTAGTGGAAGTGGGATCAGGACATAAAAAAATGAATAAGAGACATGGAGTCCCAAAATGCCATAGATTTATTATGGGAGTATTGGTCTGCAAAGCAGAGTGTAAATGACAGGAAATATTCCAAACTGTGAGACAGAGATGCTTGATAAAGAGCATTTGATCATAAAAGAAGGATTTTGAAAGATTTGGTGATTGGAATGGCCAGCGTTGGCCTACAGCTTATGTCTACAGCTACTTATCTTCTTCAGCTCTTGGTACTGTTTGCATTCTGGGTTCTTTGTGTGCCAAAACCCCCTCCACATAATTGCTGTTAGTTGCTAATCTTGATTTAGTCAAGGAAACGAGCAGGTGACCTATTAAGATCTATGGTTCCTGCAGACTTGGGTCATAGCTGATTAGGAAAGAAGGAAGCTTGCATAACTGTGCTAAACTTGTTTGTGGATCTGTAAGAAGCTTGAGCATCTGGTTTAAAATATGTAATTTTTACTAAAGCAGTGGTGCAACTGACACTGTCAAACAACTTTCTTTGGCAGTTTTGATTAATTCATTTTTTAATTAAGGTAATTACTTCTATTTGTTTATTTATGAAAAATATAAATAACTGAGCTCACATCTGTGAACTCATCCTTAAGGTATTAGCCCTTTGACACATTTGGGAAGCAAATGTAAATTTCATGAAGCTGGTATTTTTCTATGATTTGTTGTTCAGTGAACTAGAAGCTGGGAACAACTGATACTAAAAATTGAAGTGAACCTGGAGACAATTCCACAGGTGCATTTCACTTGGGGAATTTGCTAAAAATGTGCTTTGGAGCATGATTTTGGAAAGGGCTCATAAATTAGCTAAGGTGAAAAATTAAAAAAAAAGAAAATAAAAGAAGCTAGGCCTCATTACCTAGTGCTTTAGCAGATTTATTGGGAAGTCACCCTTTCAGCTAGTGTTTTTGTAACATAAACAAATTGCAAGTAAACATCATATTTGTATGTGACTTTTCATGAAAGCAATGTTTCAAAGTGATTCATTATTGATTACATACTCTGTGGTATACAGGCTATCCATCCTGCAGCTGTTTGAGGTAATGAGAACAAGAAAAAGATCTTGTGTGCATTAGCAGAAGATAGCAAACCTGAAATAACTTTCAAGCAATATAAAAAGAAGGCTTTTATGTACAAAACTTGTGAAATTTAACTCAACAAATGAGATGAAACTTAGTAGCCCTTTCCGCTTGCTTCTTGACTCTGACTTTGTGCTTCAATATAGGAGCTTTATGATTACATACTGGGTTAAAATGTATATGCATGTAAGTACTTAGAGTACAATCTCTGCCTTCCTGCTCAAGAGTAATAAAAAATATCAGCATATGGAAGAAAACTGAAAGGCACATACTCATCTTTGTTTACAAATTTTCCTGACTTTCTTAACTTGTTTTTGTAATTTGCAGATGGGGTTTGCACAGTTATTACAAGACATATATATTGGCATAAGGAATTATGTTAATATTTACACTACCATATTAATTATTAAACACCGTGGTAATTATTTATTCCTGTGTTTATAATATAATAATTAATATATGTGATTTGAATTAATGTATACATTTTAAACCCCATAGTTCCACTGACTTTCAGTAGAACTATTATTTTTACTTATTTTTCCCTGCCTGTTGCAACTTATGGAATCAGGAAGCTGGCGGGGGGGGGGGGGGGAAGGGTGTCGAGGTGATCAGCACCATGGACAGTGATCAGCACCATGGACAGTGATCAGCACCATGGACAGAAACCGCGGTGGTATGTGTCGGGCAGCAGCCCCGAGACACCTACTCATCCAAAGGTCAAAAGCCTCCCAAAGGATTGATTGCCTGAAGCAAATCTCAGTCTGCAGCAGAGACTATCACTGGAATCGTAGATCAGCTTCAGTCACCCGAATAGCCCATGTGCTGGAAGCAAGGGAGGAAAGATTACTTGGCGTACAAAGGTCTCGCAAGACCTATGACCTCAGGAATATATGTGCAATGAAAAACGAAGTAAATCATGTGTTACCAGCTAAATAAACCACCTTGACGCTGATAACTCCTTGAAATAAGGACTGTGTTTTCCTTTGTTTTTTAGACATTGTCTGGCTTACTGCAGAGACCCTTGAAATATGATGAGGAGCCATGTTTGAAAATAATGTTCCAAGCAAGTCATACTAGTTATGCCCCCCTACAGGTTAGGTAACAACCATTACATTATTATGAACTAGGTAGCTACTAGGTGACTGAACTGCAATGTTTCCTCAGCAACATCAGACAACATTAGTCAAATTAACAGACTATTTTGCTCTCTTCCTCCCTTTCCATGGAGAAGAACAACACTGGACAGTCTCACATGGAGATGAGCTAGCCTCCCACACAACAGAAATGTCAAAGCATATATGGTATGTGACTCTGTATTTATTGAAACAAAACAAACCAAACCCCAATGCCTAACCTCAAATCCTGTCAATGGCATTAATTTCTCATTATTTGAATCCAATACTGATGTGGGAAATAATTACATTTTCCATAAGGTGAAAGCCTGTATCAAAACCTGGTACTGTGATAGCAGTAGATAGTGTCAGTGGTTCATCAGTGACAATCGTAACAAAAAAAAAAAGCCTTCTTACCTGACTTCAGAAATCAACATCATAGACATCTTCATGTGATGTAGTCACTCCAGAATCCCTTTGTGATCAGTGAAGTGTGTGTTCACCTGAAGTGAAACATGCAGGTCACCTGAATCTTTGAAGACATCTCCTCAGGACAAGACAAACTGCACTCAGATTCTTACCCATGGTTAAAAAGATAACTGCTTCAGGAGTAGAGACATCAACTACAGCTGCCTGGTTTTATCCAGACCCCTGGAACACTGACAATAACCAGTATGCAAGCAACTGGGCAAGCATCCAAAAGTGCCAATGTCTTTAGGAGGATTAAGTATCTAAGGGTGGGGAGGCTGCTGGGAAGCCCCTCAAAACTCCACACTTGTCTGGAGGATGTGCCATCAGATGATAGATAGTATCTGACTTGTTCAAATACTTCCACTCACACTGAAATACAACCTAATGGCAACTGAACTTCCTCTGCATGCATTTTATACCTCAGATATAAGCCTCTGACAGAGTATTATACATGAGACCAAAACTCATTTAGTTTCACATTCTCCTCGCTATCTTGGATGCTGGGTTTACTTCTCTAGTTTGTTTGATTTTTCAACATCACTCCCACTAAAAATTTCAACCAGAACAAGTGAAGAGACACTGAAAGCTGAAAAATATGTTTCAGTTCAACTATTTTTTCTTTTTTTCCTTTTTTTTTTTTTTTTTTTTTTTTAGGCATCTACTATTGATACAGAAAAAATAAGATGAAAAGATAGAAATGAAATTTACATTATAGGATAGACATGATTAAAGGAAAGGTATTTTATATTCCTTATTTTGTATTGAGGGTCTGCTTGGAATGCAACCCTTTTTCCTATTAGTCCATGGAAAATCGAATGCAGAAAAAAATAATGCAGTATTGTCTTCTTGAAGCTGCAGACAGCCTGAAGCAACAGTTCTGCTTCTGGAAGTAGGAAGGCTGCTTTAAAATCATCCAATGAAGTGAATGAATGAGAAAGACTAGAGGTGAAGGCTGAAAATATGCTACCTAATTTTAGGTGTCTGATAGAGCTACTTGAGCCAAAAGTTGTTTTCCTAAGCTACGTATGCAACCAGGGAAAAGAATTGGTTTACTCTAGAAATGGACTGGAGCATCTATTGAGATCTCTCTGTCTCCCACACTTTCCTGGGAAATTTTACGTGATTAAGCTCTTTCTTGAGACACTTCCATTCACTGACAGAAGCTGTACGGTATGCATTCCTTTTCAAACCCCTTTGTGCCCTCTTCATCCAAATTAGTGCTTATCCCATAGTTTGAAACTGTTGATTAAACTCCTTATACTCCAGGAAAGGAGGCTATGCTATTGCCACAACTTTCAACTTTTCCTCTTGCAAGAGGGCAGTTTCTCTTGTGCAGTCATCAAGTTTTATAATGCCATCAGATTTTAATTGAACACCTGCTACCAAAACCTGGCTATGTAAACCCAATGCAAATTTATTTGTGTATAAAGGATTTAATAGGATTGAATAATGTGTTGCCATGAGCAGATTTTGCCATGTTTCCCATAGTCATGAATACTCTTACAGTGCCAGGTATGCTTAAAGCTGGAAATCTGATAACCTGAAGTACAAGAAACACTGAGTTTCACCAATGGAAAAAAGCACACTGTTCCACTTCTTCTATTCATAAATCTTGCATTTAATACCGGAAAAGTATTATTTCTTTATCATAAGGAAGTTGCTGTGGCATTTCCATTCTGTTGCCCAGAGCACATCGACAGTTCTTGCTACAGAATTTAGATGCACCTGGGTACATCAAGGATCATGGAACAGGTTTCATCTCCTCCTTTCCCTTTCCCTTTCCCTTTCCCTTTCCCTTTCCCTTTCCCTTTCCCTTTCCCTTTCCCTTTCCCTTTCCCTTTCCCTTTCCCTTTCCCTTTCCCTTTCCCTTTCCCTTTCCCTTTCCCTTTCCCTTCCCTTCCCTTCCCTTCCCTTCCCTTCCCTTCCCTTTATTCTCTTTTCCTCCTCTTTATGTGATTCTCCTCCTAACAATGTATTCCCTCGCATTGCAGAGTAGGGCATACCTGTGCTGCAATAGCAGCAGATTAAGAAAAAGCAATGGTCACATTTTCGTTCCCTGCTTCCAAATTGCTTCAGGGAAAATTGCTTGTGACAATCATCTTATTTTATGTCTAGACTGCATCCCATCCCATTTCTCAATAGGCAGCCTATGCTGAGGAGCCATTCCCCTTCCTGCTTTGTTTCTCACTCTGTTTGTAGTTCACTTGCAAAGAGGGAAGAGTTGCAGACCACAGAAATATTCTTATTTTATGTATCAGGGCTTGCAATACTGGAAGCTGATTTATGAAGTAAAATGTTTTCATACTACCCTATATACCAGTGAGCCATATAGGTGACAGATGCATTAAAAAATGCACCAGCTGTTAATTTATGTTTTTCCGAAGTGTTACCCATAGCATAAAGTACTGTTCAGTTATCATTGACAATTTAGTGTCATAGATAATTTACAGCCTAGCAACTTACCACTCAGAACTGAATACTTATTATGTGTTTAAGCCTGTGGAACTCATGTTTCATGCGTCAGACTGTGAACATGCAAGCTGCCTTGGATCAGGGCAGATGGACAGGTGCATACAACATGGAATACAATGAAGGGAAAGAATCCCTCCTCAGGTAGGCATGCTTCCACTTTAGCTATGGCTTTGCTTCTCTGTCTTATTAGGCTAGACAAAAAGCCGAAATAACAAGCCTGGATAGCTGGTGTTAGGTACCTGCCAATCTCTCACCTATTCTCCTGGTCAGTAGGAGGAATAATCAGCAACCTGGCCCCAGTCCCCAGCCTGTGGCATGTGGAGGTGGTACCAAACTCTAAGGGTCCCCTGAGCAGGCATGTGGCCTGGGCTACAATCTAGCAGAGACCAGTAGCAGAGTTCAAGAAGGCCCTCACTGCAGTCTATTGTACACAATTTCGGTTATTCAAGAATAAGGCGGCAATGCTATTGTAAATAATACTTATTTTGAAAAAGGTCAGAGAAGTGAGAGTAGAATTATTTCATAGCTTTTTGTCATTTTCAGTGCATTTTAATGGTAACTGTAATAAAAACACAGTTTTGTTTTATCTATATTTATATTCTTTTTTTCCCAAAGAGAAATATAATCTCAGCATTTCCAGATTGAAATAAAGCTAAATTGTGGTAATGAATCACTGAAGTATGACCCATTAGGAACAATGGAATACATGTAACCATGAACACAATGATTTTTGGAAAGACTGAGGAAAATCACTGACAGCAAGGAAAACTTCATATGGACCTGACACTGACTTTCCAGTTTTCTGTCTCTCCTCCACTACTTTTCCTCCTTTTCATCTCTTTTGAAAGAGCTACATAGGAGGGGTAGCTCATTGTTAAATGATCTGAGAAAACAGGCAGAAAAGAGAAAAGGGCAAGATAATTTCACTTGTATAGATGAGAAGACCGAAGAACAATAACAAGGCAATCAATTGAGCAAACAGGGGCTGTGGCAGTAACACAAATAGCTATGTACACGCAATTCTCAAAATCTGAGATGCAAATAAATTTGTAGGGGAGAAATTAATAAAGAGATAATTCTTTTAAAATAAGTTTGCTTACAGAAGGACTTTTATCCATGCCTATAAAACCCTAAAATACTAAAAAAACTCCCAGCAAGCCTATTACTTTATGCAAGATTTGGAATCAGAGCAGAGCCCTTTTTCCTCATTTAATTACAGTTTAAGACTAGATCTTTTGTTGCTCTGAATTACCATGCTTCCATGGCATTCATGGGACTTTGTTTATGTTCATTACTTGAAGTTTGGGTTCTTTGTACTGAGTTTAGTGATTGTGAAGATATCAAAGTATTTGAAGCCCTATGTCTGTTCAAGATATGAACACAGCTTGGGAAATGTAAACTTTCCTGCAACACACAAAGACATCAGGAGCAAGCAGACAGCAGCAGAAGTGAGCATATAAAGATTATGGGGTATTCTTATTTGTAAAGGATGTTTACACGAAGGGACTCCAAGAGGCCATTTAGTCTGTTTTCCATTCTTGTTTAGCTTTTGAACTGGCAGGAATTTGTCTTAACATGAAAATCTTGAAATGTGTTTAAGTACTTCTTAGACCTGGTTTGTTCAGAAGATGTTCAATGCATGTATCTGGTCAAACTTAGTAGCAGCTGATCACCTAATTCGTTTAGTGTCACATGAAAACCATATTGATTAGGAAAACTTAAAAAGTGCTCCTTGATACTGAATGCCTGACACCCACAGGTTTAAAAATCAATTTATTCTTTCCAAGTTTGTGTCAATTCAGGAAACCGCTTCAGTAGAAACTGAAAACCCACTGAAGCTAGAAAATGTTAACATTGTGTTTAAAATTAAGAACATAGAATCATAAGAAAAAAATGTGACCAAAACTAAAACAAAACATGCCTTTCTGCAAGGTAGGATTAATTATACCTAGGTTACCTTTGAAAAATATTTGGGATCTGAAAATGTCTGCCTAAAGACCTTCCAATGGTTTGACAATGTCTACAGGCAATCTATTCCAGGGCTTGGCTCTACTATTAGAATCTGTTCTCTAATGTTTAACCATAATCTTTTGTTACTTAAGCACAGTGTTGCCCACGAATGAAGAGGAGGTTCTTCCCTCCTAAGACAACTATTATGTACTGCAATGTGGTCCCCTCAGTCTTCCTTTATAATTACTTTGATTTATGCTTGTTTTCCTCATAGGTAAAATCAAATGGCCTTTGGTTATTCTTTGCTTTCTTCTCTTTGTTGAGTCTTATCTTCCTCAAAATCTTGTGCTTAAAGCAAAATGCAGTATTCGAGCAAGCTTAATATCATTGGAGTGAGTGCATCAATCAGGTGGATTACTTCAATATTTCAGGGGTTGTAATGTTGCTTTAGTATTTGTCAGAATGGTGCTTTTCCTTTTGCAGCTATATTGAATGACTTGCAGCTGGTTTATCATTTTAATCCTTTCTTTTTCTCCGTTTTTTTTTTTTTTTTTTTTTTTTTGGTGTATCCTAGTATATACGACTGAAAATTAAAGAGTGGTATATTTTCTCTACTGAATATAGTGTCAATTTTGCCATTGTTTTCAGTGGAGCCTAGAATGTATTGCAAGACAGGTAAATAGAGAAGTTAATCAAAAGAAAACATTACCTAATAAACTTTAAGCTCTGTTCTAATTTGAATTCTTTGTTAGCAACCATAATACATATTTACTGTGCTTTCCACTAAATGCTTGAGAATGCTGCTTTTAGTAGCACATATATACTTATACCAATTTATATTTAGTAGTTGGATATTGCTATTCTAAATATACTTTTTAAGCCTAAGATCTCAAAAGAAGTTAAGTAGAAGTAGCCTGATTTCACTAGAAAATAAAAATAGTGGAAGTGGGATTTAGTGGGCTGAGTGAAAAAGAAGGAATGTGTGTCCTTTAGATTCAATTCTGTGATAAAAGCAGAGTTGTGAACCACAGTAGAAGCAGTCTGCATGTTGATAACACACATGACAAAACACAAAGAAGGCAGCTGGCAAAGATAAGCTTGTTAAAAATGGTCAGTAAAGATGTGTTGGTAGTACCAATTGCCAACTGTATTGAAAACAGTTCTTTAGCACATAATTTCATAAGCATTTCTTAGTCAGGAAAACTAAATTGATGATGGTGGCAGGAAGGCTTCAGTGACTGCGTAACAAAAAAATTGACAAGTTGCTATTGTTCAATCACATAGAAATGTGAAAGCATCCCACTTTTAAAATGGACTGTCAAGAAAGCATTTGTTCTAAAGTGGTCAAGATATACTTGGTGATTTCCAAATTCTTTGAGATATCTTATTCTTCGCAATGAAATATGCTTCTTTCGTTTCACTGAGACTGAGAATCAATAGGAACATGCATCATGATATATATCCAGGAATTGATTGTGGCAATCTGTTTAATTTCAGTTTAAGAAGGCATTATAAGAAGATGCATTTCACAACAAGTGGAATGACTTCTTGGCACCTATTAACACTTCTCTGTAAACAAGCTTTACAAATGGAAATTAACTTATGGACATTTAAGGAGGATGCTCATATAACCTTTGAAATAAGTGAAGGAAAGGAAAAATCCAACACCTGGGTGTTAGAACTTGTGTTGCTTAATATTTGACTCAGCTTCCAACCCATTAGTAGGGCTTATATTCGGCTGTTAGCATACAAGATGCCTGCTTACATGGTATGGCATTGCTTGCTTTCCATTGTCATGTTTAATCAACTAATATGACCCACCTCTTCTAGGTAACGCCATGTTTAAGAAGGAGCTAATGAGCAATGTTATAATGTAGATTTTAGAGCAGTTGTGAGAAGAAAGAATCACAGATGGAGTTGAAAGCTTGTTTTACTTTTAAAAAAAGTCACCTTTGATTTTTGAGCTTCTTAACATTTTCTCTTTTCTAAAGGCATTTTATTCTGAACACACTCTCATCAGCAACATGGTCAGCCAAGAGCATCTGGGGAAATATATTTGTTGTATTAAAAAACCCCATATAAATATTCCCACATTTGCTTTGTGGGATAATCGATAGCAGCTGTACTGTAAAACCTCATGCTTTGCAGAACACAGTCCATCAGAGGAGACATGTGTTTTGGTTCATCTAAGAGAGAGATGAGTATAAATCACTAGGTGGTGATAGGAATTGTCTGGGAAAGCTCTGCTCAGCAGCAGAGGGTTAGAGGCACAGAGGAGAGCTCAGTGTGAGGGCACTTCCCTGCCTGCCTGTCACTCCATCATTGCTCTAGCACTGTCACTCCTTCCCTGTGCCCCTTTAACCATATGCTCCTGATTTTGATTTCCTGCTCCCTCCTTCCCAGGCAGAGATGTCTTTGCCTCATTTCACCTGCCTTTGCCACAAGCTGAAGAGCTCCCCATCACTTTCCTACTCTGAGTAGACTGTGGGTTTACTTTATTTACTAACACCCCACTAGAGAACTGCCTGCCTGTTAATGGGTGTGATCTCCTCAGCAGAGTACCCCTGAAAATCCTTGCTGCTTTTCTGTCAGGGCTATGCAATGCTCAGCATAGGTGAAAATGAGTGCCTTGGGATCATGAAATGATTTTCTAATGGAGGTTAAGACCTTGGAGGTAGTAAGAAGCACAAGGGGTTAGTGTGCGACACTGGATCTGATTGTGTATCTGCTTCATATTAATGGAGGTGGGAAGCTGCCAAGACAGCTGTGATTAGCTCCCAGCTGGGCAAATGTAGGTGCCTTCCAAACTCCCCTGGGATAATTCAGCTGCTTTGACAATTAAAAAAAAATCTGGAGAATTAAGTGTGTTTTGTAGCCACCTCATGATTTCTTTAGTTCTATTTGACACAGAAACGCAAAGCATGTTTACAATATAAGTTTTCCCCAGGTAGAAATCATGTCTATCTAATCAGTCAACGGCATCTAGCCTTGCAAAATGTTTCACTTGTTCATGTTTCTTACAAAAGTTTGTTTCTGAATAAATACCCTGTGGTCCAGACTATTTTGTCCTCTATTCATGACAAAGAGCCAAATTTAGACCCAAAATCCTGATGCTACAGTGCTTTTTAAGAGAGACCATTGGGTGTTAGATGCTTTTAGAAATGCCAGTGTCCTGCAATAACAGTTCTGAGTAATAAGAATCATTTGATATTTGTTTTGAGGTACTGAAATTTAGTTAAAACAGAGTGAGGTGATTGTATCTTCGTGATTACTTTAATGTCCCTCCATTTTATTTAAGAATATTTCTGGGTTTCAGTCGTACTTTGTGGGAATTATACTGCGGTTGTGAAATTTTACACTTCCATACAATCTGTTAGATAATTCAATTGGATCTGCCACAAATAGTTGCAGATAAGGCCCTGCATGGTGCAGCAATGAGGTACTAGAAGCACTGGAAGCAAGGAGATGCAACTGGAGATGCTATCACAGATCCTTTCATCCTGCAGCTAGCTTGTATTTTGAACCTCCTCAAAGAGGATTTCTGTGAGTCTGACAGGCTGGGGTGTGAGAAGGGGGCTTTTGTATGCTATGTGATGGCTATGTGATATGCTATGTTGCAGGATGATGTCTGCAAAGGTCAGCTGTGCACCTATAGTGTTGAGCATAGGTCAAGGTGGGACCCTGATTGAGGAGCACAATCACTGCTACATCCAGTTGCATCTTAAACTCCTCCAGAAGTAGAAAAAGAAAGAAGCATTTTAAAGGTGCTGTGATTCCAGACCTTTTGTGTGATGAGGGCCACTCGAGACTAGTAAAGATTACAGCCAAGCTTATGGTAACTGCCAGAGTGTGAAAAGCCCAGAATTAGCAAAGGCAATTACTCACCCAGCAGCTCAGGGAAGAAGGGCTGCTCCTGCAGAGTCACACAGTGATGACCTCCAACAGAGCCAGTGGGGAAACAAAACTCTTGTCACCTCTTCTCAGCATGTGGGCTGAGGTTTTCCTTCCCCTGAGTGGGTGTAAGGGGGCATGGATTGGAAACTACTGGAGAACATGGATGCCTTATGGAACTGAATCCCAGCTATTCCCAACAGTCCTACATGTTGCTGTGGCTGGGTGCAGCAACCAGAGGGTCTGAACCTGCTTAGGTCTCCACTTCTGGGAGTTATCTGGAATGGCCGTAATAGTAATAGACACTGTTATTGAGGAATGTTCCTCTCTAGTACGCAGGGCAAAATCTTCGGTGGCGAGTCATTAACGTGTCTGCAAACATGGCACTGAGAGTAGATCAGCTTCCTTTCAGGTCTGAGCAGAAGCCCTCAACATTGCTAATGTTTCAGCAGTTGCTACAAAGGTGCCCACACCTCTTGGTTGCTGTGTACAAAATCACACAAACTACAAACCCAGCTTTTCATTGCCTTCATAAATAATGGTTTTGGATGTCACTAAATGTATTCCACAGGTGGAAAGGCAAAAAAGACAGAAGAATATTTACTTTGTCCTGTGACTCCAAACCTTATAACAGAAAACATTTACAGCAAAATAAACTAGTAAAGAGCAAGGAATAATCTGGGAAAATTGTTTTGCTCCAACTCACAATTCAGACCTAATGTAGGCAGAAGTTATTAACATATTGGAAAATTGTGTAGCTGCTGTGGATAAGCTGATGCTCTCAGTATCAGTTTTCACGGACCTCAGAACAAAACTATATCCACAACCGGCTATTGGAGATGGGCACGTTTCCAGTTCTGGTTAGACTCTCACACATCCTAATCATCACGGGCTTTACACACACCTCAGATCTTTTACAGGAATGGAAACCACATTCAGGAGGGAGTAGATTTACTATTAGCTATTCCACTGCTATTGGTTATTGGCATATCCTGTCTCATTGGCAAACATGGGTTTGTCTCAGCTTTATCTCAGCTTCACTTAGGGATAAGCTGCTTCTCAATTATCTTGTGGTAAACACAAGCAGTTACCACAGTGGAGCTAATGTATTACAAATCAATATCTTACTTTATGCAGTGGTGCCTTATTCTTGTGCTCATAACCAAAATGATGCGTCTGATGTCTGTCATGTGTGGCTCTCCTTTTCCCTGGCAAGTGACTTCAGCAGAAACCCCGTTACTTTAGTGACATATTTTAAGGATATATTTAGCTTTCATGATCATGGGCTCTGATTTTTGTTTGTTTACAGGGTGCATTTCCCTCTAGAGTTGAGATGATTTATACATTGACATAGAAGGGGAGGACTGGACTTGTTCTTTCTGTAGCAGAGCCAGCATCAGAGCAGCTCTGGTGCTGCTACTTGTGCTAGGCTTGTTACGTGAATAAATACAGATGTCCCATTTCTGATGCTGCCAGTTAGAGACCTTTTACAAGACTTGTGGTCATTTGAACTAGATGACAGCTTCCCAGAATTTAATAATTTCAGATGAATGATGACAGAACTCTTCTGTGTCTTGAATATACCTTTTCTTTTTCCATGGAAAACACATCACATGTCATTGAATATACAAACATGGATACACATTTTTAAACAAAAAAATACATTTGCACTTGAGTAATATGGGTAACACGGGTTTCTTAAGACTCTCTCTTGGAATACAGTGGGAATTTAGGTCCAGCCATTGGTCAGTTAGAAAATATCACAGATTAGAAGTGAAAAATCTTAGCTGTAACCCCTCCTCACCAAATGATGAACAGGTAGTGCTAGTATTTCAGATTTTAATGTTAAAAAAGAGTTTGGGAAATGAAGAAGGGTAGATTGCCAGAACAGTGTAAAGTTAGGTTTGCTGCCTGTCCTGTTTATTTTATGAGAAAATATAAATACTTTATTGCAAGGTATAAACAAGGTAAAAATATTGTAATAAAACATAAAGTAATTTGAAGTGGTGAAGTAGAAAAAAATCACAGCAAACTTTTAAAGAGAACATAAGAATTTTGATATAAAACTATATAAAACATACTTCTGTATGGTACGTGGTTAAGTGTAGTTGTGAAGGCAATTTGAACTTTAATGTCTAAAAATAAAGGTTAGCTCATGAAGAACAGTGAGTAATGAAATAAAAAATCTAGAAGAGCTTAAAAGTTTTGTCTCTTATTCTTTACATTACCTGTTCTTTTGAGGCAAGCCAAAAAATGGCAGATCTGTATCTCAGAAGAAAGTTAAACAGAAAGAAAGGAGTAGGAGCATTAAACAGTGAAGCCCTTAGGAGTGATAGAGTTCCACAGAAAGGAAACTGGGGAGCAGTTGCAAGTGCTTTTGAAGAAGGAATGATGCTGAACTTGGAAATGTGAAGCTAATCCATCTGGAGAAAAATTAAGCTGACACACATGTATGCAATGGGAAGGAAAAACCTCTGGAGCAGTAACACTGAAAGCAAAGAGGATGTACAGATAAGCATATGCAATGCAATATAGCTTAAAAATAAAAGGCAGGTAGAACATGCACCTGGATGGGGGGGGAATGTGAGGACATATATCAGGTGCTGGGAAGCAGCAGCTCTCTTCCCACGTGACACTGTTGGCTCTAGGCCTTGTTTGTTACACATGGTTAGAATTACTCCAGAGGTAAAAGGGACTGATTTATATAAAAAGTTTTAAAAAACAGAAAAAAAAATCATCTAGAGTGAAGAGAGGGCTCGGCAGAGGAACTAATTAGCAAATGACAAGTGAAAACATCAATGGAAATAATTGATTAGTAATTCATATTAAGCAATCAAATAATTTTATAGTGACAAGCAGAATGAATACTCTGATAATGTGATGTGTTCAATGGGAGAGAAATGAGTCAATCACTCTGTGGAACATGGAAAAAAAAGAGTGAGAAAGCAAAGTAATGGTAAAGAAAGCATATTGAAAAAACTTGTCTGTGCTTAAATAAGAAGTTCTGTGTGAAAGATGTTGAATGCTCAGGCTTTAAAGGCTAAAGCTCTAATTAGTACCTTAGACCTCTTTTGCCTCACAATAAGGTTTTTGGGAACCCAATAGGGATGGCCGCAAAGGTCCTGGTTTCATAGTATTTCAGAATTTCATTTGTGGTGGAGCAATGAAAAGCAGCCCACGAAAGATAGCTTCATCTCCCTTTTTGGGAAGGTCCTATGCACCTCTTGTGGACAGGGAGAGTGGGAGCAGATATGAGGAGGGTAAACAGGGCACAAGGCAGATCGGGGCTGCCTTTCTTTTGCTTTGACTGAGTCTGTAGCAGAAAAAGAAGTAGGAGGGTTCCACCTGCTGGCCAAACAGTTAAGCCGACTGCTCCTGGGAAAAGGGATGGGGAGACTTTTCATTTGCGATTCTCTGTTTTAACCTGTACGAGGCAGCGAGACACTAGCAGCCCAGGTCTAACCGCTTTGGATCCGTACCCAAAACCAGTCATAGCTGTATGCAAAGTGGCTTTAATTATTGTAATTGCTTCTCTTGCAATTATTTTCTCTTGAGGTTAGTGGATTAGTAGCAGAGGTTTCCAGATTTCCTAATCAGCTACAGACCTAAAAGCAACTAGCTCAGATCTATTTGCATGCAAAAGCCCCACTCTCCTGTCTATTCTACTCCTGGTTGCTGAAATGACTAATACAGCTCTTGGGAAGTCCTTCTCCCTTGTGGCTAATAAGTGCTGAGAGTTGCAGGTCGAGATGCTCATTACCTAATAGGTAGATTTTTTTTCTCTTGTGAGAGCTAACTTGATGCCCCAGCACTGGAAAGTGAGACACAGTGGTATTGTTCAGGTGACACAGAAAATAACATCTTGTCACTTTTAGAAGCTTAAATTTGAAACAGATGTAATAAATTACTGCTTTTCTGTCTCCTTTCAAACATTATCCAAAATATCACTGCAGCTGGTTGGACCTCTTGCAGATCCCACCTGATCTGACTCATGACCTCATCTGTTGACACAGCCTTGAAATACAAGAAGCACATTTTGCCTCTCTGTGTTTTTAATCTCAAGTTGTGTCCTTTGTCTTTAGGCATCCTGGGACAGGTGCTGCCTCATACTAGGGATTTGAACTGCTCCAACCCCTGCTACAACACTGGCAAAAACAGTTGCAGGAATCTGCTACCATGCTGGGATTCTCCTGGAAGAAAGAGGAGCTAAGTAGATACATGTATAAAATTCTATCTATATAGTATGTGATCAAAATACATGTAACATATAATATTGCAGTTACTTACGTTATTTCCACTGTTTTTCACCCAATTTCTTGCCTCCTCTGGGGTATTGAATGTGATGTAAAGTAGAGGATACTTGAAAATGGGGTATAGACTGCTAAGAAGTCATTTATTTTCTTTTTCTCTCTAAAATATACATCCACACAGTACTCCCTACAGCAGAGCAAACCAGTAACACCAATTAGCGAGCATGTTTCTAGCAAAACTTGTGCATGTCAGGAATATATTCACGAATTACAAAGTAGAAAGCAACAGTAAAAAAAGAAAAAGAAAAAAGATCGTGAATGCTCATAGGTGAATCTTCTGCTTCTATAATGTCATCACGGTACCAAAAGAAAAAAGCAAGAGAGATCTGTGGAATGCAAAACTGCAGAAGTTAAGGATGCCTGCAGCTACAGTATGTAAACTGTATATAGTTTTATAGTGGAACTGATTAGAAGCACCACTTGTTCTCGAAAGAGCCAGCTAACAAATTTTAAAATCAATCTGGAGCAGTATAAATGTTCAGTTGTAAAGGCTCATCAAATCTCCAGGCTTAGATGAATTCTTCTTACAGGTTAACCATGATGTAAAGGTATCATTAGTCTTCCCTCAGCACCCTCGTGGGACTCACTTTCACACCTACTGTATATTAATCACATATTTGATTGGGGAGAGAGAAATCACCTTGTGGAACTGGTTAAGTGTTCCCTCTTGATTTCAAATTTATTGTCTTAGAAAAATACTGTGCTTCTGTAGTGCATAAAGATAAAACTAAATGCCCTCTGTGTAGGACTGTTGAAATGAGACTGATGGACATGCTCATTAGAGTGAACAACTGTCATTCAGTGCATGAATCAAGGGTCAGTCCGAAATAGAGATCTGGACCTCACAGCAGCTGGGGAGTTTGGAAGTTGGCTTCTCACTTTCCAGCTCCAGTAAGAACATTCATCAAACACAGGAAGTCAGATTCTGCTTTTGGCTTTGCAGTCAGAAAAGAATATGGATCTGGAGATTATAATGAGTGTCTTAGTGGTGGATGCAAAATGCCTCACGTGCTAGTCAGACATGAAGCTTTAAATTAATTTTATGAAGACTTAAATTAATTTTAAAGGAACACTGGCTTTAAACCAGTCAGACTGCAGTAGTCTGGTTTAGAGTGCTGCATGGCCATATACAGATACTCTCTGCATTTTAAAGAGAAGGCATATGACTCAGTTAATGTGAATTATTATTTTTGATGTGTTGTTGCACCAGAAGCTCGTGTCAGGAGGATGTAAATAATTGCATTGGCTGCCGGTCTCCATACTGCTACTTTCTATAACACAAAATTAACTGAGATGCAGCTGACAGAGAGACCTGATCCAAACATCCTCTAAGACACTCTTCGAAGTGAAATAACCATATCCCATTTACTAGTCTGATTTAATATAGGCCTGACAACAGCTGCCTAGATGCTGTCATGGGAATTTATGAATTCATTCATCTTGCTTAGTTTTTGTTAGGAGGGCTAACTATGGAGTGAATTTTCTTCCTCAAACACCTAGAGTTTTGCAACCAGTGGGAAAGCCTTAGTCACCCCAATTTCTGTGAACTGAAAGAAAAGAGTACGAGAAGAACGACCGAGTGAAAGCCACACATAAGTTTTGTGTGCTGTTCAGGTCCTGTTTCTTCTGAGGAAGCGTGTGTCAGTCCGTGTAATGAGGTTAAATGGATTCATTCATTCCTGAAGATGCAGCAAACGGGGGACGGGTAGCGAGCGAGAAGCGCTGCCCATCCCGGTCTCTGCTTGCTCTGCCGCTTCGCTAGAGGGAGGCAGAGGAGCGGCGTTGAGGGGCGCAACCCGCTTCCCCCCCTCACCCCATCCCTCCGGCTGGCGCTTGGTGAGGCAGAGTCGGGTTTCACCTTATTTTAGCCCCTGGAAAGGTTTTCTTCTGCGGGAAGGCTTCTTGTTAACCGGCCTCCTAAATCCTCCCCTTCCCCTGTGCAAGGGCCCGTGGCCGATTGAAAAGACTCAGCGGTGGCTCTTGCAGAAACGCTTGAGAATCAAAATATACAAAATGTAGTGCTGCTGCATATAGTGTATAAACCCTTGTGGTATGCTGGCAACGTGCCAGATGCTGGGATAATTTCTCCCTTATTCCTGCTAGGGAATGGATGACTGGGCATTTGTGTGGTGCCTATGAAAGGAGAAAGTTTCTCTTCAGGGCAGGCAGAGAGCTGGCATCTGCAGTTTGCCTTTCTTTGTGTTGTTTTGCCAATGCCATCAATCTACACCACCCTTTACAAGAGCGAAAGGCAATTTGAGAACAGTGGAGTAGCTACCTTAAATCAAAACAAACCCACAATGACAGATGAAGCTTGCAGCACAAACCTCACTTGTTTCAGCCATCGTTTCTTTAGACTGCCCTGCCCAAAAGGGTCTGGGAAAAGAAGGGCACATGGAGTTATGGAGGAGGGTTCTGGTTTCTGAATAACACCCCTGTTCAGGGAGTGGAAGTGTAGAGGTGTCCAGCGCGGACGGCTGAGACAAGTGTTGATATGAAGAATCTGTTCCACCATCCCCGGACATGGAGGCAACACCCAGCTAGGGAGTGCTGTGGATACCTCTGGGTAGGTCAGGGGGAAGGAGCAATAGTCCTGGGATGGTACCTGTGGAAAAGGGATCCAGAGAGGAAGGAGTGAGGGGGAGGAGGAGGGAAAAATGCTGGGGTGCATAGTGCTGTTTGGGAAAGATGGGAAATGAGGTGATAAAACTGACCTGCAAGGGAAATGAGCGATCAAGTGTGGCATTGCATTCAGGAGCAGTGAGAGATTTCTTTTTTCTTTGTTAAAAATTACAGAACAATCAGTATTTCATTCCATTCAGAAATGGAAAGCTGTTCCTTATTCATTAAAAATGTACGTTCCATAAAATATGGATCAGCAGCAGGCCCCTCTGGTGAACAGTGAGTTACAGTCCTCCCAACGTGAATTAAATTATTTGTGCTGGTTTTACGATCTGGAATGCAAAGTCCTGTGCTCCAGTGCTTCTTTCCAATGATTTTAAGCAGTTTTATTATAATACTTGCAGCTTCTTAATGTCTGAATAAAGTAATACATTCAGGGGTCTGTTATAAGAGGAAAAAGGGAAAGGAGACCAGAAAAGCACCACATATAATGGAAAATAATAATAAAAAAGTTGTAAATCACTCCTGAGTAGAGGAGGGGGAAAGAGAAGGATTGAGTAATGGAACCTCAATGTATAATCTTTTCAAATTGTTAAGTGCTTCATACTGAATCACTTGACTTGAATCTGAACCTACAGTTATAATTACAGGTCAGCTCTGGAACACAGCCTTGCACAGATGCAGACAATTTTGCCTGAAGATCCTCCTTTCAAACTCCGTCTCACTTCAGCACAGTCTTGTATTGAAACTTAGCTAGTCTTACATGACATACACCATTAGTAGCAGTCGTAAAAGAACATCAGAAAAACTTCAGGAAATGGTATGTTTTGTCACTACACAACAGAATCAAGTGCCATCTTGCCTTCCTCTCAGATTTGAATTTACAATTTTCTATAAGTTTGCTCAAAACCAAAACTAATAAAGCTCTTGGGCTGTCCTGGATTGAAAGCAGCTATAACCTCTGAATTTTAAATTAGAACCAGGATGCAAAATGTACTTTTTTTTTTTTTTTTTTTAATAGGGCTATTATATAGGAGTGTGCAAAATCTGTTTCTTCGTTGTAGGGGTTCTGGGGAAGAAATCTCACTTTTACTCTCTATCTAAAAATTTGTAGGTTTTCTTTTTCCTGCAAAAAAATTAAAACATGTTGAAGAGTACTCTTTTTCTTCTGATTACTGAAGGCATAAGCTTGAAATCCATCTGAAGATTAAGGGCACTGTCTTCTCTGTGGAGTTACACTAAATTGAATGTTATTTATAATTTATAGGAATGCTGAGTAGGAGGACACTGCTGCAATATATAAGCTTTCATCCATTAATTTAATGAATATAATTATTCCCTAAATCTTATACATAATGCTTGCCATGTTGAAAGAGTAGTCGGTACAGATTTTTCGGACTATTACCACTAAAGCTCCTTAAACTTCTCTCAAGTTACTTTATGTGAGATGCATCAAAAATTACCTTATTCTTCTGGATACCATATTACTACACACTTTTTAGGTTCCTATCATACATATTCATAAATATTGTAGTGCAAAACATACATTATATAGAATTATTCACCAACCAGGTTTAAGTGCATTTACTCCTAAGGCCTGACCTCTGTCCTGCTGAGCATCCCTTCTCTAGCTGAAAATTGAAGAAATGTCTTTGAAGCTTAGACCTGGTTACTGGTGTCTGATGCAGCTCTCACTGAGATTGGTGTGGGTGTTTATTGATTTCAGGGAGAGCTGGCTTTGCTTTTCAAAGTAAACACTACATCTCCTACAGAAGGAGAGCACTCGCTGGGCACTTGTCAGAGCTGTTTCCAAGCAGTGATGCCAAGCTCAGACCCATTGCCACTCCACCACTTTAGTTTGACTTTGATGTATATTTTTTTCATATTGTGACATGAGGCTGTAGTACATCCTGAGGAGACAGATTGTCTGCTGGTGGAAGTCAGCATAATGGTGTTTCTATTAATGAACCTGTCTCCAAAGTTCAGGACTAAAAGCTGCCTATGTTAATAAGCACAGTATAGTCCAAAACCTCTGGCAGGTCCCTGAATTTATTAAGGACAGCAAAACTTCTGTGAGACTCTTCCCTTTTAATGTAACAGATATCTGAGAACAAAACTGTTTCATAATTTCATTGTAAAATGTAAGTTCAACCATTGCTATGTGCTCTCCAACACAGCCAAAATTGTCTTCTAATGTTTTAGACATTGACTCTGTGATCATTAGAGTTTATAAACAAAATACTCTTACTTTAAACCAGTTTTTACAAACAATGTTTATCAACAATGTACTTTCAGTAGGCAAAACTGTGAGTCTATCAATAAGTCTAATTATGGTTTAAACTTTGCTCCATTCACAGGAACCTGTAAGTTCCCTCTTTCAGAATAACACCTTTTACATAGTGTTCCTAATTTTTACTGTGCAGACTTCTATTGCTGTCTCTTTGAAATGCCTCTCATTTACACATTTAATGTCCTTTTCAGAGTTTTAACACTTGGCTGTGTATACATTCACAGCTGTGACTAATTTCACCTCTAAGTCTTAAAGCTTTTTTTCCCACCAACAATGCATAGAAATCTATATGATTGTCCTTAATTTGAAGGAGTACAGAAGTAGCAGCATATGAAATGCAGATATTTCCCCACATTTTTGCAACCCACAGCAGACATGTAGGGGATTACAGATGGGATCTATTTCAAGAGGAGGAACAGAGACAGAAATTACAGTGGCAGTTACCTGCCAGCTCCCTGAAATTTACTAGGGCTCAACTAGTTTGGTACTTCTGAAGGTGGGGAAGGGAACTTTCTACCATTTTTCCTACTTTTCCCCACGAGGGAAAAAGAACTGCTGCCCATCAGCAGCATGTGCCAAGAGCAGCTGCAACTGCTGAATACAGAGTTCGGAAAGGGCAGAGCCTGTGATCCCTTCCTTATGATGACTGTGAAGGTATGTAATTGGTAACTTACTGTGACAGAAAATACTCCTTACCTCTCATAAACATTTATGAGAGGTAGCAAGCCCAGTGAGGGCAGCCACATGCATTTTTCCTAACTCTGCCTCAACTGCCAGGCTCTTCTCCTGTCATAGAATCATAGAATAGTTTGGTTTGGAAGGGGCCTTCAAGGTCATTTAAGCCAACCTGTCCTGCTAGGCTTGTTACCAGCTTGGTGTGGGAGTTTGCTGGGTAAATGGGAGTTTGGCACCAGATGTCCCTGGGTCTGACGTGCAGTTTAAACATGGGATAACAGCAAAGGACTTGAAAGTTGGGGCACAGGTTGTAAACGGAGGCTGCACAGCTATAAACAGTTCCATAACAGAAAGTTACTGGCTGGTGGAGAAGAGCAGCCTTGAGAGCTGAAAAAAATACTGTTGTATATCAAAGTATGTACATATAGCAATGGCAAAGTACGGAAGCACCCCAGCTGATCAGCTGGATGCCATCCCTCCCACAGCCTGCAAAAATAACACCCCTGCCACCCTTCGCCCAGGGTGGAAGCCAAACCATCCAGAAATGTGAACATCTTACAAAGCCTCAAGTTCTGAATCTGGGAAGAAGAGTAGGATTACCACCTGCTCCCCCTGTATGTCACTGAACTCAGCGGGAACCACATGCTACAGAGCAAGTGGCTGGAGATGGTTGTGGGTCTGCCCAAATTACATGTAAAGGATTAATATAAAATAATTACAGATCCAGAGGTGGGCTTAGGGTTTTGCTACTAAACACGGATGAATAAGCACTAATATGAGACTGAGAGATGGATGACAATGTATTCAAGTGGAATTTCCTATTTATAACACCTATATAATTGTCCTGTCAAGATTCTAATGGTAGAAAATTGAGACTGAGGTATGAGCAAGCAGGAAAAAAAAAGTGAAGTTTATGACTGAAAAACAATTGGATAGAAAAAGGGGAGGGAAGAACAGCTGTGATCAAAAGATCTAACAGGCTTTTTTGACAGACAGCTGAATGTTCAAGGCCAGGACAGGGCTTTGAGAAACCTGTTCTAGTGGAAGGTGTCCCCACCCATGGCAGGGCATTAGAACTCGCTGATCTTTAAGGTCCCTTCCAGCACAAACAATTCTATGATTCTATGATCTATCCTATGTATGTTGACCTTTGTATACTTAAAAACCCTCCAAGTCATGAGCAGTTGCTGGAATGGATGTGCATATTCTATGTCAAAATTAACTGTAGGGCTGGGCACCTGAGGCATGCAAAGCAGATCCAGGCTAAATTGTCTGAAATCCAGAAGTGTCAGATCCCAGCACGTTCTTCCCATAGACATGTCCCTATACTTCACACCTTTCATTGTTTGCTGCTTGGGCTAGGAAATCAGGATGCAATGTGTTGGGGAGAGGGTTCTAGCAACCTACTTACCATCAGAACAGAGCAGTTGGGCTGTTCTGTTTCAGAGCCTGACCAACCTGAATCCTAAGGGAAAGCTAGACTCGGATATATGCACAGTTAGGTATTCAAGTTTGTTGGGGCTAATAGTTTTAATCTGCATGTCTGAAAAGATGGGAACCCAGAGGAGCCAGGTCCGTTCTGTGGTTTAAAATTAAACTGGACTCTGGACTAATTTCCTGCGCATTACTCATCTGCCCCTGGGTTTTGGTGGCTAATTTTACCAAACTTTTGAGTTGTCTTAATGCCAACACATACATAGCACTGACACCCTCCAGTAACTGAACCTTACCTATCTTGGTGATGTAAAGCATCAGGACTGTTGAGACAAGAAAGATAATAATAAATTGCCCTTAATCTGAAACCCAGAAGAGGCATCAGCAAGAGCAGATACTCTGACAGTGTGACTACCTTAGGAAGTGAAGATGCTTGGAAAAACAAAGCTGCATGAGCAAAAATGCACAGGAGCATCTTTAGCAAGCATGTGCTGAAGTCAGTGAAAGCAGCACCTCTAGAAAAAAATTAACAAATTGCTCCATATGTTTTGAATTGCAGGCCAGTACATAAAAGAGTTGAATGTGAATCTTAGAATCATTGAATAGTTAGGGTTGGAAACGACCTTAAGATCATCTAGTTCCAACCCCCCTGCCATGGGCAGGGACACCTCACACTAAACCATGCCACCCAAGGCCTCATCCAACCTGGCCTTGAACACCGCCAAGGATGGAGCATTCACAACCTCCCTGGGCAACCCATTCCAGTGCCTCACCACCCTCACAGTAAAGAATTTCTTCCTTATATCCAATCTAAACTTCCCCTGTTTAAGTTTTAACCCGTTACCCCTTGTCCTATCACTACAGTCCCTAATGAAGAGTCCCTCCTCAGCATCCCTATAGCCCCCTTCAGATACTGGAAGGCTGCTATGGTGTCTCCACGCAGCCTTCACTGCTCCAGGCTGAACAGCCCCAACTTTCTCAGCCTGTCTCCATACGGGAGGTGCTCCAGTCTCCTGATCATCCTCGTGGCCCTCCTCTGGACTTGTTCCAACAGTTCCATGTCCTTTTTATGATGAGGACACCAGAACTGCACACAATACTCCAAGTGAGGTCTCACGAGAGCAGAGTAGAGGGGCAGGATCACCTCCTTCGACCTGCTGGTCATGCTCCTCTTGATGCAGCCCAGGATACGGTTGGCTTTCTGGGCTGCGAATGCACATTGAAGCCGGCTCATGCTCATTTATCAATCAAGGGGTCCAAGTCCTTCTCTGCAGGGCTGCTCTGAATCTCTTATCTACCCAGCCTGTAACTGTGCCTGGGATTGCTCTGACCCAGGTGTAGGACCTTGCACTTGGCATGGTTAAACTTCATAAGGTTGGCATCAGCCCACCTCACATGCGTGTCGAGGTCCCTCTGGATGGCATCCCTTCCCTCCAGCGTATCAACCGAACCACACAGCTTGGTGTCATCGGCAAACTTGCTGAGGGCGCACTCAATCCCACTGTCCATGTCATCTTCCTAAGGCTTAAAGAACACAGAAAGAGTAGTGCTTACTAATTATCATTTAAGTTGGTTAATATGTCACCTTATGAGTATGTGCCTCTGCTGGGCCATATGGGAGTTTAGTAGCTGCATGAGGCATTAGGTTACATTACAAAACACATAGGAATTCATTATCTGGGGCAATTCTCT
The DNA here is from genome assembly GCF_963264785.1 of Psittacula echo. Taxonomy (NCBI): domain Eukaryota; kingdom Metazoa; phylum Chordata; class Aves; order Psittaciformes; family Psittacidae; genus Psittacula; species Psittacula echo. Next base: position 63,312,823 of record NC_137736.1, on the reverse strand, counting down.
TTCAACCATCAAGTTATTCCCCCTACTTGGAGCCAATGAGTTTTCTTTCCCATGAAACCCACTCTGTATTCACTCCCTAAAATAAGTACTAATTAGCTAAAGATAACAACAGTCAAATAAACCACTAATTGGGAAATAGAAATTGGCAGTTAAACATAAAAGTGTGTATGTAAATATGCCGATTATCTTCAGAGCTTGATAAAACATCTGTTTTCTCCGCAGAGAATGCAGGTATTTCTTCCTAAACCATGAGAACACTGCTATGATCTCAGGACTTAATTATATAAATTAAAAAGAAGTCCAAAATAATTAAATTGATGCCTTTTTTCCTATCTAGGAGATGCTGGCCTGTCTTTTGTGTTGGTAATACACTGCTTTAAGTACCTCTAGTTAAAAAATGAAAAACATTCTACCTTTCATTCCTTTTTCATGTTGAGGGTGAAAAGTAAAAAATTTTCGTAGTGCAAGTTAAAAAGTGTGAGAAACATTGACATGACTTCATTGAAAGTCTCCATTCTTAGTTTCTTGCTTTGGACTTTATATTATAGCTTATGCATTTCAAATCCTGATGCAGGAGTACAAACAGAGCTTTGTGATCACATTAAGCTGCAAGTTGCAAAATTATTCAAACAAACAATGTCAATAAATTTTTGTCAAAATCTTCAGGACAATACACATATTCTTGTGCAATGTCCCAATTCTGGAATCATTCTCTAATGGAAAAACATTCTACCAGAGCATTTTCAGCCACTTCTACTCTCCAGTCTGACAAGGTCATTCATTGTGAAGCAGCAAGGTCATAGACTAATTACCCTCTCTAGACACCTTGGTTTTATTAGCATGAGTGTAGTTATTACTGAGATGCTCTTTTCCATTCTGTGGCAGAATTAACATATGTAAATATGACAGTAGGTTACATCTACTTGGACTGAGCTTAATCTGATGTGGGGCCTGATTTTTGAAGTACTTCATCATGCATTAAATTTTAAATAGCACATAATTGTCACAACTGAGCAGGTTTTCAGGACTGATGCCATTCACAATGTTAGTGTGGCTGCATTTTTGTGAAAGCACCATGGGATCAGCATGAAGTCTGTAGGTTTCCTGATGGGGAGAAAAAAGTTACCTCAAACTGTATTGTTCAAAATCCTAATTTTGTTTAGCTGTGTATTTTGAAAGGGGAAATCCAAAGTAGATACTGAGACAAATAATTTAAATTCACAGAGTGTTATACTGAACCGTGTCTGTGAGCTTAGGAACAGATGACTATGGGGACTACTTTAAACTGAGTGAATATTGGCCTCGTGTCTGCCCTGCAATGACCTCAAAGGCTGTATAGATCTCCTAGGACCTCTGTATCACCTATTTGGGATATTCTTTGGCCTGTTCAAGAACTTAGTTGGAAAAGTCATATGGAATATGGCCCTGAAGAGAAGAGAGATCCAGGAGAGCTGGTTGATTTTCAAGGATTGCCTCCTCAGTCTCAAGCATGGTCCATGCTGACACGAAGGAAGTCAAGTAAAGGTGGCAGAAGGCCTGCTAGATGAACAAGGAGATCCTGATGGAACTTGGACATAAAAACAAAGCATACAAGAGGTGGAATAAGAGACAAAAAACCTAGAGGGATATAAATACACTGCCTTAATGGGATGGGGGCTACCCTTGGTTGCACCAACACTGAGCTGGTTGTGAGCCCCGGCAGCCAGATCTTCAGGAGGGCAGCTGCTCTCAGAATCCTAAGACAGGATAGGGTTTGGAAAGCCAAAGCCTATGTGGGGTTGAATCTGGTCATGCCAACCGTATCCTGGGCTGCATCAAAAGGAGCGTGACCAGCAGGTCGAAGGAGGTGATCCTGCCCCTCTACTCTGCTCTCGTGAGACCTCACTTGGAGTATTGTGTGCAGTTCTGGTGTCCTCATCATAAAAAGGATATGGAACTGTTGGAACAAGTCCAGAGGAGGGCCACGAGGATGATCAGGGGATTGGAGCACCTCCCGTATGGAGACAGGCTGAGAAAGTTGGGGCTGTTCAGCCTGGAGCAGAGAAGGCTGTGTGGAGACCTCATAGCAGCCTTCCAGTATCTGAAGGGGGCTATAGGGATGCTGGGGAGGGACTATTCATCAGGGACTGTAGTGACAGGACAAGGGGTAACGGGTTAAAACTTAAACAGGGGAAGTTTAGATTGGATATAAGGAAGAAATTCTTTACTGAGAGGGTGGTGAGGCACTGGAATGGGTTGCCCAGGGAGGTTGTGAATGCTCCATCCTTGGCGGTGTTCAAGGCCAGGTTGGATGAGGCCTTGGGTGGCATGGTTTAGTGTGAGGTGTCCCTGCCCATGGCAGGGGGTTGGAACTAGATGATCTTAAGGTCCTTTCCAACCTTAACTATTCTATGATTCTATGATTCTATGAAAGGCAACAAGAAGGGTTCCTACAGGTATATCGTACATCAGGCTATAGTCATTACATATTTTTGTGTATCCCTAATATAACATAATGGTCAGTTATGAAAAGGGAGTGAAGAAACACTTTCTTGTCCTTCCTTTTCTCTCCCCTTATTCGCTTTCTTTACTTTCTTTCCTCTTTATGTTTAACAGCCAAGGCACACACTTGATTTGAGGAAACCTACATTCATATCTTCTTTCTCCTGTGCAAGAAAAACAGCAGTCTTTAGTGTAGTCTTTCCTTCTTCAAAGTATCGCCTGTCAAATAAGCAGCAGAGACCACAGAGCGGAAAAGCCAGAGGGGGAAAGGGCCTTTCCCTCACTTCTGCATGCAAATGTGAGCTGGTGGCAAGGCCTGTTGAACACTGAAAATTGATTGCATGAACCTTAAAGACCTCTGCAGGTCACTGTAGAATTGCACAGAGGGCTGAGCATGTAGGCTTTAACTTTTAATTAAAAATATGTAGATTAACATGAAATTTTTTTCTTCACTTAACAGTATGCTTACTCCAAGCCTGTGGTGTCCTTAGCGAATTCATATAAAAGCTTTTGTTTCCAAATCCTAAAACCTATCTTTATTTGCCTGTGTCCAATACATAGCAAACTCCCTGCTAGTTTAAACAAAAGGCACATATGACAGCAGAAAGACAGCATAGAATCAAGAGCTGGTGCAGGAAATTCTGAACTTGTTGAAAATAATCATAATAGTAAAAGACATTGTGCCTGCACTACCTTCCAGAGCAGCTGTAGTCTGTGGGCTACTTGCTTATAATCATCCTTAGAAAAATATCCACTAGGAGCTGCAAAACATGGAATATGAAAGGCCTTGAGACGTTTTTACCAGAATATCAGTTGCCTAAGAGGTTAAAAATGCTTGGAAAGCTACATACCCTGCAGTGTATGTTCTGTGGCAAGGAAGCACTGCTGGAATGAATGCAGCTGTATAGTCAACTGGGTAAAAAACTGTTTTCCATAAACTTGCACCATTATCTGTGGTCTGCAGTCCTGTTTCCAATTATGGCTCTTTATTTTTCTCATTTCAGTGAAGGAAATGTGTTCCTAATGTCAGTGTCACAAGAGGAGTTGACCGAAAAGTTCCAAAATCCGGGGTTAAAAAAAAGGGGGAAAAAAAGAGGAATAGATTAAAAATGTTAAAAATTAATTAATCTTCCATTTTTGAGTCAGCTGGAGAACTGATAAAAACGATAGGGAGATAATGTTTTAACAGACTATGTTTTTCAGCTCATTCTACTCTGGACATCAATGACTAAGTAAGGTACAAGGGATATCTGTTGTTCACAGCCATTAGCATATTGACTCCTTTTGCTTTCTGGAGAAGGGATAAAGAAACATTTGATTGCAGCAGCAGGGCTTCTGCAGTCTGTAGCCCTAATCAAGGGAGAGGCCAGCAAGATGTTAATGCTAGTACTAACGTCAATGCAAAATTCTTACTGGCAGAATTAATTGGACTATCAACTGATTTATCAAGTCCATCTGCTACCTGTCCCTATTTCATACTGTAGCACCTCTGCACCAAGAACTCTCCAGCTTTTCTGCAGGCAAAGACACCTGCACAAGGAGAAACTCTCAAAAATGTTGGAGGGCTGGATGAAACTGCGAACCTTAGTAGTGCAAAGTATGGCCAGCTCACACAGCTGAAAACTCTCTCAGAGATAAAAGCCAAGCAGCAGAGTGACTGATTCCTAGTTGCTATTGCTAGCGAAAGCTCCTCATGCAATTGTGCCAAAACACATCATCAGCAAAATGTGGCAGCACAGGGTGAAAGGACGCGCGTAACTTTCATCATTCTGTAGTGGCAAAAATGCTTACTGAAGAGGAAGATTTTTAGGCTCTCCTCAGCCTGTGGATGTTACAACACTCATCCCTTGTGGGTGTTCTCAGGCTCTGGAGCAGGCTGCAAGGGCATAGAGAGGAGCACCCGTTCTGCTGGAGATGACCAGCTGGGCAGCCAGCAGCACCTCCCTTTGTTGGCTGAAAACCTCATGGAGAGCTGTCTTTAATAGGTTTCAGCTTTTACTTGTGTCCAGGACCCTTTAGCATCAGGTTTCGTGTTTGGGCATAGCATGGAGCCAATTAGTGATCTCCTCAGGGCCATGGGCACAGCATGAGTGTTCGCACTTACATTTTTAGAGCAGACAGCCAGATATGATCACAAAGTACCGAGCTGGCAGGGTGGACCAATGTGCACTGAGCTGGCAATAAGATATTTTGATTTCTCTTATTGTACAGTGGGGTGTTTACTTGCTGGGGTTGTTTTTAAATTTCGCTTCCCCCTCAGTTAAATGTGTTTTCCCTCATGTCTGAATTGATTTTTGGTCCCGGAAAGGTGAAGGTGTCTATTAAGCAGAAGTGTGCTGGCTGTAGGGCAGCGTGTTGGGGGAGATGCAGGCACAGCGTGGCAATTCATTTCTTTGCTACTCTGTTGTTTTGTCATGAAAGCAAAGCCTAATTGAAGTTAGTTAGTCTTTAATGAATAAAGCTCTCTGTAATTTCCAGCTGTGGCCATGTAATCAGCGTTCATCTGCATGAAAAGGACTTTTTGTGCCCATATTTCATTTTGTTCTGCATCTGTGCCCATATTTTGCCCTTCTGATCGGGTTGACAGTTTTCAGCTTTATTAGTTCTGCCTTTCACTTCTGTCTTCCCCTTTGTGTTAGAAAACAGAAACAAAACCCCAGAAAGCCCACAATAGATTGCATTATCTAATAGTTTATTAGAGCGCTCCTCTGAACTTGATCATTTAAATTAATTAAATTCTGTTTGGTTTTGCTTTCTATTTTCCAAATCACATTGTTGTAGTACATCAGATCTTTTCTATCCTGTTATTTTTGGTCATTCTCTCTCCACAGCACCACTGTGCCACTGCAACACACTTTTTAATTAGTTTCACCACAGTCATCAGCTTTGTGATTATCTCTGCATCTTGAACACCTGGTCTGACTTTAGAAATTACTTGCCATCTGGTCAAATACTGGGTAATTATAACAATTTAATGGCAGGATAAAATAGTGTTGGTTAAGAGACTTGATTGTTCCTTCCATTCCTTTCTCTCACGCAGTTTGGTTGCATTACTTCAAATTAAATTAAAATCCCATCATTAAGTTATCGTTCTTGGGTGTTGGTTTTTTTTTTTTTGTTGTTTTTTTTTTTTTTTTTTTTTTTTTGTTTTTTTTTTTTTTTGTTTTTTTTTTTTCCACTTCATTCATAATACTCATAAATGTCTCCTGGAGTTAGTTTTGGTTCAGATGCTCCAGACATTATGTCTCTAAGAACTGCATGAATTATTGTTTTAGCTTCACTGATACAATACTTATTCTATAACTTACATTGCATATCAATAAATGAAGCAGTAAATGGGTCTTATCTGGCAAGTAAATGCTGAGACAACTGCAGGGGAGCCATTTCTCAGGAACACACACAAATGGAATCTCACTAATGTGCTACAAAATGTTGGGTTTTTTTCTGTTGGGTTTAATACTACTATATGCATGCTTTTGGTAGCTGATATGCTGCACCATACTATAAATAAGCTGATTCTCATGAAAAAGTCAGTGGATCGGATAATGAACTTCATGCAGTCTGGTCATTTTACAATTGGCTTAGTTTATGATACTTGGGTGAATAAGTGTGGTTTTTTTTTGTTGTTTTTTTTTTTTTTCTATTAGATACTGGCTGAGAAAAGTATTTGTGAAGCAACTGCTTCTCAAGCTTCTTTAATACAGTATGAACAGCTGGTTTGGAAAAGTAAATAGATGTGGTTCATATAACTTTCTTTTACACTACGCAAAGGAAAAAAAGCTATCTAGATATTTTTACACTTAAAATCCTTTTCAGCATTTATAGTTTGCTGAAGTATATTGTTGTAATTATTCAGATTGCATGCTGATAAGTACAGTAACAAAAGCAATAATGAAGTATCTTTCCACTGGGATATCAATGAGAAGAAGAACCCTATTGTGACTTTTTTTTAGGTGCTACTGGCAAGAAAAAGGGCCTATTTAATTTTCTAGGGATTCTTTCTTGTATAAATACTGAAGCGTATTAGATTGATTTTTCATCTAGATCCCTGGGAAACTAAATACTTTTGTCATGTAATACTTCCTCCTAGCAAACATCAAGTTTATACTGTAAAAGCACCAAGTCTATAAAACAAAGAAAACATTATTGGAGATGAAGAATGGAAGGGGACATGAAATTAATCTGGAAAGCCAACAGTAATCAACAAAATCCCCTTATTATATCCAACACATATAGGATGCAGCAGAGCAGTGTGAAACTTTATCCTCATCCACTGGAAAAGAGACTGCACCACTGTTCAGTGTGGTCACAATTGCTGTGTCCTGAATGGGGGCAGGAGTCCAGGTTTGGCCCAGCATCTCTGCAGGTTGGGCTGATCCATTCCTTTTGCCATCATGTACCCACCCCTTTGCTGTGGTGTGGGAAGAACTTGCAGATGGTCCCTTTGATACTGCTCTCTGCTGCTTCAGCAAAACCTTCTCTCTGATGTTGTCCATCCAAAAACTACTTCAGCTTCTGTTTGCTTGGAGAATCTACCTGTTTGCAATACTTCTTTATTTGTAGAGGAATCATTTGCAGAAAGTTGTTTGGATATCAAAAGACAAGCTGCCTCCCTCCTGCCCCGTCTCACTTTGTACTACCAACTCCACCTTTTAGCCACAGCAACGACTTCTCATCCTAGGCACATTCACTGCAGGCATTGCTTATGCCATTCTTCTTGTCAGGTATTTTTATTCAAATTCTTAAAACCTAAAAGCAGTTAGATCAAAATACCACCAGACAGGAGGGATCCATATGAGGTCTGGTTCATGCAATGAGTGGTGAGAGAACATCAGCCTCTCCAGAAGCCTAAAGGCACTTCTCCCTGCTCACCCAAAGGTGACAAACTACACACTCTCCAGAGATTTAGGTCTTTGTAAAAACAAAAGCCCTTGAGAGCCTCAAAGAACTAACTGGAAGACAAAAAAAAAAAAGGACTTTTTCTTAGTCGTACATCATCAGTACAACCTTGACTTTTCATGAGAGGAAATTTATTTTTGCAATAAATTGTATAATCAACGAAAAGCCAAACCATTCTTATTTAATCAGAAAATTCAGAGAAAAAGGATATTTGGCTAAAGTCTCTTCATCAGGACCTTGCCACTGCTATGTATTCTAATGGGTAAATTTAGGTGTTAACTTTGCAATCAGTTCCACTTGGGTAAGCTCTCACACAGAACTGCACCGGTGTCTGATTGCAGAAGGGGGATCATGGCAATGTAGCTGCATTGTGGCCCTGGGTTTCTTGTGTCACATTCTTGAATGACAAATGCCTAAATCTTCATCTGATAATTGACGTACATTGCCTAGGAAGTCTGAGGAACAAAACCTCAAGGTTAAAACAGATAATTGTTGGCTTGCATAAAGATGTGGTAGGAAGGTTACTTTAAAAAATAAATAATTATATATTCCTTTCATAAATAAAACACTGCTGTAAAATAATACAAGATGGGAATCAGTCTGTCTCACTTAGTTGAGACATTTCAGGTCTTGGATGAAGCAGCAGCAAGTGCTTCCCAATGTCATTGCGTGTTTCTAGGTGTCATGAGGGATGTGCTGCGGGGAGGAACACAGTCATCTTGCTCCATAACCTCCCAAAGCCCATTTCTTTCTCCTCTTGTGTTTCCCCAGCTGGTGTGGTTGTATTGTTTACAAGCTAACCGGAGCAGCCAGACAGCTCTGGATTAAAATTCACTGAGCTAAAAAGCCTGGTTATTTTCAGCCAGAGCGGATCCCTATCCTGGTGCCCTACCTTTTTGTTGCAGAAGAGAGGGAGGGGTTGAGGGCAATGAGCAGGGAAGGAGGAAAGCACTTCATTTGACTGCTCATCTGTCTGGTACTGTCCAAAAGAGCTCATGAAGGTAACAGGTGCCCTGGATGGTCTCAGCACAAATAGCCACTAAGGAGCATTGAGAAGTGTCATGGTTTAAGCCTAGGCCGTAAATTAGAGCCACGCAGTTTCTACTCCCCCCCCACCCTCAGAGGGATGGGGAGGAGAATCGAAAGAATGTAACTCCCATGAGTTGAGATAAAAACAGTCCAGTAACTAAGGTATAACACAAATCACTACTGCTACCACCAATAATTATAATGATAAGAGAAATAACAAGGGAAGAGAATGCGATACCACCCACCGGAAAAAGAGCCCGAGAGAGAAAAGGACGTGCCCTTCCGGGTAACTCCCAGTTACATCCCTGGGCATGACGTGCCGTGGTATGGAATACCTCTTTGGCTAGTTTGGGTCAGGTGTCCTGTCCCTGCTTCCTCCTGGCTTCTCCTCCTCCCTGGCAGAACATGAGACTCACAAAGTCCTTGGTCAGGGTAAACATTCTGACCAGCAACTGAAAACATCAGCTTTATCAGTATTATTCCCAGGCTGAAAGTCAAAACCACAGCACTGCACCAGCTACTAAGAAGGAGAAAAACTGACTGCTGCTTCTGAACCCAGGACAGTATCCACCCCTTATTCCATACCATTCACGTCATGTTCAGATCCCACATTTTCCATATACCCTCACTCTCATCTCAGTGCACTGTTATCTTAGTGCACGGACCAATTCCTATAAAGCTACTGAGTCCATTCGGTCCATGATTTTGGGCTCCATCTCTTGTAACAGTCTTTCAGGGCAGGAGAGGCTGTGTGCAGTGTTGGACTGTTGCCTGCTGATGCTGATCGTTCCTTTACTGTAGAACTCGTCTGGTTCTATCAAAGTTCATTCTCTGTTGGGATGATGGTCGGAGGGAAGTCAGGGCCAGTCGCTGATGCCCTGCAGACTTCTAGTTGATGGGCTATAGCAGGCAACAGCATACAGTTGAGTTCATTGGTTGTTTTCCCCTAAAATCAAATCCCCTTGAGGTATGCATCGGACTGCCCCATCTTCCCGCATTACCCACCAAGGATATCCAGGTCCCTGAGCAAAAGCAATCCCACGAGTGGGTTTGCCTTTACCTGAAGCAGGAATAACCCAGACTGTCTTCCCCAGCAAATTCTTCATGTGCACCACAGGAACTTTGTCCCCCTCTACAAAATGTAAGAGTTCTGACTGGGCTGGGCCAGCCCTGTCGGCAGATCCTCTGGTGTTGACCAACCAGGTGGCCTTTGGTAAGTGTGTATCCCAATGTTTGAAAATTCCCCCACCCGTTGCTCTCAGTGTAGTTTTTAACAGCCCATTATACCGTTCGATTTTCCCAGAGGCTGGTGCATGGTAGGGGATGTGATATACCCACTCAATGCCATGCTCTTTGGCCCAAGTGTCTATAAGGTTATTCCGGAAATGAGTCCCATTGTCTGATTCGACTCTTTCTGGGGTGCCATGTCGCCACAAAATCTGATTCTCAAGGCTAGTGTTCCTGGCAGTGGCATGGGGCACAGCGTATGTTTCCAGCCATCCGGTGGTTGCTTCCACCATGGTAAGCACATGGCGCTTGCCTTGGCGGGTTGGTGAGAGTGTGATATAATCAATCTGCCAGGCCTCCCCATATTTATACTTCAGCCATCGTCCTCCATACCAAAGAGGCTTTAACCGTTTGGCTTGTTTAATTGCAGCACATGTTTCACACTCATGAATAACCTGGGCAATAGTGTCCATTGTTAAGTCCACCCCTCGATCACGGGCCCATCTCTGTGTTGCATCTCTGCCCTGATGGCCTGAAGTGTCATGGGCCCACTGGGCCAAAAATAATTCACCTTTATGTTGCCAATCTAAGTCCATCTGAGCCACTTCAATCTTAGCAGCTTTATCCACTTGTTGGTTGTTCTGGTGTTCGTCAGTGGCCTGACTCTTGGGTACATGGGCGTCTACATGGCGTACCTTCACCACCAGGTTCTGCACCCGGGCAGCGATATCTTGCCACAGTGCAGCAGCCCAGATGGGTTTACCTCTGCGTTGCCAGTTGCTCTGCTTCCATTGCTGCAACCACCCCCACAGGGCATTTGCCACCATCCATGAATAAGTATAGAGATAAAGTACTGGCCACTTTTCTTGTTCAGCAATGTCCAGGGCCAGCTGGATGGCTTTCACCTCAGCAAACTGGCTTGATTCACCCTCTCCTTCAGCAGTTTCTGCAACTTGTCGTTGAGGACTCCATACAGCTGCCTTCCATCTCCGATGCTTTCCCACAATACAGCAGGACCCATCAGTAAACAAGGCATACTGCTTTTCACTTTCTGACAGTTTACTATATGGTGGGGCTTCTTCAGCACACATCACCTCCTCCTCTGGTGACATTCCAAAATCTTTGCCCTCTGGCCAGTCCATGATGACTTCCAGAATGCCTGGACGACTGGGATTTCCTATTTGAGCTCGTTGTGTAATTAGTGCAGCCCATTTACTCCATGTCGCATCGGTTGCATGATGTGTAGAGGAGACCCTGCCTTTGAACATCCAGCCCAGAACGGGCAACCGGGGTGCCAGGAGGAGCTGTGCTTCAGTGCCAATCATCTCCGAAGCAGCTCGAACCCCTTCATAGGCTGCCAGTATCTCTTTCTCAGTTGGGGTATAACTGGCCTCAGATCCTTTGTATCCCCGACTCCAAAAGCCAAGAGGTCGACCTCGAGTCTCCCCTGGAGCTTTCTGCCAGAGGCTCCAGGTAGGACCATTCTCCCCGGCTGCTGTGTACAGTACATTTTTTACATTTGGCCCAGTTCGGACTGGTCCAAGGGCTACTGCATGAACTATCTCACGTTTAATTTGCTCAAAGGCTTATTGTTGCTCAGGACCCCATTGTCCCAGCATCGGAGCAACCAGGTGATGATGTGCTCCCCTGGTTGACGGGTAAAATCTTTTCGCATATTCCGTAGCTCGGTTGAGGTCCGAGGTCAAGAAGTCACCTCTTCTTCTTCTTCGTCATGGGATGATGACTCCTGATCAGATGCTGGCCCGGGTGGTGAATACATTGTTTCTTCATCTTGCTTGCCTCTTTTTTGCTTTTTCTCTTGCGTACAGGGGCAATCGATATTGGTACGAATTGGTCCTCTGGTTTAGCTGCAGTCATTATCACTGTGGTTTGAGTAGCAACAGTACTTGTCGCTGGGGGTGGTGTAGCTGCTGTGCTTGGAGCTGGGGTAGCTTCGCTGTCTGTTGCAGTCGAAGTTTGAGTAGCGGCTGTACTTGTCACTCGCGGTGGTGTAGCTGCTGTGCTCGGAGCTGGAGTAGCTGCGCTGTCTGTTGCTTCGCCCTCAGATACAGGGACATTTTTTTCCTTTTGAAGGTGCTGGATAGTGTTGAACAAGGCTCTGTAAGCATAGGCCAAGCCCCAGCACATTGCCATGATTTGTCCCTCTCTGGTATGACCAGGATGACAGCACACCTCATTTAAGTGTTTTACTAATTCTTCTGGATTTTGCACTTGTTTGGTGGTGAAATTCCAAAACACTGGAGGGGCTCACTGACCTAAATACTTGCCCATACTATCCCACACACCCTGTCACTCATGGCTGTCCAGCCTCGGGGAAAATCTCTTGGTCCCCCTATATTGTCGTCTAACCCCAGACAAGACCCAAACCCGACTCTGCTTAACTCTTGAGATCAGACGTAATGGTTGTGGACAAAACACACTCTGTATGCGTGCCAACATGGTGACCCCCATCACAATCAGCAAACAGGTCTCAACAATATTAAAAGGCCACTCAAAAACTTCAAAACTCTCAAACGATGCTGTAAACGGTCTGGAAGGGGCACTGGGAGGGTAAAAGAATGTCTCCTTCATAGGTTGACCGCCCAGGAAGGAGAAAAAAGATGTGTAATTGCTAAGCACTTGTATTATATACTTCCCAAAGTATAAAGGTGATGACCACATTGGGAACATAAGCCAGATCAGTTTCATGATCAATTTTTCTATTGTATTACAAGTCATTACCATAAAATACAATGAGACAATAACCTTAGCCCAAGCCCCACACTTAAAAAACACTAACACAGCAAATACCGGCTCTAAGTAAGCTGCGGCATATTGAAACTGTGAGATCAAAACCAACAACTTTGAGAGCCAATAAATCAGCATTGTGACGAGTGACTATTAACCCAAAACACTGAATGCTTATCACAAATACAATTATACACACTCCGGTCAGATCTGTCATTATCTCAACCCTTCGTGCCCCACGTTGGGCGCCAAAAAAGAACTGTCGTGGTTTAAGCCCAGGCCGTAAATTAGAGCCACGCAGTTTCTACTTCCCCCCCCACCCTCAGAGGGATGGGGAGGAGAATTGAAAGAATGTAAATCCCACGGGTTGATTATCTCAACAGAAAAACAAAAACAGTCCAGTAACTAAGGTATAACACAAATCACTACTGCTGCCACCAATAATTATAATGATAAGAGAAATAACAAGGAAAGAGAATGCGATACCGCCCACCAGAAAAAGAGCCCGAGAGAGAAAAGGACGTGCCCTTCCGGGTAACTCCCAGTTACATCCCTGGGCATGACGTGCTGTGGTATGGAATACCTCTTTGGCTAGTTTGGGTCAGGTGTCCTGTCCCTGCTTCCTCCCAGCTTCTCCTCCTCCCTGGCAGAGCATGAGACTCACAAAGTCCTTGGTCAGGGTAAACATTCTGACCAGCAACTGAAAACATCGGCTTTATCAGTATTATTCCCAGGCCGAAAGTCAAAACCACAGCACTGCACCAGCTACTAAGAAGGAGAAAAACTGACTGCTGCTGCTGAACCCAGGACAAGAAGTCACTGTTTTCTCTATCTTGCACCACAAGCATGCCCCAGCTCTGTGACACTGCTTTCAGCAGGGACTTTCTGCTGAAGTTCCACTTAGGTGCTTCTCTCAAGCAAGCTGTTTCCCTGCTGATGCCAACTCACCAGTACAGTTTGGGTATATGTAAATAACTGAGACTTCTAGAAATAAAACCAAAAAACCCACTGATTGCAGCAGGGGCAGGATGTCTCTTAGATGTCTTTTGGGAAGAGAATGAAAATACTATACAGAGGTTGATTTAACCCAGTATGAAATACATTCAGGGTATGAAGCAGATAATCAGAGGTGGTCTCAGTGCTGAGAAAAGTAACTGCTGCAATGAAACTTCAAGAAACTCAGGGAATAATGTTTATTCATAACCCTGTTGAAATTTTAGTTCTATCAATTTATGCGTGCATGTAAGTAATCTTATTTCCCACATCTTCTTTTTAATTTTATAATAGACCATATTGTTTCAAGCTAACGAATTTGAAGCCACTATCACTACTTTCAGTTCCAAAAAATAAGATATAGATTGTGAGTTTCATAGGGCTGATCATGTTGTTTACAGTGGAACATGAGGCATTCCTATCAGAGGACTAGTTTAAGACCAATTGGCTCACCTACAGGTTTATCAACCAAAAGAACTAAGGCAATTTGCAAAATTACAGGCAGTCCATATAAACTAGGAAAATAAGCTATGTTTGAAAACATCTGCATAGAAGTTCAACTTTGTACCTTGATATTCTTAAAGGTGTTATGGCTTACCTTGACTGAAACTAATAGAATACAGAAAACTGAAAACGACAGAGACTCTATTCTGTATTTCCATCCCTGTAGGTGTTGCAGGTAATGTCAGCAGGGAAGACTGACCTTACAGTGTTTTCTTTTCATTTTATGTAATGAAAGAATGATGGGAAAGAGAAAAACAGAAATGTGTGGGAGGGAGCTGAGTCATACAGATTAGCCTCTGGATATGATAGGGGGATAACAGCAGCAAGAAGGGGAGATATATACTCCACCCATAGCTGCAACTCTCCTCTCCTCATCTCCTAATACACTTTATGGGTTTTCTTCTTATGCTGCAAATGTGATGGCAGGTTTGGCTGGGCTGCAAAACAGGGGCTGTGCCAGGTGAGAGGCTGAGCCAGCTGAACTCAAAGGATAAATTCCTTACTTCATAGGTAATAGCAGAATCAAAACTTTGGGTGAAGTCTAACCTCTGCTGGAAGAAAGACAGAGGGACTGTGTTAGTATCACAGAATCATAGAATCATAGAACAGTTAGGATTGGAAAGGACCTTAGGATCATCTAGTTCCAACCCCCCTGCCATGGGTGGGGACACCTCACATAGATCATGTCACCCAAGACTATGTCCAACTTGGCCTTGAACACTGCCAGGGATGGAGCATTTGCCACTTCTTTGGGCAACCCGTGCCAGTGCCTCACCACCCTCAGAGTGTCTCTGGAATATAAACAAATAAAATCTCCCAACTAGCATTCTTACAAACTGGTGATGACTGTGTTCTAGATAGCCTTAGCTAACCTACAGGAAAACTCCCTTAATCTTGACATTCTCCTGGTGCAGACTCAGTAACTATAAAAACGAATACAAAGGAAGACCTCCTTGGCAACCAGATATTATTCTCAAACAAAGCTTTATTTTTTGTGCAGGTACATGACTGTTACTGCCACAGTGATCCATCTAGCCTGATATTATTTCTCAGAAAAATGAAGACTATTTCCAATAAATGGACAAGAAATCCTTGTTACTATTTTGCAATAACTTATTCATTCCTCTTGATTAGTATTAGACCTATACCTCATGAGGATTTATAATTCTCTAGTGAAATTTCCAACTGTTACATCAGTGCCAGCAGATAATATTGTTGTACAGCTTCTTTTAAGTTCTTCTTAATAATTTACCAAGATTTTAATCTTTCAGAAAATGCTGCATGGTTACATGTTTTATGATGCAATGACATGAAACAGGCAAATTTTTTTGTCTGCCTTCTTTTCTGTATCTGTGGCTATAGGCAACTCTCCAGACAGAACAGCTTCCCAGGGACCAGCAATTACCAGCTAGCTTGAGACTTCTACAACAGGTTTTCCTCCCTGTGATTCATTGTACAGAATCCAGGTAAGAATACAAAAAGAGTAAGATGTACTATACTTTGTACTCCATGCCACTGACTTTCCTTTCTTTCTAAATCAAGGTATTGTCCCCAAATTCTACCATTTTGTATGAAGATGAAGATGAAGATTATGTCAGAAGTATCTGAGAAAATGACGTCTGGATAATAGTCAGTGTAGGTTTGAGGATTGGTATTTTTTTATGGGTATCTAAGTCCAGTTGCTCATGAACTTTTTTCGTTGCCTTGAATCAATAATTAAAATAACAGCATTATTGCTAAAGTGATTCTAGTGGAGTCTCAAAGGCCACACCAGCCACCTAAGCTAGCTAGAATCATTACAAGATTTCCTCTGCCAGCTGCAGGAGTGCAAGTCAACATCCACACCACACACTATGTCTGAGCAAGGTCTTTGTTCCCTGTTGTTCCTTCCACTGGCCAGATGCAGTCCATCATCACTGTGAGAAACCACTAGACATCATTCAATGGACTGGTGGGTAAGAGGCTCTTGCTGTTGCTGTTGTCCCACCTACAGCTGGCTAGAGCCCCACCAACTCCAGCAAACCCATTTCCACAGAACAATGCTGTCTTTGTTGGGTGTTAAGGGCGTTTGAACAGCTGCACTTCCATAGGAATATAGCCCCCAAATAAAGCTTGCCTGTATTTAGGCCCAAACAGAATCTCTCCTTCACACCCGATTTCAAGGGCTAAAGATTGAACACAGTATTTACATTTCATATACAGGCGACGTCTGGAACCCTTATGAAAACATCATTATATTTATATTCAGTGTATACAGAACCAAGGCTCATTATGTCAAAGCGATGCCAAATCAGAGACTAACACCTACACCTGATTATGAAGCAATAATATTTTTCACTAAAAAGTATTTATGTTATGTATGGTATTTCCATCATGTCTACAATAGCACCAGTGATCAATTATAAGTCCTGCAAAGCTTACCTGCCTTACTTGTCAAGTGGATTATTGTGAAAAGGTCCCTAAAGACCATCAAGTGACAAGTTATTCCACATTAAATGGAAAATCAGTCCAGTGGTTAAAGAAGCTGTTTTCTGTACCAGGAATCTTGAATTTTCTTGAATCTTTCAAATTTTGAGTTTGAAAAGAAATCTATTCAAACACTGGTACTGTGATATTATGTAGTATTTCTGATGGACTCATGTGAAAGCTTCCCTCCTTTAGATAGCTTATTAATCAGGTGGAATGAAAGGAGCAAGTGGTAGACAGATTGTAGACTAACCTGATCCTGACCACATCACAACTGGCTTGATATCTGCTGGTTTTCAGTCTCAGTCTTTCAATTATTAAATGCAAATTGGCTTGCTTCTTCAACAGTACAAGGCTATGGCTTTAGTACTAAAGTCTCTGCAGAGAGCATAGCAGATTCAATAACAAGGAATTTGACACTGGTCATATGGAAGATTTAACACTTCCTCTACCACAGTGTAGCAAACTGAAGTTAGGGAATAGAAACTTAAGAAGATTTGTACAGCCAATTGGAAACCCAGAGAGATCCAACCTTTACCAAAAGTCCAACAGCCACCTGTACATATTCAGGAATCCAGCAGTCAGTCATAAAACTCTCAAAGAGTTGACAAAAATGATAAGCTGTTATAGGCATAATTTCTTTGATTGCATCTATGTCTTACTGTGCACATACGCATGGACTGAAGTAGGAATTCACAAGTAGTAAGGGATGTTCCTATTCTGTCTCATTTTCCTTTAGCAAAAAATGCTTGTATATGCACAGCTGTTGTGGCAACAAGGCATATCAGTGTATGCTGGTCCTCTTCAAGCAGTGGCAGCGATGTAACAGGGAGGCCCATGGCATGATGCACAAACATGGACAGTGGGTCTGATGTTGCTGCACATGTGCTGTTGATTCCTCTGTGTCAGATATATATCATCTGTGATCCTACACAGCAATCCTGTTGCAGCAATAGTGGTAACTTCTGAGTGCTGAATAGGGATGGTCCAAGTCCTCAGTCCTGGAGGATCACCCTTTAAGATGGCCCTGAGTGTGTTACTGATGTCTCCCACTTGCCGTCACCCCGGAAGAAAGCCTGTTTTCCTGGTGAATCATCTCAGTGAGGGATCAGCCATCACCAGCTTCCAGATGAGCTCTTAGAAGATCCCTGAGCAGCAGTGCTTCTTCCTCATTCAGGTAGGAGCACTAACGTTCCCCCAAAACTACCATCCACGGAGCACTGTGTCCTTAGCAGAGAAACAGAGTGGAAATTTACTTTGGAGTTAAACAAGTAGTACATAAAGTGCCTGCCACATAATGGTTATGTAGCTTATTCTCAGCTCTCCAAAGCACTACTCAGAGCAGACACTAAATCCATCCCGCATGGCAGTTGAGAGATATGCCCCTTTCTTCAGCAAGGAAACAACAAAACATCTGAAGCAATGTGAAGTGACTGGGAATGACCAACCAGCTTCACCAACAGCCTCGTTTTCTGGAGGAGGGGATATGATGAGATCCAGCAGGTAACTATAGAAACTCAGGGAAACTCAAGACAGCCCAGAAATTACCAGTGATGTGTTGGTACGAAGCATCTCTTGTGCAGTCGATTCTGCTTTTATAAAGTAGATACAGAAAGAAGCTGTAAGTAGTGGAAACACATGAGAAAGTTCAATTTAGTGGTATTTCACTCCCACTTAAGATGCTTGCAGGTGACTACACAGCTCAGTGAAGAACAGAGTGAGGAATCAAGGAGGGTGAGACTTAGATTTCAGTGTAAAGTAGTGTTGCTCATTTATTTCTCTCTGTATCAGTCTGCCCCCTGGGGTATTATACGAACAGGTTAAAGGCTTACATTTCCAAAGAAGGGGATACACATTCTACAAACGTAGCACTTTGTTTTATGAATGCCATTTTTGCTGGTGAGATTGCCTAAGCAGCCTTTTGCAAAAAAGAAAGAAGAATATTCATACTAAGAGCTGGGAGGCCACACTGTCCACTGCAAACCAGCTGTTGCTAAAAAAGGAAATGGGAAGGTTTCTAGCTCCCTTTCTATGTTAAGAAGTCCATCACGGATTATTTTATAATAGCTATTTTGATATGATAAATGCTTTCTGCTAGAAAAAGTGACACTTTTCCAAAACACCCATGTATGTTCATGGTAAGATACTTTTTCAAGTAATTGCTCTCTTTGTAAGAGGTCAGTCTGTGTGATTTTTAATACATTTAGCTGATACTATAAAAAGGCAACTGAGTTGATTTTAAATAAAGCAAATTTTGTGTTTCATGAAATTTTATTAGTTTCTTTGAAATGCAGATTTGCGTTAGCTGACCATGAAATAAAAGGCAATGGTAGCTGTACATGACAGATAAGTAGGAGCATTCGCATATTCATGCTTCACCACTCTTTTTGGGGGTAGCTTTTGTATTTACATCACTATGGACGCTGTCTGAGGGTGAGATTGTCACCTGGATTTTTAGGCCCAGCGAGAGAAGCATGTTAAAGGATTACTTTACTCCTGCTAATTTCTTTTCAGCTTTGCTTTTCAGGCTAGCAGCCTGGAAAGTATCTCTTTTCAAAGTAGGTGCTTTCAAGAGAGAAAATACGAAGTATTACAGGACATCCCATCGTTTACAACTCTTTCGGCTTCCAATTCGGGAAGTAGCTGTACCTAAGTTTCTGTTACCTCTTCAGCTCAGCCCACTTCCAGCAAGTACTTTACACAAGAGGGCGTGGTAGTGATTTAGGTAATCGGCATCAGATGAAATGCATATAGGTGTTAACAGGATCTGGGCACAAAGCATCCTTTGATGCCTGCAACTACCTCAAATTCATTTATCATTTGTGTACCCAATCAGAATACACATTGACAGCAGTGACATTTTACACCCACTTGGCTTAAGGGTAGCTGAACACAATACTCATGGCAATGAAAAAAATGAAGAATGAAAGCCCTAACTTTACCTTCATTCAGCTAGGACATTACATCCAAGCAATACATTTCCCAGCCTATGCAATTAATTTTGTTCTCATACATTAGCAGAACAGAGCAGCATAGGAATGCATAAATCAAAAAATCTATTTTCCTTTTAATTTTGAACAAATACTCCTGAAATCTTTTCTTTCAAGTTGCATTGAATATAATTACTGAGAAGACCTTAAAAGTGAAGATCCTGATTCTTTAATTTTCTCTGCGTCCAAAAGTCATGCATCCATTTCCCCTTTGATTTTTTTTCCTGGAGGAAAATCCTGGAAAAAAAGATTTTTCTTAAATGAAGCATTATAAAATTTTAGTGACGCATTTAGCAGCTTATTTCAATAGCCATATTAGTATGCTCCTAAATGGAAGTCCATGAAAGCAGGAGCTGTAAACTTTATGCCTTCCATTCAGCTGTTCTTTTTTCTTCCATTAAAACTCTATTTACAGAAGGGATCAAGCAGTATCACACTAGACTTTTTAGCTAGGTACCAACAGAATAGTCTCCTGAAAAAAGATCTGGTCCTAATTTTTTAAAATGCCCCAGATATCCACCTCATAGCCATGACACAGTTAACCTATATATCTAAGGGACCAAACTAGATACAGTTAAAAGCACAAAATGTTAGTTTTGTGAGGCAGAGAGACAGTCTATAAATCAGAGGATAGATATAAACATCAGCTGAAGCAACCCAAAATAGGGTTCCTTTGGGCTTAGACAATGTACTGCTTTCTGGCAACTGAGGTAGGCAAGGCTCTAGCCTTCTCCACCCTCCCTCCCCATGTCTGCCTAATGACCTCACATGCCAGAGCACTGCTTGGGCCATGAGATGCTGGTTTGATAATTCTGTGACATCTCCGCTCACACTGTAAACCAATTTTGCCTCACATTTGCTTAAAGGATGTCAGAGACCTGGAAGCAGCCGTTATAGCAGAAAGTCTTATTCAACTAAAACCTTTGTTGTTAAGAGCTTTTTTTTTTTTTTTTTTTTTTTGTGGAACTGTCATTTCTTAGCAATTATTTCCTTAATGCTTCACTATAGCTTTACAGTAAAAAAAAGGGTTTTTAAACAGTCTTTCCCCCCAAAAAAACCCCAAAACCAAAACAACACAACCCAAACCAACCCAAAACCCAACATGCACTACCTCTCTGCCTCTTTTGCAACCAGAATGAGAAATGGCAATTGGGAGTTTGCTGCTACAACTGAGCATTGAAGTAAGATGTAACATATAAATAGTGAGGTGGACTTACACAGTATGAAAGTGCAGCTTTTCTTCTATAAAATCATATGGCATGCACCTGTAAAACAATGAATATTAACATTACACCTGTAAGATATTTTTCTGAGGTTAGGCTCAAGAGCATGAAAAACTATGATTTAATCCCAGTGAGCCCAGATGTGCTTTCCAAATTGTCTGAGGACAGGGACAAAGAGGTATGGCTACTCACACAAAAAAAAAAAGCCTATGTGGAAGTTGTAACACAATGTGGGGCAGACTTACTATGAGAATGTCTGGGGAGGAGGAAAGGTCATTAAAAGTTTGAGGGTGGGTGAGACAGGCAAGAGGATGTGTAAATATAAGAGAGATGCAATGTGTCTCTGAAGAATGAGTTTTTGAGAGAGGAGCAAGCTGGAGCATCAGCTACCTTTTCAAAATATCATTTCAAGGTTTATAAAAAAAATAACCTGTTTAAGTGTTTTTTGTCATTCAGCTCTGAGGAGAAGATCAGGTATCTCATATCTGCACACTTATTTCAGATAGCTGAAACAGTAAAATTTAATGAAAATACATTATTAAAAATGTATCACATAGCAGACTATCAAATTAAGATGTATTTATTTCACATATAGCATACTTGGATTAAAATATCTAACATCAGCTTTTTGTGAGATAAACATATTTTAGGAGCCTGAAGTTTTATTTGTAACGACTTGCATGCAGAATGGTTCTCCTCTAATGAAAATAGGAAATATGATGAGCATGAATGACTACATTGCTACCAGTCTGGGAATAAAAAGCCATTTTCTTTTGTTGGAATGTATGTCTAATAGGTTCAAATAATGACTGTGTTGTTTTTCCAGTATCGCATGTGCTTTGTTAAGTACTCCCCTTTCTCTTGTTCCACCATTTATGCATGGAATGCTGACAGTGTCCTTCCATCTCGTGTCTGTGAATCAACTCTCCTCCTTCTCCTAAGCAGACTCCTCATTACTGTTATTCTGAAGCTTTAACTGACAGCTCACTGCTCTTCAATATCTGAATATTCTGAAAGACCAGTATTCTGCTGTTTCCAGAAATGACTTGCTCAGATGCCTGATGTTTCCTGTGCTGCTTGATCAACGCCACATTAGCAGAAGTGTCTGGCTGTGTGTGACTATGAACAGCCAGTGGTTCATTAGGTTGAATTGAGCAAATGATCACCACATTTCTCGTGGGGAAAATGCATTTGACCACTTCCTTGTGTTGGACCCAGCTTTGTCCCCTTACAAAAAAGTCACACAACCTTTGTGTGCACATTCAATGAGGCTGAAACAAGCTGGACATGTCAATGAGTCAAGTACAGCATGTTTGGTCCACATGCATATTAAACACCAGAAAACAGACCTGTATCAAATCATATAGCAGAACATGTGCTAGAAATGCCCAAGACCAGGAAACCAGTGAAGCAACATTTTGTAATTGCAGCTCAGTACCAGACATGCTGAGCTGAAGCAACACAGTGTTATGAAATTCACCCCAAATTTGTATGCATACGAGAACATAATAGCTTTTTATCATGGTGCTGTGGAAGAGAATGATGGAATTATTTGAAACAGATACTAGAGATTCCAATGAAGATGCTGTGTAGTGACCTCTGTAATAGCCTGTTTCTCTATGGATTTATAAATACAATAATTAAAGATTCAACTTTATGGCATAACATCCCTCATCATAACTTATGGGAACAATGACTCTTCCTCTTTACAATAAAGCATAATGCCATTATATTTGTGCTTCACACAAGGGCATATTAGATGCAAAAATAGGATAATCCATTCACTACAGTTTGGTGTGCTCAGTTAGGATAGAGTTACATGACTATATTGTTACACTGGTGGATATGTGATGAAGATGCGTCGCAGGGAGCAGGGAGCAAGAGAACAGAAGGTAACTATTTCAGGGGTCTGAAACATTCCAGCAGACTCCACACTATTTTTCCCCTGGTCAGTCATATTCAGAATACGCACTGAAGCTTGCCCTAGTGCTGTATCCACAGGTCCTGATCAACTCACCTCACTGGAGGCGGCAGATGAACATTGCTTGCTTTCAAATGTAAATATACAGCATGTGTCATTCCAGCTGAAGAAAAGAGGAATAGCTGATAAAAAAGCCATTCCAATCCTTCTCAAGGTATGACTGTGCACAGCCAGCTGTGTTCTGCAATGTCTTCAAGCAGCCATCAGGAAGCATGGCAAAGTCTGGCACCTGCCAAGATTAGTCAGTCTTTGTTTCTAGCTAAACTTTGACATGATCAGAGCCTATAGAGTTGCTATTCAATGAATTACTGCTAATGGCATTTATTATTAGATCAGAGCAGCCAGTTACAGTGCTTTTCAATCATTCTGAGTCCTCACATTGCCAGTTAACTAAAATATTTTATGTTACCATTAGTCACAAAGCCTCAGCAAACAGACAGTAAATTTAGATAGAGCCTGGGATCCTGAAAAGTTACACCCTGCTTGTGTCAATGTATCGTCACTCTTTATGTTAGTGCCAAGACTTGGGCTTCCCTACTGATGAAGATTTGAAATACATAGTCATAAAATGTTCTTTAGGAGTGAGCCATTGGATTAGTAGTAGAAATCATGTTCTGCTTAGTGGAGACATTAATGGTATGTTCATTAGAGGAGAAAGTGTATCTTCCTATCTACAAGGCTGGTATGTATTTATTGAGTCATTTAACTCGCAACCTATAAGACTTACTGAAATTCTCATTTGCCTCTGTACTCACTGAACTGAAGAATGTATTACATGTACAGTGTTGCAGGAGATGTGCCTAGGACATTTGAATAGGCTGCTGTCGAGAGAGGTGTCTGGTCCTCAATCACCCAGTGGAAGATCCAGTCCTCTACCTTGAACAGAAATGGTAAAAACATCCTTTTGTGTGTCAAGTTGTAATATCGGTGATAATCTGTCTAACCTGAAAAACAGGAGAGAAGGGAGGATAACATTGTGAAGCAAAATAATTTCAAGTTAGAACCTCTGTATGTTGTCAGAAAGAGCGGCCTAGCCAGTGATGCATTTGTATTAGGGATGCCCAAAGGGAGGGACAAAGAGGACGAGGGTGCCTTTGTTAACACACCAACCAATTCACTAGTAATTCATGCCAGAAGGGGAGTCTGTGCTCCCTCCACAAAGTTCTGGTAACAAAAAACCATTTTAGAAGTTAAATGTTTTCTGGAAATCATTTTAAGATGGCTACTCTGCTTAATCAGCATGAAGTTCAGTTCTGCATCAGATTACTAAAGCATACCATTACCCCCCAAGGGCTTAAAATTCCTGCAGTTTCATATCAGTCATTTTGCCATGAGCACTGCAATTCCCATAACATGATCCAGGTCTTGGAAATAAGGGTAGGAACAGTTAAAGTATCAACATTAGCTTGTCTGACACAGGCTACACTGATAAAATATGCATTTCCAGATGTTTGGCTTCAGAGCATTATTCAAACTGACATATTGCAAAGATTTATCTTAATTCACCCTGTATGCTACAACCTGGTCAGACAAAATAAAAAATAATAATAAAAAAGAAATATTATTTCTTTTTAAATCCACTGGAAGGTTGTTGAAACCCCCAAGTGGCAGTCTGTCTGGTTGCACAACAATGCACAAAAGTTGCACAACCAAATCCCTGTTTGGACTTGACCAGAAGCATGCCAACCGCCTTCCAGCTGCCAGGTGGGTTTTCTCTGCCTCAGAGGGGAGGTGGGTGTCTGGACACTGGACAGCCCTAGATGCCAATGCCCATGGCCTGGAGAGGGCTCAGAGGAAGTCAGCCAAGTGAGATGTAGGTCCCACAGCTACATGTGTAACAGTAATTTCTCCTCCTAGGTATTTTTTGTTGTCTAAACAGCAGGGTTTTGTTCCAATTAGAATCAAAACAAAATATATATTTCCTCCTAAAAATTGAGTTATTCTCTGCTTGAGTATAAACATATAAATTCCTGGTCTGTCTATTCAATAGCTGTGATTTTCATGGGACACGTGCGAGTGCACGTTTGCAGAGAGATGTAAATAGCTTTGATTAGATTAGTGAACAAGGCCGAGCAACACAAATGCATTTTGGGCACATAGTCTCTTCCACAGATATGAAACACAAGTCTGTCTTGTGCTATTTCTTTACAGCCCTGTGTGCTTCCATTAAATATTTGTGGGTGCTTTTGGGAAGAAGAAAGGCTACAATCACTCCTGCGCACCTCTGGGATTTGATCCTGGATAATTTCACAAAGAAACACAGATAGTGAGCGCTCTGTTATGAGTTGGATGCTCTGGCACTGAAGTATATTCTTTCAAGCACTTAAATAGGAATTTAAGGAACTGATGTTGGTGCTGGATGTCCCACTTCAGGTTTCCAGAGGTATCACACAGAGTTGCCTTGGTTCTGGCATATTCTTTAACATCTTGCTGCAGGCTAGAAAGTCCTCTTGGCTTACTCTTGTTAGTGTCTGTCTTTTCTTTTGACCCCATGAGACCAGGACATGTCCTGGCTTATGGTTTAGGGGACGTCCTTAACCCACCAGGTAGGCTGGAAAATGCACTTGGGAGGGGGAGCTGATGTACCTGGTTAGGGTGTCCCACTGCCCTGGTTTGTAAATTCGTGCAAACCCCCAGGGAAGGAATGCTTTGCTGTCAGCCAAAATTGGTCTTAATTCAAGCCAAGTTAAGGTAAAATAGTGGGGAGTGAGTGGAAAGAATGGATTTACTTAAACAGAATTGACAACACAGCTGCCGATGTTTATAAAAGAAATGGGTCAAGAAATGAAAGAAAAGAACATGCTTACTCAACTTAATTTAATCCAAGGGGTTTCTCTCACCAGGTCTGCTGGCTGATTTGCTGTAGATATTCCTAAGGCTACCTGCTCAGAGATTTTGTCTTCCTGCATTTTTCTGTCTCAGAATGCGTCCACCACAGAGAGAAGTACATCCCGATAGGATGTATCTGTTTTCATAGCTAATCTTCATTTCAGATTCCACTGATTTAATATTTTTCAGCAGGATACATCTTCTTTGATCTTTTGTAAAAGATACAGTCTTGCTGCTCCCTTCTTAATTAAAATAAACAATGTTTTAGTCATTCTACTAAACCAGACGTCATCTTCTTCCCTTGATCGTAATTAACCATTGGGAGACAGTATTGTCATGTTACTAATGACCAAACCAGAAGTTTAAGATGAAATTTAGAAGGACCTACCAGAGTTTGATAAATAACAGGAATAGTGACAAAAGCAAGATGGAGTAGAAGGTAGCTCATATTGAAAGGAAATATTAAAATTTTTCATCAAGAGGGATTTTTTGTTATTTTTTTTTTTGGGGGGGGGGTTGTGTTTGGTTTTGTTTTTATTTTAATAAGCCATTGAAATAAAGAGGAAGAAGTATGCCTTTAAATACCAGGAAAACATCAGCCCAATACAGAGCAGTAATATAAACCTTGATAATTAGAAGGTATTGCATATATCAGGGTTTGGAAACAGTCTGTGCACTTTTGGTCATCCCCATCAATGAAAGGTAAAAGCATGGTACAGAAGGAGTAATGAAATGATTGCTGATGTGAAAGCTTTTTATGTGACGTTAGCATGAGAGATAAAGGAATATTTTAAGATAAGTTTTATTATTGTGTTGAGGTATTTTTTGCTTTGTTTTGGTTTTTTCTGCATAGCTACTGTTATGACTAGCCTAGAGAGGAAATGCAATAAAGTGATATTAAACTGTTATCTAAAACAAATGGGAAGACACAGGTTGGATGAAGAAGATGAAAAGAAAAAAAAAAAAATCAATTGGAAAAGGAAACATTTACAAACTAACACTTTAAACCAGAATGCAGAATTCAGCCCTATAACCCCATGACAGATATCACTGAAGAAAAGCACTTTGAAGAAGGCTAAAAAGGATTAGATGCAGATAGGTGAGCAAGATAAATATCATTTAGTTATGCTTGTTAAGATCAAGTTTATAAGGAAAACAAGCTGTAGGCAGGCAAAAAATCCCTGAAGTGAAGAAGAAACTTTCCATTAGTTGTGTCACAGTGCAACAGTTCATTACAGGTGGCTTAAAGCCCTTGCCCTCAGCTGCTGGCAGGCACAGAATATTGATCAGGAGTGACTGATTGCTGAGGGTGCACTTTAATATTTTTTCTGTTTTGTATTTCTCCTTCTACAGTACTCCCCCCTTCAACCTGTTTCTCCTAGTCCCGCTCCAGGTGGTTTGACTGACCTCTCAACAATTCTTCTCTGTATATCCTTCTCATGCTGTATTTTTGTCTAACTGAACACATAACAATGTATTTTTCCAAGCAAATATTGCAGCTGGATGACAGAAACGTCCTGAAGCAATTAATTACTAGACTTTTCACCAATGGACTTCTGCTGTTAATGAAACTTAGTACATTAGGACTCTTCCATTTTTAGTTCATATGGATCAAACCACCCAGTAACATCCCGAAGAAAATCAGCTAAAACTCCTCAGATGATCATTACATTCCCTATTTCCTGGTGTTTAATAGGTAACTCAGGCAATGGTGACAAACTCCTTTGTCCTTTTGTGGGCTGTTACTTACTGGCCTAATAGTATTCCAGAGATGCATAACCTTTTTCAAACCAGCAGCTCCCTTAATATTAATTTCCTTTCCTTGATTTTCAGCCTGAAAGCAAAATCATAATTTTATTGTCATTTCTTCCCAAAGGAAAAGACTATGAAGATCAACTAGAAAAGAGAGATAGTTGAGAAAGTAGTCTTCTCATTATTGATGGCTTAGTTCATATCATGACTGCAGCAACCTGCAGTGCGTAGAAGTGGGCATTAGTGATGAGAAGCTTTCCACTGATGCATTAGAAACTCTCTTTCAGATAGTGTGTGTGAATACATTGTCCATGGGTCTGTGAGAAGGCTGCATGGCTCTGTCCCTGAAGATTTTTTTTCCCTTTTTCAACTGGCAACCTGTCACTAGTGGGGTCCCCCAGGGACTGATATTGGGCCCAGTGCTGTTTCGTATCTTCATAAGTGATCTGGAAGATGGGATCAAGTGTATCCTGATGAAGTTTGACAATGATACTAAATTGAGTGTGGAAATGAACAGTTTGGGAGGGAGAGCCAGTGTTGGATTCCCCTGTGTTGGACATTTCAAGATTCGTCTGGACAGGGTGCTGGGGCATCTAGTCTAAGTCATGCTTTCCCGAGAATGGTTGGACCATAGGATCCTTGAGGGCCCTTCCAAGCTGGTATTGTATGATTTCTTTTCAACCCCAGTGTTGTGGAGAGATCAGTCCTCATTCCTGGCTACAGCTGAGCTGTCCTGGGAACAGTGGGCACTGCTGGCTGACTGGCTCTGTTGTCAAGTTTCTTTCCAGGAGAGTGCAATGCCTTATAGTGCACCATTGCTCAGATGCTGTCCCCAGACAATTTCTTTCACCTGCTGGTTCTAGCACAAGTGACAAGTATGAATGTGGCTGGAATAACGAAAGGATTTTAAAAGCCCACCAGAAATGCAGAGTGAACTACTTAAGGGAACATAGAAACATTATTACAGAAATTAACCAGTATTCATTCTTTTGATGTCACTTGGGGGTGGGTTTGCCCAAAGGCTTTTTTTTTTTTTCCCATTGAAAAGAAGTGGAAGGAAAGGAAAGATAGAGGTAAAATAAATACCCTCTGACTTCAAAGCAGAAATGTTTCTTCTTCGGAAATTCATGCAATTACCAGATAGTGCTAAAGTATAGTAAAGGCTGAAATGTGTGAATAGCATAATATACAGCACAGTCTACACTGTACATGCCAGCAAACACTCCTCACCAGACAAAGGAATATTGCCACTTCACTATTTTGTTTCAATGAGCCAATTTACAAGATACAGGTTTCTTCATCCAAAAGATCCGAGACCTCAAGTTATCTGCATAGATTCACTTTGTCCGGGCTTGACAGGTTTTAGAGATTAAATTAAATCCAGGCAGTTTGCAGACAGGTAAAAAGGTAGATTTCTCACCCACAGAAGTTGCAATTAAAGGGTGGATGGATGGACAAAAAGCTAGCGAGAGGAAGCTAGGAGACGTGTAGCTTAGCATACATTCAAAAGGTTAAATAAGGAATTGCTTTTAACCCAGTCATTTCACTAACATCTCAGAGCGATGTTCATTATTTCAGCAGCTTTTCTTGCCTGTCTCTCCTCTCCTCTTTTGCTTGGTTTTTTTTTCACCATCTGTTTCCTTTTCCTTACCTGGTGTATAGCTAATCCACTGTGTGTACAAATGTAGATGCTTAAGGCAATTGCTCAGCCTTGAAAAGAATTCCTACCTACAATCAGTGACTTCATAGGAAGGATTCTGCTTCTGCCCAATAATTGCCTTTCACCTATGACCCCTTTTTGGTAAACTCATAGCTGTCTCATTATTACTTTAAAGAAAGATGCTTGGAATACGAATGTATTCCATTAAGCAGGCAAGTCTAAGCAAGTATCTAACACCAGTGCCCATGAAGTTCATCAGAGGAATGCTGATTGATTTTCTTTAAATAGACCAGACGAGGGGTAGAGCATTAGGCTTGTCTAAACAATGTGCAAGTCAGCATGGAGCTGTGTGTTTTCAAGAAGAGCAAAAATGGATTAATTCCAACAGCACAATATAGCACTGAGAATAGTCTAAGTATAAGAATTTAGGCTCAAACTTTTCAAGGCATATTTTTCATTGGTTTGAAAGGGAAATATTCCTATTCTTCATGAGCAGATACTCACACTTTTAAAATCATGGCATTAGCACCTAAGTATAGTTTATGTTAAAGAGCTTCGGCTTGTTGTTCTATCTGAGGCTTTTAAAATAGCTGCCAAGCGTTTACTCACAAAGGACTGTAACGAAGAGCTGAACTGAAGTAAAGTCTGTTTGGTCCATAGAAGTAGAGGCCCAATGTATTTTAGTGCTCAAAGACACATTAAACACATAACAGAATTTTCAGGAAGCTGAAAAGTGTCTTAGGCAGCAGAGTTTGGGAGCTTGTCTCCCAGAGAAAGGTAAAGCACAGAATCCCTGTGCTCCA
Organism: Psittacula echo; assembly: GCF_963264785.1. Classification (NCBI taxonomy): domain Eukaryota; kingdom Metazoa; phylum Chordata; class Aves; order Psittaciformes; family Psittacidae; genus Psittacula; species Psittacula echo. The sequence continues at coordinate 63,283,238 of NC_137736.1, read as the reverse complement.
GAAAGTTCTGTCCCTTCCCTCCCTCTCCAAACAATTTTACATCAGAACAGTATCCAGCAAAATGGAATTTCCTATTGCATAGGAAGACATTCATAGTTTGTCTCAGGCCATCAAAACACTACAGCCTGTCAAAAAAATCTTAACCATAATTGACAAGATTCCCTGATCTTCTTGGATTTTCCGTCTGTCTGGCTGCAGAGCTATGAAGCAGCTCAGCATCTGGAAGCCTTTACCTGCCTTGATTTTCTTCCCAGGTTGCTGGGGACTTTGAAGTTGCCAGGCTTCCTGTTGCAGAGTTGGGCCCCAGCTCTCAGGACGATCTGGCAAAGAACCAGTAAGGAAATACACAGGAAAAGTCCTTACCCATTGACAAGCAAATTAAGATTTTCTTTTTCTCATTTAACCTGCCCTGACAGGGCAGGAAAACCTGAACGAATGGTCAACTCTGGGGAAAGAGCAGCAACTGCTCTGATCAGAATGTATGTTTGCTCAAGGATATCTGCTGGTGACAGGAGTTGTGTTTTTAACAATAACACTGGTTTTCACATTTGGGTTATGGCTCAAGACAGGCAGTGTCAGTAAATCTTGCAAAGATGTTTTCATTGGCAGGAACGTAGGGGCCTTAAGCTGCGTTCCCCTCTCCTTCACCAGCACCCAAATGCTGCTGCTAGCTGCCACTCCTATCAATAGGAAAAACTCAATCAAAGGCTGCACAGAGAAATCACTTTCTTTGCCTTAAATAATAGTGAGCCCCAGATCTCATTTTATTGCCATAGAGAAGCACACTCCAGTTATTTTGGGGCTTTTGGGGACAAATTGGCTTAAATATATTTTCAATCAGTTATTCAGCTTCTGTGCTGCCTTTGCCATAACTCACAGAAATAATACTACGTGAACACAGGTAAGAAGTATTGCCGTCCTTCAGATTCCTGCCTGCCTCATTAACATGGACTATGATAGGATTTGCATCAGTTGTGAATATAGGGTCAGATCCTCTTCTGGTACAAATTACCTCAGCTTTCTTGAGCTGCCTGGAGGTAAGTCAATGTGTCTGCGCTTTGGCAAGCACCCCACTGTGAGTACCCTGTGGCACAGAGAGTAGGGAGTCCCCTTCCAGGTACAGAGAAAGAAAGGAAGGGCAACTCCAGCCTAATAGCAACCTAAGCACCTTTATTTACTGCACAGCCTGACAGTAGGGCGCCATGAGGGAAGCCTTGATTGGGGATTTCCATCCGATCTGTGTCCCCTTGCAAAGCAGGAGTGGTAAGAAAGGAGCAGCAGCTGCATAACTGATACCTACGGGAAACTCTTTGCTCTCTAACTGTGTTGTATTTGTGAATTCCTGCTGACACCGTGCAGCCCCTTGTAGTGTTGCTGCTGCACGTGTATGTTGTGACTATTTGCTTAGAGACAGTTTTTAAGTGCCATGATGAGAAGTTCTTCAGGTAGCTGTTTAAACTAGGCCAGAGATGTGCCTGTTATCTTTCGGTATTATTCAAGTCAGACACATGCATCACTCTCGGCACAGACAAAACATGGAAGTCTAAGGAATCAAAGATATGGGCTCAGTGTGCCTTGTAGACTTTCAAACATATGCTGACTCATTTCAAGTAAATTACCTTCTGTGCTATGACAGAAGCTAATTTAAAATCTATCTGTAGATTCCATGTACTATCATTTTGGTGCAAAGGGAAGGGGTAGATCAAAAACAGGTGCTAAATGCAGGATGAAGGTTTAAATAAAGCCCGATTTTCAGAGTGAGACTCAACCCTGACTCTTCATCTGGTTTCCAGAATACTTTTGACTTTTAGAATGTGTGTTCTGCCTGCACAAATACTCCAAAACAGGACAGTCTTTGTTATCTAGCTAATATAGCCCATGCAAATTAATTTCTTTTGATGCTGAGTATATTTTCAGCTGTTTAATCAGCTCATGATTCCAGGGACTGTTTTGGGACTACAAAGTAGCATCTCTCATGTATGTCCCTTTGGTGCCCTGGAAGCCTTAAAGACTAAGTTGTAGAGAGCAGAAGAAAAAGAGATGTGTGTTAAGAGGAGCTTTACAAATAATTTATAACAAATCCAAACCAGAATGGCCCAGATTTTGGCCTCAAACAGGACACAAATATCAGCTGTGGGGGGTCCCAAAGCTGATTTACTTGGGAGCTACCATCACAGAAGGGGAATGACATTGCACTGTCCCAGTACAAGGCTGGAGCTGCCCCTCTGCAGGGGGCTCTGATGAAGGGCTGTCTCCAGCTCTGCTTGCCCCTGGAAAGAGCTCACCAGTCAGTTCTTTGGGTGACTTCCACTCTGCAGTAGCTTGTCAGCTGCCAGGGTAATCTGCCACGTTTAAGAAAGTCTGCTGATTTTCCTGGGGATGATGTGCAAGTGGTGGTAATTTGCTCAGTGTTTGTAGTTCCAACAAGTATAAAATAATAAGTACACAGCTGGAGGATCCTTTTCCATCTTTTACACTTGACATTCACTATTCTATATTTCCCTTACCATAGTCAGTAGCATCAAAATTGAAAATAATGCATAGTGGTCTGAAGGTGCAGAAAAAGACACATTTAGATACTCACAGAAGGGGTTAGAAATGATTATAAAGAATGAGATTTTTCTTCCTTTGGATTTTCTCTTCCAAAATGTAATACTACAAGGGCAGAGTTCAGTCTATAACGTCACACAATTCAGGAAATTCTGCACAGACTTTTTTTTTTTTCTTCTTTCTCTCTCTCTCTCTTTTTTTTTTTTTTTTTAACTGAGGTTTCATCTTCATTCTCACATTTTTATGCACTGGTTTATTATCTGTCACCAGCTGCTTAATAAAAAAACATGGATTGCTTGGTTTAGGACTTTACAGGTACATAAGGAAGAAACGTACCCTAGGGCTCTTTTCCCTTTGCATGTAATTTATTTGTCTAAAGACTATCATCAGCCAGATCAATAGTTTCACTGATACTGCACTGATTACTACTGCCCAAAGATCCTGCTCTACGTAACTGTGTTATATACAGGTACAAATTTGTATCTGAAGGGGGCTTATAAGGATGCTGGGGAGGGACTCTTCGTTAGGGACTGTAGCGATAGGACAAGGGGTAATGGGTTAAAACTTAAACAGGGGAAGTTTAGACTGGATGTAAGGAACAAATTCTTTACTGTGAAGGTGGTGAGGCACTGGAATGGGTTGCCCAAGGAATCACAGAATCACAGAATCCCAAGGGTTGGAAGGGACTTCAAAAGATCATCTAGTCCATCCCCCCTGCAAGAGCAGGGTAACCTAGAGTACATCACACAGGAACTTGTCCAGCCGGGCCTTGAATATCTCCAACATAGGAGACTCCACTACCCCCCTGGGCAACCTGTGCCAGTGCCCTGTCGCTCTCACAGTAAAGAGGTTTTTCCTGATGTTCACATGGAACCTGTTATGCTCCAGTTTACAGTTGTGAATGCTCCATCCCTGGCGGTGTTCAAGGCCAGGTTGGACAGAGCCTTGGGTGACATGGTTTATTGTGAGTTGTCCCTGCCCATGGCAGGGGTGTTGGAACTAGATGATCTTAAAGTCCTTTCCAACCCTAACAATTCTATGATTCTATGATAATTAAAGTCTGCAATCCTGTTTAGTTAGTTTTAAAATTATTTGCTATTCTTTTAGCTGTTTTTTTTTGTTTTTTGTTTTTTTTTTTTTTTGTCTAAGAGTAATGATTTTTACTTTTACATGCAAGGAATGAATTCAGATTGAATAAATCAAACTCCAAAATCATCCTAATAAGTTCTCTAAGGTTTACAAATTATGCCCTTTTGTATTTAAGAATCATAACAAGGCAAGTAATGAAGTAGAAGACACTGGTAAAGCTCTGAGTTCACTGAAAACTCTGCAGGAGAAGCTGTATAGATGAGATCATTCAAAATTTGGAAAAAGAGCACCTTAGAATATTACCCATGTGTCTGCATAAAGTAATTCTTAAAATCTCAATTGTTTCTCAGCTCACATAACTTTCATATAAGAACACACATTTCAGATACTTGTTTCTGAACATCTGTCTTCTACAGCATTCACAGGTTTCACCAAAAAGTCTCAGGGTCTACAGAGAAGTGTTCCAGTATTTCTCACTTACATGTCAGATTTGGAGGCTTTTTGGACTGGGATATTTTGAAATTGAAACTCAAATTTTAAAAGATGCAGAATAAAATAAATTTTAAGCAAACCATTGTCCTGAGGTCTCAATGTTTCCAGGTATAAGTCTGCTTTAATTATCTCATCAGTTCCTGTGGTGGAACTTCTCCAGTACTGAAAAGGACAGGACAGCAAATATATGCAAAACTTGTAACTTCAGAGAGAAGCATGCTGTTAGTGAGTACACATCTGCCTACGGTTACAATACCTGCAGCTGACTGATGAAGCAGTGACTTGATTCACCTCCCAGGGAGTTGTATTTATGATTTCCTTATGGCTTTATCTCCGTGAAGGATAGAAGCTCTGCTCCTTCAGCAGGGTTTCTCTAGAGTCTCAGTGTGAGAAAAACTTAAAGACTCCCAGTGAAACATCAATATTTTGTGTTTGTCATGTGGCATCTACTCTTCATCCTATTAGAGGTCCCAGAGGACTTTAAGGATTCTGTATTTTGGTTCAGATTTTCCCAAAGTCTGGTGGATGTTGTAAGTTGAATATGTGTCACCTGTTTACTAGACATCTGTATGACTACAGCATGGAGCTCAGCATGGTGTGCACGTGCTGTATTGCGCAGACACAAAGCCCAGTACTTTTGGGAAACTAGCTACCTTAAACAGTTATTCTCCTCAAAGGCAGCACATTTGGACAGATTAGGGGAGAATTAATAGATCTACCCAGAATGGGCTGTATGCACGCTGGTTTGAAAACATCCACAGGGTAGCTGGATGAGGAGTTCACAAGGGGTTTGGTGATTCCCAAAAAGGCTGGATTGACCAGTCATGATCTGTATGTGCAAGGATTTCTTCCTAAGCAAATGCTAGTTGCTCTTTCAGAAGACCAATTTTATGGGTCTTTCCCTCAGGCACAGCATGCTTTAAAACCTGCTGAAGTGTGATGTTGGAGGCAGATGCATGACTTCTGCAGGAATCCAAGTTGCAGAAGTGATGCGGTAATGTAGTATGTGTGGTGTGCCTTGAAAGGGTGCCAGCCTTAGCAAGGTCTTACTGGGAAAATGTAGGATGTCACATCAGTTATTGAAAGATATGAACTCAATAAGGTAAATATCCAAAATGGCTGTAAGCATTTTGCGACAGAATTGGTTTTTGGCATTAGCCCTGACAAAACTGGCTGCTGCTGCCCAAGTACTGAATAGATGCTCTGGCAGAAGAATCCTCAAAATGTGCACACTCTCTAATGGGTAGAGTCACATGATCTGAAATCAAACCTATAAATACTGAAAGGAATGGCAATAAGCCTGGCTCCACTTTAGAAAATAAGATTTGTTTTCAAAGACAGCATTAGAAATATGCAGGATCTATGACAATGCAAAAAAATGGCTTTTCATTCTGAAGTTTACATATTTCTGCCCTCAATGTGGGGTTTTCAGGGAATGTTCTGAGAGAATCTGCAAACATTTTGCTATGTATTGTGGTCTCAATGGCAAACCAGGCAACCCAGCTGGAGAAACAGCATGTTGCAGTATCTCCTCAAAAGCCAGTCCAGAGTAGTACAATAATACACAAATCACTTTTCAGTCAAGACTTAATGTGTTTGCCTTGTGCCTTGCTGCACACTGTTCCTAAGGAAGGACAGACAAAGATGAAGAAAGTTTCTAAGCATCGAAGGAGCACACTTCTGGAACCGGCTTCCAGTTAGAAGGGGTCCAAAATCTGAAACGGTTTCATGTTAAAACTTGATGGCTTGCTGACAGTATTTCTATGACAAGGTGAGAGTAATCCTAGAGTCTGTAATTTAAGCCTGTGATTAAGGTTTCCAGTGCTGACTTTTTTTGGTAGACGCAGGAGATGTATACTTGTTGCACATACTGCTAGTGCTTTTAACTGATACTATGTTTTAGGGTTCTTGATTACCTGCAGGGGACAGGAAGAGGTCTGGGTCTTTTTAACTGCATATATATAACCTGGCTTTGAGGAAGAATGGGGAGAAATATAGTGGTTTACTTCCTTTGGAGGACTGAAAAGCAGCCACAGCTAGCAAAAGGATATGATATTTCATGGGCAAATGCTCCTAGTGATAGTAAACTGTCTTACAGCCAGTGGTGTGTCTTGCTTATGCATTCAGAGTTATACCAGTAGTGTGATTGGGCACAGGAAGAATTTTTTTCTTCCATTATACTGTCTGGGACTTTTGATTTGTGGGTTTGTTGGATTTTTTTGCCTTCTGTATTTTAGTGCATAGTCCGCTTCTTAGGATCAGCTGGTCATTTTCACTCCAGAAATGTCACTAGATTTCTGTAATTTTAAGTTCTCTCTTCCTGCAGGCACTTGTTTAGTGAAATTCCAGTCATTGTACTAAAGGCCTGAAGACTGGGGTCAGGGTGGGTTTGATGTCTTTTGGTTTGGGGGACCTCTGAATCATGTTGATTCATATTGAAGATCATGTTGATCCATATTGAGAAACATCTACAAGAAATAGAAAGGTGATGAACTTGAAAGGGTTCCCACTTTTGGATGCTGCTTACCAAAAGCAGGGTGCAGATGCTGTATTTGACCACACATCTTCGTTTAAAACACAGACTTTACTACTGTCAAGTATGATTTTCTGTCTTGGACTTAAAGTCCTTAATTCAAAAGCCCTAACTAAACAAACAATTGAACTACCATTTTCTCAGCAGGGTTATCACAGCAATACTTGGTAGTCTGGACTGGTTTCTTCATTTTTGGAAGGACTGTCGTATGTTTATTTAGACTTACAATATAAGGTCGGCGAGATTACCCATGTGTTTAAACTAGACACATTGCTGGATTCAGGCTTCCTGCCCTAAAGATTTTGAGATTTGCTTCTCTGACAGACAGCCAACTTTGTTTTATGGAGATATATAGTCTGTTGGTCTTCTGCCTTAAAAAAGAGGGTTTCAGGACAACGTTTATGAAAATCCTGGCTTTGAACTCATTTTCAGCTTTAGTCCAAAAAAAGCAATTTATTAGACCTTAAAACCACATTGAAAAGTGGATCTTTATTTGTATTTGGAGGAGTCTGAAAAATCACAAAATGTTAGCAGAAGATGATTTGACGCTCAAAACTGGGCCTGGCTGGATTAATCTTTCTTTGTTTCTATTAACTGTGTATTTCATATATTTTCTATATAGACATTATAGGTATATTAATATATGTATACATAAACATATATGTACACACACAGACATGTTCCACCTACTTAATGTAACAAGCTTTATAGTAATTCTAAATAGACCTAAAGAAACAATTAGGGAAAGGATTGTTCAAAATTCCTGAAATGTTGAACCACTGAGTCAAACACCATTAATCCAAAATACTGGGGAAAATACAGAAAAAGTTAGTCAACCAGGCTGCACATGTAAATAATTCCTCCTGATTCACCAGGACTGCTGAAAATGGCAGTCATCACTGATGAACCCACCCAATAAACATACGCCCATTTCCTTCCTCACTAGTTTTAAGTGATGAATGATAGTTTTACCCCTGCTCCTCCTGCTAAAGCACTAATTCAATTTCTCAGTTTTAAAAAGCACTCTTACTCACAAAACAGTTCAAATGAAGAGACTTCAGTACCTTCTGATGAAAATATTCAACTTCCCCAGTGCTTTGTATAGACAGCTCTGCATGTGTTCAACTAGAGCTCTGTACAGAGAATCACTACAGGACATGGCCCTGAGATCATGGAGAAAGACTAGCAAAGGGTAGGGAGCGGGTTAATTTATACTACCTGTAGCCAGCGTGTGCCGTATTAAGATAGCCAGAGATGCAAGGGGGCCAGATACATTAGTTACGTACATTTTCCATGGTCACAGCCTCTGTCTGGGATGTAAAGAAGGACATTAAACCAGTTCTCTGGTGGTTATGCACCTGCTGGGAATGTGTCTGTACAGGTGGAATCCCAGGGATCTTGTTAATTTGCTTCATGGATTTGGGAGGGTCTCAGAACCCGTGCTTCTGACCTCCAACATAAAATTTATAATCCTTCAGCTGGGGTTTGGCCAATGTTTATCTTCTGGATTAATAATTTTTAGTGTTGGTCTCCTAAAGCAAATATTTTACTTCCTTGAGGAAGGCAAATAAATATATGCACCAAGAAAAAATCTGTGTGACACTTCAATTTGTGTAGCAAAAGAAGTCTATGTGAGAACTGCAGCTTTAATGAATGCTCATAAAATCTTTCATTTATTATTTATATAATTATTTGCAAAGTGCTGTTGCCATGGCAACTTTTACACACTCTGAGATAGTCCTTACATAGACAGTAGTCACGATTCCAAACACTATCACATGAAGATAAGTCTGCATGGACATTTAAGGGCTTGCCAAGTTTTTTTAAAGTACTTATTGACATTAAAATAACTTCCTCCTGCTAAATTAGAGAAAAGAGCCTGGTTTTAGTCTAATTTGCTGAAGAATCAAGACTTAGGTGATAATTTTCTCCATCCATCTGGTTATCCCCTCGTAATATCTTTCAAATCTGCTGGCATAATTTCAATTCCCCTTCACTAAGATGTCTCAAAGATGGTTAAATCTGACACACTATCATGGAAAGTGGTTGTAGGAAGGAGTGAGAGTCCTAAAATATAATGTGTGACAGATGGAAATGTTCCACCAGGCGCTTGGAAGTGGTGAGCTCCTGTTGTCCAGTTGTCCACACAGCATCAAACTAGTCATGACACATGCTATTTCTTTTATAGCTAAATGTGAAACAAAGCAGAAAAGATGGAGCTGTGGGAGAGTAGGAAGATGAGAAGTTCTGGTGGACATTGGAGATGTCACAGGTAGAATATGGGGAATGTTCTTGTTGCAGTGATGGCTCTGTAGGCTTGCAGGACACTAGTTAATATGAAATTATTTTCATTGATTCTGCCACTGGAGTACAATAGTTTCCAAATTTTCCAGCCTACATCAACCTCCAGTTTAGGAAGCCAGGGCTTTGGAATTTCTGAGGCAGCCTAGGCTGCTTGACTCCTGCAGTTTCACTCTTTGGAGCAGAGACTTCCAAGCATAATGAATTACATACACTACATGTGCAGAGGTTAATAGGCCTGCACACCATACAGTCCGATCAGCCAACTGGCACCACAACCTGGTGCTTTGGTAACCATAATGCAAGGCAGACTTTGTCCTGGGACGACCTGGCTGAAATGGATTTTGACCCCTGGACTGAAGGAGATGGAGCTCTTGTAAGTTTCACAGCTTCTCACCATTCAACAGTGATAAGAAAAGCCACCAGAATCTCACCAGGCTTCTCAGTGGCTATTGGATTATGGGGGTCATGTTTCATATTTGGAAATACAGTATGACTTTATTTGGAAATACAGTATCATGACGGATACACAAATGTTAGACAGTTTCGGTTGACTGAGAAATTTTATATATGTGTATACATGTACCACATTAGTTGCTCCAAAGTGTCAGGATGAAGGGAAAGTGATGCATTTTTCGAATGCTTTAGTCTGTCCAATTCCAATCACAACATTCCAAAGAAATGAAAAGTAAGGTTGGTGTTTTGCACTATAGTGCCTAAAAATATTCTGTGTTTTCTGTATATCTACACTTAACTGACTTTTTTACTGAAGATTTTTTATCTCTCTTTTACCAGTAACATTGGTTCAGCATCTTTAAAAATAACTCCAGCTTTCAGTGCCTGAATGTAAGAGTTTGAGGCCTGTGCTCAAACATCGTGTTTTAACTTGATTATTAGTCACCATAGAAGAGGTCAAAAGCCTTACAGTAAATCAGAGGACTGGAAAATGCGGTGGATTGACCCTTGCTGGACACCAGGTACCTACCAAAGCTGCCCTATAACTCTCTCCTTAGCTCGACAAGGGCAAGAAAACACCATGAAAGGTTCGTGGGTCGAGATAAGAAGGAAGAAATCACTCAGCCATTACTCTGCACTTATTCTAGTGTATTTTCTTTCATAATAGTTAATTTCAATTATCTTTTGAAATGGCAGTACACTGTGTCAATTTTCAGTTCTGTTTAGCATTCACATTTTGACAGGGAGTTATTCACCATGGGGACCACCACACGGTCACAACCTCCTTTGGGCATCCCTCTTTCTGGAGTGAAATCTGTGGGCTGCAGGTGGATATCTGCTCCACCGTGGACCCCCATGGGCTGCAGGGGCACAGCTGCCTCACCATGGTCTGCACCATGGGCTGCAGGGAAATATCTGCTCTGGCACCTGTAGCACCTCCTGCTCTCCTTCTGCACTGACCTGGTGTCTGCAGGTTTCTCTCACATATTCTCACTCCTATGTTTGGCTGCAGTTGTGAAGGAACTGTCTTCCCTTTCTTAAAGGTGTTATCCCAGAGGCGCTACCACCATCAGTAATGGGGTTGGCCTTGGCCAGTGGTGGGTCCATCTTGGAGCCATCTGGCATTGGCTCTATCAGACACAGGGGAATCTTCTGGTAGGTTTCTTACAGAAACCACCACTCTAGCCCTCCTGCTACCAAATCCTTTCCATGCAAACCCAGTGCAGCAAATAACTGCAGAACAGTGGTTTTGTTTATGGACAGAAGACTCACTATGGATGTTTTTCTAATTAACTAGGAAACATGAAGTTATTCTTTCTACCCTGAATCTCAATGCAGCTATTAGTTCATACTGCTTACAAAGAGATTAAAAAGAAATAAAGTATTACTAAAAAGGATAAAGTATTTTAATATTTTTAAGGAAAATTATTCTCAGAAGCTCTGCTACAGATTGTAAGGGAAGCGCTTTTTGCTGTTAGAAGACATGGTAAAAGGCAGGCTCTACCTCAGTGACTGAATTCTGGAATAATTTTTTCTGAATATGTAGATTAGACCAGGACAGGTAAAAGAACTATAAAGAAATAAGCCCAAAACCACACATCAGATGATGATGGAGAAGGGGAGTTTTTTTCATCTTAACCTATTCTCTTTACTTAAATTATGCCTTAATGCACGTCACATTCATTCTTTAACACCCTTTCTCCTTCACTCTAAGGGATGAGAGATTCATGCAATGCATGACTTTTTTCAACAAAAATTCAAGTCCAGAAATTTTCACAATTCAAGTGGAATTAAACACAACATTTTTTAGGAGTACAAAGTAAACCAAACAGCAAACACAGTGTGAGAGATTTGCAGGCAATGCAGAAATAGCCAATGACACCAGCCAGCGAAGGCTGCCAAGAAGCCAGATGCTGTGAAAGGAGAACATTTTTTCATAGCTTTCAGTCATAGCCATGTGATTTCCAGCTGAGGAAAGAAAGAAGACACTCTGATGGTATTTATTTGTTGAGATTGGTGACACTGTGTTTAATTTCCTAATAATTTTCTGTAAAATTCGATAGCAATTCAAGAATCATTAAAAACTCTTCTGACATCTGAGACTGATTTTAGTGGCCTCATCCTAATTGTAATTATTTTTGTTACCAGATCACCATAATATGATCAGAATTCATTAACTGGGCACTGTTTGATCAAAAGAGAGCCAGACCTGAAACAGAAAGCGGTTTGGAAATCAGGCTAATAGGCCTTAAGCAAACTTTCCCCTATAACTCTTTCACAGCATGATGGCACTATGCCTGGCTTGAGTTAGTATTGATAATACTTCATTTTCATAAGCACCACCTTCACTTACAATATTGCTCAAAATAAGATGGTGCACTCAATCAGTGAGTAGAATGCACCTTATTTGTGGACATTTTCATTCCTGTTTATATGCAGTTCATGGGTTTTCAGGAATGGTCAAGTAGAATTAACATATTGATATGAGATCAGTGCACAATGCAACAATGTACAAGAACAGATGATTTTAATCTTTTTTTTTTTTTTAATAGCTGTAATTACAATCAATGTGTCTTTGTTTTTTTTATATCTGCATTGCTTATGCCACTAAGAAAGTTACAGAACAGGAAAAAAAAAGAACAAATAATGTTCCCTGAATAAGTAGTTGTGTCCTATAGGGACATGGTTTATTGGTGGATTTGGCAGTGTTAGGATAATGGTTGGACTTAGTGATCTTAAAGGTCTCTTCCAACCTAAACAATTCTATGATTCTATAAAATTGGAACTACTTGCTTATTCTCCCAAACATGACACCTCATTAAATCTGCTTGCCACACAAGGGGCCTGCCTCCTTAGAAATATTTCTGAAGGTAATCCTGGAGATTCTAGGACAGAGAACACCACACTGATAGAAAGTCAGTCTGCTGAAAAGTAGCAGTGCTTCAGGAAACGGAAACAGTCTTCTAGACTTTCAGTCTTCCTGAAAGGTCCAACAAATAAGGCAACAAAAGTAGGCATATTTCCTGAACATTTCTGTCTAAGCCATCAATTTCCTCTTTTTCTTCACATAACTTCTTATATAAACTTTGGAAAGCTCCCAAGAGGCTTTGGATTTAGACCTGTCTTTCCCAAATATAAATAGATGCTCCTACATGCAATTCTCATGTTAGTGGGGCCTACTTTTACTGCTAGTAGGCTTTTAAGAATTAGTCCCTGACCAAACTACCTGTAACCTTCAATTAAGTTCAGTGATCCTGTATTCTGCATGAGAAAAATTTTATTATAGACATAAAGAATGCTGAAGGAAGAAGGAAGAATGCCTACTGAGCTAGAGACAGTGAAGCAAAATAGTAAAGAAATATATTGCTCCTAATTTTAGAGGAGCTGGACATGCACCACCACAATAAGGCACATAGTGTTATTGGTAGCTAACAGAAGTGTCGTGTGAAAAAAAAAAGGAAAAGTACACTGCAAAAGAACAATATAAACTTGCATCTTCTGAAGAATAGAATATTCCTACCTGTCAGTTCAAGGGCGCTTCTCTTCTCAGAAGCCTTTCAGCTGAAAGGTTATTGCTCTACTATTTGACCTCAAACTTCAGGAAAGAAATACATCTCCTTTCGAAGGAAAGCATTTTCCTTGAAAGATGGTACATGTGGAGGTAAAAGTTAGTCAGGAGCCTATTCCAAGTAAAAGGAGCACAGAAAGTGGAGGGAAATGGCTTCTGGTGTCTTTTTCAGCTTTCCATTGCCCACGGCATTCCCAGCAGCAAAATTTTTCAATTGTCTCTCCCAGAGAAACACAAAGGTAACATATTCCTCAGATTCGTCACATTGGGCATGCCAATGCAAAATGGTAATCTCAATTGTGGTGTTGTATCAGTTAAATCAATAGACCAGATGATCTGTCTGGTGACAAATTTGGTGACCTCTTCTTCTTGAGGAGCGTAAAGTCACGATGGTGTTTTCTATTCTTTTATATACCTGTTGATGTAACTATGAGTCCTTTGCTTGGGAACAGCAGGAGAAACTCAAGCTGTTGTTGAATTGCATTGACACCTCTGCAGAGATAAGAGGCTGTGATGAGCTCTCTTTTGCTGAAAGTATATGTTGTCCGAGCAACGTACTATCTTTCACAAGAATGACATAATCTCTCAGTTGGAAAGACTTCTTTAAGCCAAACTGCATTCCAATTCACCTCCCAAAACTGATTGTTTCCAGCACCAGCACCAGTAGCAGTGTGTTCTTGCATTGTTGCAGGCTGTGTGCTGCTGATTGCCTTTCTGCTAGAACAAAGCACTTAATTCAGCATTCATCGATGTCATTGTGGGATAACAGTATATTAAAAAGTAAATTGTTTAACATTTAGACTTTGTAGCACAAAAAAATAAAGCCCAACTACTAGCACCTTGGGCTGAAAAGCTAGATTTTCAAAGTAGTGCATGACATAGAGGTCAGATTTTCAGAGTGATGCATGCTGGGTGAGAACTCATTGTCAGGGGGTGCTGTTTGGTTTTGAATGAAGATGGCAATTTCATTGAATTATGCCTCACAGGATGCATCACACCTCTCTGCTGTCCACCTCAATGCTTCCTTCCCTCAGAGGATTTCCATCATGGGAATGGCACTGCTAGGAAATCAGGGACGCTGCCCAGAGAGCCACCACCACACAGAGCACTAACTGCTGCTGGGCACCACATAGCTCAGATGTGTTTAGTGCTGAACAAATTCATATGTCCACAAAAAGTTTTGCTGGCTCTGCTAGTACAACCCTCTGCCATAAGGCATATGAGTGATACTTACTGGCAGGTATTTGCCTCCTATGTTCTTAAAGAACCTCAAGACTCTCCAAACAGCTCAGTTCATTTTTAACCCATTTCTAAAAATGAGACATGTTCCTATGACATTACTTCAGTCTTTCTGCTCTTTTAGTCCATTACTTCTGGTCTTGCCTACTGTGGTCATGGTTCTTCTTTGACATTTCAATAACCTTTTCCATCTTTGAAAATGGTTATTACATCGTCCCTCAATCTCCTCTTTGTAAGCTAAATTGCCAAGTTTAGATTTTTGTTGTAAGTCGTGAATCGTTCCTAGTTGGCTTGACAAAACTGAAAAAGAACATATGATGCAGCAACTCTGAGTATTTTCATTTCATTTAGGGTGGTTTTTGCTAATGTCATGAGTAATGTACAACTTCATATCCCAATATGGGATAAAAAAATATAGGATTGTTGGAATTTCATATGGAAATTAAATTCTGCATCCAGTTGACGCTAGTCAGTGATTTGCTTCCCTAAGGCTGGAGATCAGCGGATGATGTACATGTACATGCAGGCTGTTTAGCTAAAACTGAAAGATGGAACAAATGACTGAAATGCAAAACATCTGTTCTGTTGATTGATACTCAGGCAGGTTATTATAGATTAAGTGCAAAATCTGTTTTAGACAGCTATTCTCAAAGGGTGAATCATGCACACCCGTACCTTCACTGTGTATAAATTGGCAGCACAATCTGAAGGCTTTGTCTTGCATCTCCCTGGGGTCCAGAATGTTTTTGTATCTGGGCCAGGGCCTTGACCTGGGTCAACTGTTCATTTCAATGACTACAGTCCTAAGCTTGATCTCTGGCTCTTCTGACCCTAATGTTTTGGTTTGCTTTGCTTTTGTTGTTTTGGGTTTGTTTGGGGTTTTTTTATTTTATGGTTTTTTTAGTGATTAGAGTCTAAATTTGTGTTGCTACTGACAGGGCTGCTTTCACCACTGTATATCTGAATTTTAAACTTATAGTAACATCACCTTGCCACTTTCTTAGCATTTAACACTAGTGTAAGGGGAGAAATACTGCAAGCTTTTCCAAGCAAAACATTCCAAGCTGATGTTCACCACTATGCTAGGCTGGCTAGAAATGAATTTTTTGCTGACATTATTGGGTTAGTCTTTAGCCCCACAGCATGTAACTCATGTTCACATAGGTGAAGTGCTCGAAATGGGGTAGGGCAAAAACACCTCTTCAGGTGGAAGCTGTGAATTTAAATTAGGTTGCAGTGTGATTTCCATCTATTTAACTATCAGCTCTACAATTTCTCTTCTTGCACTGTTGATTCTATTCCTGTCTGGCCCTTTGCAGAGCCATTCATATGTGCTAATCCAGCAGAAAACTATCTCAGCAGAAAAAAATCATTTACTTTGCTGAAGTGGCTCAGCAGAATGTTGGAGAGTACTGGAGCAGTAAAAAGAGGGTGTTGGATAAGGCTATAAAGGTCAACTTTCCTTATGTGAACCTTTATCCATAGATAGAGGAGGAAGTAAAATCCAGCACTCCAAAACCCTCTGCTACCTTACGGTTAGCAACATGAAGACAAAGTCCTTGCATGCTGTATTCTCATGCTTACTGTAAGGATGATCACTTTGAAAGACACTTATTTTCTGTGTGTTATGTACTGCTTTTTGTTCTGAATTATCTCCACTTCCCAGCTTTCCATTTATAAACTATACTTCCCATACCTTCATTTCTTACATACTCCTGGACAGCATTTGCTTCTCAGATTCATGAGTATTCATCTGCTACCTCATATGATGTTAAATGACTGCTCTCATAATAATAGAAAGAACTCTCTGTAGAGTCCTAAATTAAATAGTAACAGGTAGCTGAAAATTAGCAGTAATGTGCTTAAATGGGGATGTGCAAAAGAGAATATGACTTAACACTCATTGCTAAGAAGAGTGGCTAAA
The DNA here is from genome assembly GCF_963264785.1 of Psittacula echo. Lineage (NCBI taxonomy): Eukaryota > Metazoa > Chordata > Aves > Psittaciformes > Psittacidae > Psittacula > Psittacula echo. The sequence continues at coordinate 63,267,086 of NC_137736.1, read as the reverse complement.
AGGTTTACTACAGTGATTTTGAAAGATGTTTATAATCTATTTTTAGATGCAACAGGTCTATAGAGTAGGTTTGGGATTCATCTGATCCAACGCAGGCTTCTACATCAGAGCTAGTCGCTATAGACCTCCTCTATAGCTAATGGAGAGAAATTATGCTTACCAGAGGGCACTTGATGACACCATTGTGTAAGCTAAGTCATCTGAATTGCATCCTTAAATTATATTGCCTCTCAAGATAACCTATAGCTACTAGTTAGGATACCATAGTGTTTTACTGTAGTGGTACAAAGGAGAGAAAAACAGGGCAAGATTTTTTTTAAGATGATGTAATGTCTGTCATTAAACCAGCTATTGTTAAAAAAATTATACCAGCTTTTGGGCACATGAGACCTTTACAGGTATGAAAGAAAAGAGGCAAATTTTAGAGGAAAATACAAATTGAGAACAATTTCTCAGCATTCATTTGCACAGGTAGAAGAGATGCAAAATTAACAATCCCTAGCCAAGGTCCTTGCTCTGCCATTAGATTCCAATGTTGTGTATTACAGTGGTGAAGACACAAAGCAGTCTGACAGGACAGAGAAGATTAGAGCCTGCAGACTGGGGACAAGTTTGTCACTAGCTTCAGAGAAGCAAGGTGACAGGTTTGTTACTAGCTTCAGAGCTCACAGGCCAATCATTATTGCCTTCATCAACTTGAATGACAATGTCAATTTAAGTAATGGCTTCATGAAGTGATTTGAATATCTGTTTCCTCTCTTTCCTAGTTTGTTTCTGAAGCCTGGTTCTGGCTCCCTGCATTGTTATGTCCTCTGAATGAGGCAGGATAATTGATAAAACCTAGAAATAACTCTCGGAAGAAGGAAAGAGGTTTGCCCTCTGCCACTGGTGTGCTTTATTCAGCAGGGGACAAAGCTCTTGTAGATACTTTCTGTTGATCCTCATGTCTATTCACTCCTTCATCCTACCTCAGACTAGCATAGGGATGTGAATTGGTGCCTCATGCTGGGCTCTGCAGGTGATTCTTTCTCCTTCCTCAGTCTGGAAATATCTGCCCTGACATCTGGGCCTCTGGAGATAGCAGAGGAGCCAAGGAACATATGAACTCCAGAAGAAATAAGATCAATCTTTGGGACAGTGGCAGCTCTATGTGGTGCTGAGTGACAGGGCGCAACCTGGAAAGCAAAGGATCCTTCTGATGGGACCCATGTAGATGCCTTTATGACTTACTGACATGAAATCACAGGGCTTGGTGATTGGGTGCCCACAGGGAGCCAAGTGACAAGCTGGGGTGGGTCTTTCTTTGGAGCTGCAGCTGGGCAGTCAGAAGCTGCTCCAAGCAGCTTGGAGAGGAGAAGGTTCTCTCTAAAATGCCTCCACACTTCCCAGCTGCTTATTAGACAGCAAACTTTCTCAACCATCAAAATTAAACTACTTTTTTCAGGCTGTAATCCAAACAATATAATTTGCATTTAGTAAATGTTTGTCAATAGTTAATGAGAGAGCAGTTGCTAAATATGAATTATTTAAGGCTTGACAAATATGATTAGATGGCTACTTGGCCAAAGTTTCAAGGGAACAATCATACAGCTAGTGAATTAGAGAAAGCTGCTTGCTTTTTTCTGTAGAAGCTGGCTAATCAGAGGACTAACTAAATCTATAGGTTCAAATTCGACCACACATACTTTTGGCTATGCATGGCTCCATAAGCAAATTTAAAGCCTGTATGTGAAAGCAGTTCCCCTGTGAGTTAACAAATGTATCTTACATATTATAATTAAATAATCTCACTTTAGAAATTTTTCACTTTAACAGACTGTATTTTGTTATACAGTTGGGTTTGGGTTTTTTTCTGCTTTACTATTCTGGAATAAATATGTTCTCAGCTATAAATTATTTATTTTATATTAATTAAATATATTAATAAATCTAATTTAAAGGTACTAAAAGTATTTAAGTGCTACTAAAACAAGTAAGCAAATCAAATATACATAGAAAGGTGTAATCCCAAATCAAGTTTATTTTAAGCACAGTTTTGTTTAGATTTTTATTACCATTTTTGCATACTAATGTTTTTAATGGGTTTCAAGAGCATGCCATATACTCAGTTGAGGGGCTGAGTATGTTGTACAAAGAATCTTTTACATCTGCTAGCTCTGTGATTCCACCACTTGCTATTGAATAATGTATTAAGTTTTTCCAGGCTTCTTCTGTTTGCCAGATGAGAGCTGAAAAGGTTTCTTCATGTTCATTTATTCTCTACATCATGTCATATTCTCTGAGTAATGTCATATTACAGCCACAATGCTGTAATAAAGCAACAACAGAAAGATAATAATAAATCAGAGAACCAGCCTAGATTTACCTTTCCACATAAAGAAAGGAAAAAGTATCTGGTACCTCTCTGTTATCTGTGTACATCTGATGTATGTATACACGGATATGAAAATTACTGCTATTACGCATGGAGGGCCTTATCTCCCCATGAGAAGTGTCAGTTCCTGAGGCAGAGGTGTCAGATGTTCTTAGTAATGGCACTTGTTGATCTGTGCTCATCCCCACTATTCTACCTTTGTCATAATTTTCAGGTAAGCTTGCACCACATCCTGTGGTTTGGCCATGTAAGTATTGTAATGGAAATCAATTACAGTTGGAAAACTTCCTTTCCTATTATGTTTTTAATTATGATTTAGAGTGCTAAGGAAGACCCATGGATATCCCATTACTTGAGTGCTTGCAGTAGATTGTAGATGAAACATGGGTAAAGTTGTTAGGAATTAGAAGAAGCCAGATAAGGTATGGAACAATAGTCACCTTGCCACTCAGTATGTTCACTTGAACAACATGGGGATAAAGAGCTACCAGAAGCTAAGCTCTGCAAGGAAGAGTGTAGCTGGCATGTTTGTGAGGAGCGGAAGTAAATGTGGATTTTGGTTGGTTTTTTTTTTTTTTTCCAATAGGTGGGGAAATAATCTACTAAATGCTGCAGAGGAGAAAATGTCTGGGGCTGGAACTGGTCTAAATAGCCAGGAGTGAGAGTAGGGAGACGTAGAGGGCATGGAAGTTGGGACAGATCAAACATGTTACAGCAGAGCTGAGACGTCAGAACATAAACCTCATGAGAAATACTGTCATATTGTGCCCAAACCAGAGCATATTTTTGAGACAAAAAGGACATTTCTCCAGCCAGTTTATAATGTCCGTGACAATGTGTAAAGGAATTAATCTATTGTGTGAATCCAGCTAGAAGGTTTAATGTATTCCTAGGTAGACAAATATAATTAGCAGTCTGTGGCCAAAAGAAACATATCCATCCACCAAGTATGTTCATCCATATCACTAACAAGTTGAAAGCTAAAGCATAATAGAGGCAGGCAGCTCATATTTGCTTTTGAAAGCCTGTTTTCTCTGGCCTAGGCTCACAAGTTTTATTTCCATTCAGGATCCAGCATTTTTCAAATTCTAATTTTAGCAAAGTGGACGCTGGTACACGTAGTTATCACACTGCACTGCGTTAGCACAGCTAATCAGTAATGATGGCTCCTCTTCAAGGAGACAGAAAGACCACAATAAACTACAATAAAATGTGCTCTTGGGTCTGAAGAAATTTTACAGCTCCAGAAACATTCATCACTGGTAACTGAAGGCTAATAGCTGTGAAATTTCTAAAGGGAATATTTTGCTTCAACATTCAAATGACCTGACGTTTAACAGTGTTTCATTGCAGCTGAATTAAATGGTTTGATATCTGGAAAAATTATGTAAAGCCTTCCCTTAACTTGTGCTGTGCCCTTTCTGTAGATATGTGTTAATTCTGTTAGTTTAATGAGATTGGTGGATACCTAGATATGCCCAAAAAAAGGAAAAGAAGAAACCAAAACAGCAAGCAAATTAATCAACAACAGTCCATCCATCATCCTACATTTCTGATTTTGGGGCGGTTTTTTTTTTTTTTTTTTTGGTGGTTTGGTTGGTTTTTTTTTTTTTCTTAAATGGAAAATATCTCCAAGCTTAAAAAAATTAATTCCCAAGGAAACAGTCAGGTGTAGGACACTGTATAGTCCTGGGAACACATTTTCTAATTTTGCCAAGTTAAATAAAAGTTACATGAAGCCATTCAGCTAATGTGTACATTTTGGGGATGATAAAAGTCTTTGGAGTACTTCTTCAGTGAGTTAAATTCAAAAGGACTGTTTCTACGAAGATGAAATGAAGCTAAATTGTCATTTGCCACAATAGCTCATCAGACTCAAGGGTACTATTACCAGAGGGATAACTAAGGGCAGTTATTAATGATGAGCATTTGGGGGGAAATTTACACATCCAAGACCCACTTGACATAGGTTCATATTTATCATTGCTTGTCTTTTCTATGCTTCATTAAACTGGCATAAATACTTTGCCAAGAGATTAAGCATGATACTGAAATGAAACAGGTTGTAGCACCTTAAATGTTCTACTGAAGCTTCCCGCAGGCAAAGGACAAGAGGCAAAATGAAAATCAACTACAATATCTCATACAAGTGTCACAAGTCAATTCTTGCGTGTTTGTTTGTTAGTGGATCTAATCAGATCTTGCTGATAAAGTCTACTTCTCTTCCATCAGTTATCTTCCACTCCTGAAGTTTTCCCAGAGGAATGTGTAAGACTAAATAGAGACTATGATGCAACCCTGTCTGTACAAACACAACAAAATCTGGCCTTAAGAAAAATAACCATCCTGGTCCTTATGCCTTTTGTACTCAAGAAGCAAGTACCAGCCCAGTACACCTTTTTTACCAAAATTTTGGAGGCACCAAAGTAGGATTTAAATTTGGACAGTTGGAAGGACAAGGGTTTTTTTTGTATGTGGTGTTTTTCATAGCTATTGCATTCACTTTTTTCATTGCACATAACTTTACAATATCAAATACTGCATTTCATGTTCCTTAATGAAGTCTTTGCATTAAGGCTGAAGGGCTTTGAACTCTGTATGCTTCCTTGCAGCACAGCATGGATCCTTGGCAGCTAGTCTGCTGATCACTAGGAAGACCGAGATGAAAGAACATGAGGGCAAATTAGGATATTCTGGTGGAAGCTAAGTTTTGTCTTCTATCGCCAGTGAAGACTATATTTTATTTGCTGAATACATCAAGCTGTGCTGTTAAAGTAATGTAATTGTGGATCTGCATGCTTTCCTTTTTCTACAAACTTCATCTCATTTACAGAAGCTGCATGGAGTAATATAATCCAGGAAGCCAAGGGCTTTAAGCAGCAGGAGTGGCAGTGGGGAGGAGAAGGTAAAGTCATTAGCCCAAGTTCAGAGCAAAATAGCAGCAAACTTCTACCTGGAGTTTAGGTATATTTTGTTGTAGACTGTTGTTTGCCTAGTAGTATGTGGGCCTTCGTAAGTGCTCTGGTAGCTTCACACCTCCATGCAGATCAGATTTCTTGAAAGAGCAATCATCATACAACAAAAGATGTGACAGAAATCAAAGCAAAGCAGTAATAGAAAAGGCACTAATATGAAAGCACAAGAAGGTGCAAGTACAAAACAACCCTGCTTGAACATTACAGGGGAGTTTTTCTTGAAATAATCCCAGTCTAATTCACATGAGATACTGTCCTGAGAGGTTTTTCCACTGTTCTGGCTTTTCCACAGCATTATGCCAAATAGAGACCATGTTAATCCTTGCAGTTTCACAAGGAACTGTACTGAAAGCACTCTCATGGCCTAGGGATTTAATTAATTAGCTTAATTAAGAGGCTCTTTTACATCTAAACTACAGGAAAGGGGACAGCATGATTGTATCTATTTTTATCCAGAAAATATTGCTCATTTAAAAACTCTGCACTGATATACCACTGACACAATACTTTTCACTGCCTGTGGTCAATCCCCAGAGACATCCTTCTGACTCTCACTCAACACATAGAGGGAATTCAGGTGGCTATCCCAGCTGTAAAATAAAAAAATCATTGAAACCCCAACCAGTTTCATAAACCAGACAGGAGCACTTTCTTTTCCTGTAACCTACATAAACATATGCCTTTACAGGATGAAGCTTCAAATTGGATAATGAGTGACATCTTTCTATGGACAATGTTACTAGTATTTTAAAATTCTTTCCTTTTAGGGTGGTCACCTACAGCTTTCTAATGTTAAGCCACATCCATGGAATTTTGCTCAGTCATTTCCAAGTGAGCCCCTGACCCAATATAGGATTTTATTATTTGGCTCCCCAGTGGTGGACTTTGTGCTGAATGAGCTGAAAAACAATAAAAGAAGTTTTTATTGTCACTTATGGAAAAAATGGTGAAACAGACCAACTGTTGTTATCCTTACAGGACAAGAATGAGAGAATATGGTTTCTTTTTACTATATTGGCAATATTTTCAGTTTCTGAGAACTGATGACCAGAAAACTGGGCTAGAGGGGATTCTAGGTCAGATTTGAGTATTTAACCATATGGGCAGGGCATACAAACCCAACCTACAGCTCAGGCTTACCATGTGGTAGAGTTGTACTCCAGGATTTCTTTTGCATTCAGATGAGAAACATTTTGTTTCACCTTCTTGACTCCTGATGGGTGTTACATTTTTTCACTGTCTCAGTGTCTCAGCAGATCGGGCTTTCCTTTGAACTCTTTGACTACATATTACCAATACTTATTGTCTGTCAGAAAGTTTGAAGTGGAAATAGAAATGAAACTGCCTGCAAATTCATACTTGCGTTAAATTTTACTCAGTTTAATTTATCGTCTGTTTTAACTGGGATTGGTGGTGGAGCTTCACAGAAAGTATCACTATCATTTACCATCAGTAGCAATCAGTTTATATTATCTAGGGAAAAAGGTAAACCACAATTCATTATGCTGTGAGATAAAGAACTGGAAGATATTGAATAGAGGAACTTGAGATCGACCCAAAACAGATGCTATAAGAGTAGGCATAAAGTAAGAAGAACCTTAATCCCCCAAAATATGCTGACTAATATTTTAAAGGATAAAAACCCAAACCAAAACAAAAAATCCAAATATGAAACACACATATGCCAATAGAAAGAGAAACCTGAAAAAGGTCCTGAAATGGCAGAAGCTCTTAAGTGACCTAATCTTGGCTCTATTTTAAGGATTCTGGTTTCAGGAGACAGCCTGTCAAATTCTTGCAATGTATGCTAAAATGAACAGGGCGGATTAAATGGAAAGCTTCATTTTCTACCATTGCATCAGTAGTGTGTTACAAATGAATGCAGCATGGATGCAGATCAGAATTTGAAATAGTTTATTTTTATTGCATTTAAGTAGAAATGACAGTTAAAAGTGTAAGACAATTTAAAAACCACAAAATCCGAAGGAGTAATTTCCCTTCTGCCTGCCATGAAGACTTTGAAATACCCTTTAGTTTATAATATCTGCTTATTTTCCTACTTGTTTTAAGAGAAGACAGAGAAACAAAAGCAAATGACTGCCCAAAGTATTCTGAAGATACTGCTTTCTCAGTTTTATGCATGGACTGTCCTGCTTAGATATGAGAGTGCCACATGGAAGTGACAAAGGTGCTTCAGAAAATACACTTTCTCTGGGAACATAACAGGCTTAAAGTGCTCAATCTGTTTAGCTTATCGAAAAGAAGATTGAGAGGTAGTTTGATTATGATATATAAGATTATGACATATAAGTATTATTATGATATATTTAGATATATAATGGACAGAAAAATACCAAAAGGGTCTTTTGTACAGCAGAGAAAAGACTTAGCGAGAATCAGTGTTGGGAGTGAAAGGCAAACAAATCTGCACTGGAAATGAGACAGTTTCTTGAAAGTAAGGGTGCCTGAGCACTGAATCAAAGCCTAACCAGAGACTGGAACTACAGTCTCATTTTTCAAGTAAAAGGGCAAGTTACTATGCAATAAATGTTTTAGCTGGTGGGCTGGATATAAGGGAAATGGGGTGCAACATAAAAGCCATGGTACACAGGAAATTACTTACGAGCTTTAAAAGTGGTGTATACAGCTGAGTTAAATTCTGCTTCAAAATTACAATTCTAACATTCTCTGTCTGACCCTGGCTCTTACGTGCCATTGAGGAGCCTCACATCAGTCAGTAACTCCCTGCAGGTCCGGCCAGCATATTGGCTTGTCCTGATGTTCATACTGTGGTCAATGTGAATCACATGCTCCAAAACACCTTGCTATATGGATGAGGCACTTGTCTTCAGGGTCAGTTTAGCAGCTGCCTTATTTACGGTGGTCTGAGGCATATGCCCAGGAGGTGGAACGTTCCCATTCTGAGCCCAAGAAGATGGGGGCTATGCTCACACCTTCTGGGTCTGTCATAGTCATCCCAAAACCGACTGGACCATAGACAGGGCCTGACAGCCTGAGGAAGACATAGTCTAACTCTTTAGCTTTCAGGTGGTGGGAGAAATTGCCATTCCTTTTACTGGAGAGCTTTGGCACTTGTGCCACTGACTTTTGAACACAGAAATGTGAAAGCACTTCTGGGAATAGTGACTTGGAATACCTGTTTATTCCAATATGAGGCATGAAAACTCCCTGTAGGATCCCTGAGAAATTACCCATGTGTTGAAAGTTATGCACAAGTTACTTCTGCTGTACAAAGGAAGCATTCCTTCTAACACTGGAGCATGATTGTCACATGTTACACATTGCCCTCCACAGTAGTGCAAAACGCCTAATGGAGAAGAAAAAACTCTTTCCAGAGTTTTTTAATGCAGAGTATATAATCTGCATTAGATTATATATGAAGAGTATTCTTCTTCTGGTGTAACTTAGAGGGACAGAATGTAAATGACACAATTATATTTAAGATAGCTACTGTTTTCTGGTACTGAAATAATATCAGATTGCTAGGCAATGGGCATATGTGGGCTTCTTGTTTTAAACTGTTTGGTTAATCAATAAGAATAACTGTGAGAACAATTTCCATGTCAAAGAGAGATTGTATTGCCTTTTCACGCTGGAATATATCAGGTGGGGGGCAGCAGTAAGAAGCAGTAACTCTAAGATATGGAAAGACAGAAATGTACGTTTTCAGCCTTGGGTAAACTGACAATAAAAAAGGGAGGAAATGAGAAGAATGAATCAAAACTGACTCAGCTACCTTAACTGTTTTTCAAATGAGGGATGCCTCATCCTGTGCTGAAAAGGATGCTGATCAAGCCTTCCCTGCTACCAATTTCCACTATATCTACTGAAGTACATGTGGCACTAGTTATCTTAAAATCATTTACCCTTCTCAGGGGTATTTTGGCTAAAGGAAATCATATTTATTAGGCTAATTAGATTCACAATGGTCTGGTGTTTCATTTCTCTGTATCTCAGTCACAGCCAAAAATTTGGGTGGAAAGACAGGGATCAGGCTAGGAAGCTGCAGCTTTTTAAATGCCATGGGTTGGGTAAGGTGAGTCTTTCTGATAGATGGAATAGGCATCAGCTATGTATTAGGAGAATGGACCACACTAATGCTGGTGGCTGAAAGGGACAGTATGAAGGAAAAGTACAACAAGGGATAGGTGAAAGGAAAGCAATTTGAGTACATTGAGGTTGCCAGTAGAAAATACAAGCAATGCCTACAATAGGTGCATTAAAGTCTGTGACAGGCACCTAGGTTTTGTGCCTTCTCAGTAGAGAGGAACAAACACAGGACACAAGCCATGTCCTACTAAGTGGACTGCTGGAAAAGGTCAGATGAATTGTAAGCCAAAAGTGCCTGTTTCTCTTTATTGACTATAAAGGGATCTGATGGTGATACAGGCTGCTGCTGTCTATGTTGTTTCCTAAGAACCCCTCAAAAAAGTTATTAATCACCCTCAAATTATCAGTATCAGAATTAAGCCAAAAAAGGTTTTGTAGCACTGAGGTGCTCAGATCTTGATTTTCATTCTAACCTGGAAATGAAAACCAAAATAGCTGAAGTTACCTGTAAAAGAGAATGAGTCCTAAGACTTTGTATACTTAAGGGTAGGTATACCAAGGAGGCTTCTGGATGGACTGCTGAAAGGTTGAGAGGATAGATTGTGAAGAAATTAGTCTGATGATGCTGATGTTCTTATGGGAAATGATCACAATAGAATTCTGCTTTTGATGCTTTGTCATATTTCATGTCTTCACTTCATGGGTAAACAAAAAAAAAGCAAACTTTTCTAGTTTGGTGATGCACCTGAATTGATTCTCTTGCACCAAAAGCTATAAACTTCCCTGTCTGGAGGACTGAAAGACAAATGGACTGGCAGCTATAGATGTGTCATCTGATAGGTAAACTATTTGATTATTCTCCAATTTACTTAAGTCTATCCTCTTGTGAGAAGTGGTTTTGGGGTTCTACCATACCCGTTGGACATTGTCTTCCAGATCCAAGACAGCTGTGAACATATAAAAAAGTTTGAGATGAAGTTGGGCCATGCACCAGAAAGCCAGTGACATTCTTGCAGTAGGATTATACCTCACACAGGACTCCCACCTTAGAGCTCTAGAGTGTAGCCATTGTTTTCAGCTCCCTGGATATACCTGGCTCAGACCTCACTGAAGACTAAGAGTAGGATGGGGGAGACTGGCAGCTAGGGTAGGAAAGTTTTCTGACACAGCCAACTCTGCTGTTAATGATATACTCTGGCAATAGCTGAGCTTCTTTAGGCATTTGTAACAGATAACATAGAGCGATACGACTCCATAATTCTGCAGGCCCTTATAGAGCATGTGGGAGCTAGGAGACACCATGACTGGCATCACTGAGAGAACATTAAGATAGTTGGTCTGCTTGCGGTTTGTCCTGTTTGCAAATGGAGTGTGTATTTTCTTGCCACTGAAGCTGTTAATGTAAAAGTCTGATCATTCCATTATCTTCTGAAATTCAACTTAAAAAAAAAAAAAAAAAGATAAAAAAGCCAGTCTAGGGTCTCTCTCCACAGTTCTCAGCTAAAATAGAGAGAAAGTGGGGAGAGACTTACAATAGGATGAGGAGTAATGGTTTTAAACTGAAAGAGGGGAGATTCAGGGTGGTTGTGAGATAAAAAAAGATTACAATGGGGGTGGTAAAATACTGACGCAGTTTGCCAAGAGATGTGGTGGATGTGCCATTTCTGGAGACATTCATGGTCAGTCTGGATGTGGTTCTGGGCAACCTGATGTAGTTGAAGATGTCCCTGCTCATTGCAGGGGGTTGGCCTAGATGAACTTTGAAGGTCCCTCCCAACCCAAACTATTCTATAATCCTATGATAAGTAGCTTCCACTCTAGAACACAGCAAGCCTTTGGGTCCTCAGTGAATTGACAACAGAGGCAATATATGCATACAACTCACCTCAGTATCCCTAAAAGACTTTAAAAACTTTTCACAGTTAAACTTTTTATCCCTGTTGCTAGTCTTAATCAATTTTCATTTTAAAAGGTACTTGCAAAGCTCTCTTGAGACTCAAAATCCACAGTAATTATATTACAATAATCTTCAGTACATGCATTCAAACAGAATGGAAACTCCTTAGTCAAAGTATGATAATGCAGTTATCTCTTTGCTTTTTTTTGTCTAAGCACATTGATCACCCTAATTACAATCTACAGGGGAAGCAAATAAAAAAAGAGGGTTTGTATTCCCCTTGAAGGAAAAAAACCTCAAACAAACAAAAAGAAAGAAACCAAAAGATTAGTTCTCAGCACACAAAGCAGACTAAAGCCATAGGACGCAATCTGTTCTTTTGTGCCTCAGCATCAATGTACTTGTATTGTCAGGCAACATCAGGATAGAAGATTGGTTCTAAACCATTTAACGCTGGTTGAAAGTTCAAGCCAATAGGACACAGGTTGCATACAGGTGGAAAAACTCACCTCCATTTGTCCTTCTCCATCTAGGTACTGTTTAAGAACTCAGATGTGGAGTACCAGCACCTGTGGTGGTGAATATTTTCTGCAACCATTACTTGAAAGCTAGGCCTACAGAAGATGTTTGGCTGCAGCTGTGAGCTCCCATAAATGAATTTTGGAAAATACTCATGCTTGTGCTTGTTCCTGCTATTTCTGAACCTTCCAGCTCTTTCTTCATATCTGGAACAATATCAGAGTTGGTAATTCTCCCTCCTGGCAAAGTGATGAAACCATCTTGAGCCATCATCGGCTCAAGAGAAAGTTAGCAGTACCCAAATGGCATATACTCCTCTATCTGTAGGACAAGGATTCCCTAAAATTTTCAGAGGGAGCCTGAAAGAAATTTTAAAGCCTGTCCACTCTTTCTGGATGGCCATCAGGGGCACCAAGATCCCTTGAAACCCTTGAACATCTGCACTGAGTCACATAAGATGGTGTTCATTACCAACACATACCAAAAGATATGTCTAAAAACATGTAATCCTTCAAAAAATGAGTACGGCTTTGCAGGAACCACCATTTCAGGTGTGAGGGAATTAATTTCAGTCTGTTCTTCAGGTAAACTTTCCCTTTTGAGGCTTTCTTTTAAGACTGGGTTTTTAGCTCTTCTTAAATACAGGAGAAGCTTAACCCTGTGAGCAGGGATTTGGTGATCTTTGTTGGTCCTTTTTAACTTAAGATATTCTATGAGAAAAATCAACACCATTGTTTACTTTTGCATAGAAAACAGGTGGAAATGAAAAGCTTCATCAGAACTTAGGTAGCCAAATTAATAACTGTCCTGACCTCAGGGAAGATATCGGACTTTCACTACTAAATATAACTGTTGCTTATATTTTGATAAAATGACTCCTATGGGAGTTGAGTGACTGAAAACTGGATCTTGCTTCTCCTGAAAATTTTATGAACTTTTAAGTGGATTGCTGATAAATTTTGCAGGTTTGCAGTGAAAGTTGATACTGGGGAGCAAAAATGAGCAAAATGAATTAATATGTGTCAGATATATGAGAGCAATACAAGAACTTTTGGAAGCTTACCAGAGAGAAGAAAGCAGGTCTACTCATAAATAAAGAAGACATGAAATTAATAATGTTTCAAAAGTGACTGAGATAACTTACAGTGGTATCAAACCTGTCATCACTGAGAACATACATCAAAAAGTTAAAATATTAGGAACAGAGAAAAACCACTAAAAAACCTTGGAAAATACAAATGCATACAATCCAGCTGGTCTCGATCATATCTTAGGGCAATTACCTGCCAGAGTTATATAAACTGTGGGCTTCACCTACACTTGAAAGTTACAGCAACAAAATTGATGGTGTGGCCCCATAATTGAGCATGATTGAATTATTACAGGTAAGCAAGTTACTGCATGCCAGCTGAGCCATGGTAACTGATTCTGTGTGCTCTCAACTAAGTAATTTCTATTACTTTCACTAAAAACATAAAACTGATTTACAGAAACTAAAGCAAAAAAGTAGGTGCTCTTATTCCAGTTTAAGAGTGACATAATTCACTTTGACATAAGTAAATTCACAATTTGTCTCAGGTAAACTAAAATATTGGTATAAGTTGGGAAGTACAAGAAGCCCAGGTAAAGCTAAGACAAAAGTAATTTACTCAACAATTGGATTAAATTAAATACTATAGTGACCTGCAGGCAAAGAAGGAACACCCTTTGGAAATACTCTGTGAAAAACAACTTTTTAGGAATTAGTGGAAGGGAAAAAATATCATGTAAGAAATAGATCACAGAGTTGGATTCTTCCACCTTTTTTCATTAATAGATCTCCATTTTCTAATTGATCTTCTTGCTTTTCACTTGCAAATATGTGGAATAAAAACCCCCATTTTTCATAGTCAGTGAATGAATCAAAATATGGTTCCAGTGATCTCCATGCTAAAAAATAGATGAACTGCTGAAGAACAAGTACTGGCCAGAAAACTTGTTTTGTTAGAAGTGCTAAAATTAACAAAAGAAATACAGATTTTATAGATTTTCTCTAGTAATAAGCATTCAGTTTCACAAGGTATTGTCTGGGAAAAAAGTTTATATTGACTCTGGATAGAAGATGCCATCTGGATGGAAAACTTGGAAAGAAGTTTTAAATGCCAGAATGAGTTTTAGGAACACAGTATTTGTACGCTATTGATGTAAGTAAGTTTCTGTTAAAATGAGCACTTTATTAATGAGCGAGTAAACAGCACAGTATTGAAAGCCTGCAAGTTGCACTACAAAGCGATGTGTACTACTGTAACCAGATCAAGTACTAGCTTACTACCATAAAACATTGAGATAGAACAAAAGTGATTTAGAAAGATTTAAAAGCCAGATAAACTGAAGACTACCCCTACTACCCTAACATAGATTCAGGATGAAAAGGAACAAAAACTGAGAGGTAACAATGCTGAAAGGTACAGAAAGATGACAGAAACCAGCATGCATGCATTTGAAATGTGAGCCTGCAGGTGAGAAGGCCAGTTCAAATTGATGCTGTATATGCAAATGCTTGGTACACAGCATGGGATACAACTGGCTTTGTGCTCTCATGCAGTGCCTTTGAGATATCCTACCTGCCTCATGCATCCTAAGAGGAGAAGGATACCAACTAATTTTGAGAAGCAGCAGCACAGGTTATGAGACTGGGTATACAAATGTCTGAAGCATATAATTTAATGAAGAAATGAAAAAACAGGGAAAATAAAAAGAGGGAAAGAAGGGCAATAAATGGCAGATGCTTAAAGGCAAACTAGGGTTAAGAAATGGAAAAAACAGATTAGACATTAGGAACATAAAATGGTAATGAGCTTTTTTCTTTTATTTTTACTTTCTGGAATAATGTGCAGATAATCAAAGTTCTTTGACTTGTTATTTTCCAGACTGGAGGCCAAAGTCATCAGAAAGTCTTTGGTATGAGCCACATATTGGCAATGAGCAGGTTAATGAGATCTAACAAATCTCCATTTTTTCCATTAATTTTACATGGCGCTTTTCTCATTTTGTACCAAAGTTTCCTCAGAGCTCCAGTTATGAGATATATAAAATAAAAAACCTGCTTGTATTTTTTCTGGATAGCCATGGTTCTGTGAATATACATTGCTTGGTCCATAAAGCTAAAGCTTTTCCCTTGCAGGAGAGTGATGTTTCCAATTGGTTGCATAAAATGCAGGTTCTTTCCTTTTGTTTTCTTGCCAGCAAGTTTAGAATGAGTAAATGTTCCAAATCCAGTTTTTGTTAGCTTCTCCTTCAGCAGCTCTTTCAGAATCTCAAACTACCATTTCTTGTGGCTATTTCAGAGACAGGAGTTTCTCCATAGTAACATTTGTACAACAAAGATCAATTTCTCCTTTGCTGGGTTTCCCCAAACTCAACCAATCTGTCCAAAATTTCACACACACATTTTTCTAGCAGACCGTACTTTAAAAAAAGTCACAGAGGAAGTCAGCCAAGTTATTTCTTCGGAGCTGCAGCTTGAAAAAAAGTATCAGGAGAACTGCAGTCTTTGAAAAAAAAAAAATAAATTTGAAGGACAAGTTTATCTCCAAAACTACGGTGTATAAACACAGAGCCTGCTTGATTCAGCAGAGTCTAAGCAAGATCTGGTGCCTCTGACTGTGTGGAAGTAGTTGAGAAGTTCTTTTCTAAAGTTAAGTAGTCCAGATTATTATGAAGATGTCTCCAGTGAAACAGGTTGGGAATGACGCTGTTGTGTGCTGTGTATTATGGTCTCTCTCAGAAAGTGCATGCAGTTATGAAGGTAGAGGGCAGGCCCTCCAGAGCAGACTTGTCTGAAACCAGCAGATCTTCAGATACTGAGCTGAATGCAAGTTTCAGAATTTCCCTTTGCAAAAATGAAGGAGTTTTCAAGTTTTCTCACAGAGTAGAATGGCATTTTGAAATTGTTGTGGTTTTATTTCATCTGATGCCTTTTTACTACTGCCCCTATATCATTCAAGTTACAGGATTTTTTTCTTATTTTTTAACTATTGAGGAGAGCTGTGATTAACACTTCTTCCCCCACTTTTTTTTTTTTTCTTCTAAATCTAAAGATCTTACCTGCTCAGTAAGGAGTAGCTTAGCCAAGGTATGTTTTTTATTTCACCAGCTATAGGAGTGGGCATCAATTCCACATTGCAATAGCTACATGTAGTGCCAACAGTGTCAGTGTGTACACTGTGGAGCTCCAGGCACTGCCTACACTGAGGTGTCTGGTTCCATTTTAAGTCCCCTGGGGCATGTGAGCAATCTGCTCAGGACAGGCAGTGAGGATACAACACCTAGGGGAAAGCTGGGCTGTTGTGAAGTAGGAATCCAGGCCACCTGTGAGATCCCAGGGCATCTCGAGCGACCATAGCTGCTACATTTAGCCAATTGGAATTGCTCTCCAGGCTTTGTGGACTTCTCTGAATCCTTCAGAAGCTTGGACATTTGATGCACTTAATTTTAGGTGACTTAATCTGGAAACAAGTGCCACCCAAAGGGCAGGATCCTGATGCCTAACTTTAGGCACATTGTGCCATGTGAGCTGTTCTGCCATATCTAAGACAACCTCATGGTGCAAGCAGATACAACAAAAGGCACACAGGTAGCTCAGGCCACAGGGGAAGAACATATGAAGGTTTAGTGGAATGCCTAAGATGTCTCATATGGTACTTTTTTTAATCTTCTTTTCTACTCAACAAAAACTATTAGACACCTTGAATTCATTGCAATAATCCAATGCTATTATCTGAGACAGTCAGATTGTTCCACCTGACCTGCCACTCCAGAGGGAAACATCTCCATACGGATGTCTTAGACACCCTTGCTTACATGTGTTGACAAAGGATCCTATTCATTGACTGAATGATGTCCTTCTGGACTGCATTTCTTCTTAGGACTGCATGTCCTAAGGCTGAAGTCTAAACCAAACAAATTATACTTCAACAGTGCCTAGTTTCTCTGACTTGAGTATGGGGGAATTATTCTTCTACTCTACCCATCTAACACCTGAGATGAATCCCACTTAGAGTGCCAGACAATACTTGAGCAGCTGCTGATCTTAAAGATTAAAACAGTGTGTGTTGGGGGGTATAATTATGTATTTTATTTTATTTTATTTTATTTTATTTTATTTTATTTTATTTTTAAATTGATGATGTTCTCCATGTCAGACTTTGTAGTATGTAATGCAAAATGCATTTTGAAAAAGGCAAAATGGAAAATCAATGACACCACAAAAGAGTATAAAAATAGACAAGTCAAAACAGCTTTATATCATAACATTAAAAATTAACATTTGGAATGTTGAAATCTGTAAACTTTCCAAAATAAAAATGTCAAGACATTTTCTTTTTCAATTTCTCCACAGACACTTGTGCAACATTATTATTAAGAAATGTTTTGCAAATGTGTTTTTGACAGCTCCAGATTTTGAAGGAAGCAAGAATAAAATAATACAATGCAAAAGAACTACCAATATGGCATTCTTGTCAGCTTCCCAGTATCATGCTGCATAGCTCTGCCTACAAGATACAGACTAATTGAGACACAGCCACCATGACTGGTAGGTGGGTAGTTATTGTTGATTTCAACAGTTCTCATTTTTTCTTTTAATGAACATAAGCAATAGTTTTGATATATCATGATACATCTCCTGCTTATGGGTACATCAGGGATATCAAAGATTAAAATAAATGTCAGTGGGAAATTTGAAGGAGGTAATCATGATGGAGAAATACAGAATTCAGAATAGTGAAAAAGAAAGTACCAGTAATATTTTCTAAGATGTTTAATTATTGGTCTAACAATGCTCACACTGTAGTAAGTAGCAAATATCCTACTTGTTTCAAGAGCCAGACTGTTAACATGCTTTGGAAAATACCAACCTATCAGGGAGAGATGGAAAGAGAATTAGAGACCTAAGTCTGAGGTAATTTGACTTCAGAAGTTGAGGGAATGGGTTTATTTCTGAAGGCTGTTCCAGTACTTTCCTATGCAGGAAACACATAGGTAGAAGATGATGGAAATTTCTTCTCAGCATTCAAATTTCCCTTTGAATTATGGTGGCTTAAATCTGAAGACTCACTTCAGCTCATAACCAATATTAAAATTAAGGTGCAGTATTTTGAAATGCCTTGCAATGCAGTAAATGAGCATTTACTGTGTAGCCAATGGACTGCAGAAGTTGTGTGTTCACACAGATACATTGCTTCCAGAAATTCATTGAAGAGGACACTGCAATGCATTTAAGCTTGAACTTTATTCCCCTGTCAGCTCTGTCTCTCTCCCTAATCCCAATAATGTATCTCTGCAGGGACTGGCATTCTTCTTAGATGGATTTCCTTCAAGATTGTTGTGACAGGAGCTGGATATATATTAGTGAAATTGGGCTTTTTTTTCATTTTCTTTAAAGGTCCAAAGATGGCTGCTGACTAGAGATCAAGCTTTACAATCTTTTTCTTTTCTTTCTCTGCAAAGAAAGTTTATGCACTCCTACGTCTTGCTGAGACACGTTTGTATTTTCAAATCACCTGCACTGGAGTTTTCCCTGTTCAGTAATGACATCCATCTGCTCTACTCCTTGACTACTTTCCAGTAAGACTACCAACAAAGCTGTCCATATTTATCAGTTATTTGTCCTGATTTCTCACCACTTACTCTAGATAACAATTATTTGTACTGGAACAAATTGTGGCTTTGGAATGTATGTTAACACATTAGACAAAATAAGAACTGGAGACTTCTAGTATTGAGGCCAGTGGTAAAATTCACCAAGCAGAATAAGATCCTGAAGCCCAAAGGTAACAGGACAAGAGGTATCAATGCCTATTAATTACTGAACCTCCATTCCCTCTCATCTCAGTAGTATTAAAGGAGTAATATAGGCATCTAAATTAAAAATAAACAGTCTATAGTTCAAGGCATTAATTTAACCTTCATACTGATGAGTCTCTCCAGGGATACGGGATAATATTTTGAATAATAATGATATGGTGAACGAATACATAAATACAGGCTGATAATTTGGTGAATGCTCAATATAAATTAGAAACATCTTTCTGCATTAAGGAAACACAGACGATGTTCCCAGGACATAATTTCCTCATCTGCAGCATGAGTGACGACATCCCTGTCACCTTTAGAATATGTGCTCAGCCAGCCCTGATCTTGGCACCCAACCCTGTCCCTCTGACCAGATGGCAGGGAATGTGACTGCCATGCCTCAGGGAGTGATGGAGCTTCTTGTTCCTGTGTTGTCCCTGTCTTTTGTATGGTGAATGAGGATGTAGATGGGAAAAACACATCATCAGTAAGATCCCTGTCCAAACGATGTGTAAACATCCTCATCAAAACACCATTTAGTTTTATGTCGTTTGGAGGCAGTTGACAATGATAACAAATCAGTTCAGCTGCAGAATAAGAAAAAGAAATAACATTTTAAAATAGAATTGTCAGGTGAGGGAAGAAATATATCCTTCTTTTGTAGGCTGTGAGATTTAACAATTTCACATAAATGTATTTAACACAGTAAGAATTCATACCCTTCTGCTTGCCTCCTTAGTTTCTCACTGTTAGTAATTGAGACAACTACTATACCCCACTCCTCTCATTTATCAGTGAGAGACTGAGACAATGCTCATATAAAGCACTATTTTAGAAAATTCACAAGAAGCTGGGACTGAGCTGTGAACTGAACCATAACTTAAGCTGTATATTAATGCCTAGTTCTTTGAACTAAAAGCCTACACAGATTTTGTTAGGCAGCTCTTCCACAGTTAAGCACTCATTTCTCATCTGCATTATAAGACCATCCTCTACAGTTCACTGTTCTGGAGATACCCTAGGGAAGTCTATCACAGCATATTAACCCAGTAAATACAGCATTCCATTACCTGGAACAGGGCACAGTCTTCCTGTTAACTAACATCATGGGGCCCATGACTTCTCAGGCTTTGTCTGGAATTTGCTTGTCCTCCCAGGATATTAATTTTAGGTAATAACAGCTATTATTTAAATAACCTAATTTGTTTTGGCTTTTGCTTAGCATGGTACAGCTCTCTGGCATAACACTTAATGCCATATATTTATTTATAATACCATCTAGTAATAGTAATAGCAATAGTTCTTCCATGAAGAATATTTGATCCTAGAATGAAATACGACTTGGAGAATTACAGGCATGGGATGATAACAGAGGCCTTGGGCATAAGCAAAGGATATGGTCCTAGGGCTATGAGTATCTCATCAGTGGTCAGTTACTAGTTATCAGAAGAGTGCAACCTGGACAGCTGGGTAAAATGGTTTTAGAAGTAACTTCTACCTGATGTCTTCAAACTGTTGTATAGATAGCAAATTCAGATGTAACATGGACTTGCAGACCAATAAAGAAAGAGAATGGGTTAAAGGTTGTTGGCAAACATGCAGAAATGGCCTCAAATGGGTCCAAGGTTGAGAAGGAAGAAATGATCAGTGTCGCACTCCAACTGCAGAAGGACTTTCTTGCAAACCCCCAGAAGCCTGCAACATCAGGGCCCTTGGAGGCAGTGGGAGGGTGGGTATCAGAGAGGAGTAGACATTAGAAATAAGTGTATGTATTATTAAATGCTACGTAATTTGAAATATTAGTGTTAGCATGATCATAACCAGACTGGTAATTCTTTGTCTAGACCGCTAAGACTAATTAGAAGAACAATAAATTCTTGGTTTTGCATGTATGATATGTTCATTTCGCCTACAAAAAGACTTTGAGCATAACAAATTAGTGAGAATTTGAGAACTAGGAAGCAACTAGCTGCTAACACCATGCATCCCAGTTCTCAAGCATCTTTCATATATTTAAGGAGCACAGCCTTCTGCTGCCCTTCTGCTGGGGCAGGATGTTGCAATTTGGTTGACATAAAGTTGGCAAGAGTGAAATTGAAAATTTCAGAACTGTGAGCAAGAAGAAGAAGCAAGAGTTTGGATGAGTGACTATCTTACCTCAGTTTCTACAGTCCTTAGACAAACCTGTTTTGTAGGGTGGTATAAATGCAGCAGGATATGGATGATTGGTGAAAGCCTACCACATCGTGCTGGTATTGAACAAACAGAATCAGCAACTCCACCCTGAACTAAGCTGTGCTCCAGATACATGATGTTGCGAAGTAAGCTATGAGGCTCTGGAGGAGCAGGGCTACTGCAAGAACTAGCATTGACTGTGAAGCAGTAATATATTCATTTCTGGGCCTTTACCTGGTCCAATATTGGGTGAATGAGCTTATCAAGAGGCTGGCCAGGCTCAATTCTTTCTAGCATGTGCCTAGAGGTTTATCTTTGGTAAAACAACTCTGTTCCATTGCTATAAGATGCATAACATGATATGTCATGTCTGTCCGAATGTGTTTGTTGTGGTTTAAGCCCAGGCCATAAATCAGAGCCACGCAGTCTACTTCCCCCCCCACCTTTCTTCCCTCCGCTTCTAGAGGGACAGGGAGGAGAATCAAAAGAATGCAACTCCCATGGGTTGAGATAAGAACAGTTTAATAAGTAAGGTATAACACAAATCACTACTGCTACCACTAATAGTAATAATGATAAAGGAAATAACAAGGAAGAGAATACAACCGCTCACCAACCGGTACCTTGCCCCCACCCCGTGGTGATCTAGCCCTTCTGGGAACTCTCAGTTCTACCTCCTGGGCATGACGTGCTATGGTATGGAATACCTCTTTGGCAGTTTGGGTCAGGTGTCCTGTCCCTGCTTCCTCCTGGCTTCTCCTCCTCCCTGGCAGAGCATGAGACTCACAAAGTCCTTGGTCAAGGTAAACATTCTGACCAGCAACTGAAAACATCGGCTTTATCAGTATTATTCCCAGGCCAAAAGTCAAAACACAGCACTGCACCAGTAGAAAAAATGACTGCTGCTGCTGAACCCAGGACAGTGTTCCACAACACTCTGGATATCATTTAGGAAGAGTATCCTGCTCAGGTCTGTTAGGATATTTGTAGGAGAAAATGACCTGGACATCAGGGAGAAGGATGGGGAGTGGAAGGCCACAATTGTTATAACTGTGAAGGGCCAAAGCCTTGCGAAAAGTAGTGGGAAATTTATTTCAGAAATTTGGAGTCAAAATATCACCCTATTCTTGTACACAACACTGGTGTGGAGGGTGTGATGATGCTCTAAGCTCTGTGGCAGCATTTATTCCCTATGCAGTAACAGATGGTGACTGATCCATGGATCTTTGCCAAGAGTTCATCAGCTATGTGTCTGGGTAGCTCATATCACTGTCTGTGAGATCAGTTCGTTGGCAGAGTGAAGAGCAACATCATCATCATGGCCTTCTGCACATTTCACAAGCTGCTAGTGACTAATGTGTTTGAAGGTAGGCCAGGTAGTCCACTTTTCCCCACCTAGCCTTAGGCAAATTTGAAGGACTGCTTAAGTAACAGCAGCCTCTGGGGAAGGAAGGAACATGTGAAATGCATCTGCATGTAAGTGCAATACAATACACATTCTTCAAACACCATGGTGTCTCTGCCTTGTCCGAGATTCTCCATCTAAAGCCATTTACTTAATATATCTCCCCTTCCCCTGTTTTTTCTGTAGAGAGCAGTCTCCTTTCTTAGAGCAAAAAATGCTCAAGCTAGCCAGTTTACAATAGAGGTCCCTTGGCTAAACAACTTCTTTTGTAAGAAACATTATCTCAGTGATGAAGGCAGGTGAATCCTCTTCCATGCTAAGAACCATATACTTCTCTCCCTTCCAAACAGTAAACACACTAAAGGCTTGTGGAGGAAGAGATACATGTGACTCTTGCCACCCAGGACCCCCTGGAATGAGACCTGTCTTGGGACGCCTCCTCAGACAGGCCTAACTCCTGAATGGGTGAATCTTGCAGTCCACTTCAGTCATAAAGGCAACAGGGACAAGAGTGTTCCCATGAAGGAACTGGACCAATAGTGGGGAATAAGCTAGTTAGCTGCGGTCCAGTGCAAGCATAGTCATAATGTGAAGTATAAGAAAGCTACTATTCTTTAAAAAAAGAAGTAAATTGACAGAAGAGTAGATCAGTAGATCACAGGTACAGCTGAGTTAAAAAAGCTATTTGTTGCACTCAGAAAAAAGTTTGGTTTGGGTTGGCTTTTCTTTTTAAATAGAAGCCCACCCCTTTTTCACAGAAGGCTTCTGAGATTATTCATTTATTTTGGTTGAGCTCTGAATAAAGATCATTGCTGTTAGGTTTAGCTTGGTCTTTATGTCCACAGGGATAAATGATTGCCAGACAAGCTATTCTTGCTTGAGAGTAAAAGCTGCTCATATTAGTCATAGAAATAGTCAGCTGGGGCTGCTGCAGCATCATCTAGAATCCACTCAAAACATTCACTCAGAATAGCAACACTTCTGCACACCCTCACCGGCTTTCTGCAGGGGAGCAAAGACAGAGCCTCTGTATTTGTGAACCAACACCTGCACTGGAACTAACAGTGACACAAAAGGCCTCTGTTCCCTAGACAGATGTGTACATGGGGCCAAGTACTACTCAAAGCTGGAGGAAGAAA
The DNA here is from genome assembly GCF_963264785.1 of Psittacula echo. Lineage (NCBI taxonomy): Eukaryota > Metazoa > Chordata > Aves > Psittaciformes > Psittacidae > Psittacula > Psittacula echo. Next base: position 63,243,697 of record NC_137736.1, on the reverse strand, counting down.
CACATTCCTGAGTCCAATATCTGATGCATGTATTTACCAATCACTGGAAGAGCTAAGGCAGGGTGATTTTAGATGTGATTTTCAAGAGTCACAAGAAAGTCATAGAAAGTCACGGAGGATAGTCTTGAATTAAATGACAATAACTCTTCTAAAGAGACCAAGCTTTGGTAAACTAGGAATACTGATTAAGAAATTCAAATTACCTGAGGAATCAGGGACTTGAATGCTGAAGTGACTTAGGATTTATTCAGATCAAAGCTACTATAAACTGTCAAGAATGTGCATGCCAAGCAAGCTGCAGGCTTCCTTGCATTAGTAATCTCCCCTCCTTCCCAAGAGAAGTATTAGGAAGAAACAGAGGCCTTGGAATGAGTGAAAAAAGCTATATCAGCTCAGGCTATGAGTATATTACTTTCCTGGGAGTACTTCCAAGTTCCTTAGTCTGGGTGTATGCTTCTGATATATTCCAAATCCCATCTCTTCTTACTCCAAGCACCCTCTGATTACTATGATGAAGCAAGCTATGAGAAATACTTGATCTGAATCACTGGAGAATCAAGATCCACAAACAGAATGCAGGTAAGTCTGTACAGAGTGAAAGCAAGCTGGAATCAGGTAGTATATTGATGCAGCAAGAATTTACCATGCTGGAGACAAGTTAGGATTAGCTTATTATATGAAAACAAGATTCAGTTATCAGATAGTGAGAACAAGAAGAGAAATGTGACAATAATGCAATATGGATATGTGGAAAATACAAATGTTCTTGGTTTACCCTTGATAACATATGCCACAGTACAGAGCAGGGGTGCACAGCCAATATCCTTTGGAGACAGAACAGGCGGAATGAGTACAGGAAAATAGAAGTCATCACAAGCAAACTGAAGTGACACTCATTATGTTGACAAAAGTAGCGCAAAGATTTTTGAACTGACATACAAGTGTGGCCAATAAGTAGTCTAACCATGCTTTCAGGAAAATGAACTCGTCTTCTGGTAGAGGGAAGCAGGGGCGTTAGGAAGAGATGCAGTGAAAGCACTGCTTCTTTTAAACCCCAGCTGACTGCCAGCACTGGGTTAAAATGCCTTCGTGTTGCGCTTCCAAGTCAAGGGTGGGGGAAGGTTACTCTCAGTTGGCTAAGAGGTGCTTATTCCAAAGGCAGACGCTGCTTTAATAAGCTGTCTGAAGTCAGCAGACTGATATTAGACAATCTCTATTGCTGAAACTGGAATAAAGTACTACAAACTGAACCACAACAACTGAACGTTTGACACTGAAAGACTCAGGAACAGATGGAGATGAACTGACTGTGAATAGGCAGAGGCTGGAGGCTAAAAGACTTTTAGACATCATGGCAGAGCAGTTCCAAAGCAACCTTCCAAAATGATTTAAGGAAAAGAAAAAAACCAACCATCTAGTTAATTTTCTGATGAGGCTTGCCTGGACTGTGAATGAGTCCATAAAGAAATAATAAGGAGAGAAAGAAAGGTAATGAAGAATTTGCTGGAAATTTCTATTTCTTTATGTGTGGCTTTTTTTTTTTTTTTTTTAAATTTTATTTTATTTTAGACTCAGCTTGGATGAGTTTTCAGTTTTCAATTAGTGCTGCTTTGTCCTGGGCTGTTCTGCATAACAGGAATAAGCCAAGAATAGTTCCAGCTTGGGACTGGGAAGCACTTAAGGATGACAGAGGAGTCAACTGACAGCCCAAGGAGATTTCCACAGATTTTCATTCCTTTTCCTGTATACTTTTTGATTACAAGAGGTGGAAAAGTACTTGTTTCTTTTCTCATGAGATACAAGAGATGGTGATGCTTTGAAAGAACAGCCTTTGTTTTTGTGGGGTTGTTATGTTAATGACATGAGTGCTACAAATCACATTAACCTCACCATGGCAAGTTGATTGTCAGATGTTACGCATGTTGGACTTCACAGGTTTGTTCCCAGGCAAAGCCAAGCAAAAAGATTAAAAGCGGGAGGAGATTCAGGCTTCTCTCACAGCTCCCACACCTCTCTTGCTTTCTGGACCTGGTCTATGGATATGGAGACTGAAGAAAGCCTAGGAAAACAGCAGGAGAATTGGAGTTTAAAGTTTGGTGATGGTCATGGAGAGTGGAGTTGAAATAGCCCACTTCCATAAACATTTAATAAGTACATTTGTGTATTTAAAATAATTTCTTTTAGCTGCTGCTGTAGTGTATGCAGGAGGAGCTAATGGATTTGTTAAAGAAATGTCAGTAGCAATAAAGATCTGAATGGCATTGTCATACATGATAGCTGTTCATCTAATGATCCTTAATTTCACAAGACAGCATCTCTATTGACCATGTTCCTTCATGGATGTGACCTTGGTTGCTTCTCAATGTATTATGCATGAGCTAGATATCCCAAAGTCCCCTTTGCAGACAGACTAGAAAAAATTATTTTCACACTAGAGCTTTGTAATGAATTCTCAGCACATCATCACTAAGACATTAATATTAGAATTTATTTTCTATTATTACAGGAGTCACTGTCACCCATATGATAAGTAGCAGAAGACCATTTATTTCAGTCATCTCCCAAATATTCTAAATGGAATAAAATGGTGCAGGGCCTGTGAGCATCCTCTTTTGTAGTCAAAAACACAGATTTGCATTTTAGCCAGTCAAAAAAAGTTCTTGTTCTCATTTTCACCCTGCTGCTGAATATGAAACAAAATATAATAAATGTTGGAAGTTAACCTGTGAAATGAGAATTCCATTTTTTGGGATAAAGTCATAGAATATTTTATTACATTGATATTCACAATATATTGAACCTCTGAGGGACAGACAGTAATGTCTTTCACTCCTACACTAATCTCTTGCAGCACCACCCCATCAGACAGTGAACTTGAGGCTATTGCTTACTCTGAGCTACAACAGGTTTTGAAAATAATCAAATGACATCTCTGAGAGTCCATATCTGCTTTTCTGCTGGCGCTTGATATATAGCATATGTATATATTCTCAAGCAATAGGATGAAAGCCTCTAACATCACCTCAAGAGGTTAGCAGATGTATGACTCTTCCAGCAGTGATGTTTCCTGCTAATTGTAATCCATTCTACTAATTTTCTAGACTCCTAAGATGTTTATTAGAACCATGTTTTGTAAGAATTTAATTTCATGTAAGAAACCTGAAAGAAATCCCACAATATTACTTGCATTTTGTAGGTTTAAAAACAATTTCTACATAATTCCTTAAGGCTTTATCTTAAGAAAGTGCTTCTTGACATAAAAAAGAGACTCTGAATTTCAAGAGGCTTTCCATGATAGAAAATGTCATCATTTCCATATGGCTACTCCACAGATTCCCTTAATTCTTTGGTGTAAATTTAATTATTAGGTCTACTAAGACCAGTTTCTGAGAGATGGATCAAGCCTCATATAGATTGCTGCTACTCAATTATATAGATAACGCTCATACAGGAATGAAAAATAATCTAATAGCCATCAATTCTGCTTTATTTCTTAGAATTATTACAGTAAGTATGTGGGATTGAACTCTTCACAACCTATTGAATTTTACTATCACACCACCACACTTGAGCTTTACCTATATTGTCATAAAGACATCTGCATGTGCTTTTGCTATATATCATTATGTAAAGCAGTGATACACAAACAGTAATTTCCACATCTGCATCTTTGAAAGCTGCTTTGGCTTCTGTCCATGAGTATTTCATTAGCTACACTAGACTGGGGCAGTTCAATCCTTGCAGTGAAAGCTTCACGAAAGCGTGAGGTGATCACCTACTCTGTGCTTTAAATCAGAAATCAGAGAGGTGTCCAAGAACAGTAGGAGGGAGTTCTCAACAGCCAGAAATGTTGTCTTTCTGGTAATATTTGATCTTCACCCTTGATCATGTGAAATCCCAGCACAAAAGTAGTATTTCTGCAAGAAAAAAACCAAAACTGTTATAGTGGGGACTCTGACTAAATTCAGGCTTTATCATGATAAAAATGGCAAGAAGACATTTGACATAGAAAAACAAGTTGATATAGGCAATTTGACATAGTTAGAAAAAGTACAAAGAAGCATTAAGGTACACCAATATTTTTCACGTTTGAAAAAATCCAAATGCTTATACTTTCCTGGCACTTTGGTGGCATAAAGTATTCTCTGTGTAACAGCAAATACACCTGGAAAAGACAATGAGAGAATGTATTGTTAAAGTCCCTACCCAAAGGAAAGTCTATCTGTATCGGTGGGAAGCAAACTGGATAAAGTAGCTTCAGCTACCACAGCAACTGCTACCTCAGGATTGAATGAGAAAAGTGGAATGCCTCATTTTATGGAAAAAAAAAAAAAAAAAAAAAGAAAAGAAAAAAAGTCTTTTAGAGTCAGTTCTGGATGGCAACAAGCAAAGAAACACATCACAAAAGTGACACCACTGGTGTTTGAGCCAAATATAAATGCAAGGTGAAATGCAGCAGTTTGGTACAACCTACCACCAAAGACTCTCTTTTTAGAGCAAATTTTAAGACAGCTTTAATATTCTCCCCTTACCTTCTGCTAAAACCAAAATTCTTCAAAGCACGAAAAGTTGATGTGCTGACACCAGCGAAACATGGGTGTACATTTTTATTCACATTAGCAGGAGAAGCACAGGAGAAGAAATGCTAGCAGTTTGCTGCTAAGACTGGGATTTATGCTGGACTGTTCAGTCACACTGTCAGGGCTTTATTTGGTGAGACTTTCAAAGTCAGCCAGAGTGAGTGGGAGGTGGGCTGGCAAGGCAGATCAGTGGAAGACCTGTGCTTGCTGTAGCAAGTGAGGACAGATTGAGCTTTATAATGCATAGCACTAGCTATGAGACTATAGACTGTAGACAGCTGAGAGCTTACTGATTGTTCTTATTTTATCCCTCTGGATATTTTCTGCAGATGAAATAACATTAAGCAGGCTAACACCTGCAAATCATGCTTTATTTCGTATGTTGGAGGATTAAGGCAGATCTTCTGATAGTGAGTTGGTCTTGAAGCTCTGCAGATGTTTTTTTAAAACCTGCCAGTTTCTCTTTTGCAATCTGTATTTTCGTCTTCCCACCACCTATCCCCAGCAGTCAGGTTGGAATACCTTAAAGTAGAATAGAAAAAAAACAGATATTTTTGAGATTTTCCATTTATTTTACTGAATCTGAGGTCTACAATAATTCACAGAAGGTGCCTTGCAAAGACCCTTTTACTGGGAGTATTTAATCTTACAATTTGGGCTCAGCTATGCATATACAGAAGATGTATTTTGAAAAGAGAAATTTGAAAAAAAATGAGAGATTTGGTATAGAGTTAATTCATTGCTTTTGTACCAAACAGCTACTAAATTTTGATATAATCACATTTTTAAACTCACAGTTTATGGAAAGAGTGAAAAAAAATACAGCTCTTTCTAATTAGATATTACAGTTAAAAGATAACCCTGACAGGGGTAACAGATTTTAATCGATTACCTAGATATACACTTTTTCTCCTTCTTTCCTGCAGCTTTTAGAGAAATCTGTTGCAGGCAGATTTTAGAGGCACTCAGCTCAGCAAACAAATTACCAAGGCAACCTTGACACTGATGTCTGAAACTCGGTATGGAGAGAAACAATAAGCACCTTATGTAAGTATCTCAAGTCTAAACTGCATTCAATATTTCATAGCGCACACAGTGAAAAAGGCTTTTCTGTCAGTTGCCTGTATTCTTGCATGCTCACTGATTTTCTCAAAACTTTTGCTGCTGCTCCAGAGATCCCAGCCACTTCTTGAATGCTGTTCATCCGCAAGCTTTTACTATGAATAAAATTGACTGTTAATCTCACAGAGATCTTAATTAAAAGACATCCCTTCCCCCTCATCTTTAGCTGCTAATCTGCCAGTGCTAGCAAATGACTGTATCTAGTTGGAAATGTGTTTTTGGAATCAATAGAAATGGATGGTTGAACTGAATGCATTCAACTCACCTGTGTGAAGAAGTAGATGCTTTTAAAAAGCAGTCACTGGACCAACTGAATAGCATTTTGGTTGGGGTTTTTTTCCTCTGCATTAATGTTACATATTCTTGGTGCAAGATTGTTACCTTTGAATAAGTTCATTCAAAAAAGCATTTGTCATGCTATTTAAGTGACTGCATCATTGTTTAGCCAGACTGAAAACAATAAAAAAGATGCAGAATAAAAATAGTCTTACCTATTCACTTGGCTTGTGTGCAATTCTGGATTATGTGTTGCAGATCTTAGATCACATTTGGGGTGTTTAAGGAGTGTGTGGGGCTTTGCAACTACAACACGCAGCTAAAAATCTGAGTTTTTTATTTCTTTTAAATATGAAACCAAAGGAGAACTTAAGGTAGAAATTTCTGACAGTAGTATTCTATAGGTACATTTAAATCGAAGCTTAGAATATGCAGGACTTTGCTTGAAACAAGAAATTCTGCTTGGGGAGTACCTGTATGCTACAGAAGGCACATGTCCACCTGAAACCAAGAGAAGAGGCCAATTTGCCTTTCAAAACATGTTGTTTCCTGGATCTCATAGTGGCTTTAATAATGTGTTGAGAAGTTACGTGAGCCCATACATTTTAACTAACATTCAAAAAACTCACTTCAAGAGAGCAGTATAGTTCAAAGCAATCTATTTCATTTTATCCAGTAAAGCTAAGCTTCAGGAGTACAAAACTCACATAGCACAGTGAGGTATGATTTTTCTATTATTTCTTTAAAAACATGACATGCCAGCCCTTATAACTAAGACGCAATTCTATCTGCACTCACGACTATTGGTAGGATACATACATTCGGTATTTTGTCCTGTCCTGAAACAAATAAAAGATAAATCAAAACTTTCCTTGATGTGTAGATTGCACCCTTGTATAAAATCCTTTAAAAAGCAGCAGACACCTACTTAAAATCAGCTGATAATTGCTTTCTGCAGAGTGACTCACCCTGCAAAGCAATGTGCCTTATTCAGCTTTTAAATTTTTCTCAAGTTACCCTGAGTATTCTGAGGTGAGCCCAAGGAATCTGGCTATCTGTGCACTGTTTGATTCCATCTGTTTTTATGGGATAATGGATGACTTTTCAGGTATCACTCTCATTGCTGTTGATGGCAGGAAACAGCTATTTTCTCCAAGTCATCTCTTCTCACTGCCTTTTCCATCAGTCCCTTCATTGAGTAGTAATCCAGTTACCTTCAGGAACAGGAAAGTTGACAGCTTGCCAGCACAGGTCTGTTGGGACATGAATTAGTTTGTGAGGGCTGAAATATTTCTTTCTCAGGATGCAAGTATATGTGTATATATATGCATGCATGTGTGTATGCATATATATCTCTGTGTGTGTATATGTGTTTAAAACGCACGGCAAGAGGTCCCGCACCCATGCTTTTCAAGAGGATGCACACATTACAGCAGTGACTGAGCCCACTCCAATGTCACTGGCAGATCACTTGGAGATCTCCTCTCATATGCCAAAGGTGGAAGGTGTTTGCTCATTTGTCCCCTTTGACAGATGCAGCCACTTAAGGGCTTTCACGCAGAAGCTAGCCCTCTTCTAGTTCCTGTCATCCAGTCCTTTGGCCCCATCACAGAAGCACCTCTTTTAGCTAAGCTTGAAAACATCTTCCCATCAGCCTGCAGCAGGATGGAGCTTTCCCTCTTTGATCTTCCCTCTTGCAAGGACAGCGCAAGAGGGAAGAGAGTGCAAGAGCAGAATTAATTGATCCTCTATCTTTCTCAAGCAGGTGAAAGCATTTGCACCCTGTCACAAGTACAGCTGGAGAAATTTTTACAGACCTCTTAAACTGACTCAGAAGGACTAGAAGTGTTGTCCTTTTATACTGGCAAGGCTTTAGTAGCGGGTGGGTTGTAGGTGTGGTTTCTGTGAGAAGACGCCAAAAGCTGTTCTGTATCACGCAGCTCTGAGACAGACTCAGCCATTATCCAAAGATTAGCCCATCAGTGATGGTGGTGGTAACATATTTAAGGGAGGGTAAAAACCTCTGTGCAGTAGGTGTGAGAAAGAAGAGTGAGAAAACTATGAAAGAAACAGACCTGCGGACACCAAGGGAGAGGAGGAGGCTCTTTAAGTGCCAGAGCAGAGATGCTCCTGCAGCCTGTGTAGAAGATGATGGTGAAGCAGGTCACCTGCCTGCAGGCAGTGGAGGATCACACTGGAACAGATAGCCACCTCCAGCCCTATAGGACCTCACTCCACAACAGTTGGAGATGCCTTGAAGGAAGCTGCAGCCTACGGATAGCCTATGCTGGAGCATGGCTCCTGGTAGGACCTGTGGCCTGAGTAGGCCAGTGCTGGGAGTTAATTCCTAAAGGACTGTCCCCTGTGGAAAGGTACCCATATTAGAGAAGGTCATGAAGAACCATATCCAGTGGAAGGAAACGCATGCTGGAACAGAACAGTGTAAGGAATGAGTGGCAGATACAAAGCATTATGAACTGACCACAGTCTCTATTTTCTATCCTTCTGTGCTGCTCAGGGGAGGAGGTAAAAGAATGAGGACTGAAGCTGAGGCTGGAAAGAAAAGGAGGTGGAGGAAAGCGGTTTTAGTTTTATTTTTTTTATTTCTCTCTATCCTACTCTGTTATTAATTGGCAAAAACTTAAATTAACTTTCCTCAAGTCAAGTCTGTTTTGCCCATGATGGTAATTGGTGAGTGATATCTCTGTCAGTATCTCAACCCACGAGTTTTTTCTTCTTTGTTGTATTTTCTCTCCCTGTCCTGCTGAGAAGAGGTATTGAGAGAACAGTTTGGTGAGCAACTGGCAGCCTGCCAGCACTAACCCACTGCAGTTCTTTGAGACATAGAAAGTAATTATTAATGCCTACAATTTTTAGGTGTAGTTGTTGGGAAAAGGTAGTCTTCTAACAGCATCTGACGTCAGACCATCCCCGCCTGATCACTCACCATCCCAGGCACCTCCTTCACATTCCCATCATTCTTCTTGAAACAGCTGGAAAGAGCCAAGGTTTCTATTCCCCAAATACAGGCTAGTCAATATAAATAAGCCAATATTAATCTGTTCCTTCTTACAAAATTTTCTTTTCACCTACTCCTCTTTTTAGTTAAACCTCTCATCTGGAAGGCCTTAACTAATCTTCGCTATGCAATTGCTCAACAGGCCTTGAGAGCAAAATAAATCTCTGCTCCAGCCGGTGTGTCTTTTCTTTAGTCCATGCATCAGCACCTCTCTCTCAATTCCTGTACTTGCAAAGTGGACCAGTGCAAGCTCTTGCTCTGCTATGAACTCCTAGCTAGTCCTTTATGGCAGTATGAGGAAGAAGGCTATATTAAGAGCTGTGTTCAGACATAAAATCAAGCTTTCAGGGCTCCCCTTCCTTCCCTGTGGTGTATTCCAGTGCTTGAAGTGCCAGGAGAAATCAATGTACTTTCCTTAGAGAAGCCAAGAAGGTAGGTTTTGCTTCAAATTGCTGCAACTTTGACTTTGACTTTACCATAACTTTATTGCTTTCTCACTATCTCCAGGTGACATTATCCCTGCATTCCCTTCAAGATGGCTGATAATAGCCTGGTCTTAAGGAGCATGAAGAAAAAACTTGAATGACAGGAGTTTTTATAAAAAAAAATAAGATGTGCCTTTGTTTCCTAGAGGTATATATAATAGGAATATAAGGTAGGAAAAGACTGTCACTGGAGCTAGTATCTGGCTGCAGGTGAAGCAGAAAGCAATGAATGTCACCCAGACATGTACATGAACAAGGTGGAGGAAAGCAATGAGTCATTCTGGAGCAATAGGAGAAGCAAACTCTTAATTATGCATTTTGGTGTCATACAGGGTGGACTCTTTCCTTTGTGAGGGAAGGGTTCAGCATTTTATATTGAATCTTCATTTTGTGTACGAGTGGTAACTATTACCTTAGGAAGGCTTGAATGAAATATTAGCCAATTTAAAACTATGTTACACAGAGAGATGCGGTTTATGGACAGCTGCTGTGCCAAGAAAACTTTAATATCTGAAAACAGTCAGATTTGGAACACAGATATGCTAAGTGCTGCTTGAGAGAGGATCAATAGCACTATTCACCTTTAATTTGGTTTGTGATGCATTGTTCTGGCCAAAATCTCCTCAAACTTTTATATTGTAATAACTGAGATCTGGAAATAAATGTCTCCATAGCAAGAAGGGTTATACCCTAGAATTGCTTCTGCTAAGACTATTCAATCAACATCAGGACGACAGAATTATTCAAATGTTCTTTACATTTACTGTGTGGAGGCTCCATGAGTACCGTTCTGCTCAGGGACTCTAGCTCTGAAATCTGGCTATGTTGCAGTCAAAGACATGATGGAAGGCTTTGTAAACACCCAAGCTAGCTTTACCAAATGCTGAATATCGATATTAGCTGTCCAAGTACTTTCCACAGCTCCCACGCTGACTTACAGCCTGTACTAATCCACAAACTGCTGCAGAAGTCCTCACTGCATAGCCAACTTTGCTATTATAAGCTAAACATGAATATGCTTCAGGCTCTGCTGAGGTCACATCTTTGGCTGCAGCATAAACTCACTGTAAAACAGTAATGACATGTAATCAAGAAAGTCCCTATGCTGGACACAGAACAGTCCAGCACAGTGAACTCCATCATTTCCTGAGATGTTTGGAATGATGTCCAGAGATTGCATCTTTAAGATCTAGCTATCATAAAGAGATCTGCACAAGTATAGCTATTCATAATGCTAAGGCAAGGCAGGACCTTCATTCTGCAAAATGAGGGGATAAACTGCCCCAGTGCATGTCTGCTCTGCACCAACACTGTGGCTGTAAAATCAGGACTGCAACAGGAGAACTGCTGTGACAGGCTTTTTCTCTACAGTGCTTAAACCTTAAGTTTTGACACTTAACTAACCAGATCCAAAGTGTTTCTGAAACTAAGGTTCTAGCTCAAATCTGCTAAATGCAGAAGAGGAGGGGTTACTGGGTGTAAACCTGGTTTATCAGTGTGGATGGTCAGAAGGATGTGCAAACTGACCCATGGAGAGAAAACCAGAGAGGGAAAATGAATTTGTTTATGAATATCAGTTTCAGTGTTCACAGGATTAATGAAGCCTGCTTTCCAATGGGCATGCGTCTCATGGGCAATTGACTTTTTAATGAAATTATACCAAGGCTGCAACATGAACTCAACCCTTCTAAGAGCCTGGGGAACCTGCACAGGAGGTCACTACTTGACTGGAATATCTCATGCCTAGCAAGGCAACAACTAAATCAAAAAAATTCTCCACACTCCCTGCATAACTGACCAGTAAGCTAAATAGTCTGCTGTGCCTAAATTACCTAGGAAAATAAGCTAAAAAATGGTAATTAAAACAGGCAAATGTATTTCTGTTGAAACTGTTTACTATAGAGATCCCTTGGGTTATACATTATGCCTGTTTCCCTCATCCTTCATCTCTTTTACTTTACACTGTGCAATCTGCAGGAGAAACACTGTTTCTTCTGCTGGTCTGAAAAGCACCCAGAATATTTTGGGTCCTAATGCAATAATGTCCTGGGTTCAGCAGTAGCAGTCATTTTTCTCCTTCTTAGTAGCTGGTGCAGTGCTGTGGTTTTGACTTTCAGCCTGGGAACAGTGCTGATAACACTGATGTTTTTAGTTGCTGCTGAGTAATATTTAGTCTGACCAAGGACTTTGTGAGTCTCATGCTCTGCCAGGGAGGAGGGGAAGCCGTGAGGAAGCAGAGACAGGACACTTGACCCAAACTAGCCAAAGAGGTATTCCATACCACAGCACGTATATAAATGGGGGGCAGTTACCCGGAAGGGTTAGATCACTGCTCAAGTTGGGCTGGGTATCGGTCGGCGGGTGGTGAGTGGTTGTATTCTCTTCCCCTGTTATTTCCCTTATCATTATTATTATTGGTGGTAGCAGTAGTGATTTGTGTTATACCTTAGTTACTGGATGGTTCTTATCTCAACCCGTGGGAGTTACATTTTTTCGATTCTCCTCCCCATCCCTCCAACAGAGGAGGAAGGAAAGGGGGTAGTGAGCGAACGGCTGCATGGTTCTGGGTTGCCGGCTGGGCTTACACCACAACAAATAATAATAATAATAATTATAATAATAATAACAACAATAATGGTGATGACAAAGAGTCTGGATGGATGCTAGACAACAAGACTTGTAGTTTGAAATCCTGCAGACAGATGTCAAGTATAGGCTACTGACCAGAACTGTATTCATTTTACAACCTTATGCATCCACAAAAAATGCATTACTTTTTGCAGGAGTTCTTCAGGGGGCTTTAAATTTTCAACAGAATTGCTGAAATCAGAATTTGACCCAGTTTGAAGAATCAGGAAGCAGGAATAAGAAAGCAATAAATCATACCAAAGAGCAGAAGGGAGTTCAGTCTTTGACTGATGAATTTAAGAAAGTATACTTTAAAGTGGGTTTGTCTCCTCTGTATTGTTCATAGGATCATAGATTTATGGAATGGTTTGGGTTGGAAGGGACCTTAAAGATCATCTAATTCCAACTTCTCTACCAGGGGCAGGGACACCTTTCACTGTCACAAGTCCAGCCTGGCCTTGAACACTTTGAGGGATGGAGCAGCTACAACTTCTCTGGGCAACCTGTTTCAATATCTCACCACCCTCACAGTAAAAAAGTCTCATTTGGCCCCTTATCCAATCCCATTGGAGCTCATTGCACTCCAGTTGGTCACTGATCTAGAGGGTGACACCCCTTCCTCATCTCCCCTGCCTGTCCTTCCTGAAGAGCCTGTATCGTTCCTTTCTAACACTCCAGTCACTGGAACCATTCCACCATGTCTGTCTGATGCTTTCAAGATTGTAACCCTGCAGGCATGCTCATGTCTCTAACTTCTTTTGTTTATTCCTCATGGGCTATCAGTGTTTGCACAGAGGCATTTAAGTGGCCCCTCATCTTTTCATTAGATCGTTTTCCTCTTAAGCATCCTCTCACTTTCTTGCTGTCATGAAAGTTACACCCACTTTTATCCGCTACGCATAGAGGTGGGAATGGACCTTTCAACGAGGTATGCAGAACTAAGTCACGTATGTTTAAGCCCGGAGTCTGACAACCTTCTGACACAAGTGAGTGCATTTTGCAGCTTATTATATCTGTGTGTAGAAATGAAATAAATAGGTGAGTCACCCTGGATGCTGGCACCTCGACATGTTTAATTGTACAGTGGACGCTCACCCTGATTTCCTTTCCTTAAACTATACAGGTACCATTCAGTTTATTCAAGACGAAGATGTAATTTATTGTCCTCACCTTTCCTCTCTTCCCTGATACTGTGGAACAGTTGAATAAACAAACATATAAATTCATCTGGGAAGGAAGAATTTCCCTGCAAGCCTCTCACAGTTGCAGTAATCACCTTCTTCCTTCTGCAGAGGCTGGAGACTGGAGGGCAGGCAGATGAGAACTTGCTCTCTTATTGATGTGTTTACATCTCATTGACATTTTCAGAGAACATTTTTGATAGTCTTGAATACTGATCATAGCCACATTAAGTTACCTGGGTTTAATATACCCTGCCTTTATTCACATGTGTGTTTTCGCTTTAAGGTGAAAAGTCAGCAGCCCAGAGGACCTGTGCAAAGAGAGTACGAGGCGAGACAAGGAAGTGATGCTTACCTGATGGGCTTTATATTTATGCACCCTTATCAATATAGTTTTATAAAAATATACAACGATGTAAAACTATATATTATAAACTATATTGAATGGGGTCCATAAATATATATTGAAGCAGACAAAACCATTGTAAGCAGAGTAGCAAGAAGTAACTGCACATCTTTTCCTATTCAATATTTTGAATATGGGGAGGGTAGAAAAATCCATCTTTGCATTTAATTTCTTTAGCTAATTCAGCTAACAAAAAAGTGTATAAATTTGCTTGCTTTCCCTGACTTCTTCATAGAATCATAGAATAGTTAAGGTTGGAAAGGACCTTAAGATCATCTAGTTCTAACCCCCCTGCCATGGGCAGGGACACCCCACACTAAACCATGCCACCCAAGGCTTCGTCCAAACTGGCCTTGAACACAGCCAAGGATGGAGCATTCACAGCCTCCCTGGGCAACCCATTCCAGTGCCTCACCACCCTCACAGTAAAGAACTTCTTCCTTCTATCCAATCTAAACTTCCCCTGTTTAAGTTTGAACCCATTACCCCTTGTCCTGGCACTACAGTCCCTGATGAATAGTCCATCCTCAGCATCCTTGTAGGCCCTCCTCAGATACTGGCAGGCTGCTATGAGGTCTCCACACAGCCTTCTCTTCTCCAGGCTGAACAGCCCCAACTTTCTCAGCCTGTCTTCATACAGGAGGTGCTCCAGTCCCCTGATCATCCTCGTGGCCCTCCTCTGCACTTGTTCCAACAGTTCCATGTCCTTTTTATGATGAGGACACCAGAACTGCACACAATACTCCAAGTGAGGTCTCACGAGAGCAGAGTAGAGGGGCAGGATCACCTCCTTCGACCTGCTGGTCACGCTCCTTTTGATGCAGCGCAGGATACGGTTGGCTTTCTGGGCTGTGAGCGCACACTGAAGCTGGCTCATGTTCATTTTCTCATCGACCAACACCCCCAAGTCCTTCTCTGCAGGCCTGCTCTGAATCTCTTCTCTGTCCAACCTGTAGCTGTGCCTGGGATTGCTCCGACCCAGATGTAGGACCTTGCACTTGGCATGGTTAAACTTCATAAGGTTGGCATCAGCCCACCTCACAAGTGTGTCACGGTCCCTCTGGATGGCATCCCTTCCCTCCGGCGTATCAACCGAACCACACAGCTTGGTGTCATCGGCAAACTTGCTGAGGGCGCACTCAATCCCACTGTCCATGTCACCAACAAAGTTGTTGAACAAGACCAGTCCCAACACCGATCCCTGAGGGACATCACTCGTTACCGGTCTCCAGCCGGACTTTGAGCCATTGACCACAACTCTTTGAGTGCGGCCAGCCAGCCAGTTCTTTATCCACCGAGTGGTCCACCCATCAAATTGATGTCTCTCCTATTTAGAGACAAGGATGTTGTGTGGGACAGTGTCAAATGCTTTGCACAAGTGCAGGTAGATGACATCAACTGCTCTGCCCCTGTCCATCAGTTCCGTAGCCTCATCATAGAAGGCCACCAGATTGGTCAGGTAGGATTTCCCCTTAGTGAAGCCATGCTGGCTGTCACCAAGCACCTCCTTGTTTTTCATGTGCCTTAGCATGCCTTCCAGGAGAATCTGCTCCAAGAGTTTGCCAGGCACAGAGGTGAGATTGACTGGTCTGTAATTCCCTGGGTCATCCATTTTCCCCTTCTTGAAAATGGAGGTTATATTTCCCTTTTTCCAGTCGTTGGGAACTTCACCTGACTGCCATGATTTTTCAAATATGATGGCCAGTGTCTTAGCAACTTCATTCGCCAGCTCCTTCAGGACCCGTGGATGGATGTCGTCAGGTCCCATGGACTTTTGCACCTCCAGGTTTTTAAGATGGTCTCAAACCAGATCCTACCCTACAGTGGGCGTAGGGTCTTCATTCTCACAGTCCCTGCGTCTGCCTTCCAAGACTTGGGTGGTGCGGTCAGAGCCTTTGCCAGTGAAGACTGAGGCAAAGAAGTCATTAAGAACCTCAGCCTTCTCCAAATCCCGGGTAGCCAGTTCTCCTGATATCTTCTGAAGGGGGCCTACATTGTCCCTAGTCTGTCTTTTACTCGCTACGTACCTATAGAATTCTTTCCTGTTATCCTTAACATCCCTAGCCAAGTTCAATTCTAGCTGGGCCTTAGCTCTCCTAACCTGGTCCCTAGCTTCCCGGACAACATCCGTGTATTCTTCCCAGGCCGCCTGTCCCTGCTTCCACCTTCTATAAGCCTCTTTTTAACTTTGAATTTTCCTGGGCAGCTCCTTATCCATCCAAGGAGGTCTCCTGGCCCTCCTGCTGCACTTCCTTCTAGTTGGGATGCAACACTCCTGAGCTTGGAGCAGGTGATCCTTGAATAACAACCAAGAGCCTTGGGCCCCCCTGCCCTCTAGGGCTGTATCCCATGGAACCTTACTGAGCAGGTTCCTGAAGAGGCCAAAGTCTGCTCTCTTGAAGTCCAGGGCAGTGAGTTTGCTGCATGCTCTTCTCACTGTCCCGAGGATCTCGAATTCAACCATCTCGTGGTCGCTGCAGCCAAGGCTGCCCTGGAGCATCACATTTCCAGCGAGCCCTTCCCCGTTGGTGAGCACGAGGTCAAGCATGGCACCTCTCCTTATCGGCTCCTCTATTACTTTCAGAAGGAAGTTGTCTTCCACACAATCGAGGAACCTCCTGGATTGCTTGTGCCGGGCCGTACCTTCACTCCAACAGATGTCAGGGTGGTTGAAGTCCCCCATGAGAACAAGGGCCTGTGAGCATAAGGCTGTTCCTATCTGTCTGTAGAGTGCTTCATCCACAGAGTGCTCTTGATCAGGCGGTCTGCAACAGATCCCCACACTAATGTCCCCCATCACTGTTCTCCCTTTAACCCTGACCCACAAACTCTCTGTCGACTGCTCACCTGTCCCCAGACAGAGTTCCATACTCTCCAGCCTATCCCTAACATAAATAGCAACTCCCCCTCCCCGCCTGCCAGGCCTGTCTTTTCTAAAGGGCCTGTAACCTTCCATTCCAACACTCCAGTCATAGCAGCCATCCCTCCACGTTTCTGTGATGCCTATTATATCATACTCTCGTAGTCGTGCACACATCTCTAATTCCTCTTGTTTGTTTCCGATGCTACGGGCGTTTGTATAGAGGCATCTGTTTTGTAGCAGTGACCCAT
Organism: Psittacula echo; assembly: GCF_963264785.1. Taxonomy (NCBI): domain Eukaryota; kingdom Metazoa; phylum Chordata; class Aves; order Psittaciformes; family Psittacidae; genus Psittacula; species Psittacula echo. The sequence continues at coordinate 63,226,889 of NC_137736.1, read as the reverse complement.
CACTTCACCTTGAACTTTCCTGCAGTATAATCAGGGATTATTAGTAATTGTTCCTGAACATTAGTTGTAGGAAGTGTTTTATGGATCTCCATCACCTCCTTCACATTGTCCTGCTGCTCGTCTTTCAGGGGGAGCTGTCTTATATGGACTGTAGACAGGCCTCTTTGACTCATCATACACACCCTCTACAAGAGGGAAAAAAATTGTGTACTGAAAGATAAAATTCTAATTGTGCAGACATATCTAAGTATCATGACAACTTTTCCTACTGGCAAAGGAGACTTACAATGATTGAAAATAGGGAGGTTTATAAGAATTTCTGGAAAAATACTTAGATTATTTTTGGGACTGCTTTGATCTAAACAAACTAAGATGTCTTACACAAAACTCTCAAGTCAAGATTCTGAGCTCAGTTGCAAGGTTACCTGACAATAATCTAAGTAGCAAGTTGCAAATAGAGCACTCCCTGAAGTGTTTCAGTGTCTTTCATTCATGGTCTAAACAGCAAAAGACATTTAGAAATACAATCCTTTCTCTCCCTCTTATTTTCAAGTGGATGGAACTGTTCTGAATCCAGACTGCTCCACATACGTAAGCTGAAATACCTTGGAAAATTAATTTCTGTAACCAGACAAGACTATCCAGCACAGCAATGTACATAGAGAATTGTTAAATGTACTGATATCAGGGGAGTATGTATGTCACAGAGTTTGCATGGTACAGTATAATTGTAACTTTACTGGCAGAGTAATGCAATATATCATTCTCATACATGTGGCCGTTATACCCAGTTCTAAGAGGCACCAAATGCCATGTAGAAAGTGCCAATAGGGTGTTGACAAATATGGTGAACTTAAAAGACTGAGGTCTGAGGGCAGACTGGCTCTTTCCAAAGGCAGTTTAATCACTGAACTGTCTGATCTCTTATTACATGTTGCTTTCTGAAACAATAGTTTTAGGCCCCTTACTACTTTTAATTAGCCTTTTGCTTTCTACAGTGGGGCTCTAAAGAAAAATTGTTAGCAAGGGTGTGTGCATCTGTGTCAGCCAAGACCTTCCTGCAAGCTATTTCCAAACTGAGTATAGAAAACTTTTAGAGTCATGCCTGTGATATCCACTCAAGAAAATAGGAGAAGCTGAGTGAGCTGTGAAACTGTTCACATTGAACACTAGTTAGATCTTATGGCTCTAACCCTCTTAACTTATCCTATAGCTCTGCATCTTAACTGCAGTTGATCTGGGATCATGGATCTGGGCACTGCATCTGGACAGATCTGCAAGGGTTTTGCAAGGGCTTCTGTGCTGTGCCCTCAGGAGGGAGAGAAAACTGCCAGTTACCATAACGAAGGGAGATGTCCCATTCCTTTTACTAGGACCTATGTCATATACACCATGCCACTGCTTATGGGCCTACAAGCATAATTTCACTCTCTTCCTTATCACCGCATGTACTGAACAGTCTCCAAGGTTCTATGTCCACACCAGCCTCAGGTTCCCCCAAAGACTGACTCTGTGAAACTTCCTCATTGCTGAACAGCCTGATGTAATTGCACTGCTTACCACCCTGTTGCTGCTGGGCACCAGGATACCCCAGGGTTTACCTGTGGCATGGCATCTTTATACATGCCTGGAGCAGCTGCAGATGCTTTCATACCACCCTCACTCACCTGTGTAACCTATATCCTGTGACCACCACCATGCAGCTTTGTGTAGAAGGCATGGCCAACTTTCTGTTGACAATACTTTGCATCAAAAACAGTGTGTGGGCTTACAGAATAAAAATAATTACTTGGGTTAAAGCCAGACCTGGGTCTTAGCAGCATTTTCCTCTGTTCACCAGACTTGCCTGTACCAACTAGGCAGCTTAAGCAGGGCTGGGAAACCTGGACACATCCCCACAGGCTTGATCTGCCTGACTGGCCCCACACCATATGAATGCCCTCAGTCCTCCTCTGAAGACTCCTTTGGGCATGCCAGAAGCTCAAACAGCACCCTTAAAGTGCCAGGGAATAAAATGTGGGAAGAGGGAATTAAGACCCTAATCCATAATTTGTGGCTCAGGTGATGGGAATCTGTCTTTTCCTGGGGTACAACATGACATCATAGATACATATTTATCTCTCAGCAAGGACCAGAAATAATGACGTTGCTCAGAACAAAGGCATCTTTGGTTTTCTTGAGCCACAGATCATGTGCAAGGCCTAGCTAAGGTCTTGTCTTTTTATTCTCTGTAGAAGTCAGGTGAAACCCTGAACCTATTTTGAAAGTGAACCTCCAGGGGTTTAGCCAGCTCTACTCCCATGGAGGGTAACAAGTAAGTCCCTATCAACACAGTATTTGGGGGCCTTCTGTCGGTAACTATTTGCCAATAGGATTTGTTTCTAAATGCTGACTAAGGGCTGAGACACACACACCTGAGGAGCACCACAGGGCACAGGAGTAAGCCGAGGAAGTAGACAAGGTAACTGGGATGGATGCGCCATGAGGCACATGAGATGTTTAGACTTTTTGAAGAGATGTGACAAACATGAGTAGGCATGGGCACTGGGGTGGAAAAGGAGCAGTTATGGGCTATGCTGTACTGCTGTTTGGGCTGTGTAATGGCTTGCACAAAATTTTCCAAGCACAGGATGCTCTAAACATCTTTGTTGAATCACACTAGAGGGCATTGCAAGGCCCACATGTTCTTCCTAGCATGTGAACAGGAATATCCCTGAAGGTCCTCCACAGCAAATGCAGACAATCAACAGGGGCTCTAAAACTCAAAATAAACCAGTATCAAAATAATCTGATTGGACTTCTTTAAAGCAAAATGTGGAAGCCTTCACAGATGCAAGACTTTGGCTACTAAAACCATGGTCATGTTGTGATCAGTTGTGTCCTTTCACCTCAGGGCAAAACATTTTGGTTGATCAGTCTTTGCTTAGAAGAAATTTTTGCTTATTTTTCCCCTATGGAAAGGTAGAGGGGACCAGTGGGGAGCTCATACACACATAATCTTCCAAAAAAAAAGCTAGCTGCTTTTGAAATCTCAGGGGTTTTTTGATTTGGTTTGTTGGTTGGTTTTTTTTTATTTACTTTGGGGAAAAGTAAATCCATAAAGCCTATTTGTCATGTTACCATGGGATGATTTTTTGGAGGAGTTATAGAACCAGATGAGAAATACAACCAGTTTGCAGTAAAATGAAGTGCTGAAGCAATGCAGTATAGTTTAAAAGCTCCGACAGCATAAAACTAGAGTCAGCGTGAAAAGCACAGACTTTGCCTATTATGAATCTATACTGAATAAAAAATAATTCTGTTGTAGATATCTGTTTAATGGATATTCTCGATACACAGCTGTTCAGTGTGCCTTTGAGAAGATGATCTGTTTATCTTCTCATTTGTGGCAGTGCACAGGAGCTCTGCAGCACTGTGCATGTCAAATGGGAATATTATTTGGTATACAGAACATGGGTGAATTTAAATTTTCTTTAAACAAAGAAATAAAACCCTTCCCCATTCATTAAGGGGCTCCATTACTTCCTTAGCTTTAGATCACTTATATTACTCCTTATATTACTCCTATTACTCTTTCCTCTGTCTTTTCAATTTTCCTGCAGAAGGATTCTGTCCTGCCAACAATAAAACCCAAATTTACTCTCATGGCTCCTTCTCTGGCAGAGAAAACTGCCAGAGGAGAATAGTTAGACAGGTAGCCAGCCTATTTTTCCTGGGTTTGTGTTTGGGTGGCTTATTTGGTGTTTTTTGTTTTGTTTTATTTGTTTGGTTGCTTTTTTGTTTCATTTTTGTGTGTTCTTTTGGGGTTTTTGGGGTTGTTTTTTTTTTTTCCTTGACATTTTGCCTTTGAGATTAAGCCATCCAATGATTAGATCCTCTTATATTCCTGTTTCTTTGTCAATAATTGCCCTGTTTCTCATGTATCAAGTGGGCCCATGTGAAGCTCATGAAGGTCAATGAAGCCAAGTGCAGTGTCAGTACAGGCTGGGGGATGAAAAGTGTGAAAGCAGGCCCTGCAGAGAAGAACTTAGGGGTACTGGCAGTGTGTGCCCACAGCCCAGAAAGCCAATCATGTCTGGGACTGCATCAGAAGAAGCACTGCCAGCAGGTACAGAGGTGATTCTGGCCCTCTACTCTGTTCTCGTGAGACCTCACATGGAGTACTGTGTCCAGCTCTGGGGCCCCTAGCATAAGAAGGATGTGGACCTGTTGGATCTAGTCCAGAGGAGGCCACGAAGATGGTCAGAGGGCTGGAGCACTTCTATGAGGAAAGTCTGAGAGAGTTGGGGTTGTTCAGCCTGGAGAACAGAAGGCTTTGGGGACACCTTATTGCAGCCTTTCAGTATTTAAAAGGGGCTTATAAGAAAGACAGAGAATTTTTAGCAGGGCCTGTAGCCATAGGACAAGGGGTAATGGTTTTAAACTAAAACAGGATAGATTTAGACTAGATATAAGGAAGAAATTTTTAAAATAAGGTTGCATGGGTCTCTGAGCAACCTGATCGATTTGAAAATGTCCCTGCTCATTGCAGGAGTGTCGGACTAGATGAGCTTTAAAGGCCTCTTCCAACCCAAACCATTCTATGATTCTCTGATTAACAAAACTGCTTTTCCTAAAACTGAGTTAAGAGAATTTCTTGTGAGATTGTGATTGATGCGGGTTCAGCTGGAAGAACAGGCATTTGGCTTGTAAAACATCTGAGGCAGGTTTTCTCTTTCAAGTCATTTGTGTAGTGATTGCCAGAGTCTGTGGTTGAGTTGTGAGGATGATCCATATTACTCATGCTAATTGCTATGACCACCTCAAGCTTGACATAAACAGCTGGTGGAATAGAAAGAGCCATAATGCTGGTTTGATTAACATCAGCCAACAGCCATGGAGTAATATAGCTGCTTAATATTTACCTAGAATATTTTTCTAACCCAAACCAGTTGTCACAACGTGCACTGATATGCAATGTCCTCATATAGTATGACGATGTGTCCTGATATTCTGTTTCACTCTTTCGTTGTAGTGGCTGCTAGCGGTGGAAAACTGCATAAGTGCATGCAGAGATCTGTAGGGTTTGGCAGCCGGTATCAAAAAAAAAAGAAATTGATTTATGATCGAAGCTGGATCATATGTGCTACACTACATGCTGTTACACCCTCTCTCTTAGAGCAAACAAAAACCTGCATAAGTCATAATAAGCTTTTATCAACAGAAGAATGATACAGAGAAGAGTCTCATACAAAATGGTATTTTTTCTCTGGTAAATTTAATGAGTCAAAAATAGGAAGAGTATCCCATTATAAGCAGAGAACATCATTACCTAAGAACCAGAAAATCAACAAGGAAGCAACTCGATCTCTTGTATGCACTTCATTGTATCACAAGTACCTAATCCAGCTTTTATAACATGTTGACAGTCTTTCTTCTGCATAAGAACACATAGGTGGTTTAAGTGGGTTTTGATTGATAAATTGCCTTTCCAAAAGCATATTTTCATTGAGAAGTACCCACTTTTCAAAAGAAACAATGTCTTTGTGGTTTCATTTTTAGTGGACTATTCTGCAATTGTTTACCTGCTTCTTCCCAAGGGTTAAGAGATATGAAGGCATAGTGCCTTGCTTATTGTTTGTGATGCACAAGCCTCTACACGAGAAACTTAAGAAAGAAATCTTGATTGTAATAAAATCTATTTGGTTTATTCTTTTAAAAATCTGTATTCTCTACTATTGGGAATTATTTGTTTGTGTTTGGGTGGGTTTTTTTTTTTTTCTGTTTTAGGAGAAGAACTTGGCGTTTGTTAGAAACTGCACAAAAGCAAAGTTTTCCTGTCAGATAGCAGAGTCTTTCCTTATGTGGTGTAACTGTAGTTGTTCCAAGTCTGGACTGTGGGAATGTGTTCTTCTTTGCCCTCTTGTTTTTGGATCCCTCTTTCAACAAAAATATGCTAACTTCACCTATGCACTGTGGGCTCTTCTGCTAAAGCTCAGCATGTAAAACTCCTTCTGACAACAAAGGTCTGTTACATAGCATAGTATTTCTTATTAACATGTGCAACATCAGTAAATAATAATTTTTATTAGATGATTTTACTCATTTTAAAGTGCTGTAACACCCTGTGGATTTCACCCAACTGGAAACTGTGATACTGTGAAAAAAAAAATATTGACTGAGCTAGAGGATAAACACAACTTCTGTGCAATGAGTCTGGCCTCATCCAGGGCGTGCCTCCAAATGGTGCTCCTTGGAGGCTGCTTGTGGAGATGAAAGGGTAGGTAAAGGCTCATTCAGATCTTGGCTTCTTCTAGACTGTGTAAAATAGATAGGGTGACTTAGTGAAGCACATGCAACCTCTACCAAGCTTGACATAAAAGATATGCTAAGTGGATGCCGCTGAGAGAATTCTCTCAGCACATCTCCTGTCCATCCTTTCAACACCACCAGTCGGTGCACAGTTCATTCTTTGTGAAGGTCTAGCCAGCTGAGGGTTTGCCAGCAAAGGGAATTTTGCAGCTGCTTTATGCTGCTGAAGTCCTGGCAGTGCCACTGGCTGACCTCCTCCCTCAAGGCCCCTCTGGTAATCTATGCCACCAGATGCCAGCCTGGAGACTGGAAATAGAGGCAGAACTAGAACAGAGAAATTCTATTTTGCCTGGGAAAAAAGGAAAGAGGGAATTCTTGTCCAATTTCCATGAGTATTACATGCAGAACACACGCTGGATATAAAATTTTGACTTGCTGGGCCCATTTCATTGCATGGCTCCTTTTTTATTTCATTCTAATAGACTATCAACATGAGAACAGGCTGATGAGTCAGATCGTGCAGACAAGTGCATCTTCTGAAGGGGCTAAGCAGGCAGCATACGCCTTGATGATTTGAGGCAGGTTTTGATCAGGATTTAAGCCTCTATGAATAAGAGCTTTAAAATCTGCCTCCAAAATGGTGGTTGATGCACTGGGGATATGAAGAAGATCTAATGTCTCAACAAGCATGGGGTGAAGGACATTAGGCTTATCAAGTCATTTGCTACGTATTTCCTGTCCACTGGGATACTTTGATGAACATAAAGTATATTGATGAGGGTATTAACAGGATGAAATGGAGAATGCTGTCTCCACAGAATAAGGAAAGTTTCAGAGATGACATTGTCACATTTAGATTTTTCTGAAAAAATGAAATAAACTGGAAGATTCTGGTTTTTTTTAAATGGATCTACAAATACACTAAAACGGCAGTTATAAACCCAGCCAGGTTAATTTGCAGTCACCACTGACCCTCACTTTAAGATGCTATGATATAATCTTTTCCTCTAGGGTAGGATTTTCAGCAGCAGTCAGTGTTTCTTGTGAATCTTCTTTTAGTGACCTGGATGACAAATAGCAGATGTAAATAATTTGCCTAGAGGGAAGGTGGATAGGAAGGAGGGCTATTACCTCATGCCCATGTATTGATGCTGGGTAAAATATTATATGCTGCCTGGTAAAAGCTGCTTTGTCCATGATGCATTTGCATCCCTGAATATACCTGTGGAAGCTGAGCTGGGCCCAATAATGAACTTATTTATAAATCCCCATGTGCATTCATAACACAGTTGGATAAATATAAGTGCAGGCACCTACTGTAAATAGTCTGAGATTAAAATGAAATTAACTCATAGAGATCTATGGCTGTCCAAAATTGCCATAATTCTGTCTCCTTTATTTTGCAAGTTCACCTGTGAAACTCCAAGATTCTCTTAAGACAGTTTCTCCTTTTGAAGATATCACATAAACTGCTACAAGGAAAGGTTTAAGGCTCTTGCATCCCTTTAAAATGCATCTTTTGTCTAAATGACGGTATCTCAGATCTTCTTATAAATGGGTCCCCACTGGTAGTTTTTTATAATGTAAAATAGAGCTAGTTTGCATTTTTCACAGTATGGGCACATTTGCTGTTATTAATCCTGAGCAGTAAGTAAGAATCTTTGCAGAGCTGCAGTGATGAGATGGATGTTTAGGATGATAACAGAGGATGCCTACCATGAACCTTAGGAGATTTTGTCCTCCAAAATATTGTATTAGACTTTATCTAGGAACATACTGGAACTATCTCCAAGGTCTTATCATGCATGAATATTTATTTATAATGCAGCTTATCTCATAATTCCATTAAGACAGAAATGCTTTCTTCAAGGACACCTACTGTTTGAACAACCCTATGGTATATACATTTTTACATTTTCCCTGTAGTCAGTACACAGCACAAGATGATATTGAAAATCATATAGCATTTCGTAGCTTACATACCAAAATTTCCAGGGAAGTGGAGGGAAAAGAGCACTGGCCATTTAAGAAAAATAAACTGCAGAAAAAAATAGTACAAACAGCTTTGTAAACACACATCATCATCTCTTCTAGTTTTTTCAAAGTTACCTTTTATGTCTGTATCTCAGCACCAACTTCTTAAGAGAAAAAGTTATTGGGCCTCCTGCTGTTATGTTGTACTGATGACAGTAATAAAGGTTTGAATAATCATATGTTGAATTTGTGCTTGAGCTGTATTTCTCCAGGGAGGTACAAGTGGTCACACCCAGAGCAAGACAGAGATGATTGTCTCTGAGGGTAGTGTGGAGAGAATCTCACAAAGAGAAGGCTTCTAAGGCCACATTCCCCCCATCTTGTATCCTCTGCTCACCATTTTACACTAACCAAGACAAAATATCATTAAGCAGCAGCCCTCAAAGTTGAGCTGTAGAGGTGATAAAGGAGCCAACTGTCTTCCAGTGCACAAAAATGCTACTTCTGTCTATAAAGTGTCATACTGATGACTCACCTTGTCATCATTACCTAGAAAATGACTGTTTGTTAAATATGCCAGATAATCTAGTGAAGCTTGATTTAATGGCAATCACTTTAATCTATTACACATCACATTAATGAAAGCAACATCTGCAAGTCAACTGGCTGTGCTTTTTTAGCTATATTTAAACAGTGCATTTAAAAGAGTGTTCAGCAAAATCTGACTATTTATCAAGCCATAAATGTTCTGTTCAAATTTTAAGGAATTACTCATTAATAGTCTTCCACTGTGTACTTGAATTGAGCTCTGAGTAGATGAGTGGTAGACCTATGGAGAGTGATTAAACAATACATTTTCAGCTATGATTTTAACCATATTGTTTTAATGATTGAACATTTTCCTTTCACAACAGATATAAGCACCTGTGTAATGTCTGCTGTAACTGCTGGCTCCAGCTGCAGAGCTCTTGGTTATATGCAAACAAGTCTCAGCCATTTCACTCAGGCAAAATGCATAATCAAAATGACTGGGCTGTCTCATATGATTATGTTGAGGAGATACAATCTGTGACTGAAATAGATCAATACAGTGCTACTCCTTCACTTAAAAAAGGTAACATATCTGATATATTTAATTTCAAATGACTAAGAAGGTGGGCTGAAAAAGTCAGCTTCACCTCACCAAACAGAAACCTTTTACCAAAACGAATTTTCTTTAAAGGCAACAAGGAAGAATAGGCACTTTTAAGGTATGACTCACTGTCGTGGTTTAAGCCCAGGCCGTAAATCAGAACCACGAAGTCCACTTCCCCCCCCCACCTTTCTTCCCTCCGCTCCTGGAGGGACGGGGAGGAGAATCAAAAGAATGCAGCTCCCACGGGTTGAGATAAGAACAGTTTAATAACTAAGGTATAACACAAATCACTACTGCTACCACTAATAGTAATAATGATAAAGGAAATAACAAGGAAGAGAATACAACCGCTCACCAACCGGTACCTCACCCCCACCCTGCCATCATCCAGCCCTTCCGGGCCACTCTCTGTTCTACCTCCTGGGCATGACGTGCTGTGGTATGGAATACCTCTTTGGCTAGTTTGGGTCAGGCGTCCTGTCCCTGCTTCCTCCTGGCTTCTCCTCCTCCCTGGCAGAGCATGAGACTCACAAAGTCCTTGGTCAGGGTAAACATTCTGACCAGCAACTGAAAACATCAGCTTTATCAGTATTATTCCCAGGTCAAAAGTCAAAACACAGCACTGCACCAGTAGAAAAAATGACTGCTACTGCTAAACCAGGACAGTATCCACCCCTTATTCCATACCATTCACGTCATGCTCAGATCCCACATTTTCAATATACCCTCACTCTCATCTCAGTGCACTCTTATCCTCATGCACAGACCAATCCCTATAAGGCTGCTGAGTCCATTTGGTCCATGATGGTGGGCTCCATCCCTTGTAACAGTCTTTCAGAGCAGGAGAGGCCCATTGCAAAGTCCACCCCTCGATCATGAGTCCATCTCTATGTTGCATCACTGCCCTGATGGCCTGAAGTGCCATGGGCCCATCAGGCTCAAAATAATTCACCCTCCCCTGCAGCAGTCTCTGCAACTTGTCGTCGGGGACTCCACACAGCTGCCTTCCATCTCCGACGCTTCCAAAGCACTGGAGGGGCCCAGTGGATTAGATACTCGCCCATACTGTCCCACACACCGTGACACTCATGACTGTCCAGCCCTGGGGAAAACCTCTCGGTCCCCCTGTATTGTCTAAACCCAGACAAGACCCAAACCTGACTCTGCTTAACTCTCGGGATCAGACAAAATGGTCGTGGGTAGAACACACTCTGTGTGTGTGCCCACATGGTGATCCCCATCACAATCAGCAGGCAGGTCCCAAGGGTACCCAGAGGCCATTCAAAACCTTCAGAACTCTCAAATGATGCTGCTGTACTTGTCACTGAGGCTGGTGTAGCTGCTGTGCTTGAAGGCTTTCTCACCACCAGCTTCTCTTTTTCCGAGTCCAGATCTTCCTCCTCTGCCTTGCTGGAAAGTGCTGCGGGGTCTCCTGCATCCTCCTGGGGCTCAGGCTCGCGGAGCTCGGTGGGCTGCTGCTGGGGAATGCTCTCTGCCGCCGCGGGGCTGGGCTCGGCCTCGGGGCTCGGCTCCTCCGCCGCCTCCTCCCGCTGCTCGGCAGCCGCCTCCTTCCCCTCCTCGGCAGCCGCCTCCTTGCCGGCCTCCGGCCCCGCTCCCGCCGCCGCTTGATTCCCGGGGCCGCTCTCCCGGGCTGCTTCGGCCGCCGCCGGCTCCCGGGGCCGCTCCCCCTCAGCTCCCCGCAGCCTCACGAAGACGGAGGCGAGGACGAGGGCCAGGACGGTGAAGAGCAGCGGGACGGCCAGGTACAAGTCCACGGCCACGTCCATCCCGCCCTGCTGCCGGAGCCCCCCCGTATTACAAGTCATTACCATAAAGTACAATGAAACAAGAACCTTAGCCCAAGGCCCACACTTGATAAACACTAACACAGCAAATACCGGCTCCAAGCAATCTACGACATACAGAAACTGTGGTATCAAAAAGAACAACTTTGAGAGCCCATAAATCAGCATTGTGCCTCAGTCAGATCTGTTATTATCTCAACCCTTCCTGCCCCACGTTGGGAGCCAAAAAGAACTGTCGTGGTTTAAGCCCAGGCCGTAAATCAGAACCACGAAGTCCACTTCCCCCCCCCCACCTTTCTTCCCTCCGCTCCTGGAGGGACGGAGAGGAGAATCAAAAGAATGCAGCTCCCACGGGTTGAGATAAGAACAGTTTAATAACTAAGGTATAACACAAATCACTACTGCTACCACTGATAGTAATAATGATAAAGGAAATAACAAGGAAGAGAATACAACCGCTCACCAACCGGTACCTCACCCCCACCCTGCCATCATCCAGCCCTTCCGGGCCACTCTCTGTTCTACCTCCTGGGCATGACGTGCTGTGGTATGGAATACCTCTTTGGCTAGTTTGGGTCAGGCGTCCTGTCCCTGCTTCCTCCTGACTTCTCCTCCTCCCTGGCAGAGCATGAGACTCACAAAGTCCTTGGTCAGGGTAAACATTCTGACCCACAACTGAAAACATCAGCTTTATCAGTATTATTCCCAGGTCAAAAGTCAAAACACAGCACTGCACCAGTAGAAAAAATGACTGCTACTGCTAAACCAGGACACTCACCACACTACAGGTGTCTAAAATGGCTCATGAGTTGTGTGCTAGTAGTGCATTTTTCTCTTTTTACTACAAACACATGTCGTCCGATGAGCTTAGGTATAAACATGTCTGCTGTAGTCATTTAAAATGAGTGGCAAGTGTATGTAGGGGCTGAAAGATGGTGTTGGAGAAGCAGTGGGTTTGTTACTAGTGTCCGTCTTGTGCTACTGGACAGAGTCATATCTGCACTGTCAGTCTGCATTGACTGCACATAAATCATAGAACCATAGAATCATAGAATAGTTAGGGTTGGAAAGGACTTTAAGATTATCTAGTTTCAACCCCCCTGCCATGAACAGGGACACCTCACACTAAAACATGTCACCCAAGGCTTCGTCCAACCTGGCCTTGAACACTGCCAGGGATGCAGCATTCACAACTTCACTGGGCAGCACGCTCCTCACAGTAAAGAACTTCTTCCATATATCCAATCTAAACTTCCCCTGTTTAAGTTTGAACCCGTTACCCCTTGTCCTGGCACTACAGTCCCTAATGAATAGTCCATCCTCAGCATCCTTGTAGGCCCTTTTCAGATACTGGAAGGCTGCTATGAGGTCTCCACACAGCCTTCTCTTCTCCAGGCTGAACAGCCCCAACTTTCTCAGCCTGTCTTCATACGGGAGATGCTCCAGTCCCCTGATCATCCTCGTGGCCCTTCTCTGGACTTGTTCCAACAGTTCCATGTCCTTTTTATGATGAGGACACCAGAACTGCACACAATACTCCAAGTGAGGTCTCACAAGAGCAGAGTAGAGGGGCAGGATCACCTCCTTCGACCTGCTGGTCATGCTCCTCTTGATGCAGCCCAGGATACAGTTGGCTTTCTGGGCTGCGAGCACACACTGAAGCTGGCTTGTGTTAAGTTTCTCATCAACCGACACCCCCAAGTCCTTCTCTGCAGGCCTGCTCTGAATCTCTTCTCTGTCCAACCTGTAGCTGTGCCTGGGATTGCTCCGACCCAGGTGTGGGACCTTGCACTTGGCATGGTTAAACTTCATAAGGTGGGCATCAGCCCACCTCACAAGCGTGTCAAGGTCCCTCTGGATGGCATCCCTTCCCTCCAGCGTATCAACCGAACCACACAGCTTGGTGTCATTGGCAAACTTGCTGAGGGCGCACTCAATCCCACTGTCCATGTCACCGACAAAGATGTTGAACAAGATCGGTCCCAACACTGATCCCTGAGGGACACCACTCGTTACTGGTCTCCAGCCGGACTTTGAGCCATTGACCACAACTCTTTGCGTGCGGCCAGCCAGCCAGTTCTTTATCCACCGAGTGGTCCACCCATCAAATTGATGTCTCTCCAATTTAGAGACAAGGATGTTGTGTGGGACAGTGTCAAATGCTTTGCACAAGTGCAGGTAGATGACATCAACTGCTCTACCCATGCCCATTAGTTCCGTAGCCCCATCATAGAAGGCCACCAGATTGGTCAGGCAGGATTTCCCCTTAGTGAAGCCATGCTGGCTGTCACCAAGCACCTCCTTGTTTTTCATGTGCCTTAGCATGCCTTCCAGGAGAATCTGCTCCAAGAGTTTGCCAGGCACAGAGGTGAGACTGAGTGGTCTGTAATTCCCTGGGTCATCCATTTTCCCCTTCTTGAAAATGGAGGTTATATTTCCCTTTTTCCAGTCGTTGGGAACTTCACCTGACTGCCATGATTTTTCAAATATGATGGCCAGTGTCTTAGCAACTTCATTCGCCAGCTCCTTCAGGACCCGCGGATGGATGTCGTCAGGTCCCATGGACTTTTGCACCTCCAGGTTTTTAAGATGGTCTCAAACCAGATCCTACCCTACAGTGGGCGTAGGGTCATCATTCTCACAGTCCCTGTGTCTGCCTTCCAAGACTTGGGTGGTGCGGTCAGAGCCTTTGCCAGTGAAGACTGAGGCAAAGAAGTCATTAAGAACCTCAGCCTTCTCCAAATCCCGGGTAGCCAGTTCTCCTGATAGCTTCCTGGAACACATGTGGTATGTGGCCTTTCCTTCCACTGTGACAAGTATGACGGCATGGCCCCATGGTCCTGAAAACTGGTCACAACATTGGTTCTTTCTCAGAGCTGATCATCAGGTTACATATTATTGATGATTTGATAAGAGGAAAAAACTGCAGAGGTTTTACCATTAGTTTCTGTTTCAGGACTTCATACCCAATGAATTTGTGAAAAAATCAACGATGGCCTGTCCCACCTCCCAGGGAGTGTACCTCCCAAGGATTGTCCCAAGGAATGTATCTCCTTCTCTTCTTTTTCTTGCTTTCTTCCCCCCTAATCTGTTATGATCTGTTAGTACAAAAGAGAATTAATGTTCTAATTTAGGCTTTAAGTCTGCCTTCCACAAATTCATTATTCAATATGAATTTTGGGAATGCAAGACATGCAGGGTAAGGTTTTTCATCTGTAAACTTTAGGTAGAAACATCTCAGGCTGATCTGAAACTAATGCAAAAGAATACATTTAAGAAGGAAAGTCTGTGTGGAATTATATAAACTGACACTAGAAATACAGGTTTGGGGGATTTATTTCATTAGTGGAGGGGGGAGTCTGTAGGATTTTTGCTATTTTCTCCTGCTCTGCTATTTGTAGTGTACTGTGTACATTTCACAGGTTTTGAACATGGACTCAGCTGTGAAATTTTGTGGGCAATGATAAACACTCATTTACACAGATAATCCAGTGGGAACACTTAGCCTAAGCACTCATCAGCACCGGTATGGGTTTGTTCTGATACTACAAGAATCTATCAAGTGGGTCTTTAACATTGCTTAGTCCCCAGTTTGACATTGCCCTATAGTAATCTTAGCAGTGCTATGGCTTTTGCTTTTGGTTAATAGAAAGGAAAAAGAATGGAAAGCAGACCTACTCTCTATCACTTTTACACCATCTTCTTCCTATTCCGCTCTTCATCAGTGTGACATTTCCTTCACTTGCTCTGTTTTCTTTTTGTCCCCCAGTGTTTTCTACTTATGTTCTCTCTTCCTATGTAACCTCAAGGCCAATGTGGAGAGGTAGCACAGACTGATATATTAACCGCAACCACAATTCATCATCCTGATGTACCCTTCTCCCACACAGGGATGACTTGCCTCTTTCAAAACCTTGTCTGTCCCACATGTCCTTTGAGGTTCCACTCATAGATCTGGACTACTTCCATGAGCATAAATTGTGGTAATAAAAATCCACACTTACAAATGAGGAAACAAAGATTAAAGGCTCTTATTTTCACTCACTCAGCTGATGACTACTTCTTGTGGTTTGGGAATGTTCCCAGCTCATGGGTTTTGGTGTCTGCCTTAGCTAAGTTTCGGCTCCACCATGGGATGAGATTCAGGTGCATACAGTCTTTTCTACTTAGTACTGCTCAGTACCCAGTGTAAACAGTCGTGCAGGCTTGAAAACCCTCTCAGTACGCAAATGGAAAACCAGGCTGCAAGGTGCCCTACAGAGTGTACCCGTCCCTCAGAATAATCATTGCTCCTATGAAATGATAATAGACCCTTCCTGTTCCCAGCTCTGTGCTTCTCCACCTAGTCTGCACTGGCCTGCTATCAGAGGCCTTGAGCAGCTATTTTGCAGATATGAGCTGCAATAGGTAATGGTCAGCTATGTTCCCAGTCACTCCTATTGATCTGGAGCCAAGTCCAACCATAGAGGAACAACTAGAGCTTTTTCTGTCTGTTCATATATTTGTTGTTATTTGTTCTATGATTTCAGAACTCTGAAAATTGAAAAGACATGGAGAAAATACTAATAATTTTAATATCAAGTTCACCTGCTCTAACATCAATGCCTTTCTTTCTTTACTTTCTGAAGTTCTTTACCTTGCTCTCAGCAAACCTCCTAATAGATACATTGACTGCACAATTACATATGAATTCCCTGAGTAGCATCTGGTATGTGTTTTGAATAAAGCAGGTGTCTTTGGAAACATGGAATGATACAGAGCAATTAAGACTGTAGCATAGATACAGAAAATGTAAAAGCAGCATGAAAACCTACATTTGGCATTTGCTGATTTCCAAGTTTTCGATTTGGCAACTTATGCTGAAGAGTTCTTTCACTGTGAGGCTTTGGAGCTAGTATAATTCCCTCTGTTGTTTTAGTAGGAGGTAATAGGAAGCATAGCAACACTACAGCATATATCATTATCTGAGCTTGAACTTTCCGCATAAACTGCTGCCATCTGATATGAAGACTAACCAAAAGAGGAACCACCATCCTGCACTGAACCACCTGCTGCTGAACTGCATGTTCCCAGAAAGCATGCTGCTGTGCTGTGCTGCCCCTCCTGACCTTTCCCTGGTGGCTTTTTTGGGCCCTGAGGCAGACTGGAACATTTATGCTCAGCTACTCTTTGCCATGAGTTGGGTTCACAATGCAAACAAGACAGATTATATTTTTTTTTTTTTTAAATACTATGCTCCAGTTTAACCTGAAAAGAATTTCACAGGGTGTTCCCTGAGCACAGAGGCTTCTTGCTGGTTTTGAGAGCTCTGCCTAATGTCAGCAGTAGGAATTTCTCCAGAAAATGTCCCAAGAATGTCTTAAAAAAAATGCTAGGCAATTATTATTTATGGCTTGTAACCATCTTTTTCAGTAAGAAATATGCTGTCAAGAAATGGAGTTATCCTGGTGTAAAACCGGAGGAAAATAGTGTCAAAGAAACTATCTGTGGTGTTGCTCACCACTGATGTATTACACTTTCATAAGAAATATACACTGCAATCGAAACTAAAACAAATCAGTAAATACTCCTGTCTAAGTGTGAGGCTTATAGCTATGTTTTCTCCAGCAGCTGTAACTCAAACCCTCTTATGCATATGAACACTTCTTATCATTGCACAACATTAACTTTTGTGCCATTAAATTTTATGTTTCAGCTATTCAATTTTTAAGATATGTATAGCTAAGCTTATGAAAACAGGTTTATGTGAACACCTGGTTCCACGTGCCACAGTTAAAAAGAGGAACACTATTGCACTGGACAGAGAAAAGTCCCCATCAAACATTCCCACAAATCCCAAACACATCCTTCCCAGTGCTGTGATTTACCCAGTCATCTTGCCTCAAGCAAAGGCAGAAAGATAAAACCTTAGTTGTGTCCTGAAGGTCAAGATTTATCATTGCTAACATTCAGCTAAAATAGATTTTTCATGTCTTTCTGTTTCACAAAAATTAGGTGATATCTTTTAACCTTGGAGATGGTATTGGATACAATGCCCTACCTCCTAGCCATTAAAGATTGCTATGTTAAAATGTTTGGATTTCTGTACTTGCAATTACTATATATAAAATACAAACCTCCGCAGGCTCTGTCTGGATGACAGATTTTTTACAGAAAGTATAGCTGAGGTAAAGTTCTGACACAGTCCTTCATAGACTTATGAGCAACAGCTTAATTTTAAATTCATAGTAACCAAAGCTGTTAATTGGAAAAGCATTGAATTTTAGATGGCGTTTAAAATGGGTAAACAAACTCAGTATTCAAAACAAAACAGAACAAAACAAAGCAAAAAACCCCTCTTGCTAGTTTTTAGTCTAAGCAAGGCTCAGTGGAATATGGCTCTATGGTGATGTAGATACGTCCAGATTACAACTGGAATTAGCAGAACTATAGCATACTAAGACAACTAGTTTGCTTGCAGACTTGCTGGCATCACTACTGCTGCTATGATGCCTAATCTGAAGTTTCTCATTCGGATCAGTGCAGACTTGCACTGACGTGCAGTAGCTGAATTGCTGGGTGTAGACATCTTTATTGATACTACTTGTTTCAAATAGTTATTCATGGGAGTCAAAGTATTATAAAGAAGATGATCTATGCTCTGATGCACTGACAGTATTAGTTAATAGATAAAGGACATTAGCGAGTGAATAAATAATAGCAAAACACGTTATCAGGTTGAAAAATTCTTTGTATGGGAAGTAGGCTTTTTAAGATTATTTTTGTTACTGTGACATATGTTGCCAAAATACAAATGTGTAAGGCAATGCTTGTAATATTCTTTTATGGTATGTTTGAAGGCAAGTTAAAAGACTTGTCAGTGTCTTGAGAACACCAATATGCCTTACTGGGTCCCAACCAGCCTCACCTGGGGCTTTCATCCGTTTTTCAGACCAGAAATCCTGCTTAGTTCAGCCTTGGGCACCCATTCTGTGCTCACTGTGTCACAGGAGTGCTGGTTTCCTTAGTCACAGCCATGCCTCAGTTTGGCCATGAGACCCTCTGACCTGAACTCTGAGCCATGGAATGATATCTGATATATTCCTTGTCACTATGGGCTTGCCTGGGAGATGACTGGGCTGTGTCTGGCTCTGTTTACTGTCTTCGGACCCAATATCAACCTTTTAATTGACTTCCCACCTTGACCATGTACCTGCCTCATCACCACAACTTGCCTGATGATCCAAACTCTTGGTCAAAGCTGTGTGCTGTCTCTGGACTTATCCTGCTCACCTCCATTGAGTACCAGTAGGTACTAGGTAGTACCTACTACCTAAAAGTAGTAGGCTTTTACAACGCTAGCTATGTTGTCAGCCTCAGCTCCCTAGTCCTTAGGAAGCAGCAAGCCTTCACTACTCCCTGACAGCATGTTGGCCAATCTGTGGTACTTAAAAAGTGGTAAAAACCAAAGAAATTTCGTTTTACAAAATTGGGTTGTTTTTTAACTCATGACAAAAGTGTTTGATGTTAGGGACATGAAAGTGTATTTTCAATCACAATTACAGAGTCAGTACTGTGAAGTTATAATCACAATGAGAGCAATTGTTACATGAATCCTATTGTACAGGAGCTCATTTGAGCCAATTAATTGAAGAAAACTGTTGAGCTGAAGAATCAGAGCTTCTGTTATGAAGATCAAACTGATCAAATGTTCAGAGTTTCTCTGTTTACTTTCATCTTGCATAGTAGTTTTGACACAATATGAACCTAATACATTATATGAAACATCCAGGCAGGATGCTTGGTCATTATCAAAGTGGATCGGACTTCAGCCAGCAACCTCATCCAATCTTTCTAGCCGTTCCTTCCTCAAGAGTATCTTCAGGATGAAAATTACTGGTGTCTTCTTCAAGCTAAAGCTGACTCAGCACTGCCAGGGTCTCACCATCCAAACAGCATTGCAAAGCCAGCTGCAGAGCCCACCGCACAGCAGTCACTGCTGACATTTTGAATGAAAGATCTAATAGGTTTTAGTTATTTTATGCTGTGGGAGTTACAGAAAGAGAACCACAGCCCACTGCTCAATGTTTGCCTGCCTGTTTCAAAAAAGCACCTAGATTATATTTTTTTTAGAAGCTGAAGTTAAGTTTTCGTAACATCTTGAAGCTAAAGAAACTCCACAGTTAGCTGCAGAGCAGTGGCTGTTTATCAGTCCTATTCCCTCTCTCTGCTCTAGCTTCTGGCAAGATCACTATCTTCTTACAGTGATGAAAGAGAATATTAAGTACATGCATCAAAATGAAAGACATGATAAGTTGGTTTTATCTTAGTCTTTATTAAGACTCTTCATCCCTGATTTATATTTAAAGTGGTACTTTTAATTGATAGTAGTGAAAATTAAAGCTCTGTCATAATAGATTATATCAATATCTCCTTGTATCCAGTACTAAAACCTAAAACCCAATTATTTACTTCTTATAAGGAACACTGCACTGCATGTTTTCATATGAGAAGCCAGTCCCTTAGGTTGTACTTGCAATCCTAGAGTGGCAGGTAGAAATGTGGGGTGATAATTCAGATATGCTGTCACAATGGGAAGTCATATAGCAGTTTAAGAATTAGATAGGTTGATGAAAGAATGCTATGAGAGGGAAAGAGCCTGGCAGATATACAGAGAAGCAGGTGAAAGCCAGCAGTCTGGCTCTTCACATCCCTATAGGAGCAATCCCAGTTCTTTCTGTTAATACTTCAAGTATTCTCTCCTTGGATTTTAAGTTTTGAGTCCGTCAGTAAGAATAGTGCAGTGAGAGTAAGGCTTGAGAGGAAAAGTGCTTTGAAAAACATCCAAGATCCAAGATACTGAGGTATCCAAAGATTTGTTTTGGCATCCAAGCTGCAGTCAAAATTCAGAGCAGTAGACCTGTGTTCCACATGTGAAACCTCACTTCTACAGAAATGGCAGATACTTCCACTCATACTCACCTTTTGGATGCAGTAAAATGACCTTGTGGTTTCCAGCATTGCTCCACTGTGCCTCCAGCTCATTTGGACTTGACTTGTTAGGTGTCCAGCATCGGATGACAGCTGACTAACTTATTTTTTTTGGATAAGACAAAGGTGATTTTCATAAGCCTACTAAACATTTGGGTAAAATGATGAAAGTATCACCTCTTCCCTGGGAGATAAGAGAAAGTTTGTACCTCCCATTAAAAGAAAGTTAGGTGATATCATGTAACACATCTTTAAGCATTAATCCATTTATTCCCGTCTTTATCACTTCCACGCTACCCCACCACTGAGCCAGTCAGTTTCCTGCATGCTGCTTGCTCCCTCAGAGGCTGACAGTTGTTTTATATTTACACTGAGAAGGAATTTCTTTGTGGGCATTACCATGGGACTTTGCTAAGCACATGAAAACATAGGAATACAGCAAACTGCAGCTTCAAAATAGTGCTCCCCCATACATTTTAAGGAGCAGCAATGTGCATTATTCTGGATGATTTTTCTTTGCTTCCCTAGATATAGGCAGTTCTGAAGAAAGATTCAACTTTTATCCCAAAGTTATCCCATTTCTGTCCAATTACTCAATTCTTAATGAAGGCTAATATCACTATAGGAAGAATGAATAGTTGCTAGTGAATGTAATGTGTCCACAGGAATAGAGTAATTAGGATTAAAAGTGAGATCCTCCCTCACCAACTCTGCTGCCTTGCTGTTCCAGAAAACCATGTCATTGAAAGACAGATGTGCAGTGCAGCAAAAGTGGCACAGTCCCACTGATGGTTTTACCTATGTCAGTGGCTTAGAAAGCTAGATTCATTTCCAGTACACTTGCTGCCATCAAGAAATGGAGTTAAAGTATTTGGCTTTACTACAGTATCTTCTTGCAGAAGCAGAGGTTTTACCTTAACCCTTTTCATTTCCCAGCAAGGGCAAAGACAGCAAGCCTTTCCTCCTAATGACTTCTTCCTTTCTAGCACATCAAGACCCAGCCTTGTGCTTGTCCAAGTCCTCATTCCTAAATAGTTATATATACATTTGCTTACCCTGCAGAGCAAACTCAACTCAGCAGGTGAGATCAGGTACCTTCCCTATGAGCTTTCATGCTGTAGGATGCATACTTGGTTCCAATACTAAGTACCAACCAACACGTTTTCTGGTCCTGCTGCTGCTATTAGCAGCCGTTGCAGGAACAAAGAGCCTTGCCTTGTACAATTTTTACTTAATTTAATTGACACAATTAATTATTGCCTTCAATTAACACAAACTTCAATACCACCTGGCTCTAGTATTGGAAAAGACAAAAAAAAATATATATATAAATAAATGCAGTCAAACATTTAAACAAAGCTTTCACAGGTTCAGCTTTAGTCTGACACTTCTCTCCCATCTTCATGTCAAATTCCCTTATTTTTGCTGTGGTTACACTCAGACTTTCCCAATTCTTCTATGAAGAGGTACGCAGCACAGTTGGTTTGGGGTTGTGTGTGTGATGGTTTCTGCCTGCTGCTCCATGCTTATTGATTTCTTTTGGCTAATTTTTGTTTCTTAATGGCTTTCCTCTGCTTTGTTGTGGGTCACCAATGGCTGCAGTCCTTCGAGGCTATCCTTGCCCTGGCATATCTCACAATGGTGTTGTCGCTGGCTAGACACAATATGAGCATCCTGGCCAGACACCAGCCTCCTCTCACACAGGCGTCTGAGCCTCCTGCTACCCAAACCTGCCAGTTATGCCCAGCAGAGGAGGTAATTCCAGAACAGCTTCCTCCTAAGGGGCACTTTTTTGCTTCTCCTTTTGCCTAGCTTTGTTGATGTCTAATTTGTTCCTCTACCAACATTGCCCTTTAGAACCAAAAGAAAAAGATTACCAGCAAATACCAAACATTGTTTGTATGGCCAGGTCTCACTGTTACAGGCTGCTTTTTGAAGTATTCACACACAATGATGTCTGAGTCATTAGCCATTTTCTGTACCCGATATTTAAAGTAGGCATTTATGGTAACAACTTTTTAAGGCTGGCCTTTAATGAACTGGTAGGGAGGCCACAGTGGAGACTACTGCAATAATTGAACGGTTTTAAGAACAAGTACTTATGATGGAGGGATCTCCAGTAAAAGCAAGTCATGCACAGAGTCCTTGTGGCTCGATATAAACTGATTGAAGCATTATCACAGCCAAAATTTGAAAAAGAAAATTCCCCAAAGAACAGATTACATAAAAACATGTCTTTATGAAAATTGCATTCTGACAGAAACAACCCATGGAATGCCATGACGTTTCTCTTTTCATTCTTTCAGCTTTTCAAATATATGTATTTACATATTTTGAGTTTTACCAGTGATTTCTTATACATACTGACAACAAGACACAACTTATGTGTCCCTGTCTGCCTTGGTTTTGCTTTTGTATTTCATTTTGCCATTGTGTTTGAAGTGGAATAATATACACTGGCATAGATTGTGTTTTCTGTTACTTGTGATTACTAACCAAATCATTCTGGAGTGTAAATTTTTTTTTTTCCTAATTATTGGGTTTGATCTCTGCTTTGGGAATAGGGCATTCTTTGCTGTGTTGTCCTGAAAATAATTGTGTTTGCAGTGATTGTTTTCTAATAACAGTTCTGTAAAATAAGTGCTCTGGGGCTAAATCCAGCTTTACTTATGAAAACAAAATAATTTTGCCTAAATAATAATTGAGTAAGGACTTTGTGTGTTGGGTCATTATTTGTAAAATATTTATACAGCCCATGACAGCTGCTATGTATCTCCAGTGCAATAAAGAACAACAATCATGTCAAAACAACTATTATAACATCATCCAATTTGGGCAGCATAGTGACTTGATTTGGACATGAGGCTTTCACAAATATTCATGAGAGCTGATGGCTCAGACAAGGGAGAGATACCTAGAATAAATGTCATTGTGTAAGATATGCCTGTATGTTTTTTCTTGCAGTAACAAGCGAGATAGTCGAGGGCTAGGTTGTGACCCTTTTGGCAGCAAATAAAGAGCTACTTGCTTTCCTCAAAGTATTCTTATTTGTTTTATATTGGAAAGATCCAGGCTTATATAGGAAGCTAATGAAAAAGAATGAGAATATATTAGCTGGGTCCTCAACAATTATTTGGCTTTTGAATAATGCCCAGTGATTGTGTGGCATTCAAGGTATTCCAGTGATTGGTGCCTAGGTATCTTGCAGTGCTCCTCTTTCTGACATACATTTCCAGCACAGCTCATAGCAGTTTAGCCAAAGGCTTTCCACTGATACTAATAGTGGGTCTGTGCAAATAAATCCTGCATAGTACAAAGGCATTATCATGCTCCAGCTCTTTTTTATTCTGATACTGCAATTAATATTGAAAGTAATATTTTCCATGGTGTAGTCTTAACTTTTTTTTTTTAATTTACACTTTAGGGAATATTGAATATTGTAAGGCATGCTCTTTCCAAGTTTTTTCTCTTAGCTGTGTAAATCTAACACACAGCTCTGTCCTTAATAATTTATGCCATTCCAGTGCACCAGTATAATTCTTTTAATATACCCTGTGGGTTTAATTCTTGCTTTCTATATTTCAACTGTAGGAGTACTGGTTAGAAACTTTAAAAAATTACTTCAAGAAATAGTTTTTGCTTCTGTGAGAAGCCAAGAATCAAGTATTATGTTGAGTATTATACCTGGAGAATTATAATTCTGGATAATTATTGTGACATGCTGTAAAATAAATTAGTAAAGATTAAATATCCGGATTTTGAATAGAGGAAATAAACCCCATGCAAACAGCTGCGATGGCTCAGTTCTTCAGGTGGTGTCAATTAGTCTGGACAACTACAGTTATTTAATTCTGCACCATGTGGAGACTGAGTATCATCGCGCTTTTAGGCAGTGGCTGTCAAATAAACATGCGCATATGTACATATACAATAAAGAAGTTTACATCCCCACATTCACGTTGCAGCCTGAGTCTAATTGTAATTGCAGTTGAGTGATTCTCAGACACTTCAGTGACAAACCCATTCTGAATGCAATACAGTGATCATTACCCTGACATCTACTGACTTATCTTCCTGCACATCCAAAATCCAGAGCTGTCATATTACATAGATTAATGTGTCATCAGCACTCTTTATTAATGTGCGTGTTCAGGTTATCAGAAACCCAGAAAGAAATATAACTTGGTACATCATTAAGGTTTAATGTTAACCATAGTCTGTGTCTTTTCCTCTCTCCCTCGATAAATTTGACCAGTCCTTTTGTTTTGTTCTACCATCTTTTACATGTGTTTCTCTCCCTCTTGCTCGCTTCAAAAATCTGTTTTTCTCTCAGCTAACAGGAAGTTACAGTCTGTAATAAGAGCTGCTAGTTTGATCATTTTATAAGGTAACTCTGATTAACGTTCATGGGTGTTCAGCAAAAAGGAAGAGGACAGAATATGTCCCCACTTTTAGGATAAACAATGAAATGCTCAAGTATTTAAGTATTAAGCAAGTAAATCTTCCACAGACATAATTTACTACTGAATAGATCAACCAAACACAGAAGAAGAATATGAGGGCTGGATTCAATATTAGTTGTTTCTCCTGGCATGACTTATTACTGCTGCGGTCAGAGACCTGCTCATGCTTACTTATTGATATTCACCAATCTGATGGGTTTGGGCCCTGAACAGTATGAAACATGATTGTAAATTCCCTTAATTAGGGCCAAGGTCTTCTTGGGCTCCTCTAGCACTTTTCCTTTATTTATCAGTCCTGCATGGAGCTGAGATCATAAACTCAGCCTTTTTTACCTCACAACTTCAGCCGTAACTCCTGGAGACTCCCCAGGATTGAAAGCATCTTTCTTTTACTGCTTCCTCCTCTTTTTTGTAGCTATCTTATCAAGAGGGATTTAAATCATGTAATACAGAGAATTTGTAATGATTTCTAACATGTTTGTTCTTCAGTTTAGACAAAGCGAGAGACTTAAAGGTCAATCAAAATAGCAAACTTCTGTGTGCCTTTGCTTCAATTTCCCTATGCTTTGAACACTCCCTGGGTTACTGTGGGAGTAATTTGTAGTATCAGCCTTCATTCAAAGAGAAGTGCCCAACAATGGGCATTTCCCTTCTCTGAAGAGATTATACATTTCCTCATATGTGTTCCCAAACTTAAAAACCCCTTAGCACATGAATACTTTTGTAGCAGAGTATATGGGGGTGCAAACTCCTTTATTGAAGAGGGCTTTGGTTTGAATAGCATAATATTGGAGTGTAATACTCTATTGTAAGCAATGGCTAAGTGTAAACATATCTTTCCAGATCTCTTGCATACTGCAAAACAATATGAAAGGTTTCAGCTCTACACTCAAAATGTCTCAGAAAACAAAGGGTTTGAAATGTGAAGAAATATTGAGAAATACACTAGTCCATGAGATGGCTTATACTGAAACATACTGAAGAAGCAAGCATACACTCTCATGTACCTCAACAAAAAGCTAAAATACACTGCTCATGAATTTTTGCTGTTGGTGTTGTTATTGAATATTGTAATATATTCTGCAAATATTTCTTGTAGGTTTTGACCATCTCTCTACCTGTTCAATTACTATTCACTGAATAATATAATCAAAGATTAATGGGAAAACAGATCAAATAAATTATGTGATTAATATTTTTTCAGTGCAGTCATCTGGCCTAAAAACCTATTACAGGATTTCATTTATAATACATACAGTTCTCTATATAATAATTTAACAAGCACTGCAAATTACAGAGCTATAATTTTATCAAAAGCTTGTGGGGACATCATAAACTTTGAAAATGAGTCTCAAACAGAGAGGAGAGACACAGGTATTCCGAAATGGAGTGATAGCCCCATAACTCAAAGTACTCTCGCATTTTAATTAACACTGGGATTTGGTGTAACAGTATATCTTCCTTCTCTTTCACTACATCTCCTTATCCCTCCCCTTTCTACTTCAGTCCCCCTCTGCATAACCACTTCTATTCCTCCTGGTCCTGGCACTGCTCCCACCTAGCTCCAACTTCACCCTCTTAGTAGCTTTCAAACTGTGCTGGGACAGAGTTAAGCTCCATCAGAAAAATGCTCAAATTCTTGCTTATAGAGCAAGTTGTCCTGCTAAAGGTAATGAGACAATGACACACTTGAAGGCCAGCAGTCCTGATGGGACTTGAAGACCACGTGAGGGTGGGTGCCTGAGTGATTGTATTGTCTTGCCTCTTTCCATGTCCCTTTCACAGTGTGCATGCACTGGATTCCCAGTGTTCTTTACTCATGAGCTATCTTATTATAGAAAAGGGGGATAAACATATCTCTCCCACCCCTCTCAATGGCAATTGTTTTTTAGTAAGTCTGGCTGATTTTACCTTTGGCTAATGAACATGATTTAAAAATGGAAGGTAGCTGGTGTTTTACTGTTTTTCAAAAAGGATTGTTTTCTCCACTCTCTAAACAATTGTAGGTTTCTGCCATTTTTCTCCTAACTGTCCAGGAAACATTGCCATCCTCAGGTTTGACTGTTTACGTTGTCATTGTACTCACAGAATTGTGAACAAAGATTGGAAAGGAAATCATGTACCCTGAAGCCTACTAGCTTGAAAAGACAACTTGGTTCCACCACATAAAGTATACCTGTCTTGAACACATGAAGAAAAGCACTTTGACATTGCTGACTTCTGAAAAATTTCACTAGACATTTGCTCCTGTATCACTGTGGTTTGTTTTCAAAAAGTGGGTTTAATACTATTTTGTGAATGGAAAGTCTGAGGCACAAGAATGAGAAGAATGTCCAGATTTTAGAAGTTGCATTTGGCACTCCCTATTTTTCCTCCTACTGCTCCTTTTCCCTAGGCTTTAAACCCATGGTTGCTTTAGTCTCTCTTTTCTTGCAGGCTGAGGCCAAACATGCTGGGGAATCAACACATGGTCTCTTGACCACAGGTACAGTGTCACAGGCCCAGAAGACACTTCTTTCCAGACTTAAAACATCACTTCAATTTTCCTTCAAAAGAGAGGACTATCTAGAGGTCAGAACTGCCAGAACAGTTTAATTCTGTTTAGAAAATGTGTTCTTTGTACATTCAGTTTAACCACTAGCTGGAGTAATGCAGACAGTGATGTGATTGCTTCCCATGTTTTTTGCTGAGCTCATTTCATAAAAGGTTGTACATAGTTGATGCTGTTACTTTGAGAGTGTGTCAAGTTGGCAAAAATAACATCTCAGGTGTCTCTCCTTCATAGCTTTCTAGTTAGGAGAATTCATCTTCTAATTAGCAGATTTTAGCAGTACTCAAGCTCCTGTCAGAGAGTGGCAGATTCTTAATATGACTCAGCTTCCAGATTAATAAAATTACTGTTTCTAATGAAGTTTATCTTCTCTTTTGTTCTTCAATATTCCAATTTTGCTGGCAGTGTTGAGACCTTGGAAAGTGTCAGACATTTTCTTCTTGCCTATTCTTAAGGAATTCCGTATTTCCTTTAAAAAATCTGAGATCTGTCTAAGCACTGTCCAAGGTAAATGTAAAGATGAAACAGTTTTGCGTGATGAGCCTGTCAGTGTTCAAGGGAGGGCAATGTTCTGATCTAAGTTAGACCTACCTTGAATGGTTTGTACCAGGTAACCTCTCAAGTTCTTTTCCAAGCTGAGCTGTTCTATGAGTCTATGATTCTCTTCCCTACTAAGAAAACTGCTTCCTTTCGATGACAGCAGTCATCTTGAAGCTGGTTCCTGGGATGTATGAACTTGAATTTTTCTCATTGTGGATGAAGCTCACCGGTACAACACCACTCTGCTTTGGAAACACGTAAAAAGCAGATAACCCATTGTCTAAAGAATATGAAAACAGTTCTTTGTACCACCAGTACAACAGAGTATGAATAAAGTACCTTGCATTTGTGATATAAAAGAATAAATGACCAGTGCTTCATCTTCTAAAGAACAAGATCCAGTAAACTGTACAGTACCAATACTGACTGAACGGATAACAAGATGCATTTGTCTATCATAGGGCTCTGGCAGCATTTATCAGTTCCTCTCTCTTGCCTTTTCTCTGCACAGCAGGAAGGACTTTAGAGGGGAAAACTACAGCAAACTGATTTACAAGCTCTAAATAACAGCAGTGGGTCTTATTACTACAGTACACTCCATGATCACTATTCCCTACCTTTAGGAATTTGTGATGGTTGACATTTTTAAAAATAGCCAGAAGGAAGGGTGTTGTGCTTTGCGATATCAAAGTTCATCAGCACCAGGCACTGTGACAGTAGGTTCCAGCTGCAAATGTGTGAACTTTAATTCTTCTGAAATTATTTTACCTTCTAACAGATTTTTGTTCTCTTTATGTCCTTTGCTCATTTATTTTTTTAAAGCCTCTTTCCTGTCTCTTGAAATGCAATTTCATGAACTGACTGGCAGCAGCCATTGAATCCTAAGGCTCTTCCACCCAGAAAGACAAAAATAAAATGGAACATTCACCCCAAAGCCCCTAAACTGCCATAAAAAGATTGTGGCTGTGGCAACTGTCTCTTATCTATTGTAATTTTACAATAGTATGCTGAGTTATTTTCTTAAACGTGTAAGAAAGCTCTCGGGCATTTTAACCTTCTTGCCAAGGTAACGTTTGTTGCCATCACTGGAAGCTTTGAATGAAATCGTATGTACCCTCCAGCAGTGAATCACAGAATCACAGAATAGTTATTGTTGGAAAGGACCTTAAGATCATCTAGTTTCAACCCCCCTGCCATGGACAGGGACACCTCACACTAAACCATGCCACCCCAGGCTTCGTCCAACCCGGCCTTGAACACAACCAAGGACGGAGCATTCATAACCTCCCTGGGCAACCCATTCCAGTGCCTCACCACCCTTACAGTAAAGAATTTCTTCCTTATATCCAATCTAAACTTCCCCTTTTTAAATTTTAACCCTTTACCCCTTGTCCTGTCACTACAGTCCCTAATGAAGAGTCCATCCCCAGCATCCCTATAGGCCTCTTCAGATACTGGAAGGCTGCTATGAGGTTTCCACACAGCCTTCCCTTTTCCAGGCTGAACAGACCAAACTTTCTCAGCCTATCTTCATACGGGAGGTGCTCCAGTCCCCTGATCATCCTTGTGGCCCTCCTCTGCACTTGTTCCATCGGTTCCATGTCCTTTTTATGTTGAGGACTCCAGAACTGCACACAATAGTCCAAGTGAGGTGAATGGGATGCTTGAGGGAAGACCAAGATTACAGGGCTGGCTGTCCTAGTAAACCTTCACCATGGCTTCTGGCTTATCTAAATGCCAAGAGCTACCATGTAAGGATTGAATTGTGATTTCTCTCTTGACAAAAGCAAGGAGGATCTGGTTTTGATGAAAGCCAGAAGACATTCCATTATTACCATTAAAATCATGTTAATACCGTTGTCAGAAAAAAGGCACACCTGCACTTGCAAAAACCCTGAAAAAAAACAAGTCCAAAAAAAGCCCAAATCAAAAACCTTTAAACCTTAGCAGTATTCCAGCTGTTAAAAAGTTCAGGAACAAAAAGTGTTATTTATTTTAATAAACCTATACAGGTGCAAATAAATCAGGAAAGGCACACTGATAAATTAAGGGTACAGGACAACTGTGTATCACCCTCCTCAAAGGCCCTTCTCAAAACCAGACTTGCCAGCCTATTCTATGTTATGAACTCACAAGCCTGTGTTAGGAGATCGCTTCAGTTCAAGACCCAGAATGCTCTTAAGGGACAGAGCTGAAGTTTCTCTCAACAACTTAAAAGAACCTTAACTTTTGCTCATGAGAACAAAAAAATAAGCCTAGGCAGGCCTGAATGTGTTGTCTGCCAAAGCCAGCAGATTTCTTAAACTGGGCTGTTCCTAAATACAACATAAACAGTTTCAAGCTGAGTGCAGGCATAGGCTGAAAGCACCTGGCCATTGGGTCCTAATGCTCACGTTGCTTCTTGAAAGCCTAGTCACAGGTTAGGGATAGAAAGGGTAGCATCCTTGAAGGAAAGGGCAATGTCCTCAGAGTCAGGATGAAAAATGAGCTATTGGACCATGAATCTGCAGACACTAAAGAAATTACTCTAAGGGATTATTACTTAAAAGTTCATTTTCCAAGGCTGTAACCTGGTCCAACAGCATTAAACTTTAGTCACAGCTAATTCCTCAGATCAGTCTAATGGGAGCAGGCAGCAGTAATGCTATATAACTATGGTGCCCTCTGACTGAGGATCCAACAGGAGGAGTGAAAGCCTGACATTTGCATAAACACTAAATTGAAAAAATTGTAAATATTAAGCTGGATTCATACAAAGGAAGTAAAATAGTAATTTAAGAGATTTGTGATTCAGTGAAGAACTCTTCAAATTACTCTATTAATGTTAAATTGGGGTGAAAACAGATCTCATACATAGTAATGAAGTTGAAGAGTTAAATGGGCAAGCCCATCATTTTATGTTAGAGCAGGTGGAAATCAGGAGGGACAAACGACAGGTAGATAAAATTATAGCATTGGCAGACAAAAGCTGTGGCAACCTCTTTACCAAAAATTCAGTCTTTGCTGAGCAAACTCATCATTGGCTTGTTCTGAAAAGCTCACAAATTCCCTGCTTTCACCTTTTGGATGGGATAAAAGACATGCTGTCTAGCTGCCAGCTTCTGATTCAAGCATTTTATCTAGGAGTATGACAACAATTCAGCCAGTGAGAGACAAGGAGTTTGTGTGGATCCAGAAAAGAGTCTTCACATTTTTCCTGGAGATTTCTCAGTTGACCCTAACGAATCTCTTCTTACTGGATTTGCAGCCCTAGAAACCTTTCTTTGAAGAGATTTGTTCAACAGAAAAAACTGTCCAGACTGTCACAGATTTGAGACACAGTCACTGAAGGGAAAAAAGATCTTTACTGACCAATGGAAATTCATGAAAGCTTCTCTAAAGCCTTATAACAACATGTTCTTTTAGCATAGCAATGCTCATAGCATACAGGGCCAAATCTGGTCATCCTCATCAAGGGCTCCCTGGAGAACATGGAGAGTTTTGCTGCATGTTTGCTTGGGCTTTCTTATTCCTCCTCAGCTCCTTTTGCTGCCCAGGGCCAGCATTTAGTTAGGATGAGAAGGCAGCCAATTTTTACCATGGAGAATCATCCTCAAAGGTAGATCACAATGAAACGGTCCCTCAGACTTGGGCCTTGTCAGTGTTGTGTGGCAATACAAAGTGCCAGTGATGGGCTGTAAGCTCCAGCAACAAGAGTAGCGGGGCTAAAAGGAGGCAAATACTACCTCTTTCTGGTGCCTGAGGATGGAGGGAAGGAGCTTTCAACCCTCTGAAGGGTCAGGAAGGGCCTGGGATTAAGTGCCTCAGGCTTGAAATCACTTTATTTTACTTCATGTTTTCAGTTCTGAGAGGGGCAGTGGGAGTTGTGCTCCTTGATCCTTGACTTCTGTTTTTGCTTTGAACTTTTTCTTAAACCTCAGTGTGAGCTGGAAATGCTGACGCTCAGAAGTTTTTGCATGAAGAAGACACTCTCCTCCACTTCCCCAGTTTTAACATTTTGTACACAAAACAGTTGAGTGAATTTCTGTAAAGCTGGGACCTTTACATTTCCTAACTTTCAGAAATCATCAATGTAGCAAAACCTAGTGAGCACTGTGCTTCAGAAGCACTATTTTCTGTTGCTCCATTGACTTTGTAAACAGCCATCTGCAGCAAGCTGACGGCAGCCTTTTTCTGGCATATTGAGGAGAAAAGGGTTCTGAGCAAAATAGCCACCATTCCTCTATGTTGTATACTTTGATTTGTCTTGGAGCCAGTTCCAACCTGTTCTCTGCTTTGTCTAGGCAGATATGTCTGTGCAGAGTGCTTAACCGCTGACTGGTCAGAATGTGCAGAATTTTGCATCTCTTACACATGGGGGATTTCACATCCCCTTTCTTTCTTTACTCTTTCTTCACCTGCCTTTCCACAATTACCTGCAGTGCAAGTTTGGATGAAATGATAACACAACGCATCAAAATAAATACAACATATCAAAATAAATATGCTGTTCAAGTGGCAAAACAGCCAGATGTGGCTTTTGAGTTAATACAGAGCACGTCTTAAGCTAAACAATTAATTTACTTATTCATCTTATGTTATCATCCTGGTCTGGGTAGATGAACAAGTAATATGAATTATTAAATATTATTTTCTTTCCAAACTTCATGCCTCATTCCTACACTTGTGCTGATGTGCTGTGTTTTCCTGACCTTGTATTAAGAACTGACAAAATATGAATGTTAAATTTGTATGACCTTTACTATCCCAAAACACAAATTAGGCTCGTGTTCTTTCTTTGTGCTGGCTTTTGAAATGAGTTATTTGGTCTGCACTGACAATTGCATAGGGGAGAGATAAGGCAACAGTGAGGTATTGATGTAAACAGAAGCATAATTGTCTTTAAAAAAAATTCAGATAAAAAGAGGAGATAGCAACTCAGTGTCATTGAGATCATGTTTTTGTCTTCCTTGAAAGTGGTGTTTGGGAGCTGTAATCTCCTGTAATTGCTTTCCAGTCCAAGAAAGACATAGAATAAGAGAAAATAACAGGTCAGCAAACAGGAAAGCACCCTTCATAACCCCCCCAAAAAAACCCCAAACCAACAAACCCAACATCTAAATACATGTAATTATATGCATGCACACCAGTAGAGCTTTAAGTTTGTTTTAAATACCCAAATGAAAACTTAGAGGGACTCTGTGTGTGTTCATTCTGTCTCTCAACAGGAAGGTGTATTGTGACATTATAAATCTGCAGCTTTCAAGTAAGTTAGTAGATGTCTCTTGCATCTTTTTACAATGTTCAAGCAATTCACTGACCTCTCAGGGTTACGATTATAATTTAGCAGTGCCGTAGGCTGTCACATCTCTTGGATCGAGTATATGTGTCTTTTATGTCAAAGGTGAGTTTCTGAGCCTTGTACTTTTTTTAGTCTGATTTCCTAAGGAAACACAAACATGTTCCTCACATGCATGTGTCCACAGCCTTTCTTTCAAATCCATTAGTCCATTTCAATCAGATTTCACAGGGGTAGATA
The DNA here is from genome assembly GCF_963264785.1 of Psittacula echo. Lineage (NCBI taxonomy): Eukaryota > Metazoa > Chordata > Aves > Psittaciformes > Psittacidae > Psittacula > Psittacula echo. The sequence continues at coordinate 63,193,642 of NC_137736.1, read as the reverse complement.
GCTGTCTCAGACATGCAAAGCTGATCAAGGTGAGCGGTTTCTTAGAGGAGAGACACTTAATAATTCTCTCACTGAGGAAGGATGAAGAGCACTCACTGCTTCTCTACACTGCTCAGCTCAGCATCCTGCACGCAGGACTGCCTAGGTACCCACAGCACACACATAGCCCTGGCTAGTGGACAGCAGATTTAGTCAAGTTAGGGTTGGGTGTGGAAAATATCTGGAGATAGCAAGGGGGAAGGCATAGGAGATGTAAAGTGCTTCCTGAAGGGAGTTAGAAGAGGTTTGGGAAACACAGGAGTGCAGGAGGAAAGGTCACTGCTCAGTGTTCAGTTCTCCCAGTTTTGCTCCTTACCAAATAACATTTCTTCCCCATCTTCTCACTATCCTACCACTCCACAAGAACTTTCCTATGGCTGCTTGAGCAGTTGCCCATCTAAGATCTGTGATTTATCTCTTGTTGTGACAGAACCCAACCATTTATCCTCACCTGATTTTCTAAGGAAAGGATACCTATGTGTCCTGGGTTCAGCAGCAGCAGTCAGTTTTTCTCCTTCTTAGTAGCTGGTGCAGCGCTGTGTTTCTGACTTTTGGCCTAGGAACAGCTGATAACACTGATGTTTAGACTGACCAAGGACTTTGTGAGTCTCATGCTCTGCCAGGGAGGAGGAGGGGCCAGGAGGAAGCAGGGACAGGACGCCTGACCCAAACTAGCCAAAGAGGTATTCCATACCACAGCACGTCATGCCCAGGGATGTAACTGGGAGCTACCCGGAAGGGCACGTCCTCTTTTCGGTAGGGCTCTTTTCTGGCGAGCGGTATCATATTTTCTTCCCTTGTTATTTCTCTTATCATTATTATTATTGGTGGCAGCAGCAGTGATTTGTGTTATACCTGAGTTACTGGACTGTTTTTATCTCAACCCGTGGGAGTTACATTCTTTTGATTCTCCTCCCCATCCCTCTGGGGAGTGTGGGGGGGGAAGTAGACTGCGTGGTTCTAATTTACAGCTGGGGTTTAAACCACGACACTATGCCCTTATGCTGGCTGTGTGAACCCATTTTTGTTTACCTTCATCTCCTTTGTAACTGTTGAACTTCATGGCTGATTTCAGTGAAAGGGTGGAGGAAGAAAAAAATCCTCAAAGATTTTAGTTTCTTACGTCTTTCATAAAATTTAGCCACAGGGGAGAGAAGAGATGTCTTTGAGATGTCCTGAGCAAGGAAAGCAACTAGGTTTGTCATCTAGTCCCTCAGGCAGGGGAGAATCTGTAAGTTATTGAACGAGACTGTACAGACCTCTCCTATGAATACAGGGTGATAAAGCTGAGGTTGTTCAGCCTGCAGAAGAGAAAGCTTTCAGTACCAGAAGTGGGCCTACAGGAAAGACAGGTAGGGACTATTTATCAGGAAGTGTAGTGATAAGACGAGGAATAATGGTTTTAAATTGAGAGTAGATTTTAAATTAGATATTATGAATAAATTCTTCACTATGAGGACGACAGATTGCCCAGGGAAGCTGTGGATGCCTCATCCCTGGAACTGTCCAAGACCAGGTTGGATGAGGCTTTGAGCAACCTGGACTAGTGGAAGGTGTCCCTGGCATAGCAGGGGCATTGGAACTAGGCGATCATTAAGGTCCTTTCTAACCCAAACCATTCTATGATTCTATGATTCTATAATTCTATATCACTTTCTGCTGCAGAAAAGTTCCCACCAGAACTGAGGAAGCTTCTGTGGACCCAGTGCTCAGAGGCCATAGTGTTTCTTCAGTTAAAAATCAATGCTGAGGAGATATTTTATTATGGAGGAGAACACACATCTTGTTCTCATGGCACTTTTCTTTCTTAGAGCACTTTTCTTTCTTTCTTGTTTTGTTTCCCTTGATTTGAAATGAATCATTCAATCTGTGTCACTTGTCCACATTAGATTGTACCAGTTTGATTTTGTTTGATGCAGCAGAGAGGGAAAGGAGCAATGGGATGTGACATGCACTTTATCTTGAGTATTATTTGTCTCTACAATAGCGCAGTGAGATGAAACCTCAAAAAGGCCAGTGCGAAGGATAGTAGTTACTTTGTAAGTGCTTACGCAAGCGTGTTGGAAGATTGCATTTGGGAAAAAGCTTTTCAGGCTTCACACACATTTTCTGTTTGAGAGATGAGTTAGTCAGAGCACACTGACAGATGAGTGGGGACGATGCAAATTTACAAGTTAGAGGCTTGGTGGCTGACTGGTATAACACATAATACATGAGAGTGCACAATATGTGAGAGCAGGCTCCCTAAATTTGCAATACTTTGGCTAGGGAAGAGAATATAATTTCAGCTTTATTTACTGGGAAGACCTCTTGTAAGGGTTTTTGGTTCAGTGTTACTTATTTTATTGAATGAGACAGAAAACATTTCTTATGGTAAGTGAGTAGTGGGGGTTTATGTGTGGGGAGAGAGGAGGGAGGGGACTGCCGGTTTCTTGGTAGTTGTCAAAATCCCAGGTAGACCACAGTACTCAATATCACAATTATGTAATGACTGAGAACTCATCTTGGAGAAACTGGAGGACAAAGTTAAATGGGCACACATGTATGCAAGCATAAAAACTGACATCTTTTATTTAACCAGAAATCTGCAGCAGACCTAAGCATGGCAGGCATAGGGGAATCTGTAGGGGTAGCTTAAGTAGATCTGTACTCTAAGATGCCTTTGAAAGTTACTTGTAGTGATATTTACAGTGTTTTACACCATTTATAAGATTTTCTCTGAGCATTAATTTTTTATAGGGAGCTATGAGAGAGTTTCCTTCTGACATGAACTCACAATAAGCAGCTCCTGTTAGCAGGTGTTACCTATAACACTTGAGGTTTAATGTTAAATAATTTCTAAAAAAAGTCCTGAAATTTAGGAAGGTTGGACTGTGTTTTAACAAAAAGATACATTGAGACAGAAATAAAATGGTTAAATGGACAGTTAAGTTCTTAACCCTATTCTGCGTTATACCTACACTTTGTCACTTCAGACCTTAAAATTTCCTGGTAAGTCTCCATAGAATATTCACATTTCTCCCTGAGAAAGTCTCAGCACTCTAGTATTTTCTTTGGCATGTCTCCATGTTGTAAACGAGGTCTATTTAATCAAAGAGTGAAAAAAAAAAATATACTGTATGAGAGAGCTGACAGGATCCAACCAGGGAACTTTAAATAGCAAACACTTGAAGAAGTACTTGCTACAGTCAAGCTCACATGTGTTTGGAAAAAGCTCTTCATCAACCAAATAATAAAAGCCACGATCATTTCACAGATAATTCTGCAGTAGAAAAAGGGTCAAATCCAACAAATGAATTGTTCATGAAGGCAGTTTTGATGAACTATAATTATATGAGCGAAATTCCGTCGTCTTTTGTCTCCTGATTGTATGATCACCACATAAAAGGAACAGAAAGGAGATTAAGTTCTCGCAACCAGTGAGAAATGTTGTATTGATTCTAAGTTGTTGCTAGGCAAATAATTAAACGATGATTTCTGTGTTGATTTTGTTTGTCTGCTGTGTGTAAAGGCTACTTAGGTGCATCAGTGAAAAATTAATTAATATATTTCTACCACTGCTCAAACAATGGAAATCCATAAAGATGAAATTACTGTAGCGGTTTGAAACCACTCATTAACAATCCATCTCAGGTTCAGAAAATCTCTCCAAAGTCTAATGGTCCTCACAGATCAGACATCTTTTTTTCTGGGTTTTGGGGTTGGTTTTTTTTTGAGTGTTCATTATACTTCTTGCAATAAATAGGTACCAGTGAATGGAAGATGTGTCTTAATCAGCCAGATTTTTTTTTTTCTTTTTTTTCTGCTGATTTTCACCAGGGTTATATACTCATCTGATCTGTTCTTTGCGCTCCCCCACCTCAACAGAGCTCTTGCATGTGTAGATCAAAAACATTAGCTGGCAGCATACACTGCATCAAGCGAAGGGCAATGCTAAACAAGCTGAGGATAGCACACAATGGTTATCAATGAGATCTGCTATACTCTTTCTTTTTCCACAACAAAACTTAGCTGCAATATGTCATGTACCTACAAACTGAAGGAAAAAGACAAACGGCAGGGGAGGTCTGAATAATGAAGTCTCTGAGTAATTAGCATGGTAATACCTGAGGCATATTTGTACGCACCACATCCATGCTAATTGCCCATTTACTAGGCTAATTTAACATTAGTTATTTCTGGGTTCATTCCATCATCAGAATACTTCTCTTGTTACTAAGCTACTGTAATTTCAGCCTCAACTGTGTTTTGACTGACTTACACTTGTAACCCTTCAGTATCCACAGGGGAGCACAGTTTGCTCTGAGCTTTTCAGCTTAAATGTCTTACATATAAAAGCTGGGGAATTTGCATTTCAGACCCCAATGTGCCCATTTCAGACCTGCATCTTTCAAAGATGCCTGATATAGAAACACTTAATCACCACGTGGTCACCCAGTGCAGTTTTGACAGTTCTGTTTTCTGCAGATTTCATACTATTCAATTTTGCCCAATCATTCGCAAAAGTCTCCCAGTCATTAAAGTGATTAGTTTCTTCCATACATCTGAATGGTTTTGGCAGATAAAAATTAGAAAACACGAATTATATTTTACAGGGAGGAATAGCACCTCATTTACAAGGAGGTTAACTAATTGAGCTGGTATTTATATTCCATTTTTAATGTGTATGCTTCTGTGATAGATATAGATATTTGTATTTTTCTTCATTGTCTACCAATAGGACTACAAAAATAGTTGTTGTTTTTATTGGAAAGGTTTTGTAGGCTATTGAGTTTCGGGTTTACTTTTCTGGGAAGATAAATGGCGCTCTCCATATTTATGGGAGTAAATCAGAGATTTGTAATGATTTTGATGCCAAAACCTTCTCCATCCTGAAAACCTGAAAACAAGACGAGGCTGGTGGATTTCTTGGTAGGTGTGCCAGGGAAAAATTAACAGTGTACAGACTGGGTGGACTCACTGGACATCACGACTGCTCTGGGTATTTCAGTGCATAAGTAAACATATGGTGCTTCAATGTAGTGTAAACATGATAGGTTATCTTATTGTTAGTTTCCAGTGTTGGATTCATGCCTGATTTTAGCACTTCTTGCTGTAATCAGTGATCATTTAGAAATACCTCAAATGCATGCTTAATATTGATTACATACTAAGAATCAGGAAATGTATTTCTTGTATGCTTAAACATGAAGAAGAGATGAAAAGCTCAGAATGGATAAAAAAAAAATAAATTGATTTTGATAGTTTATTTACATGTCAAGCCACGTACATGCTCCCACAAGCATAGAAGTTAGATTTACCCTGTTCAAACACTGCCTATTCCCAGAGACATCAGGAATTCAGGGTGCTCTCATTTCTGCTAACAGAAATCTATGCATTCTTAAGCACTCACTAATGAGGGACCCTCAGCTGCCAGCCTGGAGAGCACGGGGAAACAAAGTGCCTGGTTCAATCTAAGGTAACTTTTCTATCCTCGAGAACAGTGGATGGTGGAGCTTGTTGTAGCTCCCCTGAGACATTGATAAGACATGGGTTTTGTCACTGCTTTCCACAAGTCATGTTTCCACAAAACTTGTCAAACCTGCTGGAATTCAAGAGCTACTTACTCCTGTAGCTTCCATACGTAACCAGATGAGTCATTCTGTAGAGGTTTAAGAAGCACACCTATCAGACATGGACTTAAAACACAGATGAAGCTAGGACTACATCTTAGAACCCCCACAGGAGACCCCAGGCTACTGTGAATGTCTCACTGTATTATAGCAAATGGAGCAATTTTGACAGAAAAAAACATGGAATGCCCATGCAAATCTGTCCTTTACTTGGCAGTGGAGCACTCTTTTGGCACCTGGACGTCATTGGTTGTCAGCTGCACTTTCCAAAGGCAAAGATGCGTAACCTGTCCCAGGTACATACAAGAGGAATGTTCTTAACTCCTCAGCTGAGCAGTACAATAATGAAATGTCACTGTTACATTGCACAGCTGCGTTTCATAAAAAATTAGTTTTGTGTCTAACTCCAGCTTCAAGAGATGAATCCTGAAGAAGATGTGCTTTTTCCTGTATATCTACGTTTGTCTATGACTTTCCAGTTGTGGCTTCTCATTCAGCAATCCACTAAGTGCATTACCTTGATGTAAAGTATAAAGAATCTGTCAGATATTAGGAGGCTGGACAACTCCAGCAGAGAGCAAGGTACTTTGCTGCTAGTCATAGAATCATGGAATCATAGAATAGTTAGGATTGGAAAGGACCTTAAGATCATCTAGATCCAACCCCCCTGCCATGGTCATCTTATTCTGTTTAATGGACTGTGGGCAGTAGACTTAATTTTCTTAGCTTTATGGAAAACAGCGGTCATTACTTTCAAAAAGAACTAAAACCTGAATAATACCCTTGTGTCATTTTCTCAAGTGTTTGAAATAGAAGAATGGGGAGTAGGGTATGAAAGCAATTAATGCCACAGGCAGACATTTTTGAATTATTGTTTTATCTGCTCATTTAAATTCTTGATTCAAGTTTTCCTTTGTTTTATTAATAGCAGCTTAATTTAAGAAAAACTGATGTTCAGCTGTAAAACTAAAAACTGAATATAGAACAAGCTTCAAACAAACAAACTGGAAGGGACCAGTTGACGATTACACCACAAAAAAAAGCCTGAAAAGTAGAAACCAAAAAAGTTACAACCTTTTCCTGTGTTAACATTATCATCGATACAGCACAAAAATGAGAAATGTGAAGCAATTATTGTAGTAGCAAAAAGGCACAGAGATGTATTAGGGAGCATAGAATCTGTCTGTACATCTGCATATAGCTATCAGAAGCGTCTTGAAATTTGCTGTGAACATATGGAAGACTTGATCAAAACCAGAGCATATATTTGACACAACAAGGGGCTTCATACAGATGCACTAAATTTACAAAGGCAACTGAAGGACATTTCAGACAGCCTTGACAGATTACAGGCTGCTGCTGTTACTGTCACAGTCCCCGCGTAAATCTGTTTTAACAACAAAGAACTGACATCACACAAGGACAAAACTGAAAAACAATTTAGAGGTGTTGTAGAACTTTTCCTATTACAAATACCAAGGAAGATAAATACAAAGGTCCTTAAATACAGGGATCACATACTACATCTAAAACTGGGGAAAAACCTACATCCGGCAAAAAGTCAGATTTTGCATTATGCTTTGTATACATGGAAATGGTGGATACATGGAAACATATGACAGTTAAGATTTCCCCCCTCTTTTTAAAGGATTTATTTGTCCATTCATAATCACTTGAGTGATTTCTGCTATTTTGACTGAAATTTCATAGTGGGTGAGAAGATGAAAGATAAAATAACCTGGTAAAAGTATAACCAATATCAAAGAAGTGGCAGTGACAGAAATGTGAGGCTAAATTGGGCAGGGACTGAAATATCCTGTTCTTGTCATTGACTTGGTTTGAAGTATAAAAGCACATTTGGAAGAGATTACAACTTTAGTTACTGGAAGATTTTATCTGTCAGATTGCATGAAGGCATGCATGGAAGTGTCTGAAGACCTTAGACTTTGTATGAACTTTAAAAGCAAAAAACACCATCCTTCTCCTCAGCTAGTGAGCTGCATCTGCTCACTTTAATTTGTCACAGTAGCACTTCTGAGAAGCAGCATTATGTGTACTGGACAGTTGTTTTCCTTCTATCCACCACTCCCAAAGCCTGTGACTGAACCCTTCTGTCTTCAAATATCTCTCTTCCCTGGGAATCGCGGTGCCTTTCCTGAGTGCTCATCTTTCTAAGGCATGGCTTCTTGAACAGTGCTTGGTACCCACAGCCAGCCATAGCCTGGCAATGTCAAGAGGTCAGGGAAATATTTCCATTTTCCCACCAAAAAGCTTGATTACAAGTCATCAGCATGCAATGGTGCTGACCAAAAGACTGGAGAAGCAGTGCTACTGAAGAACCTCATATGTTCTCTGGGTGGAAAAGGAGATGGGTGGTGTTGTTAGAAATAATACTGGAGAAACCAGAGAAGCAGACTTATCTGTGTGAGTCACTGGAAGGAATTGAGGCACCGGCACAGGAAAGGATGGTGGTGTCAGGGGAGAAGCTGATGGCTAAACTGTGACTGAGGATTAGTTTCAGAATGATGGATGTAAGAAACTTCTGAAAACCTTTTCTAATATCTCCAACAGTGGTGGCAGTAAATAGGTACCATGCACAGTGTAAATGCCAGCAGCTCCTCACAGTGTTAATTTTGCAGGAGATCTTTCTGGTTTGCTACTACTGCACATGGATTATCACATGCTTTTAAAGATGAATTGATCCTTTTCCCTGTTGGGCCAGGCATTTAGAGGACATCAGCATAACTTCACTGCCTTCAGGAGGGGCAGTAACTTTTGTGGAGCTAATCGTCTTTATAACAGCTAAAGATCGACCAGTAAGGTATAAACACACTGTATTTGCAGCCTGAAAAATCTCGTAGGTATTTGTTTCCCTCTCTTTCCTTCACCCCTGCTTCTTCAGTGTGTTTTAGGAAACAGTTGTACTCAGACAGATATTATATGAGTGCAGAATAAGTAAAGGGTTTCCCATTTACTTATTTATTTTCTGATATTTATTTTGCATTCACTATTGGAAAACTAATCTGAAGCTAATCTATAAGCCTTCTGGTAAGAGTTCACAGGCCATTTACACAACAAAAGGCCCTAGTCCCTACAATCCCTATGCTGTGCCCCAGTCATTTCTTATAGTTATGGCATTTTACACATTCAATACAGGTAAAACAGTCAAAATTAAATGAAAGTTGTTAAAAAATACTAACTCTTTTCCAGACACAGTAGCAATAAAAATGCATGAGAAAATAATTCGTAGACACCATTGTCTGTTGCTTCTGCACGATGAAAAGCACACTAAACATCTCAAAGTCTTCTTAGACGCATTTCATTAGAATAATTTTCCTTTATGCTGTTGTTACTATGTATGGTTCATTAGTATACAGTACAACAGCCCAATTGGATCTTAGTGTAATGTTTGGCGAGCAATTTCTGGAAGTTTTTAATTTTCAAAAATCCATTTTTGAGTGAGGGAAAATGAAAATGTTCTAAATGGAGGCTATGAACCTCTCTTGCCAGTTTACCACTTCATAATATTATGCAGATTTTTGGTTTCCCATGGATGTGCATGACACAAATGCTGACATCTTTCAGGGTTGTATGAATATTGTTACTGTGACAAAACATTATTGGAGTTCAAAATTCACTCTTCTTTAAGCAGCACCTACTCCTCAAAATTTAGAACAGTTTCAGTATGACACTGTCCTAGGTTCAGCAGTAGCAGTCATTTTTCTCCTTCTTAGTAGCTGGTGCAGTGCTGTGGTTTTGACTTTCGGCCTGGGAACAGCACTGATAACACCAATGTTTTTAGTTGCTGCTCAGTAATGTTTACTCTGACCAAGGACTTTGTGAGTCTCATGCTCTGCCAGGGAGGAGGGGAAGCCGTCAGGAAGCAGAGACAGGACACCTGACCCAAACTAGCCAAAGAGGCATTCCATACCACAGCACATCATGCCCACTATATAAAGGAGGGGCAGTTATCCGAAAGGGCTAGATCACTGCTCGGTCGGGCTGCGTACAGTTCGGCGGGTGGTGAGCGATTGTATTCTCTTTCCCTGTTATTTCCCTTTTCATTATTATTATTGGTGGTAGCAGCAGTGGTTTGTGTTATACCTGAGTTACTGGACTGCTCTCATCTCAACTCGTGGGAGTTACATTTTTTCGATTCTCCTCCCCATCCCTCTGGGAGTGGGGGGGTATAAGGTGGGGAGGGGAGTGAGAGAGCAGCTGCGTGGTTCTGAGTTACAGCTGGGCTTAAACGACGACAAACACTAAGGCTTAAATTTCACATTGCACAGAGATTTGTTAGCCAAGATATCACCAGGAAAATAGCAATGTTGGGTTGCAGTGATACTGCAAACGACAAAAAAAAAAAAAAAAAAAAAAAGAATCAAACAGATCTTCCCTTAGTTCTACTGAAGTAAGTCAAGAAAATGCTTTTAATACACAGATTAAAACAAGCAAATGACATTGAAATGGATCTTTGTCATTTATTGCCATTTTGCTGAAAATTAACACCATTGCACCATCACTTTTGTTCCCTCACTTTTATCATAGAAAGTAGTTTGCCAGTTCAGGAGAGAAATTTGAGTTTCCTTGCGCATGGTCTCTACCATGTAAGTGCTCAGCAACTCCATAGCTTATAAAACAGAGCACCTGACTATGAACCTCTCTTAGACTATTTCCATGTTGTTTCCATCCCACTGTGCTTGTCCAGAAAGAGATTATGCAAAGAGAAATTTTGTCGTGTTCCTGCATGCTGCAGTGAAATGCCACAGCAGGTCTGAAGAATCCAGCAAAAGTCAGGAATGCACCGTTGGCTTTCTTCAGCCATGTACAAACCCAGCTGACCCATGGTCAAAGCTTGAATATCTTTGAATGAGATATGGTCATGCAAGTTCACTAGATCCATGAACTATGCTGAAAGTTGCCTCAAATCTCAGATTCAGAAGCAGTGATTTCACTGGAGCTGACTCCAGTTTCATTACCAGTATGTATTGCAGACAAATATCTTTCATAGCCTCATGATTATTATTCCTAATGTGCTTCATCCAGTAGTGACAAGATCCAGGCTTAGGGCACAAGAGTGACTACGAACTTTTCTTTACACAGGTTTTATGAAGAACCTGATCTACCTTTGTGCTATTAGCTATCACTGCACATTGCTGACCTTACCAGTTAAGCTCAGACTGAAAAGCAGCTTCATGAAATAGATGCTTGTTCACTAGGAAGTAAGATAAAACTCTTGAACTCATCTGCAAGGGTCATCAGAATGAGCTTTGAACCATGGGACTCCAGAACTGAAAGGCCAGTCTTTTACCTTATTAGCTATCCATATTCTATTGATTTCTGCCCTTGCTCCTCCCCCACCTCCAACAAATGGACTATTCAAATCAATAGAATTGCTCTGCTGTTTCCAATGATGTATCTCCACCATGTTCAGCTTCATCTGTAGCTCAGGAGTGTTCTACTTTCTTCCCTGAAAAAGGACAGTGCTTATTTTCATAGCATAAGTAGTAAGCACAAAACACATCAGCATGCATAAAGTTGCCCAACAGAAAGTTTGACATAGACATCTTGGTCATGTAGGTGAAGAAAGAGGGAAGAACATGGAAAAGAAAGAGGATAAAGTTACAAACACTGTAGAGACCGTAGGGGAGACAGGATAAAGCCTACTTCAGAACGATCTGTATATCCAAAGCAATCCTTCCTCCCTCCTTAACTGTAGAATATTCACTTATAGAGTGAAATATAAATATAAATATCTTTAAAGGATGCTTGTATTGGAATGCCACACAGTAACATTTTGAACACTGGACACCACAGTATCTCAGGAGCAGACAGTGATGAGCTTACTGGCATGGTTTATTAGTCTGAGAACCATGGTCTCATGCAGCTGACTAGACCACTGTTGGAAGCAAGCTAATGTACAGCCATGTTTCTGTGTGCTGCATGGATCCAGCTGCTCTGGTCGGTGGTAGCTCTCAGCATGGTAGTCCACCACACAGGGCAGATAGTTTCTTAATGATTCTCAATCCGTATTTCCAGTCACTTTCTTCATCTTCCTCCATTGGCCCATTTTATTTCATCCATGAAAAGTTTCTCAATTACACACCTCTCCCTCAGTTCATGTTCTACATCCTACATTTCAGCATCCCTACTAGCTCTGTTTTTAGGTTCCGGAATTCGGTTGCCAACCTGATGAAGGTCAATTGTTTCTCAGTATTAGTAATTAGCTTTCTTTGGTCCAGCTGAGAGTTATAAAAAGCTAATGCTTAACTGGGAGCTGGCTAGATCAATAACCTGTTGATATTCTGCATATAACAGTAAGTGACTAATTCACACACTTGGAAACTTTATAAAAGATGTAGAAGCATTTGAAGTATTATCAAGCTTCAAAACCTGGGCTTTCAGCTGGGCTGAATTTGGGATTTAAATCAATTTAGCTATTAAGGATTTCTGGAGTGTATGAGCAGCTTCTAGCCAGTGATAGATGATTTCTGCAGCTTCCCTTCTTGCTGCCTATGAAGAGTGCATATTTTTGGTAACTCTTGTTAATGATTGATGAGACGAATTTCCCAGACATAACTCTTTTAATTCTTTTTGCAGTGGTTCAGTTTGCACACCTATTACCAAACTCCAAAGTGAAGAACACTGAGTGCTTGAAAGCTTCTCTGCTTTTTTTCACAATGACCTCACTGGTCCAGTAAAAGCTGTTGCCTCTCTCTGTAAACCTAGCATGGCTTATATGCTTAGACTGTCACTGTTATAACAACATTATTACTATAATTTATGTATGTCAGGCACTTACTTCACATGAATAATTTTATTTTACCATAAATTTCCACCAAAACTTCAATTTTTCTTTGTTTCAGTACACAAAGGGTGACTGCCTGTGTTCCTGAGATAAATCTGAAACGGCTTCACCAGAATTAGTGCTGCTGTCTGATCACACCACCAATGTAACTGAATTACCAGACTTTAAGACCATCTGGGAAACCGTCTTGTTGCTGGTAACAGTTTGCTCCTTGACTGTTTGTAGGTCTCAAAGCATGTAATGGACAAACTTATGTGGAGAGGAATATCAGATGATTGACTTGGATGCTGAGAGCTGGGAACAGTTGTCTAACCTTGTGCTTGTCACTGGAGTGTGAGGACTCGCACCACCCCAACATGCCTCCTCACAGTAGTCAGTGCAGCACAGGACTCAATTTCCATTTTAATTACACAATCATTTATCAGCGCTTGCCCATAATAAGCAGATAAAGTCCTTCATCTCTGTTTAGCAGTGGATAATTCACTCATGTCTGCTAGCACTGATACAGTCTTTTCCAGGGGCCAAATCTCAAGGTCTTTACTCAAGTTCCTGCTTAGTTCCCACATTGACAAATTTCCTGCAAAAACAAAGAAGGGAAAGAGTGAGTTTAAGTCAGTTAGGGGTTGCTAGTGTTGTTCCAAGTCACTTTCAAAAAACTACTTTTTCCTCCTGAGTTGTGGGGGTTTTTTCATCTTTGTTTTAATATCTGGTTTAAAGGCTGTGGTCTTTGGCAGTTACGCTTTTCATGGCCATCCTTTAGTCAGCTTTCTATTTTTAAGGTACATTGTCTGGTCTGTTATTTTCCACACGTGCTTTTCTACACAGTTCTGGTTTTGCCAGGTCAGTGTACTGGTTTCCACTAACAGGGCTGGAATGTACAAATATCATTGTACTCACATAATATTGAATTAATCCCACTTGTTTCATCTCTTAATCTAGGACATATCGACATTATTGTTTAAGAATTTCTGGTATCTTGTCCAGATGTAACTGAATTAGCTTTAATTTAATTAGCTAACACATCAGTATATACTTCGGTTTTAATATCTCTAACAGCCCAGACCAGGTAATTTTCAATGGAGGCTATGCACAGTCGCTCAGGACTACATACAGACACAAGCAGCAAAGTGCATGTTTTTCTATTTCTTGTGCTTGAAAAATGTCACTGGGCTGGTCATGTCCACTTGTTTGTGATGAATTTTATTGCCTGACTCCTCCTTTTGAGGTTTTCTTTAATTTCCAACTGTTGCAAAAATGCTGACTATTTTATAAAGATTATTTCCCATTTCTTGTTTCTAGTTACCTTGTACTTTTATTTAGAAAAAAGAAAACAATCTTAGGTTTAAGAATGGGGTTTTTTTTGGTCAAAACTTGATAGCAAGTTCCCTGTCTCAAGTATTAGAGGGAAAAATATAAATTCGAGTCCCACAAAGCCAGCTGTGTTGTCATCTTAACTTTCTTTGGATCACTGTAGTAAGAACATTTAAAGCTCTAACCTTCTAAAAGAGATCTCCTATATTATTCTAAACCAATCTTATGAAAATTGCAAGATGACAAATATTTAACTTAGTATTACAATTTTAAATTATATTATTGCCATGTTATTAGACTGTGATTCATAAAGTCCCCTCCAAATAATTTCCTTAAGCTATTACTAAACAGCACAGTGTATATGATGATTTTTAGAACTGAAAGAAAACTTCCTTCCTTTTTTCCCCTATTTGTATAAAGTCTGAAAGGTATTAACAGCATAATGGAAGCTATACTGATGGATTTTCAAAGACTTCAACAAAAAATTAAAGCAAAACAAAAAACAACAACAAGAAAAACCAAACAAACTCCCACAAAACAAACAAAAAAAAGCAAAACAAAAAACTAAGTCATCCCTGATTGATCAAACGGATAAGTGGATTTTCCCCATTAAATCTTGAAAGACAAAAGCTTAATATCCAGTATCTTACTGAATCATTGACTCTAAAGGAATATTTTTCCTACTGTTTCACTGATTAAATTCTATTAAACTCTAAATCAATATGAGGCTACTATTTTTTATCTTTGGCATTAGTCTTCCCATAATATGTAGCTACTGTCAGAGTGAAATAAAGGCAGTGTCTTCTTATGAAATGGATACACTTTTCAGTTTATCCCAAGATTTCTTATTTGTCACCTGCTGTTATGCAGCTTTCATGGTCATCATCAATGGATAAGGAATCACACATTTAAGTTTTTTAAGGTATTCTGCTGTGTAAGAATTCCTCTAACTCTGGATAATTTGCTTTTGCTCCTTATGAAACCTTCTTCCTACTAGTAATATCTATCTAGTAGTGACATTCTTAGAACAGGAGAAGATAGTGCATTGGCACAATCGGAGGATAAAAAAAATTTGCATTTGTTCCATAAGATCTGAGCTGAGCCTCAGATCATAATCAGGTTTTTGTTTCTCTGCCATATTGCAAGAACAGCTAATCTGCTGTATGCTTTCTCTTCAACCTGGAATACACTGTTGTTTCGATTATTCTATAAAATCATGGCTACTTGCCGTAAATTTTTTCACATAAAGCGGAGAATCTAATCTGGTTGTTGGGGAAGATCTTGTTTAGTGGAGCACTCAATTAATTTGCCATTTGATTTCATATGAGTTTCTGTTTTGAAGAAAAATTTGCTGATGATCATGGGAGAGAGTGATTTCTAATTTTTCTGGTTTTTACCTTGCAGAGGCTCATCGTAGCTCAGCCAAATCAAGGGCAAGACTGACTCCACTAGAGAGCTTTAAAAAAGAAAAGGATATGCAGAGTAATTGGTCAACAAGGCAGCAACCATCAGTTTGCTTATCAGTTAGGAGAGTCATATAGAGAGATGGGATTTGTTTCTTTCTTCTATTAGGAAGTGTTAGACGTAGATGGAGAGGGCATCTACAGCACCAGTGAGGGAAACATCAAATATAGCACAGACCATGGATGTGGCTGGATGTTGGGAGCTGTGAGATTAGCATAATTTTAGAGTTGGTTCTTCATACAAGATATTTCCTGGCAGAGCTGCTGAAGGAGAAATTTCAGATCCTGAAGGTATAAATGAAGATAACAACAGATTTCAGAGTTTTGTAGATGTTATAGAAAGCTGAGATGATATGCAGATACCTGGCATACAAAAGGAACCAAAAGAAAAATCTATATAAAAGAAAGGGGACCACTGTCATCACATGACTATGAGCAAAATGCCTGTCTGTGTGCAAGAAAACCCAAGCACAGGGCTCATTCTGTTAGAGAAAAAAGCCAGCAGCATGATAGAAGGGGATAGCAAGGAAGAAGAAAAGAACTAGTCTGCAGTGAGCAGACAGCAAGACAATAGGAGCATTTAGATACAGTGTTCAGGAGAGACAGGCAAATGCTCCAGAGATGTTCAGAGGCAGGATGAAGCACAGAAAGAAAAATGAGCAGAAGTAAGAATACCAAAAAGAAATAGATGTGTCTCTTGTTAGTGTCAGTGCATCACTTGAGCATCATTATCGAGAGGAGTAAGTAAGAATGTTATGAAAGCGAACTAACAAGGTGCTGTCTATCAGGGAGCAAGGGCATATTAGTAGACTCAGGACTGAAGAGGAAGCTGATATAAAGGGGAAAAAGGCCACTGGTTGCTCTTCACATCAGAGAAGTCAGCCAGGTTTTTGCCACAGACAACAGACTATGTGTATGTGACTATATCTACATGTCTCTGTCTACACCCTAATCTGATGTAGAAAAATAGTTCAAGAACAAAAGGAGCAGGGATCATTCCTGTCCAGAAAGATGAAAAGGGTTCAAGAGTTTGAAGAGCAATCAGTGATTTCTCTATGATTACAGTATATTCAAGTATTCACAAGTACACTATGTTTTCTTAAAGGAGATTGTTTGATGTTATTTCTAAATGTAAAGAAACAGAGGAATTCACTTTGTAAGGCTGATGGGAATTAATATCAAGGATTTCATAGGGAAGGAGGGAAAAGGGTAGAATTGCTTTAGGTCTGCAGTTCAATACTGTGAATTTTTACTGAGTAATAGGGGAAAAATAGCAAAGAAGAAAAACAGTTTTCCTGGAAAAATATAGAAAAGGAATGCATTAGCAAGAAAATTATATTTTTATAGTTAAATGAACAGAAAAAGAAAATGTAAAGGAAAATGAGGTGGGATTTGAAAGGAAAATTAAAATAAATTGCTACAGATAGGAGAATATGAAATAAACTTCAGGCGGTTTTGTATTAAATATCTTCTGAAGAGCAATTTTGGAGGCCAAGACTCTGAGCCAGATGGTCCCTTCAAACTCTCCCTCTTCTTTCCACTCAATTTCTACACTTTCTCTCTGGCAACAAGAGGAGGAAAATACTGGAAAATTAATTCTAACATTAGCTAGCTTTTGTCTTTGTGTCTGGCCCCATTAAGCCTGCCTGCAGATGTGAATGTACTAACAACTTAGAATAATGTTGCTAGCAGCATTGCCAGGAAATACTCTTCTATTTAGGGAAAAAAGGTTCGTTCTGATGTTAATGAATCCACTAAGTATTCAGCAGAGCTGTCTGCATGATACCAATGGCTCAGGTATACAACACAGCAGCTGCCTGAAATCATCACCATGCCTTTCCTTCAGACAAATGCCCTTCCATTATGGTCAAAAGGCACATTCTGAGTTTCTTCTATATGCACAGCAGTTTCACAAAGTTGAGTGCTATGTCTTCAGTATGTACAGTAGCCCTGTCGATGAAATGGACATCGCACTTTCATGCGTTCACCAGCAGGGTCCATCCTCATATCATCGGTAGAGTAAGGGTCATGTCTACCTGTTGCTGCTCCCAAAAAGGGATCTTTTCTTACCAACACACAATTCGACTCAGTATTACCCAGTAAAGCTTGCCTTTGTAACAATTAACAGGGAGACTTTTAAAGTTAGCCGTTTTGACCATTCCCACGAAATATTGAAACCAGGCATAATTCTACTTGATTTGTGATTCAGATTAGCAAGTAGCCCGAAACATCCTGATTTCCTTTTTGATTGACAAGAGGACTGTGCATCTTCCCAATACTGAAATAAGCACATTATATCTGTTACTCATCAACTGGGAAACTGCTACCTCCAGCTACTGTAAATCGACGCATGTATATATTTTTTCTTTATAGTTACAGTGATCAGGAGCATAACACTGATTTTCTGGAATTAATACTGTTTCCACATACAATATGGAGACACCATATGGTCATAATCTTAATCATTAGTAGACAAAATCCTAGCTGCTAGAAGGGATTTATTTCAAGCACCCGTCTGTTTTTCACCAAAGATATTGTGCTCAAAAAGACTGGTACATTTCAGAGAGTTTAGAGTGAAATTATTCCTAACAGAGGTAGGATTTTATCAGTGGACATAGGTCTGATAGAGCCCCAAAACACAGTAGGAAAAGCATTATGAAAAATATAGGTGGTTATTAAGGAAATGTCTCATTCTGCGCTGGAGAGTTTAAGGCAAGAAAGTCTCTAATTAATAAACTCCCCCAGTTTCTATTTTTGTAGACTGAGCAGTATCTGACTGTACTGGCAAATCCGTGACTTTAATTATTATGCCTATTTAAACAAAGCCTGGATAAAGACCTCTTTTAAAACTATAGTTCAAAATGACAGCTGCTGTTTTGCTGTTGATTTACCCTCAACACAAATTCTAAAACTGAAACTAGATTTTGAGCTATAATGTAACCAGACAGCTCAGATAATAAAAGATCATCTTCATTAGCATCTGTATCCTTGATTAGTCTCCTCAGTGAAAGAAAGGGTCATGACTGACATTTGGAAGTGAATAAAGGCACTAGCTATGTAACAGATCAAATAAAAACAAATACATTCTTCTGTCTTTGTGCCTAAAGAGGCAACAATAAATTTGAGGTGAAAAGTCACTAACACTTACAAAATTGATTAGGGAATAGATGCAGTGGCAATCACTTTAGAGAAAGACTATCACCTCAGCTGGATTCTACTACCTCTATTCATATTTGATTAGCAGTGAGACTATATATGGCATAAAATACTCCCAGTAAGTGTGTTTCAACTGCCCTTGGACCTTTATATTCACTACAGACAAATTGAGCTGAACAATTTTAAGGGAGCGCATTTGCTGCAAAATATTTACCACTAGTTTATATAGCTTTGCCAGTTTATTTTAATGCAATATCATTGTCATAACTTTCGTTTCTGGACTGTCTCAGAGGCACTGAATAATGACATAGTACGATGCCAAAAGTCATGTCTTAATATTAACAGATGATGTTTCCAATTTCTTGTTTCCCAGAACACTTATACAGTTATTCAAATCTTCTGGGTCAAGGTTTGCTTTGTTAGTATATGTGGCTCACTCCATTTCAGAAAGACCTCCTCCATAGAAACTGAATTTTATTAATGATATATTTATGGGGGACTTCTGTGAGCTTCCATTTCCATTCATGGCTGAAAACACTTTAAAATGGCTGAAAGAAACCCAATCAAAGCCAGTGATAATTCCCCTCCATCTTTTGTCAACAGTTGAATGCAAGTGAGATTTTTCCATGTTAGTACATTGTGGATAACATAATTTTAATTCTAATAATATTCTTTGTTGTAGTACTACAGCAAGTCTTTTGGTTTTCATTCTTTACACAATATGTAGGAAAGCTTTCAGGAGAACAGTCTTACATCTTTCATGTGTGCACCCAATAGTACACATTTCACAACCTTAAGAAGAAAATGCATTTGCTTCTCTCCTGGTGAGCAGTAGGAGGTTCTGATTTTTTTTTTTTCTCTGCCATTGAATAGTGCTTATTGAAACTAAAAGGCAGCATAGAATTTTAAATGTATAAATTCTGCACATGTTAATATTTTGTCATCAAATCCAGGCTTGCTGACACAGGCTCAGTATTATTCATGTCCAGAATTCTGCATTGTAATAGCTATTTCATATTAAAGGTAAATTTCTGAATGGGTGTCTCCCTGCAAACCTCTTGCTGCTATATTGCCAATGCTCACTAGAAGCCATCTTAATTTAATCTCAAGCACAGCAGAACTTTCTGTAATGCCATATGAAGAATTTGTCAGAGTGACATTCTTGATTCTTTCTGACAGTTGAATGACACACAGCATTGCTAATTCACAAAGTAATGCTGGGCACTTTTATGCAATGTGACTTTTCATCTTCCCCACAATTGCTTGTTCACATATTTTGTTCCATATTAAATTACTCATATGCATAACTGATATAATCTCCTTTCTGCATTCACATGTGTCTACAAGCTTTAGTTATCATTCTGTCTGGAATGAAGTCTGGACTCCTCTACAATTAAACAATTATTCTGGCATTTTATATCTCCCTACATTAGGTGCAAAGGAACACATGATAGAAATTACTCTAACCTATATTAAGGGATCTTTCCTAATTTCCATTCCATTACCCTTATGTTCTGGATGAAAGCTAGATGTTTTGGGCCACACCCAAGTAAAACAGAGGTGGTGATTACTGGCAGGTGCATACACATGACAGAATCAATATACTTTATTAGTGGCTTCCCTTAGCTTGATTTCCTGAAGGTAAAGTTTTGGCACATGATGCAAGATCCATTTTTGTCTTCTTTACTAAGCACAGTGCCTGGGACCTCCCTGGTGACTAATCTCTGTATCTTAACTCATTGTCCTTGTGGTGCGGCTTATTGGATAGCAGAGCAGATGCATAATCTGCGTGGTGATACTCTGGAGAATGTTGAACCTTGGAGAGCACATTTGCAACCACATCTGAGGCGAAACTTGACACACACTTCCTGTGAAAATTTGTTTAGCTTTCAAGACATGTCCACTTTTTTACGGGCTATGTTTGTATGTCTCTTAAATATTCCAGTGATTTAAATGAATGACAGGAGCAAGCCCAGAACCACCATGTTCTAAGTGAACGCTGCATCCTAATAAGGAAAAAAGGGTTCATATTAATAAGGTTTGGCACAGGTAAAGAGCTTTGAAGGGGCCTACTTGAGCAATCAAAGGCCAGAAAATATTCAGCCATGATAGACACCTATACAAGAGATAAAAATGGGTTGGATTTAGAATATTCCTTGTGAGCTACTCATAAATAAGCCACAGATGCAGAACTCTCACTCAGTTTGCTTAGCTGGTTTTGAATGACAACATACTGAGGAAAATCACAGCATGTGCTTTCAGCAGCCTCCGTCATGCAGAGGAAGTATCTGCAAGATACCTTCACAGCAGCAATTAGAGAAAAATGATGTGTTCATTGTAAACCCCTTGCTCTCCAGGAAAAGCAAAGGAGAGCAGGCAAATCAGGGAAATCGGGGTCTCCCCATCAGTGTAGTGGGCTTGGTGCTGAGTGAGACGGTCTTGTGCGTAGAGTGAAGGGTCTCTGCAGAAGTGGAATATAGGCTTGACTCTAGGTACTGATAGACTCTGGGACCAAGGAGCATTTTCCACCTTTCAGGTCTGCAATGAATAACGAGTCCCAGTAGCGTGTCAGGACAAGCTCTTCATGTGCGCCATTCCTCTTTCTCCATCCTTCCTCCCTCCATCTACCCTACCTGTGGAACGTATGATATGGCATGATACAGACATTTCAGTCAGTCCCCTGGTTGGCTTCTGCTCTACAGTGAGTGAGACAACACATAAGTTTCTGCTAATCAGGGTTTCAATTGAGGCTTTGCAATATACATTAGTACAATCTCTTTCTCTAACGTATTTGTATTTATGGTTTCTTTTAGTTAATCATCCTAATCCATCCACCTGTTTGGAGGAAAAAGGACAGCAGGATCTAAATCAACCCTTAAAATGTCTGGTCACGGTGGGGGAGAAAGAGACCCTAATACCATCTAATAACATCTCACATATCTGGGCATTAAGAATCTCAGCAGAGCATATTCCAGCTGCACCACGTTACTCCACAATGCAAATCCCAAATTGCTGCCTTGTCTCTGTGTTGGCTGCCTTAGCATTTGTACTTGACAGAGATTTTTGACTGACTGAAAATCAACTATTGCAAAACACACGGCTCCCACAGATGGTCTAGTAAAGCCAAAGTATTTTCTTTCTCCTAGAGTTTCCTCCAGTCCCACCAAGGTTGTGTGTGACATATGCAGTTACAGTTGAGATACTTTTTAGTGATTGCTATATTTTCACTGTCGGCACCAGTCCCTGCTGTGCCACCACATGTAACTTTTCAGTGACTCCCTTTGTACAGTGTAGAGTTCATCAAACGCAAAGTCATGTTGTCATGAATGAATAATGTCCTCATGGTACATGGTACTCTGTAATTTATTTTGGTTCTCAATGAGTAACTCCTGTAAAGGGATTTTTCTGATGTACTGTCTTTGTATATTAGGCTTCTCATGGCAGTTTTGAACACATGTAGTCAATTTAATTGATTATGCTCCTATTAAAAATAGTCATACACCAGTGACAGTCTTGACAGCCCATCTGTAAACAACAGAAGCTATTAAAACCCAGTACTATAACGTTAATTGGTAAAACACTACTTGTGGCTGCATATGAATCTCTTGAGTAAAATCCTCATGCATTCATTGTACAGGATGTATTAGGGGAATGGGCACGAAGCTCTCCTTTAGAAATCCTCCAGGCATGAGGAGCACCTTTGCAAGGCAGGAGCTTGTGATAAGAAAAGGTGCTTTTGCATTGCTTTCCTGGCTGGTAGCCTTATGCTTATAGAAGCACAGGCTGGTGATTGCTGCAGCATATGCCCAGTACAAGCATTGCCCTTTCCCTTTGGCCATTTCCAACCCCACACGCCAGCAGTGAGCAGAAGGGCAGGAATAAAGCCACTTCTAGCTCTGCTGAACTGCTGCAATTTCCACTTACATTATGGTGATCTTTCTGGGCCAAGTAAACAGACTTTATATGGAAAATTTGACTGGGATGTGGCAAAGTAGGTGCATTGTAGCAGTAAAACTTGAGCATCACTCCTGCAGCTCTCTCAGATACAGTATCACACTTTTAATGGATAAGAGATGCTACAATAAGAAAGGGCTGGACTCTACACAGCTTAAATTTGACATCTCCTTGTCACCACTGAACAGCAGTGATTTACACAGACTGAAATGAGACTAAATTCTTCCTTGCATAACCAAAAGATTTTCCTTGTAATTTAAATCCTTCTTCTCTCTTAGCTCTCCCTTCACTGTAGAGCTTCTGCTATGAGAGGGTTTTAAGGCTTATTGCAGATAAAATTCAAGTGCACAGACTTCATGTTAAAAAGAAAAGTTGATGTCAAGTACCAAGCAAATGCTCATGGAAAGCTACCACTCAGATTTGTGGTCGTAAGCTAAGGGACCGGCCATGCCTTTGAGCCCAAGCCTCAGAGATGCTGAGTATCTGTGAAACCCACTGAAACAGGATGAATCAACAGCAACTTCCAGGCTCCAGCTTTTATTTCCAAAGTAGCTGTTTTGAGGGGATGTCTCCATTTTTCTCCAAGATGCTTTTCAATGTTGAAGAAAGCCATAGTTCAGTGACACTCTGAATTTACAGGTTTTAATTTAATTTTGGTTCTTTGAAAATATATTTGACAAAATCCCCATGTGTGATTTATTTGAACTAAATAAAGGGAACAGTGTCTCATATTTAAAGGAAATCCTCCTGTCAGGAGGTACAGACTGATGTTGTAATATGAATCAATGCTTCTATTACCAGTACAGTATGAAGTGATAAGCCTCACTATGTTTTTGCATTTCATTTCTTTTGAATACTGGTCACATTACTAATAGAGTCACCAGTTACAATATGTATTGGTATAGAACCATTTTAGTGGGATGCATTTTTTTTTGCTCACACACACACACAAGCCAGGATAAACCCGGCAAGGTTTTTTCGGGTTTGTTGTTTTTTTTTTTTTTCCTTTTTTTAGAAATTGGAGCACATATTTATTTCTTTTGACTTTTTAATTCTAAAGTATCAGAGATTTCTTCACAGATCACCACTGTAACATATCATTATGCTTAAATCCACTTTAGCTATCGTAGGGACTTATTCATCCATTAATGGCTGACTGCAATGCATGTGCATTGGAAATCACAATTTCTGCTCACTTCTCTCTTTCAGTAATGACTTCATTCTGAGCCTTTTCACAGTGTAGAATTACTCAGAGTAAAAAAACCCTCTTCAATACTTGTCCAGCAGATCCTGCAGTCTATTATCACAGTATATGCAAACTATTATATTAAAAATGTTTATAGACACAAGTGGCCTAAATCTGTGCTTCCAAGCAGTGCCTAAATAACAGTGAAGCTCTATATCGTGACATCCTTGTAGTTGCAACAAATACCTACAAAGTAGTATATGTGTGATACTATACCTTTTGGTTTAACGGTTTTGTTGAGACATGCTAAGAACTCTAATAGTTCCTCTTATTTCTTTTTCTTTTTAGAAGCAAATTTTTTTTTTTTTGTATGATAAAGCTTTTATCATGTTTATCAAGATAAGCCTGAATAACTGACAACCTATTTTTTGGTTGATTGGTTGGTTTTTGTTTTGTCAGTGGTCTGTGACACCAAAGACTGTTATAGGGAATGTGGTACATGCTGATTGAGCAAAGTGTGTTTTCTTTTGATGTCCGTCTAGATGCTTTACTCAACATAGCATTCATTAAAGCTTATATGTCACCTACACTTTGCCATTCAGATTTCTATTTACATTTTGGCACTAAGCCCTCACCCTTCCACTTTATGCCCCTGTCACCTTTAATTACCAAACTCGTCTGTCAAAGGGCTGCAATTTCTATTTTTTCAGTTGAAAGCTTGCCCACAACTTCTCCCTGAAAACATACTTATTGAAAACTAAGCCAGTATTTTATACAAACACCACCAGCAGAGGCATTTCTTGTAGGGTGCTGCCCGAGGGATGGACCAGATCATCAGGCAGCTGGCCAGGGCTGGCTGCACTGAGGTGAAGGTTTTCAAAAGTGCCCTAAAGCTCTTTAATCCCAATTAAAGATTGCCCAATTAAAGGGTATATGTTTGTCTTTTTTTATCCTTTGAAACTCCAGTCTAACTGATGTATTGAACCAAAATTATTTCTGAAGACCTCTGTACACACAAATAATGACATTGTATTTAAATAGGCACCCTTAAATGCATTTATATAGATTTAGCTGGCTTTAGTAAGACTGTCAAGAAACACTATTCATTCTTCTACATCCAGCCCCATCAGTAGGATTTGGTTGCTTCCTCCTTGCTCCTCATTACTCCTGTATATCTGATGGAGTAGCTGTGTCTCTCCTACCGGACATTTCCTACTCCTATGCCAAGAGGATTTTCCCCCTCCTTTTCTACTGCTTGTTCACTCCAGCTTTGTAGCTCCATCCCCGCTGTATCCACCTATTGCCTGAAGGAGGCTTTCCTCAATTACCCTGAGAAGGGGGAAAGGAACTGGAAGAGTTAGGGAAGCCCTGAAGTGTCTCAAACATAACTGCCCGTGCCTCGGGGTAGGGCTTTGTGTATTGTGCCTGCATGCACAAGGCTGTGCACTGTTCTTCTTGTTTGCTGTGTCATGTTTAGAAGAAAGCTGCTCTGGATCCCAGAACCATTGTGTAGGTCTCTTGGCTAAGGAGAAGCTGGGAAGGGAGAAACTGGAAGAGATGACTGAGTATAGGTTGAGTTTCAGGCTGTGCAAGCAGTGTGTTTCTGCCTTACATTCAAAACCTTATTTCTCTGACCAGAAAGTCTTCACTTCTCCATATCCTGGATGCAGTAAAATTACATTTGTTACCCACCTCTGAACAAGTGAGATCTCTATGGGAAACTGATTAATTCAGGGCATTCTTTCCACAGGGACAGCTAATCTGTGCAGCCAGCAGGGTGGTCTGGGATGGGTCTGTCATCCAGCCTGGGCTGTAGATTTGAGGCATACACTATGCATTTACCATTGCATCATGGTATTGTTCATACAAGGCAGTAATCCTCCTCAATGTATCATTATGCACAGTCTGCTGAGCTCCCAAAACATAATTATCTCTCTATGGGGCTGGGTTATGTTCACAGGCTGAGCCAGGGCATGACTCTCCCTTTCAGGGCCTGGGTGCCCCATATTCTGCCAAGATTTTTTTTTTTTCTTCTGTTTCTTCTTGACAGGTAAACAGGGGAGTGAAAAATGACCATTTTCCTGACACAGGCACCAGCTGTACATCAGCTGGTGTAGATCTGAATAATATGATCTTCTGCCCCTTGCAGGCTCAATAAGCTGCAAAAATGTGCCATGGTTTGGAATGAATAAAAAAAGACACCCACATAGATTTCACAGGCCTCATTGAGTTGAGAAATGGGGCTTGGGCTTTCCCAGGGACCTCAGACAACTTCACTTTCCAGATTATGGGATATAGAGTACCAGCTGCAGGGAGACAGAACATTATAAAAGCCTGTCATTAAAATCTCATAGGGGCAATCTAAAGGGTTTCTGAGAAAGAACAGGGACTCTCATTGGATGCTTCATTGTAACTTTCTCCCTCCTGCTGCTTACCTCTGCTCCTGAACTCTGCCCATGCTACTTAGCTACCAAAGGAGGGGGATCTGTCAAGTTTCCAAACAGACACAGGCAATTCTGAAGAGGTTTTTTTTTTCAATATCTTCTAATAATTTGTCCCCCTATGCACACACCATTCTTGGCTGTGAGCCAGGAAAACCCAGAGTGTTTCCAGGGAGATCTGAGCTCTGCTGAGTGCCGTATATTACAGTAGTCCCAAAGAGAATAAATCAAATATTTTTTATGGAATAGTTCAGATACAGGAACAGGCAAATTGCCACACTAACATATTCCCTGTCTCCAAGGGGAGGCAAGTAAAATACTCACTCATCCTTTGATGAGCCTCCCATCCTACATCATCATGAAAATCTTCCAGTCAAGAAAATCTGCATGGTGCTGGGTCTTAGCTGCTCACCTCTGCTGCTTCTCAGCATGGATGAGCAGGCAGTGCTGAATGCATCCAGTGCTGTCTTGAGGCCATCTGCCCTGAGCAGAGTAGCCAAGTGGCTTGCCAGCTGCTTGGCTGCTTGGAGATGCAGATTTGTAACACCATTAGCCTTACAGAGGAGACAGAGGACACCCTGGGTAGGGCTGAGCTGAGGAAGGCATCTACTTGTTACTCAGATTGATTACTCGAGATGATACAGAGAGCCTTGCTTGCTTTAGGGGAGCCAACTGCTTTGGCAATAATTAGGGCATGAGTTTTTACCCCTCTGCAAAACTGTTATAGATCAACATCTTCTTAACACAGAATTGGACCTTTGCATTTCACTTAGCCTGGGATACACATGATGCCTGCAAATTAAAAATCCCAACTTCAGGCTTTAGATTCTTAGTTTTTGTTTTTTCTTTGTCTTACTCCATATTACAAGCTTTATGGTGAAAGATCCGTTTTGGTAGTCAAGGTGTGACTTACACAACTGAATCTCTGAATATGGAAGCATTTCACTGCCATTTTCAAGGTTAACAATTAAAAGAATTATTAATTCCACACAAAAAAAACCAACCAAAATTATATTTGATCCTTAGGGAGCTACACTTAGCTGGTAAAATGGCAAAAACTTCAAACTCAGCTGGCAAAAAACCACAAAATTGCTTTATATCAAATGCATCAACTCCTGCCTGCTATTTTTAACATAACCAATAAAACTTTGATGCGCTGTTACATACTTCAGCCACAGCATAAAATCTGTCGTCACACATTTTTTATTACTGGGTGTCTGGCCTATCCCTTCCATTGGATTGGTGAGGACTCTTTTTTTTCCTGCTTCTGCTCCCGACAGAACTAAACAAGTGCAGATCGATTAAAAGGGCAGCAAGATGCCTCTCTGTGTTCCTGTGCCTCCACCTGGGTGGAAGGCAGATGTCCTGCTCAGGCCGGCGTGGTAGGAAGGTTACCTTTGCTAGTACAGAAGAGGTGTATTGAATTCTCTTGATATTTCAATGTGTCCCTAGGTGCATGAGAAACTCATATGATTCATCTCTATTGTTCTGAGACAAGATTCTCCAGAAGGTGATAAACTCAGCAAAAGATGAGCTTTGGGTGGTTCTGAGGCTGCTGGCTCTCCCAGTGGAGTGCTTCTGCTGTCTTATGTACCTGCATACTCTGCAACACACAGCAGACAAGCCTGATCTTCAAGGTCCCTTCACAGAAGTCATCATGGATGTGGTATTCTGACCTTGAACAATTCTCCTTCTGAGACCAGTGTTCCTCCAGCCTCTCCTCTTCCTCTAGGCGACCGAGGTCAAACTACAGGCAAGGCAATTTTCTGCTGCTACATTCTGTATAAGGCTGTGTATAAAGACTGCGGCTAAAATGAAATAGCACTTGAAATGGAAAATTTTCAGGTTTCATTTTCTGAAAGTTTACAAAGCTCCAACCTTAAAAACGTCCTTTTTGGTTATTGCTCCAGAAATATCTTTTTAGCAACCCTGACAGCTTTCAGAAACAAAAGAGCCTTCCAAGAGAATTTTAAAGAGTTTTTCGAAAACACTTTTGCCTTTGTATTTGAGAGAGGCTTTGGCAGCACTCTAAAACAGCAGTGCTTCTCTTTTGCTCCCTCTTCTCTTTGTCAATCATTTGAATTTACACTGCATTTAGAGTTTGTCACATAAAGTACCAGAGACATTAAAATAATTCTTTCCAAACTTGTAATTTTTGT
Organism: Psittacula echo; assembly: GCF_963264785.1. Lineage (NCBI taxonomy): Eukaryota > Metazoa > Chordata > Aves > Psittaciformes > Psittacidae > Psittacula > Psittacula echo. The sequence goes on along the minus strand of NC_137736.1, from coordinate 63,165,513 downwards.
ATGGAAAATCTTGCTGTGAGGCCATGTGAAGTTGAATCAAACGAATGAATAACTTGGAGAATGACAAAACTCTGAATGTAAACATGTTAAAGAGCAAGCACTTTCTCTACTCTTCCTTCTAACAACAGGTTTTTTTTGTTCTTCTACTAAAAATAACACAACTGATAGGCATTGCTGAAAGAAACTGCCAATAACGCAACTGCACCTGTTTTTTTCAAAATGGATTTTTGCTGCAAAGAATTTGGTTGAAATTCCCATGTGAAAGCAAAAGCAGAATTTCTGATCAACTTCTGTTTGAAGACAACATAAGTGAGAAGTAAGTCTATCAATTAATTAGTAAGGATGCACCGGGTCAGTGTTATGTACGTAAGAGAAAGCCAGAAGAGGTGATTGCAAGCAATCAATTGCACGCAGTAATGCAAGTGATGTATTAGTAATATGCAATATAATGAACTAGAAGCCCATCTTACAGTCCAGTAAGGAAAACATACTTCTTCCAGAAGCAAGTCAGTCCTTTCTTCTTTGCTTTCCTACCTGTAAGTGTGGAACATTTCTGTGCCAAATCTATAGAAAACAGAAGTATAGCTCAGCTAGCCAAGCACATCTCTAATGTAACTTCATATCTATCACAAAGCAAAGCGAAACTTTCTTCCTTTGTTCATCTGTTCAGTCTTTATTAAGTATACATGTAACAGTGCTTTAAAGTTTTTTACCACATAAAATATTTCATGGAGCATATACAGCCTCTGACAGCATAAACAGTTGGCGAACTGGGTCTGTAAAGCACAGGCATTCAAGTGATTGCATGGAAAATGTAGTAACTATGAATGCACATCTTGACACCACTAAGCACATTAATATTTATATTTTAGTGTTTACATATATTCTTACAATTTTTAACAGTGTTTTGGGTTAGTGTAGTGGTTTATTGAAAATTCAGCTTCTATGCATAATTAATAAAAGACATTTAAAATATTTTTCACATTCTGTTTGTGACTAATAAAACAAAATTAGAATATCACATCAAAAATGTGTATAGCCAAACAAAAAAAATGTTGAGGTTAGTTTAACCAAAGTTTCCTTTACTGCATACCCACAGTAAGAAAACTGGAAATGCATTCAGACAGACACACAGGAGCTGGGTTTCATCTGCTTACATATAGATGCTTATATATGTGCTAGCAGTTTATACTCCCATTTTTGTAAATGGAAAGAAAAGGACATTTCTAGGATGCGATTAGTCCTTTTTAAAAGTAGACACCTAAAAAGTCTCAGATTGGTTTCATACTAGTAATGCTTAATTCTGTGACTTAACAGAAGAGGGAATTTAGCTCAAACACAAATATTGGTTATGTAAGGTGATTTTTACCCTTTAAAATCTTCCCTGTTGCCTCCCTTGAAGTCAATGGCAGAAATTCTGTTCATTTTATTAAGCCAGTATTTTACCCAAAATTAATAAATCAGCATTAGTAAACCCTTAATGGCTACTAATTTTTCCTTTTTCCTTCTACTCACCTTAACTAAAGGAAAAATGTTCCTTGTATTTTCTCTAAATATTTTTTCAGAATCAATATATGTATTCTCATTCGCTCTTTCTCAGGAATCTGCATTTTGGAGTTCTTCGGGAGATATTTATTGAATCTGGATGACTTTCTGCTACCATGCTTAAAGAATCACTGAAACCGGGAATGCAGGTGCACATCAGTTGTCTTGGGTGGGAGGGGTGGGGAACAAGATTTGCAAAAGCAGTAGTGTAGTTCTAGCATCTCCACTGAAGCCCATGCTCATGTGTAGATTACTATTAGTTTATTAGATGTCTGAAGAAAATATTACAATGCAGGACTAAATACAGATTTTCTGGGACATTACATCTGGACCCCAGACCAAGATGTGCAGGACGCCTTGGATACTCACTTCTCTAGAGCAGGCTGGCCTTATTCAACTGTCTCACTATAAAGCATTCCACCCTCCTCCTCCAAGACTTTTACTTCCCATCAGCATAAATATTACTTCTGGGGGCTTTTTCAACTACTAACATGAGGAATGCATTGCAGCCCAACAGACAAGTAGGTTTTAACATGAACCTGAATTGCACACCCAGACATGGCTGAGATAGATAGACAAATACAGAGCAGTCTCAGCCAAAACGCCTGGTAGGAGGCGTTCAGGAATTGTGCTATTACCAGAACCGTATCAGGGTTTGTTTTGGACATAGATTCAGATAATTCATGGAAATGAATTAACTTCCCTGCACTGTGAGCAATCATAAGGCCAGAACCCAGAATTAAACTGAAATGAGACTTTTTGGCAGCATAGAATCAGCACTAACTTTGGTGTTACTGTTATGTGAAGTTATTTTTTAGTGTGTTTCTTATTTTTTGTTAGCTTGGGCTTTTACCTTACAGGCAGCTGACATGGGTGTCTTTTAGAAAGTCTGACCAACGTAGGTGCTGATTAGTGGCTGTTATGTTACAAAAACTTCTGCTGGAGGGGCTGACCAAATAAGCAGGAATCTTTTAGTGGGGGCCCTAAATTCTATCACTATGTTACAGTCAGTATAGTTGAAACACGGCAAATGCAACTTGTTTTAATGTCTGTAGGTGCTACACAGGACCCTCTTTTCTCAGATGAATTTTCACACTGTGCAAAGCATTGAGATAACACAATAGATAGAGAACAATATTGGTCTTCATTTGTCTTCTTAATTACTCCTATAATGAAAGGCATGCCATTGCCCCCTTCTCCCTATTGGCTACACAAGGTGCCTACAATGATCAGTTCGCACGTAAATGTTTACACTCTTGGGATCTTTATTAAATAAAAAGAATTCAACACCTAGTTTTCCTTTCCAGGCCATGCTTAAAATTTGTGGGTTTTTTTAATATTCTGCTTATACAAAACCACCTCTTAATAGCATCTTGCATTAATTTGCTGATGGATGGACACCATTCCCTCTATGTGCTGTGTGATTGTGAAACTGCACAGTGGATGCTGAAGATCAGAAGGAAACTCTGCAGGTGAGCTGAGGAAATCCACAGCAGTGCACAGCATGGAGAGAGGTTGCTTTTTCTCATGCAGTTCTTGAAGTTGCAGTAATACCTAAAGTAAGCTGCTTTAAAATAAGTTATTTTTAAATATTCACTTTAAATAAGTGAATTTGGGTTTGTTTGTTTGTTGTTTTTGTTTTTCCAGGCAGAAATGTGGAATGAAATCAAAGCCTGTGTTGTGATAAAACCATTTTATAAAAAAACCCTAAACCACCTTAAAAGCACTTTCTTTGGAAGAAAACCATGGTGCTTCAGTAAAACGTTACCTCAGCAACAAGTACAGTCGCTACTCAAAGTTTGGCTGCAACAAACAGCACTGCACCAGCTACTAAGGAGAAAAAATGACTGCTGTTGCTGAGCCCAGGACACAAGCCAATGTGGTCGACCCTGTCCTACACGTGTTTGGCTGTGCACATTGTGAATTTTTCAGGTAGCCTTCTGGGTTGTCTGGGGCAGCTTGGCCACATTGAAAAATACTACAGTCACTGGTGATCAGCTAGAACAGCAGAGAGCAAAGAGAAGCTAAGCCCTAATGTCCTGTGTTTCTGCCGGGTTTGTTCATTTCCCTTCAGAACCCTACTAGAAAGAAACCGATGCAGGATTTGTAGGGAGGGATGATACCTTTTATTAAATGGATAGATATATGTATCTCAGTTTTGTCTGGTTTTAAGTCACAGCATTTCTACTGTGTATGTCAAATTTCAGTATCCTTCTTATTGCAGGACATGCAATTGTTCTTATGGAAAAATAACCTTTTTCCCAACAAACCTTACCCCACTTATCACTTTAGACCATCAGTAATCAGCAAGAGGTAAGAGCAAGTATCATTTAGCAAGAATGCTTTTTCAAACAACCTCACACTAGGTATTATCAGTGTTACCTGCTCCAGCAGTGAGAAATCTGAAACATTACCTCTAAGGAGCCCACTGGGTACTGGGAACAGGCAAATGCGAGCAGGTTGCTGATCTTCGTGCTTCCAGTGCAGAGAATGAAAACTTTTCTTAGAGAAGCAAACTGAACAAATCGCCAGGAGAGTAAGACACAAAAGACATCATCAAGACAGTAGAATTTGAGATCATTCCAGTATGTAGAATTACTGTTACCATTAATCAGAACTCATTGCTATTATTATCACTGGGCTTAAGATGAATCCCTGAACTATGTCTCATTAAATGATTTTTCTGATTAAGGGCATCTCAATTAAGCAGAGTGCACGGTATGGTACTTGAAAAAAGGCACTATTTACGTACAAATCGAAAACAAATAGAGTACTTACCAGATCCCCATTTAGGAACATTTTGCTGACATCAAAATATTCTCTTATTGGCACTTTGTAGTGATTATAGAAGAGAAAAAAGGAATCATCTTGTCGGGATAATAAAGATGAGGCAAAGGGGATTGTGGTTTTATTTCTCCTGTCCCCCGCCATTGAAAGGGGTAATTTGCAAGGAGTCAATATTCAGGGAGCCCTGGGTAGCTCTTTCAGCTGATGAAGCAAAGAATGAAATCACTAGATAATCACTCAGAGATGAGCTCGTGGTGCAGAACACTAGAATTTTTACTTCCAATTCTTCAGTTTTATGCACTTAGTAAAACTTTATCAGAACCTTGCAAGTAAGTTGAAGACTCTCCTTAAATGTTTGTCATAGCTTTATATGGTTTTCTTCTGGTTTGTGATAGCTTTATATTTTTTGTCCATGCCTATGAAGGGGGTTAGAATTAGATGATCCCTAAGGTCTTTTCCAACCCAAACCATTCTATGATTCTATGGCTTTTCTAGCAGGTGCTTTTTAAATGACTGCAACAGCTAACCTGTTATTATTTTCATAATGCATTAATAATATCTATAATAGGAGGTAATAAGCTTTTCTCCCAAAAAAGGTGTAATTAATGCTTAGTATCAGTCTGCATGCAAAGAATGGGAACAAGAAACACATTATTTCCAAGAACTGTTTTTTTTGGTGATGTCTTCAGGATTTTACAAGAAGCTATTTACAGGATCTCAATGGCTTTGTGTAATGAGTGTGAAATTTACTTACCTTTTTAAATACAGGTTCAGCTGGGTACTTTACCACTTAATTTATTTACCAAAAAAAAAGTCCCAAAGACATTGATCTGTGGTTAATTATGTCAATGAAAAAATAATTAGAATGGAAGCTGCCCAACTTCCTAAACCTCTACATATATCCTGTACCGATCACCATTCAAAGTATTATTTAATTTTTCAAACTTTTGTATTGCTGGGTAACCTCTAATGTTAATGTTTTGTTGTGGTTTTCTTCAGGGAAATCAAGTAACAGACATTTTTTTGGTTAATCTTGGCTGTGGTCCATAGTTCTGGAAAGACAGCAATGCTACAGTTCTGTGCAGAAGTATCAGTGGGAGCTTTTGATGCAGACTAAATCAAACCCAACATATAACTTATAAACATTGTATGAATTCTAGTAAGCAGATTTTCTTCTGGAAAGTGCTGGCTTGGGGTCTGTCTAAGCAAAACACAATGTTCCTTTATCTAAGTGTTTGAAAGCTTTGAGGAAGCAGAAACGCAGTACACGACTGGTGGTATTTTCTAGAGGGAGAATATCTGCACACATGCAAAATCTAGAGTTTCAGCAAATCATCTGGAAGCTGCTGATGCATGTGTTTTCAAAAGGGACAAACTGAAGACATGGCTGTATTTGGGCTCTCAAAGTGACTCTTATCTGCATGGGAAAAAGGAGCCCCTCAATTTTTCGCCCTGAGCTAGATTCTGCTTTGTCTTGTCCTAGTCAAAAGACAGAAACAAATAGAGTAATATTCTTCAGTCCTTCATTCAGCCATTTCTTTAGCTGCCCTATCATATTGCAAACTACTGCTGTCTAATCACTGACTACCTTAGAGGAGAAGAACTTTGCACAACGTAGAACTGAGTCCACCAGAAACTTTTAAAATATCAAAAATATCAAATATCACCTATTGGAACTTACAATTTCAGGTCAAGTTTGTGCCTCAAAATCATTCCTTGTTTGTACCTTTGCCATTCTGGTGCCTTTGGGAGATATTTTATGGGTAAGGAAATATGAGCAGAATTTGTAAGAAGAGGCAGAAATTATGCAAACTTTACAAATCAATTTATATCTTGAAAACTTTCTAGTCTGGTTTCATAGGCTTGGGAGACTCAGATGGTTCATTGGGATGATTATCTAAACCTTCCCAATCCACTGAAGCTTATGAGGTATAGCCATCACTTCTTGAGAACACTCAATTGGAACTTCAAAGCACAGGGCCTGACTGCTCTTACAGTGTGAAATACATGGTGCAGACAATGAATTTGTCATGGTGTAAGACTAGAAAAATTTAAGACACTGACACAGCACTAAGATAACATACTCAAAGTCATATGCAGAGTATCTGTAATTTGACTTATGATGTAAACTATATGCTTGGCTGGAGTAAAGTGGCATGACATGCTAAAGACTGCAATACAGCATGGTGGTGCACAGAAACTTGTAATTGTTTTTAAACCTGGAAACAATACAATTAATTATCAATGGTAGTACCTATGTGCAGAACCTTCTTGTACTCTTCTGCCCAGAACATTTCAGTACTCATAAGCAATTATAAATTAATCTATCTGTATGAAAACATTTTACTGCTGTTCAGTTTTAATGTTTTAGTTATCCGTATAATAACTGAAAATACACTCCCAACTTTTTTCTTATTCTTTGACCTTGGACATCCCATCAAAAATATGAGAGCTTCAATAGGAACCCGTACGATTTCAGATATCTCTCAAATCCCTGTTCCACCTGTGCAAGAGCTATTCAGTACTAGTTATTATGATGTTTGAATGAAAAATATATGGTACAAAACAGAGCAAATAACCGTGACCTGGGTTTGATCAAAATATCTTTGAAATTTTCTATGAATTCTAAAAAGAATAATTTAAGACCAGCTAAAATAAATACACTAGGAGACCTCCAAAATAGAAGGAAACCAGTCTGACAGAGCAATTATCCCAGCTTTATTCTAACTTACTGTGATTTTAAAACGAGCAATGCCCCAAGTCTAATATTTTTCCCTAGAAGCTATCATTATTTATCAAGCATGTTTTGTGAACCATTTCTAAAATCAGTCTAGTAAACAATAGTAATGTTTCAATTCTTAGGTAGCAAAGAGTAGAACAGCAGATGTCCTACAATTTAGATTTCTGGAAAACAAACCCAGCAAACCAATATTGCTTTTAAGAGAGCTATATTTTCATTAGCTATTTATTTAAGCAGTTTTTGGTTTTATTTGCTGCTGCAGTAAAAAATCCACTGAGAAATAAAGAAAACTGAAATTGTGAAACTCCAATACTGATACATTGCCACAAATATGTATTTCGAGTCTTCCATTAACTATTTTATAAAATCAACATATCATGTATGATGTACAGTTCTCTTGCACTTGCTTCTCCTCTAACAGATAAAACCTGTTGTTTCTCCTACAGTAAGCTGTTATTCTCTGTGATCTCCCTTAAAGAACAATATTTATTTGTATATATTGGTATCACAGAAAAATATGGAGAACTGAAGTAAGAGAAAATATGTGTAATTCAATTGAAAAAGTGGGAAGTGCCCCTTAGTTATTGAAAATAAAAATAGATGTCACAGAAAGGATGTTTTTATTAAGACTACACGTCTAGCAAAACACATCTTAGATTTCTTGGCAAGGCTGCACACCACCCATGATCTTGTTCAATTCCCATTCACATCAGTGAAGAGAAATCCTGGTACTTCGTAGGTTAGCATCTGGTAGTACAGCTTCTTATGTATCTATCTGCTTTAACATCACAGAACCATATAATTGCTGAGGCTGGAAGGCACTTGTGGAGATCTTCTAGTCCAAGCCCCCATCAAGCGGGGTCAACTAGGGCTGGTTACCCAGGGCAATTTCCAGTCAAGGTTTGAACATTTCCAGGGATGGCTGCTCTACTACCTCTCTGGGCAATACGCTCAGTGTTTGATCACTCTCAACATAAAAGCTATCTTTCTTATATTTAAGTCCAATTGTCTCCAGCATCTAACTAAAGCCTGAATAAAACTCCTGCTTATATTTATTATTAGGTACAGTAACGGGGCAGTAACAAATGATACAAAAATACATAACAGAGGAGATTTACTGCTTGACAAAAAGCTATTATACAGCTAATGTAAAGATTTAAAATAATCACTTAAACAATTAACTTAAAGTGTGCTTCATGTTTTCTTTTTCCTTTTCTGTAAAGTAGAAGGTCTGTCTTTCGTTCCCGTTCACACTCATGGGAAACTGAAAATACCAGTAAATGTCATGGACATAATCGTGAGAGCTCCATGATGATATTGGTTGGGTATACACTAACTATTCTGTACCCTTCAGCCTGTATGTGGAGGCTGCACACCTGGGTCCCAGACTGACACTGACCTGGAAGGACACCATTTCTGAATCCTTTGGAAGGAAAACTGGGTTTCCAGAAGTGTGATGTACTCCATTAATCCTCTTGATCAGATGATGACTGTGGAATTGGAACAGATCTCTTTCTGCCCATGGAGCTTTTTGCCCCAGAGTTTAATCACAGTTACTGAAACCCAAGTTGTAAGACAAAGCTAAGTAATAAGTTTCTTGTCTAATGGCTCTCAGAAACCAGGACTACAAGCAATTCAAATGCCCCCCTTTTGCTGCAACAAGACCCTGAGTAATGATTTCCCTTTCTCTGTATTCACAGCAGAAAGAGTCTTCGTTAGTCAGACCCTGTTTGCAGAGCTGATGGATCCTGAAGCGTCTGTAATGAGTGATGTGCCGATACAACACAGGCTGAAAGGCATTTAATAAACCATTCAACCGATAGCTAACCATATCAATGGATCATCAAGTCAAGACGTAATAGTGCACACAGTCATAAGACACTCTGAAATTTCATTCCTTTGTGGCAGCTTGAGCTACAACCACATAACACAAGACTGGTTATATTTTAAAAATTGATTTAGCCACATATCCCTGATTTCCAAGGGGCAATTAGGAGGAGCCTAAGCCAAAAATACCCGGGAAGTCATTCAGGAAAGTTGTAATAGGAGACAGCTATTAAAAATAAGAGAATTTAGATATTGCTTGTCCCATTTTCTCCTTTCCAGAAGTTTTTAGGACAACAGCAAAGCTCTAATAACTTCTAGGATATTATTTTGCAATCATATGTCCTCAGACAAGGAAGTAAATCGAAATCAGTGAGATTTCTCTGGCACAAAATTAGTACTGGTAAGAGAAAGTACAGCCACCTCCTGTGTTATTTTACCCTGAGAATTTTAGACTTAATAGCTATACTTTGATGCTGGCTATTCTGTCCTTAAAGTACTAAATGAGAAATGCCCTTGTGGATAGAGACTGCTCTTGCCTCAAGGCACTATTCCTAAGAACATGAGACTGGAAGGTTCCTCTTTAAAGCCAGTCTCTTGATCACAACTGGCTATGCTTTAGGTAATGCCTTCATAAATTAATCATCTAGCTCTGTCCTAGGAATCTCTTGGCTCGGTTACTCCTTCAGCTCCAGCTGGAAGCTAATTCTAGAACACCACTGCTGTAGTGGTGGGAGACTTATGATTTCCAGTCTAAATTTATTCAGATGCAGTTATTGTGCTTAAAGAGCTTTTCTTCCTCCCAAGGGGAAGCTTATTCAGTGATCTGTGTTCCCTTATTTACTCAGATCTTATTCACAGAAGGAAATTGTCTCTCCTCTAAGACTTCCCTGGCTGGCTTAAATAACCAAGATCTTTCTGCCACCTCTTCTTTGCCTTCTTTTGTCAATCTCACTATAAATTACTGAAACTACAAGGCATAAATGCTAACAGCATTTGATAGTTTTTTTAAAACAAAATCTGGGTATGTCTGTCTGTGCTTAAAATCTGCTGAATGAGAGGCCACAGTCTGTGTGATTTCCAGTAATGTATGAAGGAGATTATGGCTATTTTTTAATGCATCTATACCTTTTATTTGTGATAAATTGTTACTGGTATTCAGCCTGACCCAGCTGCTTCTGCGTACGTGAATGCATTACTGTCTCAGGGATGAGAAGAAGAAAGCCTCTTAGAAGGTGAAACTACTTCCTATAGGAGGTAAAAAATATATAGCTATAAGAGGTAGTCTGAAAAGATACTTGTCAACTTTAAAGGCTGGGGTTGTGTGTCTCTGCCTAATGTAAGGGCCCTCCCCCCGCCCCCGAAGGAATACTGAGGGGAAAACCCTGTAAGGAGGCAGGTCTGCAACTAAAGGAAAAGATCTCGTAAGGAGGCAAGTTTGCAACTATGGGAGTTAAGAGGGATTGTTTTTGTCCCTGTACAAAAACCACGAAATAAAATCTTTCCTTTTTACTTTAGTGAAGAAGAGGAGTTTTCTTTTTCTTTTTCTTTTTTTCTTTTTCTTTTTTTCTTTTTCTTTTTCTTTTTTTTTTTTTTATTTTTTTCTTTTTCTTTTCTCTTTTTTTGAGTTACAGAATAGGAAACTCAAATGGATTTTTTACAAATTGATGTGCATGGCTTTTTTTTTCCCCAGGAAAGGAACTCCAAGTGTCCAGTAAAAAAAACAGGGTCACTGTTGGTGAGTGTCGAACAGCTCTACACCCACATAACTTCCATGGGAATTGTGATCACTGACAAGATCACACAGAAAAACAATATACACTTTTCCCTGCTCATGAGCTTTTGGGCTGTTTTATTTTGTTCTGATTTGCTTTTATGTTCTTTTAATAAATCCCAAGGCCTTTCATCACTAATATAGCACTAGACAAAACAAGTGGGAAGGATTATAAGAAATTTGATCAAGAGCAACAAAAAGCCAATTTAACTGAGGGGTTACTGCTCTGCTTGTGATGTTTTAACTTTTGTGACAGGCAGCAGCTTGGTTTACACTGGGATTTCCTGCATGATTTACAAAGCAGGAGTTAAAACCCTCACATCCATTCTGATAGAATCTCCCACTGCATCCATCAGTGCTGACAGTGCTAATCTGTGAAGAATTAGTGACCTCGAAGTTCAAGTCAGCTATTCTCTTCGTCTGGCTATAACACTATTCATGGAAACTGCATATTAAAGGTACCAATAAATGTCAGTGTGCAGTGGAAACAAAAATGATGGATCGTACATTTTTGCATGAAAAAGTGTTTTAGAACAAAAAGCCCAATTATCAAATCATCAGCATAAAAATTAAAATGCAGGAGATGGAGTCTTTTGAGAAGAACTTGGTTTCTGCTAGCTAGCTGTTTTTTTTCTGTTGCTCTTTCCAATGGAACAGTTTGATCAGAATTAGATGGCAGCAGTTACATCACTCCATAGACAGTGTCTACCTACAAGTCAGCTGTCTGTTTCACTTGGGACACCTGTTTCCTCAATGGACTAAAAGCATAGCTCATGTAGAGCTGAGGAGAATCAGCTGTGTCCAATTCATAACTGAATTGGTTTAGCAGCACAGCATAGATCAAGGAAGCCACGCTGACTTTGGGAACCTGAATTGTCTGTGATTGGCCCCTTTCTGATTGAACTTGGGAATATCTGCTGCCTCCAGCTGACCTTTCAAAGGGTCCTAACTGATGTAGCTATTGAAGCCATGAGCTGGAATTGATGTGCACAGCACAAAGACAAGACATATAAACCTTCAGTCCTTCCATGAAGAACAGCAGCATATTTTCTTGGCAGGCAAATATATGCGGCACAGTTACCACACTGCTACACTGAAATCAGAAATACAGGATTTACTGCTTTTCCCCTCTGTGGCTGCAAAACATGCAGACTGAAGAAAAGAAACTGTTCGAGCAACATGAAGGTCAATAGTTCCTGACAGTTTTTTGTCCTTCCATAGTCTGAGTTATAACAGAACAATGAGGCTGCAGATTACACCTCACAGTCATCCATCCTTTTTTCCAGTAAATTAGTTGACTAATAATATTGAAAGATGAAGGGTAAAATACTTGCAGGTAGCAGTAACTAGGGAATGCAGCAATGCCAGTTCCCCTTTTCTCAGTACCCTTTTAGGCTTCCGAGGATATTTATTACCATTTACACCCCAGTGCTTCTTTGGGGTTAATCAGGCTAACCCTACGCAGGTGCAAACAGTGTGCTTGCTCTGGGATATTGTATTTTACAGGAGGTTCCCTGAAACCTCAATGCGTTTCAGCCAACAGCTCTTCCTTCACAGGCTTGGGTTCTGTTTCTCTCTCTTTTCTGTCGAAAGCTGTGCCAAACAAAATGGCTTTGACATTTATAAGAGGTCAGCGCAGGCCTCTCTGATAGATCTCTCTTTAAAACCCTGGATGGACTAGAGGTAGGACAAATTGTTCCTGAATGCAATTTACACGTCAGTTCAAAAAGTTCATAAACTGACAAGGAGAAATACTTCACACTGATATATAGCTCCTGCAATGCTGGACAGCTGGTCAGACCATTATCTTGGGGGTAGCTACAGAAAAGGACTCAAGCATGTCCCTTATATTAAGGTATCCTTGGGTTTGGAGGATCTGACCACATCTTGTCACAGCATCAAATTGCCACCTACATCCCTTGTTGGAAGTGAATTGATTCAGGCTGCTGTGGAAGAGTCACTCGGGTCTTTTGCTGTGAACTCCTGCCTTCTTGTTGCCTCCAGTAATACCTTGACTTGGTGTCTTGAATTGCCATCAGATTTTGGCTATCTGGAAGATCGTAACACTTGTGTGCTCATTTTCACAGTCTTCTGCCAATGATAAAGCATTATTACATGGTGGAATGAAGAGATTGTAGAAAAATAGGTCTCAAAAGAGTGCTGAAAATGAGCTTGAGAACAGCAGATGCATTTCACGTGAAGAAAGACTGTATGGGTTGGAGGTCCTTGAAAGACAGAAGAGAGATTTTAGATGCTATTCAATAGGCTCGTCATATTTCTCTTTTGATAAAAGATACATCAGAAGTCGCAGAAAATTGGATTTTAAAAGCAACAGGACAAGCCTTTCTCTTCCCCACAAATCCCAGTTCAGGACAAGGTAGAGGATGGGAAATCATTATCTACTGAGAGAAAATGATGTGACCAGCTTATCCCAAGGCAATGCTCACATATCAAAAGAAGAGAAGTCTTTAATGTGTTCACATATTGACAGTTACAGTAAGGAAAGGCTCAGAGCAGATGGTGTCAGAAAGCAGCACTTTCCTCTTGAGTGTGCAGATAGTTTAGGCTGAAAGGAAAAAAGGATGGCTGTCTACCTGGAACAATGAAGGGTAGATAAAGGTCTTTTCTCTCTTAGCAATTAATCTACAGTTTGATTTATGCTTTATTCCAGCATGACTTCTAAAACTATTTTTAAATATATGGTAGGAATTGGCATGAGATGGTAGAAAGAAGTGCAACAGGATATATTTTTAATATTTAACCCAGAATTAGTCCCACAAAGATGACTGTGCTTTCTCAACTCAGCCTAGAAAGATTATTTACAAACATGAAAATTCCAAATTTAGTGTAGTTGTGTGTACACAAATGCATACACATACATAACAGTACTCAAACCGCAGCTCCTATTTCACAGCCTAAGAGTCTGGGACTGGCAGCAATGATTTTATTTAGCATAGTTTTGAAATTAGGGCTTAAAGAAACAAATATACATTTCTTTAATTAGGTCCCATAAGAACAGCTAGTATTCAGATGTTTTTTTTAGCATTGGTCATTCAAGCTCTAATCAGTAAGTAAGGTTAATTTTATTGGATTTTAAGACAACTTCAAAAATCTTTAGGATGAAAAGGGTATATGGAAATTATCAAGACAAATCCTGACAGAAAAGCTGGTCTGCAATATTTCCTTCAGTCATAAAAGCTATGAGAAAATTGGACAAAAAAACATTTTGGCTGCAATTAAAACCTTTGGGGGAAAAGACTACTGAAAAAAAAAATAACTGTCTCGGAGAAATTTATGAACTAAAGTTGTGCCTCAAGGAAACAGCTAATATCAATTCCCTCATCTCCCTGCAACTCAAATCACAGTTTCTTAGTGACCAAACTGGATTAGCTACATAGTGGGTCATAGGATGGGCATATTTTTGTTGCCTAAGAACAGTTTGCGAAACATCCACGCAACTTTTTAATGACTGCCGCCACAACTTCTTTGGTTTGATACCTGTGTCTTTGACAATACACAGAATCTCTCTGCATTTATAGGCATGATCATCTCTTCTAGGTGATTACGCCACCGTGTCTATGGCCTGTTTCAAACTGATGCCAAAGGAGAATGAATTCATTTAAGAATAAAATTATGCACAAAAATTTATCATGTTTTTACTAACGTTCATAATAATGTTATTTGAATAGTAAATGACTGTGATAACAACCCAGAATTGTTGACCAAAGAGGTTGCCCAGTATTTAACTGAACATTTTTGAGTGAAGCTTTATGGTAAGAAACACATCTTACTTAATCTTCTATATTATTGCTAAAAACAAAAGACTGACACATTTCAGCTGCGCTGCACTTTCTTCTGGGAAAGCATTCCTAGCACTTCTGCACAACATCTAATTCATGCAAATTCTCTAAGGTGGCATTGTAAACCTCCAAGAAATACTGCACGCATCACCATATGTTCAGAACAAGATGTTATTGGCAAAATTTTATGCTTTCATATAGAGCAAGGCAGTTGCACAAATAAACGTGTCTTTAAACTTTATTCACTGTCCGGCACTACATTCTAACCAAGCTGTCTCATATTTCTTTTGCATATTTATTTTTCTTTTTCTTTGAAACAGTGACTTATGTCACACGTAAAGCAAAAAGAAGAAGAACTTCTGCTAACATATCAAATATTCAAATGTCAATTCACTATTCCATCTTCTAGTCATCTGAATTCCATCTCTGTCTCTATGTATAACAGGAATGCATGCAAGTAATACCTATATGCATATACAGAATTGTCTTTGAATCATAAATTTTGTCTTTCATTCTCTATGTATATGTATGTATAAAGTAATAATTTCATACGTATGTTCAAGATCCTAACCAGATTTTTTTTTGTCATATTCCTTGTGATCTAAGCCTAAAAGCATTCGTTTCTAAAAAGAGAATCCAGAGAAGTAAAAATATAATTGCAAAGGCTTGCTGTAGGAAATGCAGCCTGAGATTTGTAGCCATAATTTAGCCTTCCACCTTAAATGGAAATTTTGAGAGAGAAAATGGCTATTTCAAGCAAAGTAACAAACTGTTGGTGTTATTTCTTATGAAAGAAGATACATTTATTGTGTAGCTAAACTTAACTGAAGACAAGAAACAAGAGCTGGCACAATCTGTCTAGAGAACTTTAAAAATCTGAGTCAATTTAATTAGGATGAGCTATGGTACAATGCAATAATTTTCTGATTTTTTAGTGTGTCAGCAGATAAGTTTTGCATTGAAATTATCTGGTATTTCCACAGCAAGAAAATAATTCTGGAATATAGAGTTTATGCCTAGAAAAGCTTAAGTAAAGTTCCCGGGAGAACCATTGTACACTTGCAACTGTGTCATTCATAGAAGGCCTCTCCTGTTGTCTAGGCTTCCTGTGTTGTGTAATAAATTAAAAGCCACTGGATAGTGGATTCTCTGGCTTGGTCAGTTTGGAGGTTTTCATGATCTCTTGATTAGATGAGCGCCTTTAGATTCCAAGTCAAAAGGGGACAGTTTTATCACACCCTTGAGAACTCAACTACTTTTGAAACTCATAAGGAGCAATGTGATGTATTTGAAGACTATCCTATAACAATTTTTCCAAGAGCTGGGCTATTTTGAAATGTAGTTGAAGCAAGAACACTGGTACTATAGTGTGCTTTCTTCAGGGTACTTGTGGACTCCATTTGAAATGGGACCCAGAATACAGTAGTCCGTAGACAGTGACTGTCAGAAGCTATGTTGCCAGTGAGAAGCCTTGATATTTTCAGAATTAAAATGAAATGAACACAGGCTTGAATAGAAGATAGGGACTGTTTGCAGTGAGTAAGTTGAACAATATGATTGCTTCATGTGCTGTAAAGGTTAAAGTCTTCTGCAATAATGGCTGATTCTAAGGGAAATGTTTGACTTATGAAAATTTCTTTCATGAAAGTTGAGCTGATTTTTCCATATTTTTATTTGATCAATTCATTTACATCTTCATCTGAGACTTGACATACAGAAGTTTGTAGGAGCTTTAATATTGGCTTCATTGGTCTCTTCATTGGAGAAGAGCTGATAAAGGTCATTGCTCTGAAAGACAAGAGGAAATGGAAAGGTAGGTGCTTCCCAGTAAAGTTTAACACTTTCAAAATTTGCAATTAAGGAGTGATTCATATATTCCTATTGTATTGTAATAAAAAATGCTTGAATTGAGGACCTAAAAAAATACCTACATGACACCCTTTGTACACTGACAGAAAGTGGTTTTTCCTTTAGCAAAACTTAGTTTCTCCTTTGTGTTAGGTCTGCAAAGTTTGTAAGCTAGTTACTACTTATCATTAAGAAATATATACAGAAGGTACACCTTATTAGTCTTTCAAACCACGGGAAGTGGGAGAAAGTCTAGACATCAGGTTTCTTGACAGCTGAAATACTGTACTGTTAGCGACATTTAAATAAATAATGGATATTGTGGAAATTAACTGCAACTGACTATTGAGAACATTTCAAAAGGAGGTAGCAGGGGAAGAAATGAAAACATTTCAGAAATAACAAAAAAAGAAAAGCAGTAACTCAAGGTTGATTACTAAAAATAAAGACAGAGCCCCTACATAGTCAAAGGCAAACCTTTATGAGCTCACAGCATCCTTGTTTATAGAAAGGGTCATACACTTATATATCTCTTCCTTTTACCAGATGTGTGCTTACTTGGGAAAGAAGTTTTTTTCTGGACTATTACTTCAGGTATATGTGCATATATAAACTCTGTGTCAATGTCAAATTTTTAACAAATAAAAATCCTTTTTTTTCCAGCAAGTCTGTTATCCACAATGAATTGCACTGGTTAATGTTCTATTCCACATACTCTTGATAAATTTAACTGTCATTCCATAACTACTCCCCTTATTGTAAATGACACAGTATTTTGCTGTGAAGGGTGGAAATTTTAGTGAGGGTTGTCTTCCCATATAGGTGAACTCTGATTTTCATCCTTAATAATGCCTTAGGTGAATATTACAGACAATTGCTCCTTCAGTTAATCCAGAAAACAAAAGAAATCTAACAATCCCCCAGTAGACAGCGCTTAGAGTAACCTGTTGAGATGAATGAAGATCTCAGCTGGCAAAGAATCCAAATTACAACTCCAGCCTGGGAACCAAGATGGAAGTCATTGGTGAGGAAAAGTGATTACTGTGGCATAATTACAATAGTCAGGGATAAATCAATCTATTTCATTTCAAGTACTGACAAGACCTCAGTCTTTGTATCTACTAGCAAACTGATACACCAAATCAAGTCAGAGGTAGGGGTGGAAAAAAAGAATATATTGTTAGAAGGCAATTGCTTTTATAAGTGTTTCACAGATAGCATCTGATTATGTGATTCAGGGAAATTATTGTCACAGCTTTTCAAATCCAGCCGGAAAATGTCCTACTTCTCATATGTCTATGTTCAGCAGTAACAGTATGTCTGCTATGAAATGAATTGCATTAAAGCCACATGTGTCTGTTTAAGTAGGATAGAATAAATGTCATAAAAGGCCATACTCCTAACGCAATGTTGGGTTATCAACTGAAAAAACCTACTGTCACTGAGGTATCTTAAGTCAATCTTGAAAAAGGCGGAAAAGCATGCTAATTATGCCTTCAATAATATTTCTGCATCTGTTTGCTTGCTCAAATCAATGCTGTCTTAAAACCTAGTGAAGCAAATTTTCATGTTTAGAAAAAAAATCAATCTGAAAAGAACTTAACATAGTATTTTTTTCTCTAATGATCATGGCAGGGGATCGATCTTCAAGTTTAAATAGCCCAATTATTGGTTTATTATACCAGTCATCAACATGACTCTGTGAAGCAGGTACTACGAGAAACAGGGTGGCAAATTAAAACCTATCTGTCAAAACATCTTTCACTCCAGAACTAAAAGTGATCATCATTCATTATTAGTAGCCAGCCACTGGAAGTATGGCTCCCAGGCTGCTGTTCTCACAGAGTACTTTTCTGTATCAGTAAATATTGATGTGCTGTGCTGGTGGAACATATCTATCTGTTCCCAGCAGAAAAAAACATGGAGACCCTGGAGGTTCCATGGTTGAGTGCGTGCGGGCCTGAAGTACAATAGGTGCAGCACCAATTCCCCTTCATACCCTGGCAGCCACAGCCAGACAAAAGCTTCAAAAAGAGAATTTAAGGGGGTGAGAGAAAAAGGACATTGGAAAAATTGGGAGGGACAGAGAGGGGAAGACAGAAGGAGGCATCTGGGAGTGAGTGCAAAAGAGGGTTTAGAGTATGGGAACCTGGACAAGGGCTGTGAAACAAAGAAGGGGAAGGGAACAGAAAAACATGAGAAAGAAGAAAGGAAAAAAATTGAACATACACATGGGAAAAGATTCGTAGAAAAAGAGTGTGAGAGATGCAATTGGGAGAAATAATCAAAGAAGCAAAGAAGAAATGGACCTTTCTGGGTTTAAACTCCTGTGACAGTGTGTTAATTACATTGCCAGTCTTTATTTTGCTGAATTTATCTTTCAAAAATTCAGACAAGAGTAAAAAGGAGATGGCCCACAAGGAAGTGAAGGAGGAGGAATAATTACTTACAAACATCACCTCACATTACAGTCACTGATGGGAGAAAGAAAGTGGAAGAAACAATAAAATCTCCAGGACTAGTATCTTGGTTTGGAAATAGGCAAGAGAGATTCCTACTGGGAGGAAAGTATTCCTTCAGCTTCAGATGAGATTCACACCAGCCACATAGCATAATTCAGGCTAAGACAAATTCCTTGTTAGTACTTGAAGACAGCATTGCCCTCAAGACTCAATACTGCTTAGTTGCCTATCTGCAGGTAAGACATGCCCTGACACCTTATACATAGAGTCCCCCTAATGTCAGTCCCATCTCTGACCTCTGTCAGCATTTTTACAAGACTGAATAAAGTGTAAATCCTCCTACCTGCCGTCATGCCTCATGTTTACAGCATTTTCCATGTTGGTAACTCTGAAAATGAAAAGTACACATCATACATGTATGCAGAACCAGGACTAGAACTTCTGCTCTCACAGTGGTTGGTTTCCTTACGATCCCAGCAAAACTCTTTTTGCTGTTACCAATGTCTATCCTTGTTTCCCTCACGCTGTGCAATCATTCACTCACCATGCTAGATATCTGACACTTCCTGATGAATTTGGCAGCATAGAACACTAGGCCATTGATTTTAAATTGATTGAGGAACAGAAATATGCAGAAGAAAAGAATATGTCTATACCTGGACCCACCAATTATGTTAATATCACAGTCATATTGTTGTTTGCAGTGTTACTCTTAACGTCCACACTCATCAACAAGGTAACCAAACCAAGGTAATCCTCAAGTCTCAGAAAATTTTTGTGTTGTTAATTTGTATCACTGTTCATGAACATCATGAACTTTGAAAAGGTGAGTAGATCCTTCATCATTTGCAGAAGGGGACTTGAACCAGATCTGAATACTGTTCAAAGTCAGTCAGCTGATCGGAGCTAGCCCAGCTAGAGCCGGAGCCGGCACGCTGCAGAGACCACGAGGGTCAGAAGAGATTAGGAAAATCAGAGGGGACAGCGCAGAGACATCGCGATTCCCGACATCTCCCGATCCCCGAAGCCCCAGCAGCCCTTGCGAGAGAGCGGCTGACGTGGCAGGGGGCGTTCCCGCGGTAACGGCGACCGCACCCCTGCCCCTTGCCTTGAAAGAGCCTTTGGGAGGGCAGTGACCGGTCACTGCCCACCGGGCGCAGGGAGGAACAAGCAGGTTGTGTTGTGGACTCTGTTGCTGGTGTCCCAGATTGCTGACCAATATGGTCGCCTCCAGAAGGAGGGCTTGCAGTAAGGAGACTGTAGCAACTCAGACAGAGACCCTGCCCCAAACCGTGGCTGTTCAGGTCTCTGGCTGCAGGGAGTGCCAGAGCCTGCTGCTGCCGAGGGAGGGAGGCCAGCATTCCACCTGTGTGAGGTGTGAGCAGGTAGAAGATCTGCTTAGATTGGTGGCAGAACTTAAGGAGGAGGTTGAGACGCTGAGGACCATCAGGGAGTGTGAAAGGGAGATCGACTGGTGGAGTAACTCCCTGGCGTGCCAGCAGGAACGGTTCCAGGGAGATACTCCCCACAAGGGGATGGACCCCCTGTCCTCTCAGACAGAGGGGGATGACCCGAGACAGCCCCTGCCCTGTAGCTGTCGCGCAGAGGTAAGGGACCAAAAAGACGATGAGGGCTGGAAGCAAGTTCCAGTTCGGAACCGTGGGCAACCTTCCTCCCTTCCTGCCCTGCTTCCCCAGGTGCCCCTCCGTAATAGGTTTGAGGCCCTGGATCTTGATGGAGAGGTAAGTGAGGATGTGGTGCAAGGCCAGACTACAAGGTCACATAGGAAAAGGCGGTCGACTTCGCACCTCAAGACTGCCTCTGACAAGAAAGAAAGAAAAGTCATTGTTGTAGGCGATTCCCTTCTGCGAGGAACAGAGGGCCCGATATGCAGAGTTGACCCTCATCATAGGGAAGTGTGTAGTTTGCCTGGAGCCCGGATCAGGGATATCACCAGGGCGCTCCCCAGCCTGGTGCACCCGACAGACTACTACCCGCTGCTGGTCTTCCAGACAGGTGGGGGGGAAGCTGCTTCCCGCAGTCTGAGGGGGATGAAGAAAGACTACAGGGCCTTGGGGCGGATGGTGAAAGAGTCTGGGGCTCAAGTGATCTTCTCCTCACTTCTTCCATCTTCCGGTGATGATGTGGGACTGAATGGGAAAATTCAGTCTGTAAATGATTGGCTACGAGACTGGTGCTTTAGGCAGGGCTTTGGGTTCTTTGATAACAGCTGGTTTTATAAGGCTCCAGTCCGGATGATGGCACGTGGGAAAGGTTTAACTCACAGAGGCAAAAGGATGCTGGGGCATGAATTAGCAGGGCTCATTTGGAGAGCTTTAAACTAGATTCGAAGGGGGATGGGGTTGTAACTGGGCTTGCCCCAGTGGGGCAGCACTCTAGGATTGATGAAGACTGGGAGGCCTCCTATAATCCTAGGGTGAAATTGGTGAGCTCAGCTCCCTCCTTGAAATGCCTGTACACCAATGCGTGCAGCATGGGAAATAAGCAGGAGGAGTTGGAGACCTGTGTTAAGTCAGGAGATTATGATCTGGTGGCAATTACAGAGACGTGGTGGGACAGCTCGCATGACTGGAATATAGTCATGGAGGGCTATGTCCTTTTCAGGAAAGACAGGCCAGCCAGGCGGGGTGGTGGGGTTGCTCTTTATGTGCGAGAACAGCTGCAATGTACTGAGCTCTGTCCAGGGACAGGGGACGAGCGAGTTGAGAGTCTGTGGGTGAGAATTAAGGGGCAGGCTGGCAGGGGCGATACTGTTGTGGGTGTCTGTTACAGGCCACCAGATCAGGGTGAGGAAGTTGACGAGGCCTTCTACAGGCAGCTGAGAGCGGCCTCACAGTCACAGGCCGTGGTCGTCGTGGGGGATTTTAACTTCCCTGATGTTTGCTGGTAGGACTACTCAGCAACCCAGCCACAGTCCAGGAGGTTCCTCCAGTGTATGGATGATAACTTCCTCATCCAAATGGTGGATCAGCCAACCAGGAGAGGAGCGCTGCTGGATCTCATCCTCACTAACAAGGAGGGGCTGGTCGAAGCAGTAAAGGTTGAGGGCTGCCTTGGTTGCAGCGACCACGAGATGGTGGAATTCAGGATCTTGTGTGGTAGGACCAGTACAATAGCAAGTAGAATTGCAACCTTGGACTTTAGCAGGGCAAACTTTGGCCTTTTCAAGCAATTGCTAGGGGAAATCCCATGGGCAAGGCTGCTTGAAGGTAAAGGGGCCCAAGATAGTTGGTTGGCATTCAAGGATTGCTTATTCCAAGCTCAAGAGCTGAGCATCCCGACACGTAGGAAGTCAAGGAAGAGGGCCAGGAGACCTGCGTGGCTGAATAAGGAACTGCTGGGTATGCTCAAGTGGAAGAGCAGAGTTTATAGGTCATGGAAGGAGGGGCTGGCCACTCGGGAGGAATATAAGGCTGCTGCTAGAGGATGTAGGAAGGCAGCTAGGATGGCTAAGGCCTCCTTAGAATTAAATCTGGCCAGAGGGGTCAAGGACAACAGAAAGAGCTTTTTCAAATACATAGCTGATAAAACTAACACCAGAGGCAAGGTTGGCCCACTGGTGAATGGGATGGGTGCCCTGGTGACAGAAGATACTGAGATGGCAGAGTTATTGAATGCCGCCTTTGTCTCAGTCTACTCTGCCTGAGGCAGTCCTGAAGAGCACTGTACTCCTGAGACCTCAGATGAAGTCAGGTCACTGGAGCAGTTTGCCTTAGTCCATGAGGAATGGGTTAGGGACCAGTTGAGCAATCTGGACATCCATAAATCCATGGGTCCAGATGGGATGCACCCGCGGGTGCTGAGGGAACTGGCGGAAGTCATTGCTAGGCCACTCTCCATCATCTTTACCAAGTCTTGGGAAACGGGAGAGGTGCCTGAGGACTGGAGGAAAGCAAATGTCACTCCAGTCTTCAAAAAGGGCAAGAAGGAGGACCCGGGTAACTATAGACCGGTCAGCCTCACCTCCATCCCTGGGAAAGTGATGGAACACCTTATCCTTGATGCCATCTTAAGGCATGTCAAGGATAAGAGGGTTATGAGGGGCAGTCAACATGGCTTTACCAAAGGGAAGTCATGCTTGACCAACCTCCTAGCCTTTTATGAGGAAATAACATTGTGGATGGATGATGGCAGAGCGGTGGATGTGGTCTACCTTGACTTCTGCAAAGCATTTGACACAGTCTCCCACAGCATCCTCATAGCTAAATTGAGGAAGTGTGGCCTGGATGATCAGGTAGTGAGGTGGACTGCGAACTGGCTGAAGGACAGAAGCCAGAGAGTTGTAGTCTATGGGGCGGAGTCCAGTTGGAGGCCTGTATCTAGTGGAGTGCCTCAAGGGTCAGTACTGGGACCAGTATTATTTAATATATTCATCAATGATTTAGATGAGGGAATTGAGTGTACTGTCAGCAAGTTTGCTGATGACACTAAGCTGGGAGGAGTGGCTGACACGCCAGAAGGCTGTGCTGCCATCCAGCGGGACCTGGACAGGCTGGAGAGTTGGGCAGGGAGAAACTTGATGAAATATAACAAGGGAAAGTGCAGAGTCCTGCATCTGGGCAGGAACAACCCCAGGTTCCAGTATAGGTTGGGGAACGACCTGTTAGAGAGCAGTGTAGGGGAGAGGGACCTGGGGGTCCTAGTGGATGGCAGGATGACCATGAGCCAACACTGTGCCCTTGTGGCCAAGAAGGCCAATGGCATCCTGGGGTGTATTAGAAGGGGGGTGGTCAGTAGGTCGAGAGAGGTCCTCCTTCCCCTCTACTCTGCCCTGGTGAGACCGCATCTGGAATATTGTGTCCAGTTCTGGGCCCCTCAGTTCAAGAAGGACAGGGACCTGCTGGAGAGAGTCCAGCGCAGGGCGACTAAGATGATTAAGGGAGTGGAGCATCTCCCTTATGAGGAAAGGCTGAGGGAGCTGGGTCTCTATAGTTTGGAGAAGAGGAGACTGCGGGGGGACCTTATTAGTGTATATAAATATATAAAGGGGGAGTGTCATGAGGATGGAGCCAGGCTCTTCTCAATGGCTAACAATGATAAGACAAGGGGTAATGGGTACAAACTGGAACACAAGAGGTTCCACTTAAACTTGAGAAGAAACTTCTTCTCAGTGAGGGTGACAGAACACTGGAACAGGCTGCCCAGGGAGGTTGTGGAGTCTCCTTCTCTGGAGACATTCAAAACCCGCCTGGACACATTCCTGTGTAACCTTATCTAGGTGTTCCTGCTCTGGCAGGGGGATTGGACTAGATGATCTTTTGAGGTCCCTTCCAATCTCTAACATACTGTGATACTGTGATACTGTGAAAGTAAGGCTATTTAGCAATTTAATTGCAAGGTTTGCATCTTCTTCACTAGGAGCTGCTTTCCAGCTTACTTTTATACCAGATCTCATCCCTCTTATGTGGAGCCTACTTTTGTGAAAACAGCTATTTTCCTGATGAGGTTGTGTTAAGGAAAAGCCTTGCTCCAAAGTCAAAATTTTGCAGAAAGCACAAGTGACAATCGTGTGTGCAGTGGTGGATGTGTAGGCATATGAATTAATATAGGTACCTGTGGATTATACAGCTGTCAAAGTGCTTTGGGAATCTGGGGTTTGGGAGGCTAAATCTTTTTGTAAATTTAGGTCTAAAAATACTGTTGATGTTAGCAACAGCCTGGAAGAGTCCTTATTTTGCCATAGCCTGTATCTCTGAGATGCAGAAGGCTCCTGATTCTGGTTGTGGATTCTTGGCATGCCCCAGGATCAGACCCATAATAATTTGAGTCTAACTGCACAATAGATTCTGTACTCACAGTCGTCTGATCCCTCTAATATGTCTATTCCTTTCTCTGTGCCTAGGGGAAGCCTGGGAGAAAATTCGAGATACAGATAATGACAAAGCCATTTAACTGAAAAGAGTAAAACTGCAAAGACCTTTTCCACAAATGAACAGGGCCCAAGACAGACAGCTACTGTCTTTCATGGGTTTATGTATACACTCAGACTTACCATTCCTTTCTTCATTCCCATGAACACACCTCAAAGCACAGCCAGTATGCTATGGCATTTAAAAAAATTACCTGTTATCCAAAATGTCAGCATCTGAATGGAATCTTGTGCCTATTCTGAAAGACACACCAGACACAGGAGCACCTATCAGCATGAGGCAACTTGCAGACCTGGTGTTTTAATTTTTCATTCTGCAAGAGTTTGCTAAATGTCACCACTCATTGGAACGGGCCTGCTGACCTCTTTGGACCACTCACCTGCATAATGAGTTAAGTCTGCAGGTCTTTTAGAAAAACCCAACAGCACCGAACTTTGGATACTTTTAAAATAACATTTTACTGTGAAAGAATAAAAACTTTCAGAATAACCAAAAATATTTCTACTCCCTCCCTACCCCCATATTATCTCATTTTTCTTTATAAACGCAGAGTATTCAGTTTCCTTGAAATTGTTCTCTTTAGAAATGCAGCACATTTCTTGGAAAGTAAAAATAATAATATTAAAAAAAAAAATAACGTTAGCTAAAGGAATAGCAATTTGCCTGTAGCGTTTCAGGAAATGTGGCAGTTTTCTCCTGTGCCTCCAGTTTATTTCAGCTGTGGGAATACAACCAACCAATAGGTTTCTGAAGCATCAGCGAATAAAAGCCCATAAAAAAAAATCCATCTGTAAGCACAAAATCAATCAGTGCTGCTGTAGTCAAAAAAGACAGATTTTTCTCATAGTTAAAGAAAGTGTGTCAGATTACTACAGATCCAGAAGTGTGCTAAAGGCAAACACCAAGATCAATGTGAATGTTTCTATGGGAATGTAACATATATTATGAAGAAAGCTTTTCATAGCACAGTTTAATTAAAGAGATTAACTCTAGGATAAAACACAGGCACATACATGACACCATCATGTTAATGAAGAAGTTAAATAGATCCTTTCCTTGCACCCTTAAGGATAGTGGTTGCTGTGTGAGCTATCTCCGCTTGTGAACAACTATATGTCAATTATAATTGTTTAAAGGGAGAAATAGGTTTTTCTCATGTCCTACACTGCAAGGATGATTACCAAGACTGTGTGAAAGACTAAACACTTCAGTCTGTTGTTGTTGGGCCGGCCTTTGTACATGGACAGAAAAGTACAGAAAGACATGAACTCTACCTCTATTTAATCACAAGATATGAACAGACCTGGATACTACTTGTAGCAGGCTAATTATCCAGCTGTTCAGGAAACCAGATTTTTCTGCTGTGAAAGAACTCATCTCAAACTGTTTTAGTCCGATGTTTCCAAAAAATACCTCTATGTCTCATAAAAAGGTAAATAATGGTGATCCCTAAAAATGAAGCTATCATTTTTTTTTTATCATCATGATGTAATAACCAGAGCAATATTCTTGGTCGTCTTTCTCACTTGGCCACTGATGTCATGTTGAAGCCGGGTGAAAATTTGTACAGAGTTCTAATGCTTATATAGCATAAAAAGTAACAGAGAATCTGTCCCATTCTGCTTTAGGTACAAGACACAAATAATAAAGCTGAAATTGATTTTTTTTTATTTCTTGAAATCAAAGCATTTTCTTTATATAATCAATACTGCACTGAAGACAGCATTGCAATCAATCATGGTAGCTGGCATTCCTAAGCTTTGCTCATGTGGATAATTCTTAGACGTTTCTACGGTTCTGTTGAAATCGATGGGACAGTTTAGCTGAGCAAAAGTTGACAGGAACAGGCCTCTGGTTTTCATTTTGATTTTCTCCTTGGAGTAAAATACAAGCAACCAAACAAAGAATCCCCATGAAAAACACGTCAATTCTTTTGGATTTACACTTTACATTGCTTAGAATGCTTCATGTTGGCTTAGTGAACAGTTTGATGCTTCCATAAGAGCTGCATAGTAACTTTAACAATAAGGGCATCTAAACCTGGTGTGTTACATACATGAAGAGGAAATAATAGCTGCTAGCTGACACTTTTTTGCACTTCTTTTCTTCAAAATCTCTTTACCTACTTTCTTTTGAAGCATCTTCAATTAATCCATTGAGCAATAAATAGTGGGAGAAATACAGTCATGAAGCATTCTGTGTTGAGAAAATTACTTCTGTAAATACATTAGGATTTACTAGGTGCAAGATGAAATAATTTTCTAGCACTGGATTTTGATCTCTTTAAACAGTGGTGATTAGAAAGTTACATGTTTTATCATCTGATAAATACTGCTTGATCTCATGGAGTTAGTGTTTTGATCCACTGAGATCTGTGTTACAAAGTCGAAACAGCTGGTCCCAACAACATTTCTCCATCTCCAAGATGAAGATCATATGAAGATGAATTATAGGAACACCTCACAGCTGACTACTCTTTTATTAGTAGGGTGCACATGAGAAATCATATCGGTGATGGCAGAACCACACATTCAGTTTAAAGATGTCTTGTCACTGTTGTCCTTTGAAAGATGCCTCCCTTTGGATGAGGTCAGACACTTCTCCACACTGTTTTTCAGCAAGACCTCCAAACATGTTAGCCAATGCTGACATTAGAACAGCATACATGTTGCTTGGTCTGGGTGCCATCCATCAACATCCAGCCCCTTTTTTGTTGATACCTATAAAGGAAATGCTACAGGCTTAAGAGGCCAGCTCAGCTCCTGCATGGACACCCTCCATGATACTGCACTGGATCCCAACCGGCTCAGCTTGTAGTTTCTCAGATTTCTCATTACTTGTGCACTGGTTTTCATGTTTCATGTTTTTTTAGCACATGGGATAGTTTTTGGTTACTTTGGGAAAATGAAATCCTGAAGCTCACAAGTTCTCTGCCCCAGGCCAGCGCAGCCGTCTTGCATTGCCATCTGCAAGTTCAATGTTATCCTCAACTCATGGGCACTCTTAGTCTATTGGTATATCATCAGGAGCGTTTAAAATCTGGAGTCAATAACATGCACACGCACACAGTCTGTAGGGTGGAAAACTGAATTTGCTGGTAATGATGTTTAAAGCCAGCTAGTGTTCCCAGGCTTCAGTTAGCAGGCTGGCTGGTCTGGCCTAAATTAAGAAGGTTAGCCCTCTATTCTCCCTGGCCACTCAGTAAGGAGAGGAGTCCAACCCCCCACAGCAGCTTTTTCAAAGCAACAACTTCCACATGTCAGCCAGAATTCGTAAATTGCATGTAGTTGGATTACCCTGATCATCACATTTAATGCCCCTTTAGGCTGATATCCTCAAGGGACATGCCTATGTATACCAACCTTTCCTGTCATGCCCGCAGCAGCAGAGTGTGCACTCTACCACAGGAGATGGTTGTCTTTGCCAGAATGCTCTTTGCTGCATGAGACACAGCATAGACATATCAAAACTGCATCTACTGCTGCTGGAAGGCTTTTTTCTCCTTCCCTGTGCCACTGCTTATTCTGAAGCAAAATTTTGCCTTGTCTTTCCTCAGTAGGCTCACTGTGAAAAATGTTAAGCAGAAGTCTTGCATTTAGGAACTTAAATTTGGCTTTCTGGCATGCCTCATATTAAGGCTTGCTGCATCTGTGTGGGTGATGAGCACCCAGGAGATTTGGCCATATTTCTTTTATGCACAGCTAAGTAGCAGAGGGCATTTCTACTTCTTCTGTACCATGGAATTTTATAGAGATGAAAGAGGAAAGAATCAACCATAAATTATATTTAAAATTTACAACATATTCAATTATGTTGCTGGGGATTTATCATTGTTTTCTAAATGCTCTTATTATCTGATCTTTTTATGCCTTTTATTCCTCTGTGGACTCATGTCTGACAAAACCAACAATCCTACACGTGAATTCTTTGAGCAGAAATATAAACCCATAGTTCAGTGCATAGCAACATGGTGAATTTAAACCCAATCTTTACAAAAATGCCTAGAGCATTCACAGGCAGTGTTGGGGGAATTAACTGAAAACAAAAGGAACAAACTGATTTAGAAGTATTTTGTTCCTCTGTTACAATTCACTCAGATACATAGATACTTTGCTGATATAAAGTGTACTAATTCCATTTTTAGTGTTTTTAGCTAAAGATCTACTCTAAATATTTTGACTGCTGTGTATGTTCTCTTCATAACAAGGGGTAACTTTGCACTATTTTACTTAGGACT
Source organism: Psittacula echo (assembly GCF_963264785.1). Classification (NCBI taxonomy): domain Eukaryota; kingdom Metazoa; phylum Chordata; class Aves; order Psittaciformes; family Psittacidae; genus Psittacula; species Psittacula echo. Next base: position 63,136,605 of record NC_137736.1, on the reverse strand, counting down.
GAGTAAGCAATAAAGCAGGATATTTCCTACAGTGCCCTATTTGTGTAGTTTGCATAATCTCAAGTCTTAGCATGCTTTATAGGTCTTCAGACACCTAGTAGAATGTATTTAGATTTGTACTTATTCAGAAACCAAAACCCCTTCAAGTATTAATGGCTTCATCTATATTTCATGCAATAAAAAATATTGAAGAGTAGGATTTTCTAGGCTGAGTAAACCTTTATCAGCTGTTCTTGTGTTTTTTGCATTATTTCCTTTCATCCCTTTCCCTCTGGGAAACAATAAAAATAACTAATGTGCATTTTCTTCCCCAGTTCTTACTTCCACTGCTTCTGTTCAACTTTTATCTGGCAACCCGGCATCCATGGTAGCCGGAATATGATTTTCATGCCTATTAGCTTACTTTCTGGAGACTGCTAATTGTACTCTCTCTCTTGCTGTAGGTCTCATCACATGGCCTTGTGCCACCACTGGTTGTATTCTGGCTAACAATAGGAGTCTTGGTTTGAAAACAAAGGCTTCTTTTCACTGGTACAACAATTTACCAAGGCACTTCAAGATGCAACTACAACTCCAATGGTACTGAGAAAAACTGACTCTCTCAGCTACCACTCACATCCTCCTGGTATTGCTTCCCTTAAGCTCTTTGCAGTGTGCTGTGGTGTTATGTGGAAGAACCACAGAGGGGATCAGTTACGGTGCAACAAATTTCCGCATGCCTGAGAAGGAAGCAGATAATCATAGGACATTAGCAGATGCCATCCTGAATTTGTGTCTTGCAAGAAAGTCAACCTAGGATGTTTGGTTAATTGTAGGAACTTTATCTGTACTTTCCCTGCTGTTAAATAGTTGTTGTTTGGTATGACCTTGATCTAGTTCATGCTGTTTCCTTTTTTCGACCGGATCATATTCACATTGGCTTTGCACACACTTCTGTGTCTGGCAACACAACTGAGCTCCTGTGCATAGGTGCAAATCCAGGCTACATCCCAACACCCCATCACGGTGAGACTCCTCTTCCTCCATGCCCTACTTTCTGCACAAAGGTTGGCACAGGGACAAAAGCTGCGACATTACCCAAGTGGTAGATAGCCTAACCTCTGCCTCCAAGCACAACCGCTGCATGAACGTGCCAAATACTCTTCAGTCCCTGGCATTACACATAGCCTGCTGTCCTGGGTTTACTTACCTTCACCTAAGTGATATGGTGAGCAATGCTCTGTGTTTAATCCATTTGTGTTGTTTCCATGGGAGCTTAGGGTCAGAATCAGACCCAAGTGAGGACTTGAATCCCTTTTCCTTTCTCAGTTTCCCTTTTCTGCTTCTTCATGTTGTCAGCCACATCATATTTGACAAGAACTGGGGTAATCAGTAGACCTTTGTATAAAAGGAACAACAACGAAATTCTGTTTTTAACTTTCTCTAGGTTAAACAGAAAAATTAAAACTTAGAAGCTTGCTTATTTTTTTCTCCAACACCTTCCTCTTTGATAATGTAAGGGAACAGCCCTGGGATGATTCATATTGGGTTTGATGTAGAGGTACTCCGTTTTCTGATGGTGAAATACATAGTTTCTTGCTGATTAAACTTTTTATAAGGCAATGTTTAAGGTAAAAACAATCTTAAAGGCACCCATGACTGCAAAGAGTTGCAATGCAGTGCACTACCTCAGAGGTATGCACATGTATGATTTTATGATGGGTTGTGCTAAAAATTTTCCTTTTACCTGCTGCTGAAGAGAATTTTCAGACCCCTTCCCATCCTAAGCCCCTCCTTTACCCAGTCTGGTTCTGACACTGCTGTACTTGGCGTAAACCCATTCTTATCACTAACTCCAAGACATAACAGTCACTTTATATGCTGGGCAAATTTTTTGCCATTTGATGTGTTGAACCTCTTGATGTGCACTAGATGAGACCTATCTCTGGCTCAAGATAAGGCATAAAAGTCACAGTGGAGATGAGGAGGTGGCAGGGGACAACCAGACTGTCTCTTTTGGCAGAGGCAAGCTGATAATTTGTCTCATGCCGTATCACAAAACCATGCACTATTCGGCACATCCGAGATATTTTAGCAATTGCCCCACAGTTACAGCACTCCAGTCTGGAAGGCATCAGCCCAACCACGCACATCAGCACATCCAAAGCAAACAGTACAACAACCCATGTTTGCAGCTTTCTTTTCCTGTCTCACCTATATGACTGTTCTATAGCAAGCACAGCAGGAACATGCACACATGCTTTTTAGCCACAATCACAGACATCCAGCATCAGGAGAGGGGAAAAATCATCTCCTTTACAGCACCTAGGACTTACAGCAGCTTCACAGGGACAGAGGTGGAGCCCAAAGAGATCCATTGCTGTATCAGTTAACCCAGGTGCTAGCACAAGGGCGCTATTTGACAGGAATAAAATTTGCCAATATATTCAAAATGCATGGGTGGCAAAGCAAGCCATGCTGCATGATGGCTCCTTGCCAGACCAAAGTGCGAGGAGATAAGGGCTTGCTGGAAAAAAGCTGACTCCAGTATCTGAAGTGGGGCTACAGGGATGCTGGGGATGGACTCTTCATTAGGGACTGTAGTGACAGGACAAGGGGTAACGGGTTAAAACTTAAACAGAAGTTTAGATTGGATATAAGGAAGAAATTCTTTACTGTTATGGTGGTGAGGCACTGGAATGGGTTGCCCAGGGAATTTGTGAATGCTCCATCCCTGGTGGTTTCAAGGCCAGGCTGCAGAGCCTTGGGTGACATGGTTTAGTGTGAGGTGTCCCTGTTCATGGCAGGGGGGTTGGAACTAGATGATCTTAAAGTCCTTTCCAACCCTAACTATTCTATGATTCTGCAATTCTACGATTCTATGACTCAGCAGCCAACTGCTTCTACATCCATCTCACTTGTTTGTGCTGCTGTTTCTGCATGCTTCACAGAGGCATTTTGCTAGCTGTCACCTCCCCAGGATTTATGTGCTTTTGGTGTTCAGTACTTCATTTTCAAATGTACTCCTTTTCTACTTCTCAGGTATTTTACTATGTCCACTGCTGTTCCGCCCAAATGAAAATAAGAAAATGGAAGTTTAAGGTTTGCTTTCTGTAACTAGTTGGGTTGTGCTAACTCAGCTTTGGGTCTTTGTAGCAGAAACAGGCAGATTTACAAGTGCTGAAGGCTGCCCAGTGTCAGACTTGATTTGTCTTTCAATCTGCTAGTTCAGGCAGTGTAAGGAAAGAAGCCCACTGCAACTGGACCCTGAGTCAGACAGTTTCTGAATGGATCTGCCTAGAACCTTCCTTAGCATGAACACCTCAAAAAAAACCACAATATAATATCTTTTCAACTCAATACCTTTTGATAATACATTAAGATTAATTTATGTTTTCTTCTAAACACAGAAAAACCAAACACAAATGCTTTATAAAGAGTTTTCTCCCTGTCCAGTTCCTCCTGGATTACAAAACTTTATATAATTCTAATTAGCTAATACACATTATTGTGAATTATGTTTCTCTTCAGCTGGCACAAGCAGTGCATTAATGCTCATAAAAGATTAAAAAAAAAAAAAAAAGTGTCATTTGCCATGAACTTCTTCCACAGAAACACCTTGTTCAGAATAACAGCTTCAACATGCCAATAGCACAAAGTGCGGCCTGGAAACTTTGAGGATGATGTAGCTTAACCTTGAAGTTTGGGCTTTGCAATGACATTGCAAAAGTTTCTCTTGATAGCATGTAGACTTAAAAAATCCACAAGTCAGTACTTATAGGTACAAAAGCTTGATGCGTCAGGCAGTGTTTGTGGGGTTTGTACATACTATCCTAGATTTGACAACAGTAGCTTGATTTATTTTGTGCTGTGGACCAGAGTCAGCATGTGTGCAAGTCATTATTATCAATAATATATCAATCATATATCAATTAATCAATTAAAATTAAATTAATAAATTAAATAATTATATCATAATATAATCATATATCAATTAGACATTGAAATTAGGTTTATCTGTGTGTAAATGGGAACAGAATATAAGCGTTATAATCAATGGGACAAAATCTTGGACTAGTGACCTCAACATGTAAATGCTTAATTCTAACAGTCTATCAAACACATAAACCCCACTATCTGAAAGACAGGCTGTGTCTGTATCTTGGCACTCTGAAATGAACAGAGTTTTTTGAGGAGGGAAAGGGAATGGTCAGGTTTTCAGAAATCAGTTCTATATAAACTATCACCACAAAAAGTGAAATGCTTTCATTAGGACAGTATGTCTGTGGTATCATTTGCAAGGCAGAGGTTATTTGCTTGAATGAGTTATGTATTTCCATATCTCAGGTCATTTATATTTCTTTTCATTGTAAAATTAATACTTATTCTCCTGTGTGAGTAATACTGACACTGAAATAATTCTGACATTATTATAAAAGGTGCACCGGTACCTACTCCTTTAGTGTAACCTTTCTGGCCAATCGGTCATGCATGAAGAGTGTTAGGAAGAAGATGAAGAGACAGAGGAAAGAACACCATTAAGACATGTTAGCACCAGTCAGCTACCCACTCCACACTGACTGACAAAGTAACGTGATGTATTCGGTAAGTCATTATTTTCAGACAGTAAGCAAGATACGAGTGTGTAAAACTCCTGGCTGATAACGAAGGAAAGTAGCATCCAAGCAAGAAATAAACCCCCCATAAATCACCATCATCATCTAGCATATTAAATGCACATTTTAGATCAGAAGTACATTTAAAGGAAAATGTTTCACATCCTAGGGAAAATGAGAGCTGTTTCTTTGAGAACCTGCTTCTACTGGGGATCAATGGCTTTACTATTACACATTAAAAGTTAAGTACAATTATTGACAGGCAAACCACAGAAATTGGTTTATGTCAATGAAGAATGGCAAATAGATACATGTATCAGGAAAAGAGCCCGAGAGGAAAAGTTCTTTGCACAGTAAAATTAGATTCACAGGTCACAGATGATTTGTTAGTTCTTTCCAAGTTGTAGAGCAGTAATTTATGGGAGAGCTCTCTCGGCCTCTTTACCTGCACTACTAAAAGGAATCTTTCTGATTAAAGCATAAGTTGCATGTCCTCAGAAGTGACAACCCATGGATCTGACTGAATTAATATAATCCCCAAAGAACAGAGCCTTCCTATCATTCTAAAAGTAATAAGCATTCTTTGAACCTTTTGTTTCCATTCTTCTCTGGTGAAGCTTTCTTTTAGCAAGCCCAGACAGAGGAGTAGCTAGAGGGCTGTAAAGTTTGTTTTTAATGCAAAAAGATGTCAGATGTCAGCTATTCAGGTTGCCCTTATGATGCAAACAGATTTCTACTGCCTACTTGTAATTTCTAGAAACAAGCTTTTCAAATAATAACAACTTCAGCTAGTACAGCTTGCAAAGCAGGGATGTTCTACCTGTGGCAGATACCTGCAACTCTTCCCCAAGCCATGCTTTACCCTCCCGTGGTAGTACAGACATGCCAGCTATGGGAGTGTAGTGAGGGGATTTAAGACCCTCATGGTCCTACAGAAAGGTTGCTTGTGATGGGGAAGAGCTGGGGTGCTCTTTGCTGTAGTGATGGAAGCCCCAGTAGTGCTGACAGAGTAGCTCTGACCTTGGAAGCAGCTCTGGCATTTCAAGCATTGCAGCTCATCAGTCTCCCGGCTGACTTATCCAGAGGATAAGTAGAGATACTGAACATATACTTCATAGGAGTGAAGTTCCACAGCAAATGATGTTAACAGAGATATTACAGGCTGTAGGCCACTAATACTGCCTGCTTTTTATACCAGGAAAAATAAAGACTGGGAAGTGCTAGTCTCCATGCTTTCCAACGATTCCAGATGCTTCCTTAGTCCATCCCTGTTGAAGCCTATTTAGGAATGAGAAGTGCCAGGCAGGGCTTATCTGCAGCTTAAACACAAGATTGTATCCAACACCAGCTGTGTCATCCACCCTGAGCAGGAAGGAGGCAGAAGCAATGAGGGACAGAATTTTCCATCTTTTCAGGTCTTCTTCTCGTACTGAGACAAGTCAAAGCCTCTGAAACACCCTCTGCCTGAACACTGCATGTTTTAACACTTCCTAATAAACTTGGCAAGGCCCCAGAATTATTTGTCTTTGGTGAAGAGTAATTAAATGCTAAGCACATGCTTTGGAGATTTACAACTGGACAACTGTGTGTGGAAACATCCCTTGCAAAAAGGTTAACAGGCTGAAAAAGAGTGTCATGGAGCATTGCAGAGCTGTAACATGCCTTAGATAGAGCTATCAATAAGGCAACTCTCAGTTATGACTGCCTTTTTAACAAGCTTCTATTAATTGTTTTATCTTCCTTTCTCCCGATTTCAATCCTTATTACAAAGTTTCCTCATGCTTCTGAATGGTGGTACCAAGCAAAAGTCCTTATATTCTTTGTCACACCAAGGCTTTACAGAGCTGGCTGTTATGGTGGTAGCTCCAATGCTCCGAAGGGCAGAGTAACATTCACAAGCCCTGTTTAATTTTTTCACTCATTTTTCATCTGCCCTACTGATAACCTCTGGTTACTGAGTTTGTACCAATATCTGGACAAAGACATTGCTATGTGGGGAACAAGGCCACTACTAAATTAAAGGAAATTGATTACTTTTCCCTCAGTTGTTTCTTTTGCTATCACGTTGTGAGTGTGCGTAGGTGGGTATATGGGTAATCACATATAAGAAAGAGACATGGACTGATGGAGAGAAAACTTCCAACACTTTCCTCTTTTAGTTAGGGAAAGAATATATTTTATCTAATTTCCATCACAGGTGACATCAGAAGTAATGAAAGGATAAATAAAGATTCGGAAAAAGTGGATTTTAAAGAAAAGGATTCTAAAGAATTCTAAAGAAAGGATCTTTCATGGAGATTTAACTCCATTAAATCCTTCAAATCCCTTTGCTAAATACAATAATATTCCAAAATTGTATGACAATTTTTACTTCATGTGTATTAAGAGCAAGTATCCATCATCACTGACAGACTGGACATTCATTCCTTGTGGAACCTGCACGTTGGGGCACCATATATTTGCTCTCTGTAAAGTATTTCCAAGTTCAGGAGTTCCACTATATATACTCATACCAATTTACATGTACTGTTGTTTTTTCTTTTAATGATATATGTAGGTACAAAAAGTCGATGGTATGTATTTACTAAACTACTACCTTCCTGGTTACTGAATTGCTTAGCACTGATGCTTTCTTTCATAAATACTGTCATTAAATGCACGAAATTATTGATCTAAACTGCTTTCCTGGGAAGCTGCTCCTTATAAAGAACAGAGTCAGGTCTCTTTTTTTGCTGCAAATTAGGCTGAATTTCATAATAAAACTTTCATCATAAAAAGAAAAGATCAAAACTCCAAACAACAGCGACCTCCCTACAATACATTGATGACTAAATCTCTGAGAGAGATGGCTTTAATTTTTCTTATGGGAAAAAAAAAAAAAAAGAAAAAGAAACAAAAAAAAAAAGAAAGAGTAGGAAGGATGCAGCATTTCTTCTAAGGGTCTCCTTTTTTCAAGAGATCATACTAAAAAGGCTGCTAAAGGCATTCCTTGCTTTTGTAACTTGTAGAAAGGAGCATTCTTAATTATAGTCAGAGTTTATTGCATCCCTCCTTCTCTCTCCCACCCCTTTACACCCCCCCTGCCCCATATGTGTGTATGCAGATAGATCAAGAAAGCTGGCAGCACTACCTGAACAGCTATTGAAAGAGTGAGACTTCTCAGTTCCTGCTTCATTACTGGGTAGCAGCTATTCCAGTGTGTGAGAGCGTCTAACCGCATTCTCCCATCGAAAAGCCCTTGGTAAGTCCCCTTAGCCGGCAGAGCTGCCGATTAACTCAGTGAAAGGCAGGAAGGGGGGTGGCAGGGTGCCTTGGGGGCACTCAGAGCCTGTCTGCAGTTTACAATCTATTAGATTTCAAAGATTTTCTGTAATAAATGTGTAAGATCTTATGTGGATTGCTGGGATGCGAAGGCAATTGCAAGGAATGTTTTGTGTGCTCAAGTGCAATGCTAAGTACAGTCAGGAGTGCCGGAAACAAAGCAGAATATTTCTATGCAAGGTGAGATTGATAAATGTTTCTCAGAACCGCAAGAAGAGTGGTTTGGTTTTGTTTTGTTTCCCCTTATCATTTTCCTTTTGTTCTCCTCTCCCCCGTTGGTGTGCTGAACATGTCAATAGGCTCAGAAAGAAGAAACTATTGTCTTCCTGCTTATTGATGGCTTTTGAAATGTAGAACTTTTATCAGAAGAGGGATGAGAGCTGAAGCTATAGAGGAGATAGGTGTGCTTTTTATTTGCATGTACATTCTTGTCCATGTTTCTGGTGTTAATTGCATAGATTTACCATGCTCAGGAAAAGTCTGAAAGGCTGGGAAATGCACATTTACTGCTCAAGACAGTGATGTTTGTGCTTGCTAAATGTGCTTGTATCACATGTTTTATTAGTCATCTGCCTGACAAGTGGCACTCTCCAGGTAGCTCCTTTCAGTATGGGTAGCAAAAAGCACTCGTAGACAGGAACTCTTCTTTTACCTTGATCCTTTGAATCAAGCTCATAGGGCTCAACAGAAAATGATAGAGGCCATTGGAGAGGTCAAGTCACAACTCTCCTTGCCCCAGCTGAGCAATGGCATTTGAAATGAGAGATTGGAATCATGCTATTATCTAATAAGTGTCCCAGTACCCTGGACCTGGCTGCGTTTTGATTTTAAAAGTACGAACGAGTTACTCCAGGGACAGGCCAGAGGTTATTGTCTAGCAGTACAGAGCATTAACAGAATGACTGCTTTCTCACTGAACTCACATGTACTCCCCTGATGGATAAATCCAATCTAGAAAAGCTGGCTGCCTGAGTAGCCGGGCATGGAGCCACTGCCTCATCTGTTACTGTCAGTACAGTCCAGAACTCTGCTACAGCTGTCCGTTGGATCATATAGGTAACACAGTTGTATTTTTAACTATGAGGGAGAAAGCTGCTCCTTATATTTAGAAAATGTACACTTGTGAATTGAAACTGATGCTAGTGTCCCTAGACATAATTTTCTTTGTTACTGAGCAAACATGATATCTCAAGGTTTTATGTCTGCAGTGGTTACTTTCCAGCCAGTATGAGTAAATTTGCATCTCTTCTACAGGCCAAAAGGACCAGACTGACATGTTTTCCCCTTTCAGAAGACTTCAGTGTTTATTAAGGGACTTTTATAAGCTAATAATAAAACAGACCTCAGACTTGCAGCCAAGCACAAAATAATGTTGCTTCCTGAAACTCAGTAATTTCACATTATATTGATAGGGAAATGCTAAGGGGTGCAGATGACTAAGGGTTCGGTAACTGAACTTATACCGCTTCATGCAATGGAGATTACAAGTGAGAATATGCCACATGTTCCAGGTTGTCAGAGTCAACATTACCTCATCGGTGAATTAAAATGTTGTCAAAATTGCATCATTATTTGGGATGCTTACTGTATTAAATATAACACTGGGGTGCAACACAGAGTATAATATTCTCCAAGGAAAAAAAAACAAACCAAAACAAACCAAAACAAAAAAAACAACCTTAAAGAAATCCAGCAAAACTATAAATGAAGAATGTGTTTGGGGGATTTTTTTGTATTTGTGTTCATCAGCTACATAAGTTTGCTGCTAGAATACTCTCGAATACAACTGCATGCTGCCTTTTTAAAGTTTATTTTGCTTTCATCATCTGCGTGGATGTATGAAAGAGCAGAAACACCCCAATGACAAGAATTCCAGTGAGACAAGGGGCAGGAACAGGTAGCTCTATTGAGCTCTGTGCCACATCCTTGGGTCAAATTTAGTCTTGACCACCCTTGCTTTAGTAAGCGGACACTGCTGTCATCATTGCTATCAGCATGGCAGGATGTTCTCCAAGAAAGTTAACACCAATTCAGGGTGGTAGAAAAATGCTGGGGGCTGTTTAGCTGGGGCCAGTGTGTGACTTTTCTGCCCGCTGGAAGTGTTGTGCTCTGTGAGGATGATGTAAGCCAACACAAGAAAAAAGAGCAAGGAAAGTGTCATGGTGAAGAGGCAAAATCTGTGTTTATCATGGGTAGTGTATCAGGTATCCGCTTCCATTCCCATCTCTTCCCATGATGAAGCAGGAACCATTTGTCTCTTGCTATAGAAGGGACTACATGCACCTGACAGACAAGACTGCCTTACTTGTGACTGTGTACTCACACATCCATACAGTAGATAACCTAGTAGGTGGTGGGCAGGAGATATTGTGTATGTTTGGGCTGATCTGACTGTGTTAGCACATAGTCAGTATGTGTCTCCAGGCAGTGTCTTACTCCATCCACCCTATCAGTCCCAGAGGAGTTATTTCTGGAGGATGCTAAGGCAAGGTCCTAAGTTCTCACTGGCACAAAAGGTCTTCAGACCTTGTCAGCATGAGTCACAAAGATCTAAATGTATCTAACTCCAAGCCAACCTGGGTTTTCATCAGAAATTCTCTCTGTTGCTTCACTGACTTGAAATATTCTCTCCTCCCTGCCCCCTCATCAAAGATTACAATTCATGAAGCAGAAATTGCCAGACACTCAAGCATTGGCAGAGTTCTTTTAAATTATGTTTCTAGTTTAACATCCTTTTGTACGTCAAAGTTTTATATTTCACTTTTCTATTTTTATGTATGGGAAAATGTATCAGTCCAGGCATTTCAATACACATCACTAAAGCATAAGGGTCTATCTGAATTATTGTCTACTGAAGTATCTACTGAATAAACAGGGATTTTCAAGGGGCATTCACTACGCTGGGGGTAGCTTTTATTTGCATAAACTTGACTACGGTTCTGCTTACAAGAATTGTAAAACTAAACCAAGAAAGCAGAGGCTAATGTAATTAATGGTTTATTACCCTAAAAGCCATCCCTGTTGTCTTCAGATATCTTCCTTCTTTCCCCTTTTTCTGTCAAATCCCCGTGGGCCTGATTTAAACTGAAGCTCTTTGGATCAGGTGCTATTCATCACACACCTTCATGTCTATCACACTGCATGGAACTATGAAACCACAGCTAGAGTATTTAGAGTGGCTAAAAACCTAATGCAATCTCCTGATCCTAACTACTCTTTTTTTCTGTACCTCCTTGCACCTTAGCAGGGTCAAAAGGAGAGAAACCTAGTCAAACCTTCTGCCATTATCTTTTCGTTACTGCTCCTAAAGAAAGAACTTAAGATCCAAATACCTGGTACCTCCTTCTACTGCAGGGCAATGGTAAAAGTGGAAGGACATTGAAAAGGTCCCAGTTATCAGGGGAATTGTGAAAGAACAAAAAGGAAATTTTTCAGTATGGCATTCTCGTGATTAGAATGACTTACAAATTGGTTTTCTCATTGCTAGGACAAGAGTGGAACTGACATTTAGTAGCATATGAATTTGCCAGTAATTGATGCCCCATAATATAAATTAGATTAGAGGCTGTTTACCAAGTCCCAATACAACGAGTTTTCATTTTACTCTTCTCTCAAAGGAAGAAAATCTACAATGTACATTTGAGAAAAAAACTGCAACCGAGCAAGATACAATGGGAAAAAAAAATTAAAAAAATAAAAAAAAAAAAAAAAAAGAAAATTACTTCAATAGGACTTTGTAGTCAAAATTCCTTGCTGGATTAAAAACAAAATCTGTATCCCAAAATGATGCAGGATTTTTTGATTGTTTTCTTTACTATTCTTTTATGTTAAATATGATAAATGGTTAAAGAAAGGGCAGGGTAGAAGACCAGCCTGCCCATTCCTTTAAACCTGGATATAAGTTCCTTGACTTTCAGTTTTTTCACTGAGAAACTGTGGCAGAATATGTTCGTAGAACTACAATAGATGCTATTAAAGCAGCTCTTTTCATTATGAAATCAAAGCTGAAGCACTATAACATATGTTGCGTTGATTCATGTCTTAGAAAATATCATTCCATGCAGATATATTTGATAAATGCAATAAGAAAGCAGACGATTCCTTGGAAAAATGCATTTGACTGCAACATTAGCCACTTGCATATTGTATTTGACAAACACTTGGATGTACTATGTTTTAATACATTGCCGTTAACACCTAAGGATTTTCATTCAGATGCAGCACTATTCCTTTCTCGTCTGGAATGTCTTAAAAGAAGCTACTTACATATGAAAAATATTGATAAATGATTCCTTTTATGGGAATCTGACCCTGGTGTTCAGTTGCTAGTGTTCTGACCTTAAGACTGCATAGTCCCTCATCTGCAAAAAAGAGATAATGCTTCTGCCTCCCTCTCCATGTATACACCCTTCCTTTGTTGCATTTGCCTATACTGCATTCTGAAGGCAGAGACTTCTTATGAAGTACACAATATTTACACAGTCAGCACCTACACAGTTCTTCACTGCAGCCTGTAGGTGCTCCTGTAAAACAATTTTCCCTACATACCACTAACATATTCTTCATATCAGCCTCAGCCAACTGAATGGTGCCGATGATGCTGGGAACACCCATGAGATTCAAACCCCTTCCAGAACTGTCGTTGTAGTCCAAGAGGGCTTCAGTTCCCCCATGCACTACTTTTGTCCTCTTAACAAATATTAAAATGTCCCCACACAAGTGTCTGAAGAAGAGACTTAGCATACCATTTATGGGATCAGTGTCTGCAAATGGATGCAGCGACTGCATTAATATACATATGCGTGGCTAAATAAGGAACAGCTGGGTATGCTCAAGTGGAAGAGGAGAGTTTACAGGTCATGGAAGGAGGGGCTGGCCACTTGGGAGGAATATAAGGCTGCTGCTAGAGGATGTAGGAAGGCAGCTAGGATGGCTAAGGCCTCCTTAGACTTAAATCTGGCAAGAGGGGTCAAGGACAGCAGAAAGAGCTTTTTCAAATACATAGCTGATAAAACTAACACCAGAGGCAAGGTTGGCCCACTGGTGAACGGGATGGGGGCCCTGGTGACAGAAGATACAGAGATGGCAGAGTTATTGAATGCCTTCTTTGTCTCTGTCTACTCTGCCGGAGGCAGTCCTGAAGAGCCCTGTACCCCTGAGACCTCAGATGAAGTCAGGTCACTGGAGCAGTTGGCCTTAGTCGATGAGGAATGGGTTAGGGACCAGTTGAGCAATCTGGACATCCATAAATCCATGGGTCCAGATGGGATGCACCCGCAGGTGCTGAGGGAACTGGCGAAAGTCATTGCTAGACCACTCTCCATCATCTTTACCAAGTCTTGGGAAACGGGAGAGGTGCCGGAGGACTGGAGGAAAGCAAATGTCACTCCAGTCTTCAAAAAGGGCAAGAAGGAGGACCCGGGTAACTATAGACCGGTCAGCCTCACCTCCATCCCTGGGAAAGTGATGGAACACCTTATCCTTGGTGCCATCTTAAGGCATGTCAAGGATAAGAGGGTTATGAGGGGCAGTCAACATGGCTTTACCAAGGGGAAGTCATGCTTGACCAACCTCATAGCCTTTTATGAGGAAATAACACGGTGGATGGATGATGGCAGAGCAGTAGATGTGGTCTACCTTGACTTCAGCAAAGCATTTGACACAGTCTCCCACAGCATCCTCATAGCTAAATTGAGGAAGTGTGGTCTGGATGATCAGGTAGTGAGGTGGACTGCAAACTGGCTGAAGGAGAGAAGCCAGAGAGTTGTAGTCTATGGGACGGAGTCTAGTTGGAGGCCTGTATCTAGTGGAGTGCCTCAAGGGTCAGTACTGGGACCAGTATTATTTAATATATTCATCAATGATTTAGATGAGGGAATTGAGTGTACTGTCAGCAAGTTTGCTGATGACACTAAGCTGGGAGGAGTGGCTGACACGCCAGAAGGCTGTGCTGCCATCCAGCGGGACCTGGACAGGCTGGAGAGTTGGGCAGGGAGTAATTTGATGAAATATAACAAGGGAAAGTGTAGAGTCCTGCATCTGGGCAGGAACAACCCCAGGTTCCAGTATAGGTTGGGGAACGACCTGTTAGAGAGTAGTGTAGGGGAGAGGGACCTGGGGGTCCTAGTGGACGGCAGGATGACCATGAGCCAACACTGTGCCCTTGTGGCCAGGAAGGCCAATGGCATCCTGGGGTGTATTAGAAGGGGGGTGGTCAGTAGGTCGAGAGAGGTCCTCCTTCCCCTCTACTCTGCCCTGGTGAGACCGCATCTGGAATATTGTGTCCAGTTCTGGGCCCCTCAGTTCAAGAAGGACAGGGACCTGCTGGAGAGAGTCCAGTGCAGGGCAACTAAGATGATTAAGGGAGTGGAGCATCTCCCTTATGAGGAAAGGCTGAGGGAGCTGGGTCTCTATAGTTTGGAGAAGAGGAGACTGAGAGGTGACCTTATTAGTGTATATAAATATATAAAGGGGGAGTGTCACGAGGATGGAGCCAGGCTCTTCTCGGTGGCAAACAATGATAAGACAAGGGGTAATGGGTACAAACTGGAACACAAGAGGTTCCACTTAAACTTGAGAAGAAACTTCTTCTCAGTGAGGGTGACGGAACACTGGAACAGGCTGCCCAGGGGGGTTGTGGAGTCTCCTTCTCTGGAGACATTCAAAACCCGCCTGGACACATTCCTGTGTAACCTTATCTAGGTGTTCCTGCTCCGGCAGGGGGATTGGACTAGATGATCTTTTGAGGTCCCTTCCAAACTCTAGCATACTGTGTGATACACCAATTTCTTTGACAGTTATATCAGCTCCACAGGAGCTGACTATACTGTTTGTTCCTAACAGTTGACTAGATAAGATGAATCCATAGGGAGCTGATAGGTGCCGTAACAAGGTATATTCTTGCAGACTTTTCTCTCTGACCAGAAACCCACTCATCACTGACAGCTGGCACCTTTAGTAAAATTCAGCACAAAACAATGAAAACAACAGCCCATCTTACTGATGCACCTATGTCCCAAGCTTAACTCAGCACATGGAGTGAAACAGGAACAGAATTTGGAGAACTGCCTGCTCTTAGCTTTTTATTTAGTATATTTAATATTAAAATATATTTTAACAAAATTTGAAGGGTGTTCTTTTCCCCCTTTAAAGAGAAACAACTGTCTCTCAGCTGAAGTAAAAGCATCTGATGAGTTGATCCTTGATTTATTTCATCCATTTCAGGGGAGTTGAATCTGATTGTAGGGACAGAGCAGAGTAGAGGAGAGCTGTTTCAGGGGCAAAGGGAGTCTGTACAGAGCAGCTGGGACAATACAAGTTACAGCAGCCCAGCATAGGACTGGGAGAAGAGTCAAAATATTGGTCTAAAAAAAAAAGAACAAAACAAAACCACCAAAACCTGAAAAAATTTACTGGAAATTGGTTTTTATGTTCCTCTTTCTGAGAAAGACATAATACAGCTGACCACCCTTCTAGTTCAACTAAAAGCCTAATTTCTGCAGAAGTCTAAAGTCTTAAAAAGAAAACTCAAATAGTAAGATACAGAAAGATTTATTGTTTTCAAACTAAATTGTTGTAAAATGCCTTCTGATAAAGGCAGATCCACCCATCTTATAAACCCCCTCTTGTCCCGTCTGCATTCAACTGGGTGTCAACAATGTGACTCAGCAAGACTCAGCACAGAAGAGGAAAATTCCCACGAGTTTTTTCTCCAAGCTGCTGTCTTCTTTCTAAAGATCTAATCAACTCTGTAGTGCTCATTATCAGAGCAAGCACCCTGACTCTGGCACAGAAAAAGGCACTCATGTCTTTTCCATACAGCTAGGAAATCTGGCAGTCCCATATGTTGAGATTACCACTCTGATCCTCTTTTCGGGACACTACTAGTGTGAAGTTGCCTCCTATTGTAGACTCCAAATATCCCTGTTCAGTGTCTCTGAGACTAGATCCCAGGAGACAGCAGTTCTTACCTCTATGGTTATCCACAAGCCCACTGATAGACAGAGCTCCAGGGAATTAATTATAGTACATGGTTCTCCACTCCTCATGCTTTCAGATTCCAAATTTCTTTTACTCTTGGGTGACACAGTAGGGTTGGCCCCTTTCACAGCATTAAACAAAGATATTTGTTGGTGAAGTGGTGGTGAAATCACTCAGCAGCAGAGGAGAGGGTGCTTGTTTATTTATTGAAATCCCCACAGATGTTACTTGACATTGCTGAAGTTTATAGGATCAATTGTTTGTGCCATCAAATTGCAGTACATAGCCTTAGAAATTGTAAGTAGGTGTAATGTTATATTTAAAAATGAAAAAATAATTTCTTCATGACAGTGGCATGCAAAGCAGGCAGGTATTCATCGCACTTTGCTTTTTGGGAAGCACCAAGGCACTACAGAGAGCAACACAGATGCAGGGTACAGCCTTACTTTCATCACAGATACTCTTTGAATTTCCTGAGCACATTTTGCTAGTTCAATATCCTACTACCAGGTGTGTCTGAGGAAAAAATCAAGGAATACTACATTTCCAGATAGTGTATCTTAAGATCTGATCTCATAATGCACGGGTCAGATGTAATCAAAACATTGTTTACAGCAGTGTTCTTTCTTCTCAGCTCTGCAGTTATTAAAGGCATTTAGCCTGAATTAATTAAAAAAAGAAAAAAAACCTGCTCTTGACTATCTTAAGGAGTAACATGTGGCATGTAATTTGGATTGCTGAGTGATTTAGACAAGTAAGCTGCATTACTCATCTGTCTCATTTAAGATATGTAGATTCTGTAATCTTCCATCTGGATTTTCAACCAAACTTTGGGTTACTTTTCAGTTGTTTGAAGAAGGATGGAGAAGAAGGTTCATCTTAGAATGCACAAAGAAGGGTTAGCATTGTCCAACTGGAAAAAAATGAGCACATGACAGAAAGTGACCCTGGGCTATAGCAGTGTATGTGAACCTTCAATTTATTTCCAGTGACAGAATGATTCTTTTACTTTCTTCTCAAATCAAATAATGTTTTTAATGCAGGATCCACTTAGAATCAGAGTGCCACATTGGTGTATGACACTCACAAGCTTTGTCTATTCCCCATATTCCAGCTATAATATCATTATATGAACACATTGATGATGATAGCATGAGAGATCAGACTGGAAAAGATCCATGTGCAAGCAAATCAAAGCCTGCTACTCTTAGGGGAAAAAAAAAAAAAAGGAGGGGGAATTTTTAAGGGAATTTAAGAGAAAAATCCTGCTACTTTTATCTCATTCATTCAAATGAATGCCTGCACCATAAATTTGAACATGGAGTACAGATAATGCCCTGTTGCTTACATAACTGTTAGTTCTGGTAGATCAAATCTACGTGTTCCCTTTCATTAACTCATGTATTGAGGACATCCCCAGATACTCTCTATGCACAACTCAATGGAAGCCAATCCGTCCAAGCAATGAGGCCAATGTTAGATCTGCCTATCAGTATAGGAAAGAAAAAAACTTCTAATTTTGAAGTGGAATGAAATGCTGAACTAAAAAAAAAGAAAAAAGAAAAAACAAAGAAGCAAAAAACCCCAAACAAAACCAACCACATCCCCCCAAAAAAAAACAAACAGAAACAATGTTCTTCAGAAAGACATTTACAAACTCCAGGGACAAATCTATCAAAGGCAGTTGAGTCATGTTCATATGAAATTTGTCAGAGGGAAAGGACCAAAGCCTATCTAATCTGTAAGGCTTTGGAAAATAACTGTAAAAAATCCTTAGCCAAGATCATCTGTAGGAACAGATGCTCCACAGAGATAAAAACAAGTGCACATGAGCACCATTTCTCCCTTCACCACCACCTCAAATGAAACAGTAAATAGGAGTGGCAGCTTCTTCAGGTCCATTTTCCCTTGGCAGATTCCTCCAGCAGCAGAAGCCCAGACAGGTTCACTGGAGCATCCTGATAGACCTGTAGGAAGCCTGGGAATACCTGCTACTTCAAAATGGATCTTGGTGTGGGGCTTTGTCTCTAGGCAGACTCCTTGGGAGGGTGCCTGGAAGGAGGCCATTAATCGCATCATGATGGGTACAGTTCAGTAGAGCTCCACAATTTCTTTATTATTCAAAAGATCAGGGGGATAATCTTGAGGATTAAAAAACTAAAACAATGAGGTACTTTTGGTGCCATTTGTTCATTTGACAGACTGACACACAGCAAGGTGAGATCAGCTTTGTGCAGTTGAACCATTGGCATGTCCAATGTCTTGCCAAGTCCTTGTTTTAAACACATCAGACCCCCAGAGGTTGCTGAAGCCAGAATTTGCAAAGGCTGAGCATGAGTGACAACACACCCACACTAAGAGCCAGAAGCAGCCTCTCGCTAATGCTTTACAGTGGGAAAGGACTGGCCCAGCTGTGAGTGATGCTACCACAAGCTGCCATGGGACAAGAGATCTCAGTTCTGAAGCATCGTGAGTCATCCAAGCCAGAGGAGTGCTGAAGGCAGCATCAAACTGTGCCTGTTTGACTTGATTCATGTTTTTCCATTTTTTTCATTGCTTAAAGGAGGGTCTGGAGGGTGATGTGTTTCCCATAGGTGGTGGTGGGGTCCTACTCCATATGCAGGATCCATTTTGCAGGATCAGCCACATCAGCTGGCAACTCCATGAAACCAAGACCACCCTGTAAAGCAGAGCAGGTGGTGACTTTTCTTTCTGTCTGCCTCCCACCTCATCCCATGGGCCTTGGTAGTGTGGGCTAAACAAGGCATCATTTTTCACGGAGTGGGGTTTGCATTAAGCATAAAATGAGAGCTACGACATTAGCTTATGGTGTTAGACATGCTTCCAGAGATGCAGCATGCAAGATGTTATCAGTGACATTGTCAGATCTGCTAAGACACACATAAAGTTTGCACCCAAGGTCCTGGGGTTAAAAACGTAGAGGATGGAGGTGATTTGACTCACCATGCCTGCTCAGAACAATCAGACTGCAAGTGAACCCAAGACATGCTTTAGGCCAGATAACCATGCAGAAAGCATGAAAAAAACATATGAATGAAAAAACAGTAGAGGAAGGTTAGAGCTGTTGCTGTCTAACAAAGATAGATCAACCAGACAGAAAGTATTTTTCTCATGGTGACATTATGGTGCATAGCACCTGGCATCCAGGCAGCAGCAAGGCAAGACCAGAAGCAAAAAGAGGGACTTTACTCAGAGCACAATTTCTCAAGCTATGATTCAGAAATTGGCAGCCACACACATGCAGCAAACATCAGTGCATCAGAATGAATTCGTAGCTGTTATTCCACAGATCCAGAACAAACAAATAAATATAAGAATGTATTACCAGTGTGAGCCCTGAGGAATTTGTGTTTGACTTGGCACCGAAAACATGCTGTGAGATTCTTGACCTGACAGCATCGGCTGTGATCCTTTATTGAGAAGATTTATGCAGCCCTGAATGTGAGGATTTGGCAATTAACAGAAACAAGTTTGTCAACTGCGTCACCCTGTTTAGACATTGTAGGAAATAATGTACACACCACGTGAAAAAACATGTATCCCATTGGTGGCAAGAAGAAACTCAGAAGATGTAACCATTAATGTTGCTTTCATGACATTTCCAGTTTCAGGGCTGTTGTTTTCATTGCTGGGAAGGCGCAAGCTTTGAATAATCACACAAGAATGAGAGGCAATGAGCAAAAGTGTGAAGCAGCTCCATGTAGAAGAATTTAAGACAACATTTCACTCTCACTTTAGTTTATTACAGTTTCCTCATGTTTTTCAGAGTAGGGTCACTCCTTTTAGATAGGATGTAATCTGTTTGAAAACATCAAGCTGCATGTCTTGCATATTTACAGAAGTAAAGCTGGTTTAGCATATTTAAATAGGCTAGTTAGACTGGGTTTAGATATTTGGTACAAAAGGACTATTGTGAGCAAGGTTTTAAAAAATAGGAATCTAAACACAGACTTCTGAAAGGCATCTATATTGGCATCGACATATGTAAAGCTACTAAATTCTAAGTATGGCTTTCTAAGTTTACCAATAGGGTACAATATTGAGTTGCTGAAAGTAACAGCTGCCTTAGTTCACCTGGTATGTTCACCTGGCTGAAGACCTCCTGAACAGCACCATGCTGCTTTCAGGGTAACACTAGCCTAGATACTTTTACATAGCCCTACGTTGTGCCACACGAGTGCATCCAAACAAACCCAGCTTGAAAATGTGACATCCAAGTTAGCAGCTAATGTTTGTTTTAATCACGTGTGTTTGAGTCCAGTCACATTTCTTAATATCACATTTCTTATTTATTGAAATTTAGGACTCATGAGTGTTTTGTTCTTCAAGACTTGGCTTTTTGACAAACTGTGGTACTGTTAATGCCAACTAAAGTTCTTACTCTAGTAATAAAAGCTAGTAGGATAGTATGAATTTTGGTTAACTGCGTAAACAGCACCCTCTCTATTTAGTTCCTGATCTGGGCTATTTGCAAACAACCACTGCTGTTTATTGTCATTATTGGGTTCAAAAACTGACTTGCTTTGCTCTCTTTCCAAAGGATATAGTAAATCAGGTCTGACATTTGAAGCAGTGTATTTATGGCAGAACAGACATGTGGCTCTGGAGCGTGGCTGAAGCAAAAAAACAGAGAGCAGCAAAAGCCCTGAATACATTTGTCACCCAGAGGAACTGGAGAGGGGGATGGCTTCCTCACCATCCTGGTTTTCCTCCTTTCTTTGTAAAAACATTCTGAAATGGAATATTAAAATGTGTTGCTTTGCTTTCAGATCTAAGCCCAAGGATTTTCTCATGGCGGTGTTAGTAACTGAATATATCATCCACATTGGGTCGGCTTTGTCCCTGTCTCCCATCTCCCCAGGAAGGAAGAAAGCACCAGTTGTCAGTGCTTCATTAACTGTTCTGTTTCTCCCAGTGGTAAAGGGGCAAATTTATATGCCAACTGGCACAGTTTGCAAGGGTGCATAATTTATGAGGCGTGTGTGAGAAACTGGAAAGATAGCTACAATCAATACGAGCATAAGCAAAGCATTCAGCTTGCAATCTCTGCCACACAGTGTGGTTGCCTATGTTTACTTATCACTCTGCACACATTTTTTACTTTCCTGAACTGTAATTCTCAAGGTTTGTTTGTTTTTTGTGTTTTGTTTTGTTTTGTTTTAAAAACCCCCTACATATTCTTTTAGGCTGGAAGGCTTCTCAAGGGAAAGAGGGACAGTCTGGAGAAAACAACATTGAAAAGGTATAAACAAACCTTGTATCTTGCCAAAACCAGATCAGTACTGCTGAATATTGTGGAGGGTGGAGGGGATGTGAAAGCAGAGGTAGAATTCTCACACAAGAGAGCTCCATACCGGAAATGGAAAGGGTCAGGAAGAAGACAGGTAAGGCAGCCTTTCACAGACAAGACTGGAGAGGAAAACA
Organism: Psittacula echo; assembly: GCF_963264785.1. Classification (NCBI taxonomy): domain Eukaryota; kingdom Metazoa; phylum Chordata; class Aves; order Psittaciformes; family Psittacidae; genus Psittacula; species Psittacula echo. Next base: position 63,115,264 of record NC_137736.1, on the reverse strand, counting down.
AAACAGAAATGTAGCAATCTTAAATAGACAGAGCTATTGACATTAGTTTTTAACTTTTCTAACCAAGCTACCTGCATTACTGGCAATATCATCTGAACAAAAGCCAGGTGTCTGCAGATTTGCAGATATGTATGTTTAGTGATATCTGAACCATTGTGCAGAAGCATATCTGGTCGTATACAAAGGGAAAAACAGAAATACTGGAGTACTTCAGGATTTAAATTAATTTTTCTGCATATGTAGTCTCCCTCCTGCCTGTGTATTCTCCTTCCTCCCTAACAGCAGGAGACTTTCACTCTAGTGTCACATCACCCTGAGTTTCACTTGATGAAGAACCCTGCAGCCACACCTCCTCCACTAAGTTAACTGTACTTCCCTAAGTTCACAATATTATCTCCCACAGAAAATCAGGAATTCTAGCCCAATCCTAAAATGAACCAGCCTTGAGCACTGTACATCTTGGCCAGATCTTAACACAGATATTGTTAGTTTCTTAGTGCTGTATGTTTCCAATCACTTTCTTAAATAAGAAGCATCTGGCTTAAACAGCACAAAGCACTGGTGCCAGCAGCGCTGGGAGGGCTTTGGCAGGGACTGTGGTCTCTATTCTTGGAGGTGTCATGGTCTGCAGATAAGGATTTATGTTGTCATGTAAAGAGCTCTGGCCTGGCATACAGTGTGTTTGTGCAATTCTCCATTACATACCTTTATTTAAGCAAATTTCTTTTTTTTCTGGGGGTGAAGAACTGAGCAAAAGACAAAGCAGGCTTCAGCTCAGCATCTCCAGCGTGTGTGCATGCGTTACAGGTGATCCTTTAACCTATGTAGCCACGTGTCCTCAGAGGTACCTTGACCTGTGATGATCTCCTCACCAAATGAATATGGGCTGGTTGGGGGAAAAAGCTGGTGAGGGAGCCACAGGGCCAGTGCTTAAAGTAGATTTCACTGACCATTAACAGAGTTGAAGCACTCTTACAGAGAAGGAAGATAATTTGATTTTGTTTCCACCTCCTCTAGTGGAATAATTTAAAAATCCATTTAGTTTGGCTTAATACATTTTTCATGTGTATCTGAATTTCACCCTTAAGTGAAAATAATGTTCAGGAGTCTTTCCCATTAAAACTATATACATATCTCTAGAATATAAAATAAACACTCAGAAGGGAGTCTGAAGATAGATTTTTTAGACTATCTGTCCTGCTGGAACTATTTCTAATTGTGGCAGCAGGCTTAGGTTTCCAGATCGTAGTCAACACATTATTCTGCTGTACCATACAGGGGTAGCAGGCAGGGTGGTAGCACAGAGAATTATTTTTCAGGATGAATATAATTAAGTCTTGAAGTGAAACATGGAAGAAAGTTAAAAAATTAAAAATCCAGTAGAACAATAGGGGATAGGATTGGTATTTACTGTAAAGATACGAGAAAATACAAAAGAAAAAGTATGAAAGAAAAAAATTATTACCTTCTCCCACTGTAAGTAACAGTTTGAGCAGATCTGCTGTCAGAAAATGTTTCCCAAACTAGTTTTATTTAAAGATTCTCTGAAAGGGCAAATTGTTTAGTAATCAAGTCATTTCATTGCTTAATTTACCTTGATTAACACAGTACTTTTCAAAAAGTGCTAATCAATTTTGGCTTCTAGTAAACTGGAAACACCACATAAATTGCTGTCACAGTCTTAAACTGCTAATCAATTTTGAAAATATAAATCAATGTGCATTTCTATCCTATTATTTTTCAGTCATTGGCTGGAATGCCTTCCTTGACCTTGAACAGTGAGAGAAGAATTTCCATGTAAAATAATTAGAGAAAAAGATACACTTTGGCATTGCAGTTTTCAGTTAAAACACTGAATATGTAAGAACTATGAAGGGCAAAAATGGTTTTAGTAAGTAAGGTCATTCTAAGGTCCTAAGGTGATCTTTTTTACCTCATCCGAAGGAGAGCATTCTAACATGTTAGGACCCCATATCCTTTAAGCATACACTGTATATTTACATTGCATAATGCAAACTGCTGGGCATGTTATAGTCACAGGCTGCAGCCAAAAAAATACTTACGTTATATGATCCTCCTCCTTTGCAAGCATAAAAGTATCCAAATAATACTATGAAATAATTGATAGTGCAGCCACATTAGAGTTCTCTACATTATTATGCCTCTTTTTCATTTCCCATGTTGACACAAATGAACCTATCACAAGTCTTTAGCAGTGTAATACCTGGAAACTGCAAATTTTCGTATGTTTAAAGCTTAGACATTTTTTAGCAACCAAATCTAATCATCAGCCATTTGGAGCTTCTTTTCTTATATGTATATTAGAACAGAGATGTTTTTTTGCTCTGTTTTGTAAAGAAGAAAAATCCCAATCCAAAATCCACTGATATATCCTGTTGCACTATATCTACACATATTTTTTTCTCTGTGTGTTTCTGAAAAAGACCTATAAAACTTGCCAGCTGAAGGCAGGTAATCACATATATCTATCTGACAAAAGGCTGGGTTTGGACATTGTTCTTTAGACTGGAAGGAAAATGGCACAAGATAGGCCAAGTTCTGGGAAAAAATGTCAAACATCCCTGTGTAATGTAGAACAGCAGCAGAACAGTGCTGGCTTACCCCAGAAGACAATGGTGAAACTACAGGACAATGTCTTCTGGCTTTTGAAGCCGCAAATAAATTAGGGCAACTAGAGGTCAGGCAGTTGTGCCCTTATGCTCCCCTGCTCCCCCAAATGACGCCCAGTAAAGAATAGGTTATGTTAAAACTACTTCTAGTTACATAGACTTCTACATTTGGAGGTAAATTTTCCTGTTCTCCCTATACAACCCATGGAAAAGTTGAGAGTATCCTTTGTAGACTACATTGCCTTTTGCATGAGAAATCTCCATTTGACTGCACGTAGAGCCTAGGAAGTCACCTCAGGTAGGAGCCTGTAGCTATGTGTTGTACAGATTTCTCCTCTGAGAGGTTCAGTCATGTCTGAGCACCATTTGGATCCTTGAAAATATCTGTCTTGGCTTGTGTCCCTGTGTGCCAGTGCTGCACATCTGGGGCCTGTGTACTGGGGATCACTCACAAGTTATTCCCCTTGCTCCCAGCTGTGATCTACTAATAGATCACAACTCTACCTCCTCAGATTACTTGTCCTCCTGCCTGAATACCCTCTGCGTGCTCTGCTTGAACACCCTCTGTGTGCTCTGCCTTGAATGATTCATATGTAAACTATCTGACATGCATTAATCTAGGCATGTGACTTGCCTTTCTCTTGGGTCCGCAATTTCTATACACACAATATCTTACTCCATAAACCATTTCCTATTAATTTCTGGGTTTATGTAGTATATCATGCCTGGCTGACCAGTGAGCCTGATCTATCTGCCACTGTGCCACTGCTATTTACTGGAGACATCTAAGACATAACAAAATGTAAACTGAAAAGCTTTCTTCTGATGCTATTTTCCTTCCAGTCATGTGCTAGTTTCCTTCCACTATCTGGACTCTCAGGTCCAGCTGCACTGTAGCTTGGGCAGCAGAAGGCATAAGAACTTGTGGATCTTTTGCATACATCAAAGTACAAGAGAAATTGAAAGTTCTACATTTATTAAAAGTGGTATGATTTCCAACTTCCAAATACTCATAAAGGCTGAGAAAATATAGTTTAAAAGACAAAGATTTTTTGTCGCAGAATAATTATCTTTAGGATTATTAAGTTGTTTGTCAGTAACTAGTGCAGAACATGTATGAGGGAACACTGATAACATAAAATACCTGAATGCCGTCAATAAATTTTGATGCTTACAAAGTGAAAGTAAACATGCTAATAAGTTTTTAGTAAAGGATAACCCACCCCGATGGTGTTGTTAGACAAACAGCAGAGCTCATCGATATTTTAGGATGTGAAAGATCAGTAGTGAAGGGAACTACACCAATTCAGTGGTGACCCTGATGGCTCAAAATGCTAGTCAAAATCCTGGGTGATGTTCCATTTGTGGGGAAAAATTAGGTGGAATCAGGCTGCTCTTTGATGTGAGCCCATGTATTTAGCACAAAGTCCTGTTTCCTTCAGAAAAACAGAGGTAGAACAAGAGAGAAATGTGACCAAATTCCCAAGATTTTCTCATCTACCATTTAGCCCAAAGTACCTCCCCATCATGCCCATCCCTTAGATCATGCTCTGCCCAGGCCATGTCTTGTACATCCTTACAACTTCTCATTGTCTCCTATCATTAACATGCAAAAGTGTAATGGCAGAAATCAGCTCATCCACCACGTAACCTACATGTGCCTTCATTTCGGACAGAAGTTAAATGCCTCCATACAGGGTAAAGGTCACCTTTCTTCATAAAGGGCAGTGCCTGGTTTTTATGCATACCTTAGCAAAGAGTATCAGATTTCCTGTCGCACTCTTTCAGTGGGTGTGATTCTTCTTGCTTGTATCTCAGCTCAGAAGAACGCTTTTAGTTAGGGTGCAAATCATCTGGCTATTCAGATGTCTACCTTGGGATGAGATGACTTGTCTGCTAAAATTTCTGCAACAGAATCTTGCTTGACATGCTTAGACATAAACAGCTACACTCTAAGTGTCTGAATTTGGTCAGATTAATTCATTCATTGGCAGTCTGACAAGAAATGCTGAAGTACCAGCGTTTCTCCTCTAGAACACAGAGGTGACTCAGGATATAGGTATGCCATCAACACTAGGAAAATACTGAACTTTGAAGATATGCTATTATTGCTATGCCAGGCTGTTAGAGCTTGAAGAGACACTTATGCCTTGAAAGCAGATAAAAATGGGATCTGTCAGGAAATGGATGTGTGGAGAAATACATGCCTGGGACAAGTACTGACTCCTGAAATGCTCTGCTCTGTTCATGGACAGAGATTATGAGTCTAAGTGGATTCACTTCTTTCCACAACACGAGAAAGGCTCTGATGGAGCCAAATTAACCATCATTAGGCTATTGGTTATAGCAGCAAAAATATAAGCACTCTGTGTATTTGAAAGATGGGACAGAGGACAAGAAAATTGAAGTGAGAAATTAAACTGAACTGAATTGAGGGAGGTTGAAAAAGGAGAGGAATTGCAGAAGACTGAATAAGAGCAGGGGAGACAGGAATTCAAAGGAATGTGCAACACAAAAACAGGAGGGCACAACCAATATAAAAATTGTCATACAAGATCTGTGTCACTGCCCTTGATGCCCAGCATCTGGTTTCTGCTAGAAATCAGGGTTAGGTGCGTCACAGGATGGTGCATGCCAACCATCTGTTGAAAGCCTGTGATATAATCAGCCTATTGAGGAGTTTCAACTCTTGTTAAACAGAGATTATTTGAAATCCTGAAGCATGAAGGAGGGGTGGCAGCTGAGGAGAAAATAAAAATATGAGGTGAAGAGAATGGAAGGAGTGAAGAAAAGAACAAACTAGGATGTAAAATGAGCCCAGAGGATCAGAACTGATTTTCCCTCAGCGCTATGCTGAAGAGAGGATCCAACTCAAAAGCTTCATATTTGCCTTCTGTACAACATACAGGACAGTATATTATCTTTCATGAGAATGTTTTCTGCAGTTTCATGTGATGTTTGTCAAAGTTGCAAGATTTCTAAGTTGCCCAGTTTGTTCCTCCATGTATTTATTTATTTATTATTGACAAATGGACTACACTTCTTCACTCCTTAATCCTCACAAAAACTTTTGAAAAATGGTTCCTGTCCCTTTGTTATACCTTCCCTCTTTCTTATCAAAAGTATTCTGAAATACATGGACATGGCTATGCAAGCTGTCTAGATTTGGATGCTCAAGCTGTTTATTGTCCCTTAAAGCTCTTATTTCAAATCTATATACTTGTATGCTTAATATTAAATACTTATTCTGGTGTGTGCTGTCAGACCATGAGGCTTTCTTAATTGATATGAACTAGGTAGAGAGAGCGCTCACCAGGAAAGGTGCTGAAGAGGGGGAATTGCCCTGGTGCAGCTCCAGGAGTCTTAGCTTAGGCAACTGCAGCTTTCCCAATGCTCTCTGTAGTGGAGAGGCAGCCTACCCAGTGCTGCACCGCTCCAGAGAGTGAAGCAGATGTTGCAGTTCATGCTTACTTAGCTGGCACTACTCATGGTACCAGAAATAACATAAGCTCAGAGAAAGCGCAGGAATAGCATTATCAAGTATTTTTACCTTAGTAATTCAAGACCCAGAAATCCCTTAGAGCAGCCCCTACTACTCTTCCAGATGAGTTCCTCTCATGATGACCCTGTGTCGTGGTTTGAGCCCAGCTGGTAACTCAGAACCACACAGCCGCTCACTCACTGCCTCTGCTTCTTTCCTGCCGTCCCACCCACCCAGCTCCTGGAGGGATGGGGAGGAGAACTGAAAGAATGTAACTCCCACGGGTTGAGATAAGAGCAGTCCAGTAACTAAGGTATAACACAAATCACTGCTGCTACCACCAATAATAATAATGATAAGGGAAATAACAGTGATCTAACCCTTCTGGATAATTGCCACCAGTTTATATAGTGGGCATGACGTGCTGTGGTATGGAATACCTCTTTGGTTAGTTTGGGTCAGGTGTCCTGTCTCTGCTTCCTCCCAGCTTCCCCTCCTCCCTGGCAGAGCATGAGACCCAGAAAGTCCTTGGTCAGACTAAACATTACTGAGCAGCAATTAAAAACATCAGTGTTATCAGCGCTATTCCCGGGCTGACAGTCAAAACCACAGCACTGCACCAGCTACTAAGAAGGAGAAAAATGACTGCTACTGCTGAACCCAGGACACCGCAGCACCAGGATGTTAAGTAGAAGTTTTAACCAGAACAGGCCTAGTACACCTCTGCATGCCAGATATTTCTCGAGGAGGAAAGTGACTGGAGAAGAGAAGCTGCTGCCTGAAGTATTCACTCTGCACAGAGAGAAGAGAAGGTATTTTAATGGTTTAGTACAAATGCATCAGGTCCTTGCAGGATATTGAAACTGACCAGCCAACCCTGTGATCAGCATATCAGAACTGACTGACACAGTAGTGTCAGCCTGTTGTCAGGGATCAGCTTTTATTGTTTATGGCTGTCACTTTGGCTGGAGATTAGATATGAGACCCACTAAATTTGCAGCATTGTTATTTTCCTGTGGACATAAGCTTTGGAATGTGCCTTGGACAAAAGATATTATTACATTGGAGGAAATGGTTGCTGTACACCTCCCATCTGGCCTATATTGCTTCAGTTTCTGCACATTAATTTGTTTACCCTCTATTAGAAAGTTTACTTTCAGGGCAGCAACTGGTATATCGTCTTATCAGGGAATCCTGTTCAAGAAAGCATGCAATTTCCTCATCTTCAGAGAAGCAGAACCCTTTAAAGACATGATGAGGTAAAAAAGAGCGTATCTGGCAAAAAAGTCCCATGCTCCCATAGCAGACTGACCCTTTACATTGCTGATTTAAATGTCATGTCACTTTTCATATTGGATTAGTTTTTCAGCTTCTTGTCTTTGAGTTTATCTTCTGGGACTGTGCAATTTATAGGTCAGTGTTCTGATTTTCTGTTTCTAGTCTTGTGTTACTTACTTTGCCCAAGCCTGTAAAACTAGATGACCATATTGCTCTGACAAATTTGCTCAGGGTCAGCAGGGTAAAAAGTCTGACAGAGGAATTATAAAGAAAATATTATGCATGAATGTGGACAGAGTTTGTCCTCAAGCACAGCTAAATCATCTCTAGGGCTCAGTCCTTGTTTACAGCATAGCTACCACTATTTGTGCTTTGGGGAAGGAAGTGGAGGAATTTGAATATGCTGCACAGAAAGCACACTTGTTTGCCATGGCACCTGGTAGACCCCCTCATCACACAGATGTCTAAGTGTAACAGATAGTTTTTTCTCTGAGATTCAGGTTGGAAATACTTCGCAGAAAAAATAAAGGAATGAATGCTTTCTAAAAATAACCCCTCTTTTTTTCTGTGACAAAGATATATGTGTACCCAAATTAATAACAATATGCTTCACATTTCCTGGTCTGACTGCTATGTGTATTTCATCAGTTGATATCTTTATTCATAGGATGCAAAAAACAATACTGCAAGCGTAGCATTTTTCTGAGGATGAAAGAATGTGGACGGTATTTCTAGAAAATAAGTTTGTGTTTTGTACAAGGAAGTGGAAGAGCTGGGGAATAGGAAGAAGGATGCTGTGTGCCAACTGTCTTACCCCTAAAGAGAGGCATGAACATTTATGCCTGGTTTTAAGGCAAAGACTGGTGACATATTAGCCTCTCACAAATTGGAGAAGAAAGGTAATTTTGTGGAATAGGAGGTAAGACAGTATTCAAAAATCTCCCACACTCAGCCCTTGACAGGCTTCCTGTGTGATACTGGGCATGTTACTTCAGAAAAGACTCAACACTTCGCCTTTAGCCATGTAAAAGTCCTTTCCTTTAAACTGCTTAAAAGGGAGAGATACAGGCATAATAATAATAATAATAAGCAATTTATTCCACTGATCTGAGACATCTAAAGTCGGGCTGATCTGCCCAGTAGTCAGTCTGGCAGCTGCAGCCCCATATCCAGCTGACACCCACTGTGATCTGCCTGTGCTGGGAGGGCAGCTGGCTAGCTCTCCATCCTGCCTGGGACTGGAGTTTCTGCTCAGGCTGGCAGCTCCTCAGGAGGAACTCTTGTCTCTCGCAGCATGCTGATATAGCGGCAGGTGTAACAGGGCCCTTGATGTCTTGTGAGACTGCTAAAAAAATTCTGCAATAATAAGCTGCAGAGAGCTGCTTCAGGCTTGGTAAACTTCAAGTTTTATAGCAGGAAGCATTTCAGTTCAGAGAACTACTGAGTGTGAACAACCACCCTAACAGAGAATCCTCTATTGTTTGGTGTCTCAAATTCTGTCATTTAGAAATCCAGTTACAATAACACCAGGAAAACTGACCCCACTGAGTAAAATACACATTGCTTTCTGCCATTTTTACCTTTCATGGTTGGAAGCCCACTGTGATGTGACAAGGTAAAGTTTTCCAGAGTTCTGTTATGATTCTGTTATCAATGGTTTCTCCATTGATCCTGATGTCATCCACAAAAGCACACCAGGAGTACAGTGTGCCTGAGCACATCCAGAGGGCTTTCATGGCATGCTCAATCACACTGAAAAGTCCCACAGGAGTGGCTTAAATAAAAGGAAATTTATCTTTATATTTAACCACTTCTCCTGATTCCCCTCTCCCCCCTCCCTCATAATGCCGAGCCCACAGGTATTTACGACAGGAAAAGGCTGCTTTGAGGAAAGAGCTGTGTTCCTAGAATGTTGGCTGACCTCCAGCCCCCTGTCTGAGGAAGGGAAGCCAGCGGAGACTGCCATGTATCAGCTGTGTTCTGGTACCTATAACCACACACCCCAGCTTGTCACAAGAGCACAGGAAAACCTGCTCACAGCAAACACCAGGATGGTGGCTTCAGTAAAGGCATGCTCCTTGGCAGCTGGGGCGGGAGGGGAGCACTCGCATAGTAGTGGTGGTGAAGGCTCAGCCGGCAAGCAGACGGGACTGACCACTCCTGCTTGTGAGAACAGCCCTGAGGATATTGGGGTGATGTTCAGAGCACAGCCCCAGCCTCTGTCCAGTTTTCTTGCACGTCCTGGGACAGCATTCGCATGCCATATTTCCCCACCTGAAAAACAGAATGACATAATTTTCTTTCTTCCTTCCCTGCCTGTTTTCTCTGACTGCCTTGGGGGCCTGTCCTCCTGCCCTCCGCATGCACAAGATCGCTGGGGACACTGCTGAAATGGAAAGTTACAGTTCATTACAGCTTCAATGCTTTAACCTCACTGGTGCCCACTTCCTAGGGTCAGACTCAACAAAAGCCTGTATTTTACTATTCCTATTTCTGGTACAGACTGATGTGATGTAAACATAGCTCTCTTTCAGATCAGACACAGATTATGAGCAAGGCAACTCTGGGAAGGCTCAGCCTAATTCCTGACAGACTCTCCTCTTGGGGAGACCATGACAGTGTACAGTTTGGCTCTAGCTGTATTAATAGTACTCAGCTTTTAGCAAATTCAAGGCACTGGAGCAGCGGTAGGTTTTCAGATCAGGCTACTCCAGCAGCATACTGAGGGGAAATTTGCTCTGCTTGTCTATGCCTCTGTGTGCTTAATTCTTGTTAGGAGTGTCTGCTTTTCACAGGCAAAACAGAGGCACAAAAATTGGGATGAGAAGAAATGTTTGCCCCTATCACAGAGGAAGATTTTTGATCCCAACCATTGATTAGAGCTGCCTTTGACAGTTTCAGTCTCTTCTCATGTAAGTTGACACTTGCCCCATTTTTTCCTGCCTCCATTCTTGGAGAAATTAAATTTTACGAAAATAAAAGAAGTGCATTGAGAATGGATGCACGTTTCATTTACTCTAATTATGCACAGTGAAAAGTTTCCATTTCAACAAACCTCATTGATATTCTGCTGTGAACTTGACTGGGGTAAAAAAAAATAAAAGAACACTAAAGGAGATTTTACCAGTCAATTAACTTAAACTAAAAAAAGCTTTTGTGGATTTAAGAATATTTCATTACTCATTTTAATTTCCTTCCCTTCTCTGTATGACTGCTGCTATGACAAAACGCCTCCCTGCATCACCCTGAGATTCTGGGATGGTTGTAGTACCCTAGTACTCTGATAGGGGAGCTTGTGTATATGGATTAATTCCAAGTAGCAGGATATAATGTGTCAATATTGCACAGGGCTTTGTGTTGTATGTGAACAGGCATGCTCTTAGTGCTCTATGAGAAATACTTATTTATCTCACAGCTGTGGTTAAATCTCTCAATATTTCATGACCCCTGTCACTAATGCACTTAGACTCTACATGATCTTTACAAACAGTGTTCATAAAACTTACATATACAGGGCTTTAATAGATCTGAGAGCAAGCTCGAGAATCATAATGTGAAACACTGAATAATTTATTGGAAAATACAGAAAACCTCAAAGTGAAAAAGAGACAAGGGTATTTTTTACTTACAAACCCTATGAACATTGTTCTGTCATAGGGGGAAACTGTTAAATTCTGCTGAGATTTTCTTTATCACTGTCAATAATACATAAATTAAAACCAATAGATGTATATTTTCATAAGCGTTAGTACCCTTGCTTCGTTCTTAAACCACAACGGAAAAAGTCTGAACTAAGCCTACTGCAGTAACTGGCTGTGCAATGACAAATATGGTGTTATCATGAAAAATACCACAGAGAATCACTTTCTGCATTCCCAGATATGAAAAATGCTTGTTATGCTTGAGTTAAGGTTTTTAGTATGTATCAGTGGCTTAAGGAGGATAAACACTAATAGCATTTTATTGTTTAATAGTCTAAACATCAGGAATACAAAATACACAATAAGACATTTTAATCACTATAAAATACAGTCAGAGAGAATAATGCAATCACTTGAACTTGGTCGCTGTAGATGTAACCATCGTCCTCTGAAATTTTTAATCTGCAGTCGTGATTAAGAAACTGGACAGAACTTCCTTCAAAGTATATGAGTAAGACATGTCCCTGAATTGTGCAAATACAAATCTGAGATGTTTGGGAAACATCTATGATATCTGTAGGTGTTAATCTTCATACTCTGAGCTGTGGTACATTGTAAATGTCCTCTTTCTGTGCAGCACAGGCTCAAGGCAGCCTCTCAGCAAGCCCTGACCCAGCAATGAGTTCACACTGTCTTCACCTTTCTTGCAGCAAACTGAACTCCATGGTGTGTTCCTCCATACTGCAGTTGAATACTTTCATCTGCCTTCCCCATCAAGTTCAGGACATTTCTCAGGCAGGTGTCAGCCTATGTGACCTGTGACTACATTCTCATGATGTTGATGTTTATGCCAGCTGCATCAACTAAGAATCATTTCTTCTTCCTTTTTGTTTCCCTTTATTTTTCTTCTTTTCTGCAAGAGGATAATGACCGATCCCCGCAGACCCCAGTTCCTCAATATTAGTTAAGTTGTGCTGATACATGAACTAAGGTTTCCCCTGAGAACCAACTTCAGACCTGAGCTCGTTTGTTTCTATTCCATTCATACAGGAATACAGGTTGCCTGAACTCCCCATAGCACTAGCTCTTATCCCACCAAGCCCCTGACTCCCAGGAGCAACAGGACAGATTTTGCTGAAGATTTCACAGGTCTATATTGCAACATCCAAAGCACAACCCTTGCAAACTCAGTGACAACGAGTTTATATACTTTTCAAAAGGAAACCGCTATCTAGTCTTGCCCTGTATCCAGAGCTGTTTCTCAGCCATCCCCTTCTTCTGATACTATTAGCGAAGTGGGTCTAATAAACTTGGGTGGATCGAAGATACTGCAAGGGTTTAGGGGCAAGTTTGATACTGTATCATTTCAGACACAGAAACTGGTTTTAGTAAGGTTAAGGTGTAAAGTGGGTGCCACTAGACTGATAGCCAAAGCCCTATGAAATCCAGAAGAGCTTATCCACAACCTTCAGTGGGGTTTAGATCAAGTCCTCAGTGAAAATGGGAAAGATAGCAAGGCAGAATTCTCTCATCGGTTCATGAATGAGAAAAAAGGGTAAGAAACAGGTGTGGCAGAAGGTGCAAAGGCTGAAAAATAAGTGATACAAGATCAACTGAAGGAAAAACAGTAAGTGCAATAGGGAAAGCCATTAGGCCAAGGATGGAAAAGTGGACATGTATTTTAACAATCTCTGCAGTATTTCTTTGCACCTAACAAATGAAGAACACCCACCCCCCACCCCCCACCCCCATATTCTAGGTGTCGCATATGAAAGCAGAGCAATTGAAGTAAGAGGAAAATAGTAGGGCTGGGCAACACTGGTCAGTTAAAGTTTTCTTAAGGCCAGAAATTCAGATTAGTTCTTCCTGAAAGATTTAATGCATTCATTCATTTCCTTTTCATTGAATTACTCTTTCCATGGAAAGAAAACAAGAGGTAAAAAATAGATGTTTTATTTTGACTTTTTTCCAAATGAAATTATTCAAATTTTCAATCTAGCTTTTCCTTTTTAATTTTCCTTCCTTTCATCTCTTTTTTTTTTGGGTGATGGGGAGGGAAGTTTATCCATTTCAAAATTGCTGCAGCTGGAAAGAGCTGTTTCAGGTCAAGTTGAATATACTAATGGTTTACAAAATAAAAGAGAAATTGTTTCTCAACTCAGCAAACTTTTTTAAAAACACAGATTTGTTTTCAATTTGTTCTGAGATCATTTTTATTTCTGTCTTTCTGAAACTGCCAACAACATTGTCAAGAAGGTTCTATATTATTAATACACTACAAAGCTACAAAATGCTGTTGGAAGAGAGCTCCAAAGATTTTATGTGAACTCTCTGCAACCAGTAAACAAGGATGAACAGAAACATTTACTATGACAGTGCCCCAAATTGTTCTGACTCCACAGTCAATGTAACCAGATAATCACAGTTCTGATAAAGGAAAGCATCCAACTTTGCTGGACCTTATGAATAGCAGTCCAAACCACTTGCTGTCCCCTACAACCCAGTATTTTTACTTGGGTTTATATTCCTGCAAAAGGACCAAATGAGCCCCTGGAATGCATGTATTTTCTCTTTCTCAGCTGAGAAATACAATTTTATGATTGCAACCATGAAGAAAACTTTATATTGCTATGCTCAAAAGGGAAAGCTTGCCAGCTTTGTTACATGAGAGCAGTCATCCAAGAAGTACCTGAAGTACTGAATATGAACAAAGAATAATTATAGCAACATGGTGTACACTGCAGTAGTAGGGGTGTGTCAGCATTTCAGTGTAAAATCTGTGGATCCCATTATGATGGCATCAGTAAAGAGCTCAGTGCATTTTGCCTCTACAAAACACTCTGTCTGAATTTTTACTTCCTCGACCAGAAATTAAGAAAGGATTTTCAGATTTGGCCTTTCATGGTTACTTACTTTGAACTTCAATTTAGGTATTTGCTTTCGAATCTCTTAAGAACCAAAGTGCATTTCCCTTTAGCCACACATCACTCCCACTGGAAAAAAAAAAATACGATTTCTGACGCAAACAGGTTTCCTTGGCCTTATGAGATGGACAGGTCCAGAAGAGAAGTGCCAGCAGGATTTGTTCTGTAATTTGAAAAAGTAATTTATCTGCAGCACATATTAGTAGCTCTAAAGTAAATCTTAGAGTTAAACCAAACCAAAACTAGTAAAAAAACAACACCATACCCCACAACCCAAAATACTGTATAGACATGATTGCAGTGAAAAAAGAGGGAGGTTGAGAGGAGGGGAGAGGAAAGACTCAGCAATAAATTAACAAAAATAATTTAAGAAGATTCTTTAAAACTAGAAGGGGACATAGTATCATAAAAGTAGCTGTGTTGAGTTAGATTGAAGTTATACACATCTCAGTGTCCTGCCCCTAAGCCTGGCTCGAAGTGAGTATGCTAAGGACAGGAGCAGGGCAAGTGTGTGTGATGCTTTGCACAAGCACTCACCTCCCAGATACTTGAGGCTGTAGGACTTCCTGAGTGAATCACACTTTCTGTTTCTGAATGAATTCTTCAACAGAGTGTGAAAACCATGGTTGGGTCTAAATAGGTTTACTAATACTATCTTGCAGAATGAACAGATTCCAGTGTTACCAGTGATTTTATATAACAACAATGTGTCTTTATATGATTGTAAGTACAATATAAAAACTAAAAAGGGAGAGATCTGAAAGATCAGGGAAACAACACACCCCAAAATAACAGAGGGTTTGAATTATATCCACAAGAGCAATAAAATTTCAGAGTTAAGTCTACATTTCCTTTCGTAAGTCATCCCATTTTGCTTCAGAATTTCAAAAGTCTTTCAAAACTGATAGCTTATCTTGCAAGTACTGCTTTACTCTTCAGTCAAGTAGGGTAGCACAGCACTGTACAGAGGTTTGCCTGTGTGTGGAGGTCAAGTCTGGCCCTAAATAGCACTTTAACATAGTTTTCCAGGGGATTTCAAACATACCAGTAATTAGCTTGTGTAGACATTTGACAGTACAGCAGTACTAACCAGCATTTCCTAGAGAACGGCAAGGTCAGACTGAAGTGTTCTCTTTTCACTTGATGGAACTGTTCTCAGTATTGAGACCTCATTCAGACTGAAGATTTTATCCTTGTCAAACCCTCAATTCCAATGGCCTATTTCAACTGAAAGTAGCCCTTATAGTCTCAGCTAGCACCACTATATCACTACTAAGTCACTGAATATTAGTGAATTAACTGTACTGTGTACAAACGTTTCAGTTTCCAACAGACAACTTTTCCACCTTTTCCACTGGGGTCTGATCTACTTTTGAAGTAATAAAGCACTCATAATATGGAGGGTAAAATATAATTACTGGATGGGGGCAGAGGGGGATCTACAAGTGAATGTACCTCTGCTACCTCCTTTCGAGTCCAAGATGAGATGGGCTGAATCTTACCAGGTGCAGATTTGACTATTTTAAAGAGCATTCCCTCTGTCTCATTTTTTTTCTTTTTTTTTTTCAGAGAGCAAAGCCTGCCAGTTGTAGTTTAAATTCAAGCTTTTCAACTGAAAACTCTTGACATCTCCTTAGAATCTCATCTCAGGTCCTACTGGAGATTTTAACTTGTAGAGAGCTCTTGTCTGGTGGGACTTCTACTGACCAGAATTGACGAAGGACATTCTGCTAGGACATAGTTATACTATGTGAGTTTTCATTGAGGAAATGCTCCTGGCAAATATACTAACCCAAAAGAACTGTGATGTGTTTTCAGACCACCAAAAAAAAAAAAATTAAAAAAAAAATTCCCAAATTAGTTTAGTAGAATAAATCTTATTTCCACAGTTTGATAGAAGAACACCCTTGAGATGTCATTGGTCTGCTCTGGGAAAGTAAGCATGCATTGGTTTTGGTTGCTTGGGTCATGAGCAAATTAGAATCATAGAATCATAGAATAGTTAGGGTTGGAAAGGACCTTGAGATCATCTAGTTCCAACCCCCCTGCCATGGGCAGGGACACCCCACACTAAACCATGCCAGCCAAGGCTCTGTCCAACCTGGCCTTGAACACTGCCACGGATGCAGCACTAACAGCTTCCTTGGGCAACCCATTCCAGTGCCTCACCACCCTCACAGTAAAGAACTTCTTCCTTATATCCAATCTAAACTTCCCCTGTTTAAGTTTGAACCCGTTACCCCTTGTCCTGGCACTACAGTCCCTGATGAAGAGTCCCTCCCCAGCATCCTTGTAAGCCCCCTTCAGATACTGGAAGGCTGCTATGAGGTCTCCACGCAGCCTTCTCTTCTCCAGGCTGAACAGCCCCAACTTTCTCAGCCTGTCTTCATATGGGAGGTGCTCCAGTCCCCTGATCATCCTCGTGGCCCTCCTCTGCACTTGTTCCAACAGTTCCATGTCCTTTTTATGTTGAGGACACCAGAACTGCACACAATACTCCAAGTGAGGTCTCACGAGAGCAGAGTAGAGGGGCAGGATCACCTCCTTCGACCTGCTGGTCACGCTTGTATGCTCCCAATGCCCAGTAAATAAGAGGAGATGGGAACTTGAAGGAAAGAATGTAAAAAGGAAAATACACAATTATGAAAATCTGCAAAAAGGCAATGGAAGGCATTCAGAGCATCAAATATCAAGTGTTTGGTCACAGGTGGGAAAGAGCGAGCTATGGAGTTATGTGAGATATGGACAGAAAAGGAGTGCAGATGAAACCAGAAGTTGTGGATCAGGGAAGAAGAAGCAGTAAAGAAGAGAACAGGAAATTATCCAGAATGGCATGTGGGGAGGTAGAAGAAATTTTTAAAGTCTGTATATAAGGTAAGTTCGCTTGAAAACAGCTGATAAACAGTAGAAATCTCGTGAGAGTGAAGATATTCAGTGACCAAGACCTGCATCTTTGCATCTTTGTATGGATAAAGAACTCTGATATTGAAACCTGTGCTAGAAATTGTGATTTTTTTTTCCTTCATTTTATTTTGAAAGTACAGAATATTATCCATTAAATTACTTCTTTCCTTAACAGGCAGAACTAAATACAGCCACAAGACTATTCAGACCAAAAAAGGCAGTACAGAACAATCCAGTGTTCTGTAGTACCTTACTTGGGTAATCTCTTTTGATTACCCTGGTGAGATTAGCTGCTTGTGGAAACGTTTGTCTTCATTAAAATGCAGATTTAAGTACCATTATCATTAATATAGAAAAAATCCATAAGCATATATTCATACAGCCATGCATAAGTTTAATGCATTTACTGGCGAATGTTTGCTCCAGCTGTCCTGTTACTGTTCAAATCTGTTACTTCGGCTATCCCTGTAACAAAGTCTTGGAACATCTATATATCTGCCATGGTGGCTCAATGACAATGGATTAATTAGCCCTTCAGAAAGTCAAAAAAGGAAAGGAAAGGAAAGGAAAGGAAAGGAAAGGAAAGGAAAGGAAAGGAAAGGAAAGGAAAGGAAAGGAAAGGGAAAAGAGAAGAGAAAAGAAAAGAAAAGAGAAGAGAAGAGAAGAGAAGAGAAGAGAGAAGAAAAGAAAAGAAAAGAAAAGAAAAGAAAAGAAAAGAAAAGAAAAGAAAAGAAAAGAAAAGAAAAGAAAAGAAAAGAAAAGAAAAGAAAAGAAAAGAAAGAAAAGAAAGAAAAAAGTGTTACATGTTTTATTTAGTGTGCTAGCAACTACTAACCAATTAAAGAAAGGCAACAAATACTCTCTAATTAGCTTACCTGTATTCTTTATGGTGAATATATGAGGGAGAAGGTATGCAGGGCATGACTTGAATAAATACTTCTCACTCTCTCACTGCTGGTGTGAGAATACACTTAGGTTTTTCTTGTCCACCTCCCCTAGCATAATTTTTTATCCCCATATTAATACCTGTGGCAGTTTTAATCACCATAAATCTTAGAAAAACATGTTAGACTATTCTTACTTCAAGTAGCTATCACTGAAATGAACTAATAGTGTTTTCTTGTTTACCCACAGAAATAAGGATTACTCTTTCACTGGATTTATAATTTGATAATCCTTTCCCAAAGAGAATTATGGCAAAATGCATGAGTTTTTACCTGTTGCAGGAAACATACAATTAGAGAATTAGTCGGGGAGGTTTATTTGTTGGGGTTTGTGGGGTGGAGCTTGCGGTTGGTTGGGTTTTTTTGTCATTGTTTTATTGTTTTTTTCTTAACAGTGGTTTTACTTATGGAATGCTAAAATATGTGATACCACTGATACAGAGCAGCATTTTAGGAGATTGAGAAATTAGATGACATTTGAAAAAGCATTTAATTCCTTAATACATGACTAGTGGTAGGAATTTTTCAAGCTATTTCATATTTATAAACACACGTTTGCACATATCAAAGTTGTGAAACCATTTTTTTTAAATAACGGTTGAAGCACAAATGTAAATTTCTGGTTACCTCCAAAGACTAGAAGTCTTCATGGAGGTTTGCACAAGGAAAGCTGTCTTCAAAGCACTGTTCAGACTCTAGTCTTCAGGACCTTACCAGGGTTGCCTGCATCATCCCCACTGAGATTCTATTACCTTGTAAAACTACAGGAACTTTTGTCTCTGCTCCCATTGTTCTTCTTTCCTTCTCAACCTTCTTTCCTTCTCACCCTTCTCCTGTCAGCATAAGAGTGCAGTTCTTTACATCTTAAGATGATTCTTAGCTGCAGCTGCCAAACTCAGCTTAGAAACGCAAAGTACTTCTAATATTAAAAAGATCTTAATTTTATGCTAGTGATAAATCTGCACCTAGAGAGGTGGGAGACGGAGTACTGGTTTAGATGCTTTCTATCTGACTTGAAACATATTGTCAGTCTCCATTTGGAAGACTGTCTTTTACATTTCGTACATATAATTTGGATGGGAAAATTAATGGAATCTGCTCCTAGATAAAGATGCATGTGGACCACTTATATCTCTTGAGTGACATAGGTGCCTATCAGCATGATTTTAGTAGAACATTGAGACACCACACAAGCTTTTTACTGTTTTTTTCCCCAAAGTATGCATAAAATTACAGTGCAGAATTTCTTTAACTGAATTCATTTTAGCAATGTACCATTACATTGTGAGAGTGAGAACAAGAAGTGAGAGCAAGAAGTAAGAAAAGTTTTGCTCCCTGAGAAGAAAGAGTTTTGCCTAGGAAAATGTACATATTTGTCAAGCATGTTTACAGAACCTGAGGACGAAACTAAGGTCTGCAGGTAACAAGCCTGCACACACATAGCTGCACTGGCAGAACTGAGAACTACAGTTATGAACAGGGCCTTCTTTGTACTAACATGCAATTACCAAGCCATCAGGTTGGATTTTGAACACACAGATGTAATACACACTGCTTTATGTACATATCAGTTGTCAGAATCTGAAATTTTGTCTTCAGGTATTCCTTAACACTATAATAGACAATGATCCCTATGAAGACAGCCAGATGCACAATATTTTTCTGTAAATCTTGGCAACAAGAAATGAAAAGAAATCATTCTCACTGGCACTAAATTAAACAAATTAGTTGTTTCCTAGGTCTTAATCCTGCCAATACTGAAAATGATAGCCTTGCTCCCTATTCTGACACAGATCTGACTGGCTATGTGACAATCATTTTATAACCTATTCTCACATAATTTCACATAATTTCTATCATTCTAAATAAATAAACAGAAGAAATAAACGGCTGTCTTAACTACCAATCTAAGCACAATGAGTCTGATTATTCCGTCACTCCTCACACTCCTCCCCTGCTCTAGTGTGGGTCCCTTTCCCAGGGTGCAGTCCTTCAGGAACAGACCGCTCTAGCGCGAGTCTCTTCCATCGATACAGTCCTTAAGGAACAGACTGCTCCAGCATGGGCCTCCCACAGGGTCACAAGTGCTGCAGCAAAGCTGCTCCAGCGTGGGCTCCTCTCTCCATAGGCCACAGGTCCTGCCAGGAGCCTGCTCCAGTGTGGGCTTCCCACAGAGCCACAGTCTCCTTTGGGCATCCCCAGGGTGCAGGTGGAGATCTCTCCACTGTGAACCTCCATGGGCCGCACTGGGAGAACATTCAGTCCTTCCCAACTCTGAGGCACAGGTTTATTGGCTGTGGCCATGATGGTTTTTGCGTGTTGCTCCATGTGCATTGTTAGTTTCTGCTGATACCTGCTTGTCCTGGTTTAGCAGTAGCAGTCATTTTTTCTACTGGTGCAGTGCTGTGTTTTGACTTTCGGCCTGGGAATAATACTGATAAAGCTGATGTTTTCAGTTGCTGGCCAGAATGTTTACCCTGACCAAGGACTTTGTGAGTCTCATGCTCTGCCAGGGAGGAGGAGAAGCTGGGAGGAAGCAGGGATAGGACACCTGACCCAAACTAGCCAAAGAGGTATTCCATACCACAGCACGTCATGCCCAGGATGTAGAACTGAGAGTGGCCCGGAGGGGCTGGATCACTGCAGGGTGGGGTTGAGGTACCGGTCAGTGAGCGGTTGTATTCTCTTCCTTGTTATTTCCTTTATCATTATTATTATTGGTGGTAGCAGTAGTGATTTGTGTTATACCTTAGTTATTAAACTGTTCTTATCTCAACCCATGGGAGTTGCATTCTTTCGATTCTCTTCCCCATCCCTCCAGGAGCGGAGGGAAGAAAGGTGGGGGGGAAGTAGACTGCGTGGTTCTAATTTACGGCCTGGGCTTAAACCACGACACTGCTTCTCACTGATTTCCCTGTGCTGCTGTTTGTTTCAGGATGTCCCTGTCCTAGTATGGGTCACTCATGACTGCAGTCACATTGCTGCTGTCCTTGCTCCAGAAAGGTTAGTCCTGGACCTCCTCCCATACAGCCACCTCTCCAGCCCCGCCTCCCAAATCTTCCTGCTATGTGAGGGTCACCCTGATGTAGTCCTTGGGTGCAGCCCCAAGTGGCACAGCCTGCAGGAACTAGCTGAATCCCAGAAAGCTCAGATGGGGACATTGCACCCAATTGAAGCTGCCCCAAGCTGCTTCACTTCCTCCCTGTTTCTGCACCACACTTCTCTGCACTGTGCAAGCACACTCAGGCTTGTAAAAGCCTGTCAGAGCAACCCTTTTAATCCTCAGAGGAAAGATTTAATTAAGTTATTCTATTCTGGAATACATGCTGCTTGTAGGGCTGCCTATTTGATGATCTCATCTATGACTTATGTGTGTCAGTGTTTTAGTGAAGCATATTAACATTTCATTGAGAAAACCATGTTAAACAAAGCAACAGGCGCAGATACGGAGAATCAATTGGCTGAATGGTAAAAGGTTTATCAATGTAACTATAAATAGGACCTTGTGTTATTGCCAGCTCTGTAGAACTGTGTAGAAATAGGAGCAACAACATTTGGAGATGAGTTTGTGGTAGGCTATTGAGGTGACATCTATTACTGAAAAAAGTGGAATGCTGCCAAGATAAACGGACATGCTATTGTTCTTAGAAAAAAAGAAAAACGGCAAAGAAAAAAAGAAAATGTTTTGCTATGCAGCTCAGATATTTGCAGGTCCAGAGAATGAACAGACATAATAATACCCTCTGTAGATTGTAGAGCCTTTATAATCCTGCAGTTGCTTATTCAGATGTATTCTTTTTTTTTTTTTAAGGCAGCTAAATGTGTTACAAGGTTTATTTACAGCTACATATTATTTCTTTGACACAGAGTTGTGTAAATAGAAGGGCTAAAGGTCAGGCCCCTCAGTCAATGACAGTAGGTGATAAACTTTGTGATAGCTTCTCCCTAAACCTTAATGAAAACACTTGAAAAATATAAAAATGCCTAATCCGTATTCTGATGACATCCATGGTTCAATGGTTTGGTTTTGTTTTCACAAGAAAGAAAATAATTTTAAAATATTTTAAAGTCCTGCATAGAGCATCTTCAGAAAAATTAGCTGTTCTTGCACTGGGCAGGCTACAGTCCATTTGGTACTTGGGCCGTCCTCAGAGGTAACGGCTGTACTCCTTCATCCTTCAGCACTGAGACAGAGCAGGGACTCTGCTGTTTGCTTGGGCCCTGCCATGTCCTGATCATTTCATTGTCTCATATAAAGCACAACAACAACAAGCAGAGCTCTGTAGGTTCTGAATAGCCTTTACTTGAATGGGCTTCATAAGCATGTTTTGGAGGGTAAAGCAAACAACCTTCCAATAACACCACTCCTAAATCTTTATTCTGTGTAAGCTTTTGCGTGGATGTCAGACCTAACCCTACAAAACAGGAATAAATTGCTCATTTGGAAGAAAGAAAAGAGCTGCCCACATTTTATCAGCTCAGGTGAAAGTAGCAAAGCCTACAGACATATGCTAAATTCCATTACCTGCAAAGAGAGCATTGATTTTATTTTTTTTTTTTCTGTTTTGAACACTATGACACCAGAAATGATGGTTTTCCATTTTATTTGTATTAATTGTGTACACATTTTGGAAGCTGATAGGGTAAGATTAATTGTAATTGAGCCATAAATTTAGCATGGAGAAATGCCATCCATTTAGCTGGACAGTTCTATGATGAAATACATTTCCAAAGCATGGATTGCAGGCAGAGCGTCTGAGATAACAAATGATGCATGATTCATACTTATAGCTACAGAGAGGCAATTCTCAATAAAAAGTGGGTAACTCCACAAAAAGCTGCCATAAGTTATATTCCCTTGATTTTGTACCACGTGAAATTTGTTTAATTAAAATACCCTTTATCATGTTATTCTTTTTTTTTTTAATAAAAATGCATAGAAGATACATACTGAAATCTTGAATTTTGGATATCCTATCACTACATGATGCACCATCAACCCTCTGCTCCACAAGAAAATATATTTTCATAAATCTGATTAAATAAATCAGACTCATTGTATACACATGAAAAGGCAGGCTTGTGAATACTCAGATATATATCCATAGCTATGGTAGACTGCTATAATGCCATCAAAGTTAACAGTTTTAACAGTTTACACCAGACCAGAATCTGCTTAAAAGTGTGTATAAAGCTATCTGGAACCAACATGAGTTACCACACATTTTGGAGGTGACCATGAAGAGCATAATTGTCCCTCATCTATTTTTTTCTTTTCCCTCCACTGCATATCATAAGCAAAGCATCCTGACTTTTTACTTCCAAGATCTCTTTGAACAGCTGTGGAATGTTGATTGATTTATCAAAAAGATGAAAGTTGTCCTGCAGAAATGTGACTTCTTAAGTCTCATCCATACAACTCTCATTCCTGAGTTATCATCTTTTTCTCTGAGTACTTTCATGACAGTCATCTATCAGGCGCCTGAGTATCTTTTTAAGTCAAAGTATGACGATTCTGTTTCCTCTTGGAAAGGCAATGATTTGGCTTTGGGATGGAGGAAATATAAATAGTACTATGAGAATAGATGTCAGAAAGAAAAAATGGTTATGTTTAGATGTGAAAGCAGTGTAATTGTCGTCCTGGCTTCAACTGTGATTGATCCATGAAGAGTTTTTTCTCCTACAGACTCATTTCCTCTTGTTTGTCAATGGCACACTTCTGTTCATGGAGGGAATCTCTTAGAGGTGGTGATAGCAATAAAACATGGAAATTTACCTGATAAAGAAGCCCTATTCAGTATTGAGCTTACTCATGTAGAATCATGCACAAAACAAATATTTTAATGCCTCTCCAGAAGCATATTGAAGATACATAAAATTCTATCTTCCTTTTTCCTTTGGAGACTTTCTGGCAGTGTTCAAGGCCAGGTTGAACAAAGCCTTGGGTGACATGGTTTAGTGTGGGGTGTCCCTGCCCATGGCAGGGGGGTTGGAACTAGATGATCTTAAGGTCCTTTCCAACCCTAACTACTCTATGATTCTATGATTCTATGACTTACTTACCGTGTGGGTCAGCACAGAGAAACAGCACTGCTGGAAAAAAGGATTGGAAAGGATCACCTGGCTCCTCCATCCAGTTCCCAGCAGTCATTACAGGCTCAATACTGGAGACATATATAAGGCTGTGATTTCTAGTGATTCTTGATATTCTGGCTATCAGAAAGATGGAAGACTTTTTTTTTTCATATGAACCACACTTGCAAGAAAATACTAACAATAATTTATCTGCAGAAAAACATTTCGTATTACATTTGAAAGAAAAAGCATACAGTGTTCTGAACAGGAGTCAAGTATATGGCTCAATCAGTATTCCAGGTCTTAATGTCTAAATGCTTATTTTGAGTCCATAGCAATCATTTACATTCTTTCTCGATATTTTATTTGAATCTCTTAAAAATAGTTAACTGAAGCAGCAAAACAGCTTTATCACTGTGCGAAGTAGAAAATAATGGTGGTTTGGTTTGTGTGACAGAAGGCCAGAATATGACCACAGAGCTTCACTGCTCAAATGGCACCCTTTTTGCTGATAAGTGATCTTAATTCCAGAAAAACTTTTCAAAAAACTGACCACTGATTCTGGTTTTGGTTTTTGCTTGGGGGTTTTGGTTTGGTTTTTTTCTTTCTTCCGGAAAAGTAACTTTTGAATGTATTAGAAACCTTTGTCATTAAAAGATACTTAAGTTTACATTTAGAAATAAACCAAAACACCACAAAGTTGCCAGAATGAAAGGAAGGGGGTCTATGGTGAAGGTTTTGATGGAAACAAAACAAAGATTTTTTTTATGCTTTCAAAATTGCTAATAGAAAACATTAAGTCCAAGCCCACCAAAGCTCTCTCACTTGAACTAAACCCCCATAAATTCTCTTTGTCTTGGCTTCAAATAAAATGCAAACAATGATGGAGTATTTGTGTTATTCTGTATCCATCCTGAGCTACATGGCATAGGGAACTAGGTTTGTGAGGAAGAAAGGTGTTCACCAGCACATGTATTCTGCTCACATAAGATGAATACAGACCAGTTATTTTGGTTTACTCCTGGCACATAGAATAATAGCTCACAGCTTCTGCCAGAGATGAATGACTGTAAATGAGTGTTTAAGGCACTCAACTTCATCATTGATTCCATAGGCTTTTTTTTTTGCCGCTCAGTCTCCTGCACCAAACTCAGACTGCTCTCCAACTTCTGGCCATTTTCTTTTTGCAACAGAAATAAGTCATCCAGTGCGTGCTTCTGAATTTATAAAATACGCAATAGGTAGTCAGGTTTTCAATAGCATAGCTCTGGGGGCTTTGGAGCACTTCAAAGTTTCAGCAGTAGTACAACATGCTGTGGAGTTGAAAGTGTTACCTTTGTGTTTGTTTCCTTTGTAATCTTAATATAAGCCAAAATCAGCAGCACACTAGTGCAGGCAATTATCAGAATGTTTAAATAGAGAAATCTAGCAGATGGATAGGGAGACATGACCTCCTGCTAGCGAGAAGCGCATTCTGCTTGTCATTTGGCATTTGTCCATGACTATTATGTCCTGAACTTCAATAGTTTTGATTTCCTGAAAATTTTCCCATTCATCCCAGCAGCAGCTCATTTTGCCTTTTTCTCTAGCTGAGCTGGGGGCACATTTCAGGATGTATGTGTTTGCTGTCCCAGGTGATGGGTCTGTTACTTCTCTCAGCACACAAGTAGTGTCAGCAGTCCAAGGAGCAGAGAGCTCCTGTTCTCTTGGACTTACTTTAATGTCTTTGTTCCCCCTGCAGTACTGACAGGCAGGGGTGAACATGACACACAACCCTAGTGCAGGTGGGATAGCTTCTACCTTGGCAGTTGGCCAGTCACTTCTTGTGAAGAATTTCTTCTCACCTTTATAGAAGAGTTTAGCTTCTTTGCCTTACTTATTTCTTCTGTTTCTGCCCCTGGGTTAGTGGCCCTATAAAGTGCTGCAGTTTTGCTATATTCTTTTCACGCTTTTTGCATGATTTTCCTACTTGATGAACCAACATAGGAATTGGAGGGCTTGTAGGCTCCTTGTAAATCACATTTCCATGCCCTTTTACTTATTGCAAGCTCAGTCATGGCCTCACAGGCCACGTAAGTCTCAAAGATAATTTACAGTGCTAAGGCAGGGAGATCTCTATTTTAAGGTAGTTAATCTGAAGATGAGCAGATACCATTTATGAAAAAAGGGCCAGCCATGTATGGAAAGCGGAACTGAGATGATCATAGCTAAGTAAGTTCTTTCCCTGAGACCTCATGGCAATGTTCCACCTGGCTATGCTTCTCTGCAGCAGTTTGTCCTTTCATTATTCTTTTAATTATTGTTTCACAGTTCTTGAGTTCACCCTTTTCTTCTTAGGCCTCAGCATCCTGTTTCATCTTCCTGTTTTGATGTGTTGCAAAATGGACTCAGTATGAATGAGAATCAGGCAGCCTTTCTCACGCTGTCTTGCAGGCCAACGTATGGATGCCTTTGCTAGCAGAAACCTCTTTTGGCAGCTGCCATGCTAATGGATACTTCCAAAAGAATTAAGTTTGCTACTGTTAATATTAACCAGTGATTCATTAGGTGCTTTTCAAAATTAAGAAGGTACTAAATCAAAAATTTAGAGCAGAGAAGGGTTATATATAGAAAAATGGATACAAATGTTCTTAGAAATTGTTTATTACAGACTGGTTTAATAATCTGTTCTGCTACTGCCTACTAAGTAGAATGAAAATGGTAGAAGTTCATTGGTATTTTCAGAGAATAACAGTGAGGTTTTAAGAATAAACATATTTTTGAAACACATGTAAAGTGTGTCAGATCCTTTGCTGATGTTGTCAAAACTTTACTGACTGCACTGAAGCCAGAATTTTACTCTAATTATCAAAATACTGCTTTGAATTTGTGTGGCACTGGATCAATCCTTAAACCATCTATAAATTCTGGGTACGGAGTCCTTACAGATATCATTTTCAACGAATTGGGTGTGCATTCATTTCCATTCAAAGAACAAAAATTAAAAAAAGAAAAAGTCTTTGATATTATTATAATCTTGTCTTACTTTTAAATGAGTGACAGCTTTTGTGTTGGTGTGTACAGCCTGTTTAACAGAACTTTTACAGGTTGCATATCTGCATGTAGAACTTCAGGTTGTTGGCCTTGAGTTTGCTCGGACTTATGAGAGGATTTCTTCTGACTGCTGCATGTTGAAGGTTTGAAAATTGGCATCCAAAGCCTGTAATTTTCCTTATGAGTATTAATTCTATAGTAACATTTCTCAGTCTCAGGTGCTTGTAGTTTTGGTTTATTTTACCTTACTCCTCCCCCCCCCCCCCCGCTGGAAAAGAAGGAATGGGTTGGATTAACTAATTTGCAGCAAGATTTTATTTTCCTTTTTTTTCAAGAAGGTAAAGGTTCATCTGTGTTTTCTGATTATTTTCTGTTCTTACACAGGTTTTCAGCCCACAGGTTCTGGAAGAGACTAGTAATGGGAGGATGTTTTAATAGCAGAATCCAGATGGTGTCTGTAAACATGAAGAAAATACTTACATGTCTTTTTTTCAGCTATTATCTCAGACAGCACAAGGGATAGCGAATCTCTACAGCAATTGGTAACTCCCAAAGCCTTTCACAGCAGGATTGTCTTGGCAGAGGGAAGGTCATGGTTATGGGTTTTGACAAAGAGTTTCTGAGAGGCTCTCTTTTTTTCTAGAAGTCTGGATTTTCCTTTCTTCTTGTATCACTATTCGAAGAAAATCTTGTATAGGAGGTGTGTCCAAAGCGAGTAGCTATCATTCATCCAAGTTCATGACACAGCAAATTCTGCAAACCGCACAAACTGATAAACTCATTGTGAACAGCTAGCCAGAAAATGAAATTGCCGTTACAGAATCACAGAATCCCGAGGGTTGGAAGGGTCCTCAGAAGATCATATAGTCCAACCCCCCTTTGGAAATGCTTATATTTCAATGAGGAAAATACAATTCATAATAACAAGATACTAAAAATGTGGCTTCTGCTCTAAAATGAAAATAGGCTAAAAGCATACTTGTGGAATCAAAACATTTTAATTTATTTGTTTAGAGGTTTTCATTTGACTTAAATACTTCTAGTAATTCTGTTTAATTTCCTTATTTGATAAAAACTTCAAATGGAATCAAAAGCATGAAAAGATTAATGTTATTAAAAAGGAAATCTAAACACATAAGATACAATACATACAAAACAAATTCACATTTTAAACAAACATATAAATACTTATATATGTACACTGTGCCAGTCATTGCATTTTCCAAAATGTTGCCTTTAAAATGCCATCAATGCCATTGCTTATTTCATGTGAGTTTTAATTTTACTATAGACATACTATAGACATACAGACATATAGAATCATAGAATCCAAGAATCATATAATGGATTCGGTTGGAAAGGACCTTACAAATTAGTTCTAGCTCCCCTGCCACAAGCAGGGAAACCTTCCACTAGACCAGGCTGCTTCAAGCCCTGTCCAAGCTGGCCTTGAACCCTGCCAGGGATCGGGCAGGCACAGCTTCTCTGGAGACCCTGTTCCAGCGTCTATCATTTCTGTAAATTGAAAACCATTGCCTCTCATCCCATCATTGCACTCCCTGATAAATAGTCTCTCCCCATCTTTCCTGTAGGCCACCTTTAAATACTGAATTTGCTGTAAGGTCTCCCCAAAGCCTTCTCTTTTCCAGGCTAAACAACTGCAACCAACTCTTTCAGCCTGTCTTGATTGGAGAGGTGCTCCAGCACTCTGATCGTCTTTGTGGCCCTCGTATGCACCCACTCTAGCAGGTCCATGTCTTTCTTACACTGGGGACCCTAGAGCTCAACACAGGTGCAGTCTCATGAGAGCAGAGGGGCAGAATCACTTCTGCTGACCTGCCAGCTATGTTCATTTTAGTGCAGCCCAGGATACAATTGATTTTCTGTTTTTCTGTGCTGCAGGTGCATATTTCTGGTTCATATCCAGGGTTTCATCTGCTAATACCTCGAAGTTATTTTCTGCAGGGGCATACCACTACAAATAGGGCTTATCTCTACAGACTAATAAAATGGGTTGAGAATTGTCACAAAAGGGTTTTAGACTCTGAGACTAGATGGTGTAGCACAACTCAGGGGTCATAGCACTGACTGTTCTTGCCCTCCATAACTAAGCAACTGTAAACAAACAGCCTTTGGTTTCAAACCATACTTTCTGACCCAAACCAAAACTGTCGCCAGAGCTTTACTAACCATTCACCAGTATGGACAAACAAAGTTACTACTTTGGCCCACGCTTCAGTTCTTTTTACTTTGCTCATACAGATGTGGCCATAGAGTTTATTCTAGGAGGGAAGGTCCCAAATCTACTTGCTGAAGATAAGATTTTGAAAAGAGCAAATAGTTCTTGAAGCAGATAAGCTGGGAAAGAAGAAGCTGAAATCTGTCAAGAAGATATTTGTGGAAAACCAGTGAAGCCTCAAAGCCCAACTCTGAGCTAATCCACATGACTCAGGATAAATATTATTTAAATTCTTGGGACTGATCCAACATAAAGAAATGTGAGATAGCCACAGATGGCACCTGGCTGGAGATCCAGATTTAGATTCCCTGCTGAAACACCGAAAAATGAAAGCTTCCAGAATAACTTCATATTTATACACCTTTCCAGATTTTAAGTCAACTTTTGTAAACTTTAATCCTTCAAGAGATATTTAATCATGGACCAGTCTTATTCTTTTCAGAGCATAAGGATATGTATCAAATCTACATGGTCAGACTTTTAGCTCCATAGTAATAACTTATGCAGTAATTTTGCAACATACCCATTATCACATATATACAGCATTCAACTGATGCTGATTTATGCCTCCCACTGCTGCTGTCAACCAGTTATGACAGGTGTTCTTGCCTTACTTTTCAGGTTCATAGCATAGCAACCTCACTGAAGATCCTCCCATTAAGATGACTGTGTTATAGGAGAATGCACCAGCTGTATCCATCTGACAGAAACCCTTATTACAGTGTTGTCCTGGCATTATCTAAACCTCTGCAATTTTCCAAAGCAGTACCCTTTTTCACTTTTTAAACCAGAGCAGAACTGATCCAAGCATGAAGACTACAAGAGTGCCAAATGTATGTAGAGATGCTATCAGTGTAGATTTTCTCTAAAAAAAACCCCAAACATATAGGAGTTCTAGCAACCTGAATGTGCTTTCAGGTTTGGTTTACAGAGTATAGCACATAAAGAATTCAGTGACCCATCAGGTTCACCCTTATTATAATCTGTATGGAGATCGATCCATGATAAATGATCAATAAGTGCAAACGCTCTGTTAATGAAACATTATGACTGAAAGAGCGCTCGCAGAAGTATCACTCTTAATTTCTACATCATCTTTTCTTTTGCTTGCATTCACAGTTGGGATTCCCTCTCACTTACAACAGTATGTCTCTAAGGTTGGTCTAGTGGATAGGCAGTCCAAAGTGCATATGCAGCAGTGACAGATATCTTTGTCAAATATTTTCCTGTGTAGTCAATGGCTGACATAAACCGCAAGTATTTGGCTGTAAGTAGAAACTGATATGGAAGGTCAGCCTTGACCAGCTGGCAAGCAGGGCAGATGAGAGTGTGGGATTGTGACAGAATATGCAAATATTGCTGGCACATGTTTTTATGGTGAAAGATATTTTCTTACATGGCACAGAAAGCAAATGTAGACCAAGTAGCTATTGTTAGTAAAGGGATAGAATGAAAAGGAAAAAGAAAGAGAAAGATGAAGAGAACAGCAATAAGGAACAGTAAGAAATGGGTCTGTGATCACGTTTGTGTCCTCTTAAATAAATGTTATTGTACAATGCCAAATTCTTTTCTTCTCCTTTCCTAATTTAAGGCGTATAAGACCCATTAAGAGCATAGTTACTCCGGATTCTATGTACAGCCTAAGGTTATTTAGCCACTCAACAGCTCTTGTAACTATATAGATTATTTGGGATATGCAAGTGTCTAAATTTACAGATGGGAGTAATCTGGCCAGTGTGTTTAAATACAGATTTCTGTGTCTCTAAGCTGAAGAACACATCCTATGCAATATTTTGCTTTTTCATTTGAAACGGAGGGCATTCAGCACTTTAGGGATGGAGCTACTTTGAAAACATAGCAGTGGGTCACATATATTCTCTATTAATCTATGCCAACATTGTTTAGCGTTCTTCCATGCCTTAAGGATTCATCTGCTTATGTTTAGTGAGGTGTAACTATACTTTTGTATGGTTATACCTATTGAGGTGACATATTTCTTTGATGTTTATAGTTCTTTCAAAAATAGTTTTCAAATAGAGGTGCATACAGTGGTTTTCTGTATCAACCACTATTGCATTGTGACCCTGCTGAAACAGAAAAATGCTCCAGTGGAGTGAGAGAATTGAAGGTGACCTGCTAGAATAGCATTGCTTCTCAGAGGGGGACTGCTGGTGCATGCAAAAAACCCACCCAAGTACAGGCACAGAACTAACATACCAGACATAGGGGACTTCTAGCTCAGAGAAGGAGTAAAGAAATTTTGAAATGAGGAAAGATAAAGAATGTATCTGAGAGAGAAAGAGACCTTCCCAGCAGGCAACTAGCAATATCAGAGATATACTCAGGACTGTGCAGAAGCAAAATACCTGCCCCAGGTTCAGTTTATAGCCAACAGGTTAAGCAGGAGGATTGATGGAGCAAAAGAGAATATTAGTTTGCCAGTTGCAGCCATTAAGTTGATCTCAGACATAGAATAGGTCAAAGAGTTTATCTGAACCCTTTTCTGGTTTAGCCTGAACCTATCTTGGTTTTAAAATCTTTGTCAGCAGCTGTGCAGTCATCCCAAAGACTAATCATCATCACTATTTCAAAAGTGCACCCAGCT
Source organism: Psittacula echo (assembly GCF_963264785.1). NCBI lineage: Eukaryota > Metazoa > Chordata > Aves > Psittaciformes > Psittacidae > Psittacula > Psittacula echo. The sequence goes on along the minus strand of NC_137736.1, from coordinate 63,083,510 downwards.
TTGAGTTCAGAATTTGATGAACTTCAGATTCCAGCCACTGGCTCCTGTTACTTCACTTTCTGTTAGATTGTAACCAAACCTCCTTTAAGCTTCTTTTTGAGAAATGAAATAGATTTTGCTTCTTTCATGCTTCACACTACATGACAATTTCCAATTATTTAATCAAGCTGGATCTTTTCTCAAAGTACTACAAAGTTTTTGCTTTTGAACTGTAAGTGTTACAGCCACCACAATATAATACAGCCACTAGACTCTGAAACAGCACTAATAAAGCCTCTCTGCTTCCACTTCACGTTCCTCAGTTTACATAGTCTTCAGTCTAATTCACCTTTGCTAACTGCATTATTCTGAGACCTCGTATTCATCTAATTTACCATCAAATCTTTTCTAGAGCCCCTGTCCCCAGAAGAGAAGCCTTTATCCACTCTTTGAAAGATGTTTCATTTAATGTTTTGTTTTAGATATACCAGTTCCATTTCTGCTGTGATTAGAAAACAGAAGATGCTACATTCTCTCATCAGACCAAGAATCCTCTGTTCCGTTTCAATAAGTAGTTGTTCTTATGAGCTATAAAAAACTCCATTTTCTGGGCCCTCTGGGTTCTTTGGGGGGAAAAAGAAGGCCATGGAGCAGCATTCTTTGAAATCAAAGTCAAGCCTTTCACAGCAATCAAGGGTGGAACACTTTATTCACACAAGGATTTCAGCTTTTGAAGTATATATATTAAAGAGTAGCATGCTCTGATACAGTTTGGGAAGGTGACTGCAAATTCCTCACGTCCCTCCTCATCTCACTCCTCCTTCATCCCTCTGATTCTCTTTGGTCACCAACCAAAGAGCTTTGACCTGTTCCAGTAATACCGAGACTAGTGTTCCTTAGTGTATCACTAGCAAAGAGCTATCAAACTTCATCCAAAAAAAAAAATCCAAAGTTTTGGGAAAACTCTTTGTACCATCTCAGGAGGTGCAGCCAACAATTGTTCAGATTTACAAACAAAATGCTACACTTTGAACATTGTCCCCTTTCTCTCCCATTTTGTACATTTCCTTCTCTGAAAGCAAAGCAATCTCTGTTACGTGCCATTGTCAGTAAATGCCATTATCTGGCTGATCAACTTCATCTCTTATACAGCCAACTGGTGGATTATCAGCTGACAATTGAGCAATGCAGTCATAGGCCACAATCACTACTTTAACTGTTCAGGGACTCTCTCTGGAAGCAAATTCTTGGTCTGCTGTATTCCTTTTCAGATTATGGAGGACAGAATAAAATTTGAGGGGGAATACTCAAGTCACCTCTGAGCAACACTGACCAGAATGTTTATAATGTTCTATATTCATATCTTCCTAAGTTCCTTTTTTCCTCCTACCCTAGGAAGCCACATGTTCTTCATGGAAGCAAACACAGAGCTATGTTTCAGTAACGGAGCACCAAAATAGCTTCCTTAACAGCAGTTAACTACTATGGTTTATCCCATCTGGAGATTTCATCCCTAATGGCATGTTTGAGTATTTCAGAGCAAACAGTTTCACTGAGAGTTGGTGTATATTTGTATCTTGACATATGTGCATCCATTAGCGTGTATAGATGTGTACAAGTGTGTGTGTGTGTGTCTATACATGCTAGCGTCCAAAAAATAAGTAGAGTAAAATAAGTTACAATCATATGTGGATAACTGAACTGGCTAAGTAGATTTCCTTCAAGCTTATGTCCCCAGACTACCTATGAGCAAAAAACACAAGTATTAAAACTGTCAGCACAAAGGTAATTTAGACAAGAGAAAGTAATAAGCTACTGAAAATTCGAGTGTGGAATGAGAGCATCTCTCATATAACAGAAGTCAGATTTCACCTGGCTTTGGCATTGTATTTTTCAGGGAGCAATTATCTTCAGAACTGAGTTCAAATACTAAAAAAATAAAAATAAAAAAATGTAGAGAATAAATAAAAATGCTGATTATTAAAATCAGAAAAACTTCAATAATTTAGATTTTAATAATTTAAAAGGTAGAAACTGTCAAGAAAACAGGTGGGAATTATGTTACCTAGAAACCTCACTTACAGCGATGGCCTTTAATCATGGATCAGATTGAATCAATTAGTTTTACAGTTAACTAGATATTTGTAAATCCAGAGGCAATTTTGGTTCATAGGTGAATGGAGTGCACCCCGTTAATAAGTTGCCTTCATTTTTATTTTATCTATTTGAAACACAGTAATCAGGAGATTTGATATTTTTTCTTAATGTATCACCTTCTGAATTTTTTTACACTGTACTGAATATTGATGCTATGTTTAATTATAATCCATGAATCTTAAGCAGTACTGATGCTTCTTCATGCGAAATTGCTATGAAGAAGTATTCATTGGTTTGATTATTTTCTGCTTCTTTTATTTATGTTTTGTCATTCTTGCTGTTGCCAAAGCAGTTTCATTATGTTTCTTTTGACAATGAATCATATTATTAACCCATTATAAGAATGCAGCAGACAAGGAGAGAAATCTGTTCTTGTTTTAGCAGTACTTTTAAATAGTGAAATAGCCTAGCAGGCTAAATTGCCTGGTGCTGAGGCATTGTAAAATTGTGTATACTTCATTTCTTAGGTTTGTATGGTGTTTGATCCAAAGTTTGTTGAAATCAGCGCAAACCTTTCCACTGACTTCCACTGGATTTTGATTCATGGTCACATTGCTGGTAAAGGTCTAACCCCAGATCTTCCAGCACTCAGGGAGAATGTGATTTATAGATCACATAAAGATCAGCCACAATTGAGGGCTTCCTGCCCTGTCGTCTGACCTTCCATAGCTAATGATGGAAAAAGACATAGCAGAGCAGGACACTGAACACTGAATACTGGACACACAGTTCCTGTGTATGGTGTCTGTTTGCACAGTTTGTTCTCAATGTGTGTCGTATTTGCTCACTGACAGTCAAAACATATAACTTGTCCCCTTGGAATACTGAAAACAAAAAGACTTCATGTCAGGTTCCAGGTGACAGGTCTGTCTAGGCTACACACGTTTTCTCAGCATAATGATCTATCCGTACATCGAAGATGAGCTGCCATTTACATACTACTATTCAGCTGCACATCACTGATCATCATTAGCAGAGTGCATGATCTGCAGTCAAGTGTCTTTTGCATTTGATGGGAATATACAGCCCACCATCCAGTCCTGGAGCTACTTTTCACTTGCTTTTCCATTTTCCCTTTACCTTTCCATTTTAAACTTTTAATACATTGCTGAGTTGATGACCTTGAAACAGAACTGTCTAGGCATGGTGTCAAACAGAATGAAACCTGAGAATACTGGGGGAAAAAGAGTGGGTAACAATGGCTATACACAGCTGGTAGTCCAGCTGTTACCAGTAGCTATATCAGTGAGCTTTTATGAATAACAAGTTTGAGAAAGGCATCAAGAAACACCATACATAAAGACTAGGTTTGTTGAGGTTCTGTACACACTTGAACTAAGCAGAAGTGAAAGATCTGAACCCATAAGAGCATTTATGATTAGAAGAGCTAGGAAGATGTAACATAAAAATACAAATGCCAAGCACATATATACCATAATAAATAAACAAACATCGTGGCTTCCCTATTTTGCAGATTATTTACCATTGTCTTAACTTACTTCAGATTTACGGCAGTAATTTTTTGCTGTAAGATTTCCCTGAATGTTTTTAATCATGTTGATATCTCAGTTTAAAGTATTAGTCAGTATCTAATGCCAACCAGCGCATAGAATTAATTACATAATGCCCTTGGTTGCCTCATTTGAAGCAGCTTGTTTACAGTATTGCAACCACAGTATCACAGTATCACAGTATGTTAGAGATTGGAAGGGACCTCAAAAGATCATCTAGTCCAATCCCCCTGCCAGAGCAGGAACACCTAGATAAGGTTACATAGGAATGTGTCCAGGCGGGTTTTGAATGTCTCCAGAGAAGGAGACTCCACAACCTCCCTGGGCAGCCTGTTCCAGTGTTCTGTCACCCTCACTGAGAAGTTTCTTCTCAAGTTTAAGTGGAACGTCTTGTGTTCCAGTTTGTACCCATTACCCCTTGTCCTATCATTGTTTGCCACTGAGAAGAGCCTGGCTCCATCCTCATGACACTCCCCCTTCATATATTTATATACACTAATAAGGTCACCCCTCAGTCTCCTCTTCTCCAAACTATAGAGACCCAGCTCCCTCAGCCTCTCCTCATAAGGGAGATGCTCCACTCCCTTAATCATCTTAGTTGCCCTGCGCTGGACTTCTCCAGCAGGTCCCTGTCCTTCTTGAACTGAGGGCCCAGAACTGGACACAATATTCCAGATGCGGTCTCACCAGGGCAGAGTAGAGGGGAAGGAGGACCTCTCTCGACCTACTGACCACCTCCCTTCTAATACATCCCAGGATGCCATTGGCCTTCTTGGCCACAAGGGCACAGTGTTGGCTCATGGTCATCCTGCCGTCCACTAGGACCCCCAGGTCCCTCTCCCCTACACTGCTCTCTAACAGGTCGTTCCCCAACCTATACTGGAACCTGGGGTTGTTCCTGCCCAGATGCAGGACTCTACACTTTCCCTTGTTATATTTCATCAAGTTTCTCCCTGCCCAACTCTCCAGCCTGTCCAGGTCCCGCTGGATGGCAGCACAGTCTTCTGGCATGTCAGCCACTCCTCCCAGCTTAGTGTCATCAGCAAACTTGCTGACAGTACACTCAATTCCCTCATCTAAATCATTGATGAATATATTAAATAATACTGGTCCCAGTACTGACCCTTGAAGCACTCCACTAGATACAGGCCTCCAACTGGACTTCGCCCCATAGACTACAACTCTCTGGCTTCTCTCCTTCAGCCAGTTTGCAGTCCACCTCACTACCTGATCATCCAGACCACACTTCCTCAATTTAGCTATGAGGATGCTGTGGGAGACTGTGTCAAATGCTTTGCTGAAGTCAAGGTAGACCACATCCACCGCTCTGCCGTCATCCATCCACCGTGTTATTTCCTCATAAAAGGCTATGAGGTTGGTCAAGCATGACTTCCCCTTGGTAAAGCCATGTTGACTGCCCCTCATAACCCTCTTATCCTTGACATGCCTTAAGATGGCACCAAGGATAAGGTGTTCCATCACTTTCCCAGGGATGGAGGTGAGGCTGACCGGTCTATAGTTACCTGGGTCCTCCTTCTTGCCCTTTTTGAAGACTGGAGTGACATTTGCTTTCCTCCAGTCCTCCGGCACCTCTCCCGTTTCCCAAGACTTGGTAAAGATGATGGAGAGTGGTCTAGCAATGACTTCCGCCAGTTCCCTCAGCACCTGCGGGTGCATCCCATCTGGACCCATGGATTTATGGATGTCCAGATTGCTCAACTGGTCTCTGACCCATTCCTCATCGACTAAGGCAAACTGCTCCAGTGACCTGACTTCATCTGAGGTCTCAGGGGTACAGGGCTCTTCAGGACTGCCTCCGGCAGAGTAGACAGAGACAAAGAAGGCATTCAATAACTCTGCCATCTCTGTATCTTCTGTCACCAGGGCCCCGATCCCGTTCACCAGTGGGCCTACCTTGCCTCTGGTGTTAGTTTTATCTGCCATGTATTTGAAAAAGCTCTTTCTGCTGTCCTTGACCCCTCTTGCCAGATTTAAGTCTAAGGAGGCCTTAGCCATCCTAGCTGCCTTTCTACATCCTCTAGCAGCAGCCTTATATTCCTCCCAAGTGGCCAGCCCCTCCTTCCATGACCTATAAACTCTCCTCTTCCACTTGAGCATACCCAGCAGTTCCTTATTTAGCCACGCAGGTCTCCTGGTCCTCTTCCTTGATTTCCTACGTGTCGGGATGCTCTGCTCTTGAGCTCGGAATAAGCAATTCTTGAATGTCAACCAACTATCTTGGGCCCCTTTACCTTCAAGCAGCCTTGCCCATGGGATTTCCCCTATCAATTGCTTGAAAAGGCCAAAGTTTGCCCTGCTAAAGTCCAGGGTTGCAATTCTACTTGCTATTGTACTGGTCCTACCACACAAGATCCTGAATTCCACCATCTCGTGGTCGCTGCAACCAAGGCAGCCCTCAACCTTTACTGCTTCAACCAGACCCTCCTTGTTAGTGAGGATGAGATCCAGCAGCGCTCCTCTCCTGGTTGGCTCATCCACCATTAATTAACCAATAGATTCTTTTGATTCTTCTTAAATTTGTAAATACATGAATAATTAGTAAGTGCTTCTTTATAAACCAAGATCATGAAATGTAAAGTTCACAGCATCTGCCCATGGCTCCCTCACAACATACTGGTTTTTCAACCTTCTTTGCCTGTTCTGTCTCCACTTCCCTAGTGGACTCCTTGGCATGTGACTCTTCCTGAACCCGTCTGGAGAGTGGTTACACAAAAAATTGGAAAAATTACCAGAAAAAGCCTTGTTTTCAGAGGAAAAATATTTGGTATCTTGGTTTTCTGTCTTACTGCCCCATCCTACTTAGGATTCTTAACCAGGTAGAGAGGACATGGTGAACATTGCTGCAAAACCCACAAACTCCCCTTTGTGTGACTAGTTTCCACCTTGTGCTTAGGCAATTGAAACAACAGGTACCTGCTCATTGCCTTTTCTTTTTTTTTTTCACATGCCTTTCTGATCATGCATCTGTGTGCTCTCTAGTTTTCCAAAATCAAGGCAAGAGCAGGTCCCATGAAGCAGCTACTTGATAAGGTCTAGAGATAAACTGCTACAGGGTTGAAAGAAGAGGACATTATGCTTCAGGGGTAATGGTAAAAATGCCTTTGTGTCTTCTGCTGTGGGTGGCAAGTTAAATCCAAAGTTGAAAGAAGAATTGAACTACTGTGCCCCATTTGAAATGCATTAATTTTTGCCATTTGCATTCTGTCTCATCTGTAAAACCAATAAATTATATGGGAGAGAATAGCTTTCCAAAATGTTGGACATGGGGCATAAGGTTCCCTTTTGTCTGCATACTGTATTGCTTTTAGGCCTGCGGTGCCTATTCGCAACTGCTCTTTGCGGTTAGCCTAGTATATGAGAGAAATGGGGAAAGCTGGACTTCAGTGTCTGGCTGCACCAGCTCACATCTGGGATAGCTCCTCTCACATCAGTGAAAGACTTTGTCTTTAAAGCAGTGGAGAACAGAATTTAGCTTGATGCCTCATCACCTGTCCTTACCACTACATAAACCTACTACTAGAAATACTTCTCAGTGGCCCATGTCTGTATGGGAGGAAGATTAAGAGGAAGAGGAAGTATGAATAAGACTGTATTTGCAAATAGCTGTGAAAAACAGAAAAACTTTCTTTGTAGCCTCGATTTTACTTTCTATGAGGCAGTGCTCAGTGCTTGTAGTAGGAAAGTTAATAGCACTGTTAAGGCTTATTTGTTAAAATGAGGCAATTCCTGCCTAAGACAAGTCCCTTTTCCTGTGCTACTTAAGGCTTATTTGTTAAAATGAGGCAATTCCTGCCTAAGATAAGTCCCTTTTCCTGTGCTACAACTTGTTAGCATTTAGCAAAGAAGGGAGAAATGCCAGCTAGGCACTAATAGCCATCATTAGCAATTAATTATAAGTAACAGTTATGAATCTAAATCAGCATTAGAAGCTAGTGAAATCATCCTTGTCATGAACGAAAATTACTAATGAAAATAGTCTGTACATAGCTAAATAATGCAAAATAACTATAATTTAGCAAGCAAAGGTATGGATACTGTGAGATCCTGGGACTGACCCTGCTCCCAGTGAAGTTAATCGAAAGGCTCCTGATACCCTTTGGTAAGAGAAAATGTGGTGGTGTCTTCTGTCATGGAAGAAAGTGATAATTTTGTTTTTATAGCTTTGACCCAGCCTTTTGTTGCAGAAAAAAGAGAAAAAAGGGAATAGTTATTCAGGGAATGCTGACAGAGAGCTGAGTGAGACTATCAGAAATGTCTAAGAAGTTTAGACACTAGGCTCTAGACACTAGACTTTAGACACTGTTAAATCAGTGGAACAGAGATCAAGAGTGAAATATCCACATAATCAACAAACTGCCAGTAAGCATGATAATAAGCTTATGATAATAATTAAAGGGTACCTGCAAAATAATAACAATCATTTGTTGGAAAAGCAAGTACCAGGTATTTATATGGGTCTTTCTATAGCTTATGTTAAATTCAGTTATTGATTTCAAACAAAAAAAAAAATTAAAGACATAGTTTAGCAATATCATATCCAGTTCCTAATGTTTTGATACTATGACACATCTCAGGAGACAGAACCAAGGAGAACGGATTTTCTCCTTCCTAACCTTTTAGCAATGAGCAAAATCAGTATTATCCTATTCCTGTTTTGCTATTGATTTGAAAGGATTGTCTGGGAAGGCATCTAGCCCAGAGAAGTAAGATTTTCTTTCTACACGTGAGGGGGTGAAAATGCTTTTCCTTCCATGATTCTTTAATTTGTCATTTTGTGCTGTGCACTTGCAGTTTGTAGGGAAGTAACACCAGCCGCAAATTCCAGCAGTAAGTTAGCATCATATGACTGGTCTATTGTCAAGATACTATATGAAAGATCACAGCCTCCTTGTAAATAAATGTATAGCTATCTTCAGTGTTGTCTAACCACTGTGTTTCCACTGGATCAGTCTTAGAGTCTATCTTAAAGTTTTATCATGGAGCTGAAAGATAAGGCAATGGGAGAAGTAATACTGATGGCATTTTGAAGTAGGACTATTTGCCGGCAACTGATCTCAAGTAGTTGCAAAGCTGCTACCAGAACCCTGCTACACCATGTCCCCAGGGCCAGGAGAAGCAAATCAGCATAACTCAAATTTAAAACCATCGAACCATAGTGATTTACACTGGCCATAGAGTAAAGGCTAAACTGCTCATGTTGTTAACTGAAAACAGCACAGCACTAACTATGGGATGAAATAGAGGTAGGAATGGGCAGGTGCTGATGCAATGCAGTATTTATTTAGTCTTTTTGCTCTGAGATAAACAGCTTTTATTCAGACATAATCACCTTTGATCAACATATACATTTTCAATTCCATTTGAGCTTCAGAAACAGAACTTCAGCATGGTTCAGCACAGTTCCCATATCTTGTCTGTGGGACGATCCAGCTTAGAAAACTCCAGGAGCTTTATCTTTGAAGCTTTGTCTTCTGTGGAGGCAAAGAGAGTCTTCTAGGGATGCAGACTTCAGGTTAACTAACTCTCCTTTGCCAGTTCTTTTCCTGAGTTATTGGGATCCTCCTCCTATTTTTGCTTTTCCCAGGAAATGCTCTCTGCTGTTGTTAATGCTTCCATAGCAAAGTCCATGTGGCATGCCATTACACTGCAGGGTCTTGGCTCCAGGATGTCACTATACCAAGGTCCGTCAAAGACTAAGAGAAGCTGAATGTAAAAAATGAGAATTTGATTATAAGTAAAAGCCAACTAGATTTAGGGAAGTGGATTGGGTGGAAGCTTTGCAGACAACTTGTAAAGTTTGTACTGTACATAAGAATGACATGAAAGAAAACACAGAGGCAATAATACGCCCCCTGCTTTAATTATACAAATGCTATATAATTGGACGACAAATTGTGTGAAACTCCTCTGCCCCTTATAAAACAGAAACTTATCAGCTTTCAGTGTTTCAGTCCATCCCATCTCCAGAACTGTCTGATCTCTTATTACGCACCATGATCAAGCACCTCTCTGATTGTCCTGGCAAACTGCACTACTTTACATTTATTTTCTGGCATCCTGGTGCCTGTTTGAAGGGAAAAGCTGCTCTTGAGTATTGTTGCAGGGTTATCAAAGGACCTTGAGCTTCTACAGTGGGAGTAGTAAGTAGTGCCTCTTTATCCTATCCCCCACAACCCTGACAGTTAATGCTCCTTGGATTTTTTTCTGTTGTCTTATTTTCACTCTTCCTGGCTTTTAGAAGACCTGACCCATATTGCTGTACCAAAAAAAACCTTCCAAATTTCTGAAGTAGTTGTACTGTTGTATTTTTGTTTCCTATCCTTCAAATTTCAAGGTTTTCCTCTACTTGTTGAAAGGGAATCTATTAACCATAGCTTATTTTTCCAAATTACTATTTTATTCCAATGATTTGTTTAGTTGACTTATTAATAGTCAGCATTCTGTTCTCAGTCAGTTCTAATGCTAGGTTTATTGTAAAATGTGTTGAGGGAACAATTAAACATTATAAAATTGCAAACATACATCGTTTTCTAAATATTTTACATCAGGTAATGCCTGCAAATCTCCTTGAAATTTTTCTGCATCAAGGGTACTAATACACAACTTTGAAGGAGCAGGAGGTTTATCAAGGACACAAGACTCTGAAGTAGTCAACTACTTTTCAAGACAAATCAGTCTGGTGAAAGACAAATGCTCACTTTGCATCTCAAGTTAATCCATTGATTACTATGGATCTGTAATCCACAATCTCACTCTGTGTTAGACACAGAGATACTCCTTCAAAATACGAATGAAAATAGCCCTGGTGTCGAACTGAGTCTCTATTCTTTAAATCTGTATGGGTTGCACAGATGTATTAGGTTCCTTTACATGTACAATAACTGATGTGAGATACTGTAAATTGCATGAGGTTCAACAAGGCTCAGTACCAAGCCCTGCGTTTGGGCCAAAACAACCCCATGCAATGCTACAGGCTTGGGGAAGAGTGGCTGGAAAGCTGTGTAGCTGAAAAGGACCTGGGGATGCTGATTGATGGAGCTGAACACGAGCCAGCTTGTGCCCAGGCAGCCAAGAAAGCCAATGGCATCCTGGCCTGTATCAGAAGCACTGTGGCCAGCAAGGCCAGGGCAGAGATTATCCCTCTGTACTCAGCACTGGTGAGGATGCACCACGAATAATGCGTTCAGTTCTGGGCCCCTCACTACAAGAGACATTGAGGTACTGGAGTGAGTCCAGAGAAGGGCAACAAAGCTGGTGAAGGGTCTGGAGCACAAGTGTGATGAGGAGCAGCTGAGGGAACTGACGTTTTTTAGTCGGAGAATAGAAGGCTTAGAGGGGGACTTTATTGCTCTCTACAACTGCCTGAGAGGAGATTGCAGTGAAGTGGGTGTTCATCTCTTTTCTCAAGTAACAAGTGACATGATAAGAGGAATCATAGAATCATAGAATAGTTAGGGTTGGAAAGGACCTTAAGATCATCTAGTTCCAACCCCCCTGCCATGGGCAGGGACACCTCACACTAAACCATGCCAGCCAAGGCTCTGTTCAACCTGGCCTTGAACACTGCCACGGATGCAGCGCTAACAGCTTCCTTGGGCAACCCATTCCAGTGCCTCACCACCTTCATAGTAAAGAACTTCTTCCTTGTATCCAGTCTAAACTTCCCCTGTTTAAGTTTGAACCCGTTACCCCTTGTCCTGGCACTACAGTCCCTGATGAAGAGTCCCTCCCCAGCATCCTTGTAGGCCCCCCTCAGATACTGGAAGGTTGCTATGAGGTCTCCACGCAGCCTTCTCTTCTCCAGGCTGAACCACACCAACTTTCTCAGCCTATCTTCATATGGGAGGTGCTCCAATCCCCTGATCATCCTCGTGGCCCTCCTCTGCACTTGTTCCAAAAGTTCCATGTCCTTTTTATGTTGAGGACACCAGAACTGCACACAATACTCCAAGTGAGGTCTCAGGAGAGCAGAGTAGAGGGGCAGGATCACCTCCATTGACCTGCTGGTCACGCTCCTCTTGATGCAGCCCAGGATACAACTGGCTTTCTGGGCTGCGAGCACACGCTGAAGCCGGCTCATGTTCAGTTCCTTATCAACCAACACCCCTAAGTCCTTTTTCACAGGGCCACTGTGAATTTCTTCTCTGCCCAACCTGTAGCTGTGCCTGGGATTGCTCTGACCCAGGTGTAGGACCTTGCACTTGGCATGGTTAAACTTCATAAGGTTGGCATCAGCCCACCTCACAAGCGTGTCGAGGTCCCTCTGGATGGCATCCCTTCCCTCCAGCGTATCAACCGAACCACACAGCTTGGTGTCATCGGCAAACTTGCTGAGGGCGCACTCAATCCCACTGTCCATGTCACCAACAAAGATGTTGAACAGGACCGGTCCCAACACTGATCCCTGAAGGAAACAGCCTTGAGTTGCACCAGGGGAGGTTTAGATTGGATATTGGGGAAAATCTATTCACCAAAAGGGTGATCAAGCACTGGAACAGGCTGCCCAGGGAAGCGGTGGGGTCATCATCCCTGGAGGTATTTAAAAGACATGTAGATGTGGTGCTTAGGGACATAGCTTAATGTGATGGACTTGACACTGTTAGGTTAATGACTGGACTCAATGATCTTGAAGGTGTTACCCAACCTAAGTGATTCTACGATTTTATGGTGTTCTTGAAGGACTAAGTTCCCTTTTACTGGGCATTCTGGTCACAGGGGTTGTGTTGCATTTCTCTAGGATCACCAACATTTTCAAACCTTTGCTGTGGCTTTTAGCATGATGGAGGCATATTAAAATTCATTGTATTATCCTACCTGTCTGTAAGTTTTGAATTGAAGAGACAGGTTTAATTTCCTATATGTACCAATAATAGAAAGTTTGGATGGCTTCTTTTTGCCTTCACAAGCTCAACACCATTTTTGTTTCATACAAAATATGAAAAACTACTTTCACAGAATTAACTTGAAATTCCTTTTCTGAATAATTCATTCTGGAACATCTGGCTGACTCACAGAGGCTTTGCTGCTGCAAGAAACTTTCAAGCCTAAATTGCTCTGAACATATCTGCGTTTCCTTTGATTATTAATATGATGGACAGGTTTCACACTGGTTTGTGCCAACATAACGTAGCTGTGCAGATGAAATTTACTCTGAATGTGCCTAATGTTGTGTGAACTACAAGTTTTCTTCTACTGAAAGCTTTATTTTCACTGTCATTGAACTCAGGGAGGGGGAACAATTTTATTTTTATGACTAAAGCAGCTGGCTTGACTTATCATCATCTGCATCAGGCCATTTGCAAACCTCTTTTCAATGTTTCTTGGATTTAAAATGTTTATTTCTAGTCTGATAGAGTAGAGGTATTTTGTAATACTTGTGTAGAAGCAAAACAGATTTATGGTTCAAGTCAATTAAACAAAGAAAAGTAAGAAATGTTAAATGTACAGTTTGAAATAATTTGATAAGCAAATCAATTTACCAAACGAACAGGTCTCTCCCCAGATCCATGCTCTGAAATCGAGTTAAGTAGTCTTTAAAAATACCTGCTGAGAGGCACTCAAACCAGCTTACTGCCTGACATTTGAAATCAAACACATTTCTTAGTGTCAAGGGCAGGTTGGATGAGGCCTTGGGTGGCATGGTTTAGCGTGAGGCGTCCCTGCCCATGGCAGGAGGGTTGGAACTAGATGATCTTAAGGTCATTTCCAACCCTAACTATTCTATGATTCTATGATTCTGTCTGTCTGCCTTCTCCATCTCCTTGCATTCTGCAAACAAACCGTGTTAGCTGCTCTCTGCTCAGACTGCCCTCCTCCACATCATACATGACATCCAAGTCGAATGTGGCACTGCAGGAGTTACTGATGCAGCCAATTAAAACCCTGTCAAGGGAATGTGAGGTATGAAGGTGACAGTTAATATATATTAACATTAGCTTTTTTAGCTCCCTCATGAATTAATGGGTATTAGCAGCAGTACCAGCTCCTGATTATCACATATTTATTATAGGCACCATGGGCTAGAATCTGGAACACACAGACACATGGCTTTTAAACTGGTTATAGGCTGGTCTAGGAAAGCAGCTTCTATGTCCAGGTAGCTGGGCAGTTGTCAGAGGGACTCAAGTGCCCTATGCAACGTGACATGGGCTGCACACGGGGTGTTGGAAATATGGGGGGGCCCAGTAGGAGCTTCTGATTTTCAAGCAGCTTGAGCAAGCCAGGCAGCATGTGGGATCCTACCGCAGACCTGTCTGGTCCCAACGCACTCCTCTCTCCTGCCCTCCAAGGCCACTGGTAAATAGAATGTCCACTCTGCTTGTTCACCTTTGTATACAAAGCAGAGGCTGAGCCTGGGTATGTCTACTTTTCACAACAATCCCAGTTACCAAGTGTAATTAACAGCTAAGTTAGATCTTGCCTATTCATAGCCTTCAGATCCAGCTTCTGCAGAAGCCATTCCTGAAGCAAGATCTGCCTGTTACCTGGAGGTAACAAAAGGGAATCTCATGAACAGACCAGATGACAGGACTAAACTGAGTTTCAGTGACTGAAGGAGAGGTGAATAAAATAGAATACAAGATTGATTATGGAGGCTTGAGCATAAAGGCTTTCATTAAAGTCATGCCCCTTTGCATGGCTGTGTGTTCTTCTGAAACACTAGCTGTAACATAAAAGTGCAATTCTCAGGCTGGAAAACAGACACAAGCCAGTACTCTCTTTTGTGAGCAGCTGCATAAATATGTTTATAGAGAGAAGTAGGTCAGAGGAGATGCAGCCCGTAAAACTTCAGAAGCCATATTACAGAAATCATTGTGCAAAGCACTACAGCAACTTCAGAAAATGATCATAAATTGTAAAAAAATCTCATTAAACTGAAATACTGTTCCAAGGAAGAACTGCTTATATCAGACATGCTTTTAAGGATAGTGATATACTCTGAAAGCAAGAAGCTGGAGGAAGAGTTTGAAGTATGAGTGATTTAAGTGCTATCTATTACTGACATGAAATTTGACAAGTTTGAGCAAGAAATGTAAAATGACCCAACTTCACAGCAGCTTGAGAGAGTTATCTTAGACTTAGGCTAACAAGAAACAGCCTCAGCACCACCACTGTACAAAAGGCATTGGGATTATGGAGATGAAATAGCTCCGTGTGATGGGATTTTTTATTAGAAAAAAGATTTTCACAATAGGATATCATAAAAGGTCAGGAATGTGGCACAAAATCCACATGGGATGTTGAATCAAGCAGAGCTCACAGTATCTGGTGCTGGTCACAGAAAGGAGTCTGAATAGAAGTCCGTTCAGGCACAAAAAGCACTGCTGGAGATAAGACACCCAAGTGTGAAATCTATAGTACATTCAGGCAGAACATATCAGAGAGCCAGTGACACCATGTTTAATTCCTGATTACCCCCGAGGCCATGGGTGGCACAGTCTGAATTAAAAACCTCATATCCTGGATACTTGAATCCATAGTAAGGGAGTCAATGTGCTCTACATCATTTTTTTCCTGGGCTAATCAGTCGCAGAAGAGAAAGGGAGAAGAAAAATAAATCTTTACCTTCACCTCTTGAGTTAAATAAACTAAAGCTAAGTAGCCCTGAAGTCATAGCACAAGAGCCCTGATTGTGTATAGCCTAATGTCTGCAGCGCAAATCTGAGAATAGTTTTACCGGGAGTCTTAGTGTGTGGCTATATGTGACTCAGTCCTAGAGCTCACCCTCTCCCCGCTGGAACAGATATGCTTAAGGGCATGGAAAACAAAGGATAATTAGGTAACACCGGTTACGCAGTTTTTAACCAAGTTCAAGGAAGGCTCCCTGAGCAATTGCAAGTAAGGCTAGGCAGACAATTGTTTCTGTGGTAGCACAGGTTTCAGTATCACTCCCTGGCCTGCACACTGCGCACCAGGTTATGCCAGCACTTGTACTGTTGTACTGGTTGTGCACTGTTGTACCAGTTGCATGTTCAGCTCTGGGGAATGCTGGTGTGAGCTGGACTGGGAACTCTTCTGGCTTTTCTTCTTTTGAATTCAGTTGCTCCCTTCCACAGCAGTGGAAACACTGGAGCCATGGAAAACAACAGTGGGGAAATATCATTCTGAAAGTATCTTCTAGCTAGTCAGACAAAATCACTATAGCTCCAAAATGGAGAGTATCTGTGAGTTTCAAGAAATCAGAATAAGACCTAACTTCGTTATACTTTTCAGTTTTATAGATATATATAGTTCTAACAGAAAAATTATGATTTCTCTTTTGTATTATTCTGTTTTGAACTGATAAATGTCCTTGAACACACATTCGTATTGAGATTATAATTTATTTCTTTTCCTGCTTTTTCCATATAGAATCATAGAACAGTTAGGGTTGGAAAGGACCTTAAGATCATCTAGTTCCAAGCCCCCTGCCATGGGCAGGGACACCTCACACTAAACCATGCCAGCCAAGGCTCTGTCCAACCTGGCCTTGAACACTGCCAGGGATGCAGCACTAACAGCTTCCTTGGGCAACCCATTCCAGTGCCTCACCACCCTCACAGTAAAGAACTTCTTCCTTGTATCCAATCTAAACTTCCCCTGTTTAAGTTTGAACCCGTTACCCCTTGTCCTGGCACTACAGTCCCTAATGAAGAGTCCCTCCAAGCATCCTTGTAGGCCCTCCTCAGATACTGGAAGGCTGCTATGAGGTCTCCACGCAGCCTTCTCTTCTCCAGGCTGAACCACACCAACTTTCTCAGCCTATCTTCATACAGGAGGTGCTCCAGTCCCCTGATCATCCTCGTGGCCCTCCTCTGCACTTGTTCCAAAAGTTCCATGTCCTTTTTATGTTGAGGACACCAGAACTGCACACAATACTCCAAGTGAGGTCTCAGGAGAGCAGAGTAGAGAGGCAGGATCACCTCCCTTGACCTGCTGGTCACGCTCCTCTTGATGCAGCCCAGGATACAGTTGGTTTTCTGGGCTGCGAGCACACGCTGAAGCTGGCTCATGTTCAGTTCCTTATCAACCAACACCCCCAAGTCCTTCTCTGCAGGGCTGCTCTGAATCTCTTCTCTGCCCAACCTGTAGCTGTGCCTGGGATTGCTCCAACCCAGGTGTAGGACCTTGCACTTGGCATGGTTAAACTTCATAAGGTTGGCATCAGCCCACCTCACAAGCGTGTCGAGGTCCCTCTGGATGGCATCCCTTCCCTCCAGCGTATCAACCGAACCACACAGCTTGGTGTCATCGGCAGACTTCCTGAGGGCACACTCAATCCCACTGTCCATGTCACCGACAAAGATGTTGAACAGGACCAGTCCCGGCACTGATCCCTGAGGGACACCACTCGTGCCTCCAGCTGGACATCGAGCCATTGACCACAACTCTTTGCATGCGGCCATCCAGCCAGTTCTTTATCCACTTAGCAGTCCATCTATCAAATTGATGTCTCTCCAGTTTAAAGACAAGGATGTCATGTGGGACAGTGTTGAACACTTTGCACAAGTCCAGGTAGATGACATCAACTGCTCTACTCCTGTCCATGAGTTCTGTAGCTCCATCATAGAAGGCCACCAAACTTGTCAAGCAGGATTTCCCCTTAGTGAAGCCATACTGGCTGTCACCAACCAACTCATTGTTTTTCATGTGCCTTAGCATGCCTTCCAGGAGAATCTGCTCCAAGATTTTTGCCAAACACAGAGGTGGAACTATGGGAATATGTGCTCTGATGGAAGGCAACTTTTGTATCACTGTACCTATGCCTATCCTAGAGAAACTGAACTATTTCCATTATGCAAGTACACACACAATGTCTGGAACTGACCAAGGCCCTGATCACCCCTGCAGATGTTCATATTTTTTTTAATTCATTTTTGAGGACTTGAAACCCTGTTTTTATCCTTATTTTTAGTTATATTAGGCAAGTCAGGTTGGGCAAGCTCAAAAAGAATCCCTAATCATCTCATGTCAGGAACCATAGCATTTGTGAAATCAGTTTTGCAGCAAGAGGAGAGGTATGAGAATCCCTAATCAGGTTAATGAGGTGCTAGAGACAGAGAAAATATTTCTAAAAACAACAACAAAGACCCCCATCCCCCAAAGATAATGATGTAAATGTCAGAAGTTTCAAACAAGTAGTCAGGATGATGGATGACACACTGCTCAAATAACTGGCAATACTTGCAGAGCTAACTAACTAATCATTTTTCAGCATTGATATGTGTTGCATCAGTAAAAGTTAAGAAGAGACATAGACAGATCTGACGGGATCTGGAGTGTAAAGCAGCCTGACTACACAGTCCTCATTATGTTGTTTTATTTTAAGTTTTGGTATGTGTTGTATTTTGCCTCCTGTTTTGATACTGTAGTTCAAAATGTCTCCTCTGCTTCCCCCTACACCTAGAAGAGAGGAAGATCCAAACAACAGAGTTTCAAATAAGTAATTCTATTGTCATTCCCACAAATCTAAGTAGTAAATTAGGAAACCACTGGGATTTGTTGAAAATAATTTCTTTACTATCACTGCAAGTGCTCTTGCATTGCAAAATACTGTCCACAGTGCAAATTATATTTGGCCAATCATGGCATGGAGTGGATGCCAACAATACAAGGTCATTCAGTGGCACTCTATATATTTATTTTAAAATAATATTTGGCAGTACTCGAACAGTTATGTTTTTCTGACAGGTATGCCAGAAATAAATTTACTCTTCATTTCAGATTAATTTCATCTATCATCTTTTTTCTTTGACTAGCCTTTTGAAAACATATGGTATCTGAACAACTTTAAAGAAAAGAACCTTCTTATAGTTTTTCTGACTTCTTTTCGTAAATATTCAAAATCCCTCTTTGACTCTTAGGCTGCCAGGATACCCTTGAGCATGTTGGTGTCATTGTAACTTTAGTGGATTTCATTAAAGAATTAGTTTAAAGTTTGTGATACTGCTATGAAAGGAGTTTGAAACAAGCATAGAAATGTGAGGAATGCATAGATTTTAGAAATCTCAAGAAACAAAAAACAAAGTAAGACAGACTCTGAGAGTATGAACATGCAAAGGGTTGCTTGATAATCTAAATGGTGAATCACACAGTTCCAGTTTAGGCAATTTTTTAATCACAGCATTGCCCAGCAGACTCACTGGTGGAGAAAGATATTTGTGGAGTTGTTCAGGTTGTGTCCTGAAACCAATCCATGGGCAAGAAATATTTTTATAATTCGATTTTGAGTGGAGGAACTACGCTCGAATTATGTGCTATTTGTACCATCTTGTATCTGCATTTCTGTCTGCACTTTCTGCAGATGATCTTCAGAAAAGCCTACCGGTTGCTATATTCTAGTTAAGAACATTGTTTTTGTGTCTTTGTTCTGAGCTTTTTTAAACCAAATTTTTCTTCAGTCGTAAATAACTAATATTAGTCACTTGTGAAACCTTTACCACTCATCTGTCTGTCGTATTAGTGGCCATGAAAATTATTAGCTTTCCACAAAGAGCTTTCATCCAATCACAGTTTATCTGCTAGACTTTGAGCTATTCTTACTTACAAATGTAATAATTCTGTTGAGGTTCCAGACCTGAGTTATCCACAGACTTTACCGTAAGGCGATGGGAATACAATATTTCACACAGGGAAACACTTGCCTTCCAGGAATAGCTGAAAATGCTTCATGATAATGATAATATTGACTCACATTAATATGGACATAAATCAGAAAGAGCATTGTGGCTAAGGAAAGGTAAAGAAACACCCTGGATGCTTCTGTACTTGGTGGTTGTTTGAGTCTTTTGAGTCTTGAAAAATGGATAATCAAATTAGTCTGGTGTTAGGCACGAAATAGTAGTTACTAATTTTACTAAAGCTGATGCAGTTCTTTTTTAAAAAATGTTATTTGTGTTATAATATGGTTTAATGCAGCTGTGATAATTGAAGAAAAGGTTATATGAATAGCGGCTAAATCTATTATCTTCAACTATCACATTTTCATAAATCTTACACTTCAATTTTTTAAACCTGTACTACATATTTATAGCAGTCATTATTCACCTAAATTAACAATTCCTTCTGACCTCCTGTGAAATGTATGTTTGTGTTCTCTTAGACTTCTCTGTCAACTAGATGTTCCCTTCCAAAACGTACAATATTGCATTTGTGTAGAAGCTCTCCATAGCAACTAACAAGCTCCTGAGGGTAAGGAAAGCAATGAAGCTCAACTTTGATTTACAAAAATAAATCAATCATTTCTACTTTTTTGATAGTGGCTTTGATAAGATTTATAATTCACCTGTTTTATCATTTGCTTCCGGTACAATTACCATAGAAAACGTAACCCTGTCCTTCACAGCCTAGGAGATATCCTGCTCTCTGAATCTCCCATGTGTATCTCAGGCACAAGCAACCTCCATGCTGGATATCTTCTTTTTACTCTGTGCCTGGAATAATTTTTGAAGATCCAGTGACCTGCTATTGAGGAGTGGCACATGTCAACTGTGCTATGGTAGGGAGGTGTTTTTATGGCAATACTGAAGCTATTTCTCCTGTGTTAGTGGGCACCACTTAATTTTCCTTTTATGTTGCTCCATTTGGATGGCTGCTGTCGTGTGGTCAGGTACTCCTCATCTTCTTCCTCTGAATTCTGAATCTGTCAAAACACAATTCCCAGCAGTGTGGAGTATGAAGGACACAGGAATTTTGCTAAGGGAGGTCCCTTTCTGATAGCTACTGGCACAATCCCAAGCAATGCCTTTTTCTTCTTTTAATTGTCATTTTTAAAAGTCTTTGTGGCGGGGTCTCAGGACTAGTTCTTTCTGTCATCATAGGGCAACAAAAAGCAAGCATAAGAACATTTTAACATATTGTGGCAAAGTAGTTGAAGTTCCTAAATTTCACTGCTGCCCATTTTATTCCTCTGAATGGTGTCCCATTGAGTATGACTCACATTGTTTTAAACCCGTCAGGTCCGTGAAATAAGCATATGCCATGCCTTCATGCAATTTCCACTATTTCCATGATCTTGTTTTTTTGTCTTCCTCTTTTCAGCCAGAATATAGAACTATCCCTTTCTCTATTTCTCCATCATCAGTTTCTTCCCAGGATTTCCTGGGGAAGCAAAACTGAGCATCCTAAAAGATTAACTCAGATACTGTAAATGGAAAGTATCGAACTCCAAATACCTGCTCTGTGGCTTTCTTGCTAACCAGTGAGCATGTAATCATTTTGGCTTCCAGTTTGAGGTAGAGCCATCTTTTTTCTTCAAGTTCAGAAAAGAACCATCCTACTTTCACAGAAGCACTGTGACAAAATTACTTGCACAGGGTGGTTACTCAGGCTTTCATCCATACTCCTCCTGCCGGGTGTGCATTCTTGGAGTCTAATCATAGAGTTACCCAGTAATTGAGTAATGCTTGGTGGAGTTAATGCACTACCAGTGCTAGTAGGAACACAATATCTTTGATAATTCCAGCTTTCTGCCTACTAATTTGAAATTAGTCAACAGGTTCTAAAATTATGAGTCAGGCTGACAGACACAAAAGAACATAGGCAGCATAGTCAGATATAACTAGTTTCATTAGAAAAACAGAGTAAAAATCCTTTTAGATATCCAGTTCCCTTTCTCTTGTACAGGTTCCATTTCTTTTTCTTACTCCCCCTTGCAGTATAATAGAGTAGATAGATAACTTCTTGGAGCAGATCTTTGTTCATTCAGTTGTATGTTCATCAGAAAACCACAGTGAAATCTTCACTACTTTCAATGACAAACTCGCTCAGATGTTATAGAGTAAAAGGCTAAACTAGACAGGCAGCATTTTGTTTTTCAAAAATATTATTATAACATAAACAGTGTTTTCAAATTATTAGCCATCCACTTTCTGTCCAAATCCTAAGCTCTATAAACTGTACATAACTATTCTACTCATGACCTTTCATGTGGCTTCTTAGAACTTAAAAAGTATTCCGTTACTTATACCGTTTACTATCCTAGCGGATTATTGCTTACCAGCATTATCTGTCATGCCTCTGCTTTCCATTGTATCACTCAACCAAAATCCCCCAGGATATTTTCTTTCACAATTTATGAATGCTTGTATTTTTCCCTTGTGAAACACTAACACTTGAAAATAATAAAACCCATTTTGCAGTTACCTTGTTTTAGCTGCACTAAAAACCATTTTGTATTTCATTAAAGTTATAGCCAGACAAGTAACATTCTTGTCTGGAATATTTGCATCAATTTGCATAGTGGTCCAACAGTATTTTTTATCATTTTGCCCCAATTCAGGTTCCAATTAACTTTAAAACATTGCAGGGAATCTTGACTTCCCAGGACTCAGAGGAAAAGGGTGAATGGGTAGCTGTGTAACCATGCTGTTTGACTACTAATGTTAAACTAAGACCACAGTGTAGTGAGTAAGAAACATGATGGGATGTTTCAGGATGCAAAACCTTCTGGTGAAAGTGTTCTGCCAGACTAGAGCAGCAGCACATGCAGAGCTGGGTCCAGTCTGTTGGAAAGGTTAACTTGGTCTTGTTGTCTCCTACAGACTGGAAAAATGTCACTGGAACCAATGCAGTGTTCCAGCATTCTGAAGGCAAAACCAAGGAATGGGTGCTGGGCTCTGGGACAGTTTTATCAGGACTTTCAAACCTTCCTGTATTTTCCACAAAGCCTCCTAAATATGGATATTGACCTTGCCAGTCTTGTTGGCGTTGGCAACGTTTGACTGTTAACGCCTGTTCAAGCATTCCAGAAGGGCACAATAAAACAAGCAAAATGTATGTAATTTCCTGATATTAAAAACAGAGCTTTTTTATCTCTTTAGTTTTAACACTGTGATAAGCTTTGACAAATTCTCTTTTTTTTTTTTTCCCTCTTGCAAGAGCAACATTCAGCTATTTCCTTGATAGAAAGCTTATGATCACATGGGAAAATGCAGCTGTAATGAATTGCATATAACAAATCTAGTTGTACTGAAACCATTAGCACCAGAAATTCTTCTTTATTTGAGGCACATCTGCAAAAGTACTATTAGCTTTTCTTTACTGCAGGCCAAGTAAGGAATTGTCAGATTTTTCATTTCAAATATCTGATGAAGTTATGAACATTTTCTTCCTTTTGAAGGCTCATCCTTGTGTGAATATTTGTACTTACTGCCCCAGAGAACAGCTAAGGCAGACTTTCTAGTTTTTCAGGTTTACTTTAAAGCAGACTTAGGAATTAAGACATGCCATATTTGCCAAAATCCAGTAGTACTCTTCCATAAATATACTAAACCAGACATTTCATGAGTTGGATCTCTAGTGTGTGGTGACATCATGCTATTTATATTACTATGCTCCTGATAACCAATCCACAAGCGTATGCTTTGGTTCAGATAAGAATCAAGTTGATAAATATTTATCCAACTTTCCTTCATGCTTGAACTGAAACAACTCCAGTAAAAATAAGTTAAGCATTATGCGCATGGTGCCATTCTTCGTCTGTTCAGCTCCTAAACTCTTCAGGGAAAGGCCTAGAGGTGAAGATCTGGCAACACTCTGGAACTCTAATCTTTGACTGATACTACTTTAGCAAAAAATTGAGACATATATATAAATTCTTCCAAACACAGACATTTAGCTGGTGACCTGAGCCACAGAAGCAATGCCTGGCCATAGAGTACAGAGATGGTAAGAATAAAACAAAGAAAGAACATGAGAAATCAAGTGGAAAATCACAAAGGTTTGCGTGCTGCCATCCAGCCAGTTCTTTATCCACTGAATGGTCCATCCATCAAATTGATGTCTCTCCAATTATAGACAAGGATGTTGTGCGGGACAGTGTCAAACGCTTTGCACAAGTCCAGGTAGATGACGTCAACTGCTCTGCCCCTGTCCATCAGTTCCATAGCCCCATCATAGAAGGCCACCAGATTGGTCAGGCAGGATTTCCCCTTAGTGAAGCCATGCTGGCTGTCACCAACCACCTCCTTGTTTTTCATGTGCCTTAGCATGCCTTCCAGGAGAATCTGCTCCAAGAGTTTGCCAGGCACAGAGGTGAGACTGACTGGTCTGTAATTCCCTGGGTCATCCATTTTCCCCTTCTTAAAAATGGGGGTTATATTTCCCTTTTTCCAGTTGTCAGGAACTTCACCTGACTGCCATGATTTTTCAAATATGATGGCCAGTGGCTTAGCAACTTCATTCGCCAGCTCCTTCAGGACCCACGGATGGATTTCATCAGGTCCCATGGACTTGTGTACGTTTAGGTTTTTAAGATGGTCTCAAACCAGATCCCCTCTCACAGTGGGCCTAGGGTCTTCATTCTCACAGTCCCTGCGTTCGCCTTCCAAGACTTGGGTGGTGCAGTCAGAGCCTTTGCCAGTGAAGACCGAGGCAAAGAAGTCATTAAGACCCTCAGCCTTCTCCAAATCCCGGGTAGCCAGTTCTCCTGATATCTTCTGGAGGGGGCCTACATTGTCCCTAGTCTATCTTTTATTCGCTACGTACCTATAGAATCCCTTCCTGCTATCCTTAACATCCCCAGCCAAGTTCAATTCTAACTGGGCATGCTGTCATGCAAGATCAGTCTGAAATACCTCGTGCTTTGCATGGAACTTCTATTGGACACCTGAAAGATCTTTCAGAACAACAGTTTTGCAAGGAAATTTCCAACCTCTGAACTCAACAGGAACTCTCAGTCTCTAAGAATTTGTTTTTCATAGTCAGATGAAACCAAAAATTTCTCTGCAGTGTCTGCCTACCATACAGATTTTGGCATTTCTGGGGTATTTTAGCAGAAAAGTAGGCCTCTGATGTTACATATCTGTCTCTGCATCCTTTGATATATATAACTGTCTGAAAATGTAGGATCTCTTTCCTGTTCTGACAATGCAGCAAATCCTTCGGCTCTTCTGTGTTGCATGAGGAGGTGGCAGTGCTCTGTGAAAAGTTGTCATTGGTACTCATTGTAAGGAATTCAGCACAAAAAGAAAAAGGGCAATGAAAGCACTCCCAGGGAAAGGCAGCCTTGTCAGATCAAAGCAAGGAGGATGCTAAAAAAATTTAAGTGTGCAGCACACATACCTCAGAGATGAGAAAATGCAGTCAAATAGCTATAGATATGAAAGGGTATGTTATGTAAATGTGACATATTAAACACTCATCTAAGCACAGTGCTTATTGATAATGAAAAGGAAATATACTATCATTTGTGAATCACATTAGCCAGGTCCTGCTTTGGCTTTGACTATTAAAAAGGGAGGAGTTAATTACCACCTTGCTATGTGGCAGAAAGATTCGCACTATAACTTACCCTTGTGAAAAAGTCAGCTTGATTGTTCTTCCCTTTCTTAATGCAAGAGAATCAGAGAACTGTAAGCTAGACCATGTGATAAATAATTGCCAAATGGAACAAAAGTAAAGCAAGAAAAAATTACTATCTCTCTGCTTCAAAAGTTTCTGTGAAAGCATCTCACACAGAAGTGAAAAAAAATTACTCAGTTTTTTGAGTGGGAGACAATTTTCCAAAAATACTGCAATTTTACAGTAATTTTGCTCATGCAAAAACAGAAGTTCAGCAAAAATATGTTTTACAAAAATTTCACTCCTTACTTCATCTCCATTGACTGCACAAATATGGCCTTGCAGGCTTAAAATGGGCAGGTGTGTCATACAGCACCATTACCTGATGGCCAAATGCTCTCACAGGAGCCACCGCAACCCTGGGATCACTGAGCAGTCAAGGGTGAGCACAGACTCATGCAGTAGCCCTCAGCCAGCTTTAAACTCAGACATAACAGGAGAGTAGTCACGGTAGCACAGCACCGAGAAAGGGAAAACACATCAGCTTTGCTGCCCATGTTACACTGTCAATATTTCTGGTCCTGATCCCATGGACACTACATGTCAAATAGCCGGGTAAAATATTAAAGGTTTTGCCTCTAAAATTGCTATGATGAAGAAGCCTAAAGTCAGTTCAGATTTGGCTGGACGAGCCACCCTGCACCCTCCCTGGGGAAGAATGAATGTGTTAGCTCAAACCCTCTGCTGGGATAAGTGGCTGAATCTCCATTGATGTCAGGGAGATGAAGCCATTCACACCAGATAAACAGCCTACATGCTGAGAGCACATCAGCGTGCTCCCAGCCACGGTGTGAACAAGCAGCTTTGTATTCAGCAGCTGCAGAGAGATCCAGAAAAGAGCCTTTCCTCGCCAGGGCATAGGAATCTGAGCTGAGCTCATTGCAGCAGGAAGTTTTCCTTCACATATGTTCTGGTCCACATGAAAGAGCATAGTTACCTGTTGCTTTGTAGGCTGAGCATGAAGAGAGCTTTATATTGTGCATAGGAGGTGTGAGTATCATTCCCTTTGAAGCTGAAGCCAGAACTCTAGACTCTGAGAGCAGAAATATCAGGAGCATCATTAGTAAGTTTCCTCTTTCTTCAGCACACAGTTGAAAGGCTGCTGTCACGGCAATTTTAAAACATCTTCTTTCAAATTATTTTTGATACTTTTTTGCACTTAATCTTGCAGGTTTTTATCTGCTGGTTTTTTTGGTTTTTGTTTTTTTTTTTTTTTTTTTCTGTTCAAATTGTGTAGCTTTCCTTCTATTTAAGTTCCTTGTATTTATTTCTTTACATTTAATTTTGTAGCACTGATCTGAGTTTGGTTTGCCAAGGTAAAATCCAAGCGCCTTAAAACACTGAGAGAATGAGATGACTGGACAGACAAACAGTCAGATTTTTCTTTTTTTTTCTTCTTATAGCTTAGCAAATCAAAACCTGATTAACTTGTCTTCTTTAGTTCACATTTCTTATGTTTCCTGCTCAAGGACGTAACTTCTTTTTCTATTTGCTTTCAAGGTGATATGACAGAGCAGTCTGAGCATCAGAGATAGAATTGCACTCTCCAGCAAGTGCCAGCTAAGAAAAATCTCAGGCCGTTTTGCTCAAAACAGAGTGAAAGTGTTTGCAATTTTAAAATAGGGTGGGACTGCTCGAGATATAGAATACTTTTGCATGCAGATAAACTTTCTGGACTCTGGCCTGTTTATGTGTTATGTAGGTAACCAAGAAGTAATCTGACTGTGCCTGTTCATGAAAACGAAAAATTTCTGTGTTCAGGTTTTCTCATGATAGGAAAAGACAAAGACATGCTTTCGAAGTCATCACTGTGTCATCTCAGATGGGGGAGGGGGTTGTGTGTTATGAAGAACAGGAGATATTTCTTGTAACCAGCAGTACTTTTATGGTGTGCATTCCAAACGGCTTCAATTATTTGGGTATCACCAATAATAAAGTATTTCTTTAGCACTTAATAAAAGTGGTTCTTTGCATTTTTTAATCAAAACTGGTTTCAGGAGAACATTTTATGTAAGCAAATATATGAAATCAGATGGCTTCTTATGAATTATTTCACAAGTATTATTAGGGAAGAGAAATGGCTCTTCTACTCCTGCCTCCCTGCATGGCTTGGGCTCCTTCCCTGGCTTCTTTGCAGTCTGAGAGTAATCTCCAGTCTAGTGATGCTGAAGGACACAAGGGAAAGATCAAACCCTACTCCACCTTTCTCATGCTGTGACAGAGGCCATTTCAGCCAAGGAAAGATCTGGGCTGACCTCCAGCTCTCCAGCATGGAGGAGGAAGCTGGCTGCAGCCTGCCTCTCATACATAAGCACAAAACTGGGTGAAGTGGAGATACAGATCATCTTGCTCTCTTTGCAAATCCCCCTTACAGCATCTCTTTGATGACTGTCAATTCCCTCCTTTTCTTCTTAAAAAGCAGTCCACCTTCCTGCAGGAACAGTTTCCATCATTAGAGAATGTTTGTTTATTCTTACAGATCTCCATCCTGTGGCTACAAATAAATAAATAATCAGTGACAGAAAGAATAGCAATAGCTGGGTTATGCAGTAAGGTCTTCTGTTGATCACAGAAATCAGGGCTGAACATCAGACCTTTGTCATCCCAGCAGAGATCTGCCAGAAAAATAAACTAAATAACCAGTTTTATAACAATAATAGTAATAAAAGTCACGGTAGGGACTTGAGCCTCCACCTCTGCAGAGCCAGACCTAAGCTTCCCGAAGCCATGGCAATGCCTGCACCAATTCAGCAGGCTTTGAGTCTGTGCTAGAAGAGGCAGGAGATAAAGAGAGCAAAGACTCCCTTCTATGAGATGCTATGGGCATGTGTTGCAAGGGCAGTACCGAGGCACTTCTCCCCTGAGAAAGGAAAATACCACTGGGGGAAAATCAGATACAGTGACATTAAGACCATGTTATGAACTGCCTTTCATATTCCACCTTCAGCCCAGGCAGCTGCTTCCCTATGGCTGTGCAGCCTCACACAGGACTCCTCCTCTTCAAGGGGTCGGCATGCAGGTGTTCCATGTGGTTTTTAATGAGAACAAAAGGTCATTTTTTTATTTACTACAGCATTTCGGTTTTCTAAATTCAGAGTACTGTGTAGGTTTCATGTTAGAAAGATGAGGAATAAAGATGAGGAAAAAAGGCCAAATGAGTAATGCAGCTTTTAATATCAGCATCTGATCCTGCAGCCATACTGCAAGGGAGGAGGAGGTTTTTTGCTTTTTAAAATAAAGCAGTGATTATAAAATCGTGATGGGAGTGTGTCTTCATATGGGAAAGCCTGTTACCTTTATAATTTCTGCTGGCAACAGGTACTACATGTCCTTTCTGAAATGTAAGCCTTTCATTCACAGGCAGAGCATTGAAGCATGTTGCCTGTGAATTGCAAGTAGAAAGCCAGAGGTGGATGTAGGTAATTTTGTTGGGAGAGGCTGCTAATATAATAGTTCATTTCCATCTTTATTGCTTATGCTACAGCAACATAACTTGGGCCAGGCCCTTCTTTTACACTGCCATCAGATGGGGGATGTGCTCTTTTTCAGAGCAGAGAAGGCAACTTCTCTTTCCTGATAAGTACTTAACTAAAGCCTTGAAAAGCCTGGTTTGTCCCTTTCCTTTTATTTAATGTTTTCTGCATCCAGAGTCCCTCAGTGATATTCCATTATTTAAGGTGTGTGAAAAATCCTGTTCGTTTTCTAATCCTATTTCCCTTTTAACACAAATTACTAAAATTTCTCACTCTAGGCTACTGGAAACAACAAGAATTTTAAAGTGAGGGTAAACAACAACAAAAAAACCCAGGAAGAAATCCAGAGAGTTGTCTCAGAAATGATTGCTAAGAAATTTTAGGGATTAGTTGAAGGAGGCAGAGAAATTATAATGTTCATGAAAGGACAACAGCTGGGGAATGAGGAGAAGCAGTATTCTCCCCGTCCTGCAGTCCCATAGGACACCCCATGTACCAGAGAATATAGATAATGCCTATAGGTAATATAGGTACTGCCAGCATTTGTCAGTGCTATTGTCAAATCTTGAACTTAGTTGGCTCAATTTGACTTATTCAGTCTTGATTTAACTTCCCCGAAGAGCAAAAATCAATATGAAAGGGGATCAGTCGGTTCGTCCTCTTCAGGTCCCTTTTTTTGTGCATAAATATTTTGGGCATCTTAAACAAGACTTTGCTATCTATGCCCAGATCTGGAACATCCTGCCCTGCAAAACATAGTACTGAGGCCCCAAACAGCCTGTGTTATGCTGGCGAGCATGAGGCTGCTAAAATTGGCAAGGAAGTACAACAGACACCTGCCAGCACAGCACCCAACATACTGAGCTACTCACATGGGAAAGCTACCACCTTTGTCTTTGTGTAATGCAAAACATAGAAAAGGACTTCAGAGCCGGCCCTGGGAAATAGTTTGCCCTTCTCCCTGCTAGTGGGCCTCACTACTGCACTACAGAAATAGGATCTGAGTTTGAATAGTCTCAGGTGAAGAAGATAACTGGCCTAATTCTATCACTTCTGTGTGAGCACTCTGACCCAAATGGATATTATAAATGAGGGAAGAGGTGGAAGGTTCTTATTTCCCTGTTACATTTAGGGGGAAAGTGACAGCCATAACCAAATTTTGCACAGAGCCTGATTGAATTTTGAAAGTAAAAACTGGAGGAAGCTCATGTGTTTGATACGCTCCATGCCTGAGGAGTGAAGGTGCAAATCGCAGAACCAGCTTCCTTAATTCCACCTATGCTTTTTAGGTGCCCTCTTGTATCAGATTTGGGGCCCACCCGGCTCTGCATTCCCCTACCTGAAGAGCTGAAAGGAAAGGGAACGCCAGGGGCCAGTCTGATGGTTGGTGTTAAGAGGAAGCAGAGATAGGACCTATGAGTCCTAAAAAAAATAAAAGTAGTTATTTTTGTATCTGAAGGGGGCCTACAAGGATGCTGGAGAAGGACTCTTCACCGGGGACTGTAGTGATAGGACAAGGGGTAATGAGCCCAAACTTAAACAGGGGAATTTTAGGTTAGATATAAGGAAGAAATTCTTTACTGTGAGGGTGCTGAGGCACTGGAACAGATTGCCCAAAGAAGTGGTGAATGCTTCGTCCCTGGCAGTGTTGAAGGTCAGGTTGAACAGAGTCTTGGGTGATATGGTTTAGTGGGTGCTCTCCGCCCATGGCAGGTGGGTTGGAACTAGGCGATCTTAAGATACTTTCCAACCCAAACCATTCTGCGATTCTATGATTCTGTGATCTTGCACACATCTTGGTGGGAGAAATCCCTGTGCAAAACCATTTCGGCAAAAGCTAAGCTGCAAACTGTGTTCATTCATAGAATCATAGAATCATAGAATAGTTAGGGTTGGAAAGGACCTTAAGATCATCTAGTTCCAACCCCCCTGCCATGGGCAGGGACACCCCACACTAAACCATGTCACGCAAGGCTTTGTTCAACCTGGCCTTGAACACCGCCAAGGATGGAGCATTCACAACTTCCCTGGGCAACCCATTCCAGTGCCTCACCACCCTCTCAGTAAAGAATTTCTTCCTTATATCCAATCTAAACTTCCCCTGTTTGAGTTTGAACCCGTTACCCCTTGTCCTGTCACTACAGTCCCTGATGAATAGCCCCTCCCCAACATCCTTGTAGGCCTCCTTCAGACCAATGTCTTCAGAAATAAGAGGGAATTTTGTGTGCCATCCTTTGTCCTACTCAATTTTTCTGTTGGCATCAGGCAGACATTTAGCATTCACTCTCCAAAACCAAAAAAAACCAACTGCCTCTTGGTGAGTACTCAGAATCACTGATCATTTGTAACAACACAGGTATAACTGTGATTGGAAGGCGTCCCAATGAGAAAAGAACTCATTTATTACTGCTTTTAGGTTTATTTCAGCATCCATTAGAAATTATTTGGAATTATCAAAACTACTCACTCAGACCACAGAGGACACTTCAGAAAATCCCATTTTCTGTGTGTCATCGTACTTTACTTTCAAGTTAGCTTCAGTTTGGTCACATTATAAATGGATAAAATATAGTTATTTTAATGATAACAGATAATAAGCCTAACTCTCTAACACAATCTGCCTGTGCAGGGTTTTCATTTATCTTTGCATTTTCTTCTGTCACTGTCACTTCCATCACTCTTACTGAGAGTCTCATGCCTTTCTAAGAATCCGTATAGCAGAAAGAAGGATCTGGATATTACGGTGAGACAGACTAACAGAAGTAAATACGAGATAATATAATGCCACAGTATGATAAATGCTCCCTATAATTCCACATTCTTGCAACTCTCTGGTACTTGTGGCAATCTAAATGGATACTAGACACATCCTTTCCAGAACTTATATATCCCAAGATGTATTTGACACGAAAAAACCCAAACAATATCTTTATCAAGAATTTAATTTGATTGATAACAAAAAGCTGTTTTGTTTTGGTTTAGTCCAATTTTACTCGTATTCAGGAGCAAACAAACTCCTATACAAAGTACCCTAAATCTCTTCTTTTGAACAGTAGTGGCACCCAAAAGGCTTTAGTAGAAATCTGTGTTATACAGGCATGCAGCCTCAAACTTCCAGGAATTAATAAGAAAGTAGTTACAGGCTCCACTGAAGTATGGTTTTGAGTGTATTCGATTCCTGGAGGATTCTTGCACATTATTCACTAAGGATGTCCTTATTTTTCAGATTGATGTGTGACCTCCAACCTCCTGTTAACAGCTATCAAATACAACTGTTCACACAATTCTTCAGCTGCAGAAACAGGCATTTTCTCATGCTGAACTGCTGAGGAATAAAATTAAAGTTCACATAAAATGTAGTGGTGACTTGTAAATCTTCTCTCCTGAACCAGTATCTCCTTGTTAAAATAAAAATAAATAGGATTGTAAATTGCCACAGAGTGCATGGCATTACCTTCCCAGAGTAAGTGAGCACTTCATTCTCAAATAAATCATGGTATTCTGAAGCAATCATTCCACCCTAGAATTTTTCCTGAATATATGTAAAAAATAT
This sequence comes from Psittacula echo, assembly GCF_963264785.1. Taxonomy (NCBI): domain Eukaryota; kingdom Metazoa; phylum Chordata; class Aves; order Psittaciformes; family Psittacidae; genus Psittacula; species Psittacula echo. The sequence continues at coordinate 63,051,495 of NC_137736.1, read as the reverse complement.
GTATCCTGGAATAAAACCATTTTCTGTGACACAAAGAAGAGTAATGTGGACCACTGTTCCAAATCAACCAGTGTTAATATGACTGCATCAGAAGCATCATTTTGGAAGAGCAAAACTGTCTTATCTTTGAAATGAGATCTACAGGTTGCTACTTTCTGTAAATATTAGGTAGTTTTTATCTGGGCCATCCACTGATGAGCAAGGAGGCTGGATAAATATTATTTTGAACTCATTAGACCTATTCTACCTCTTTTGGGCTTCCACATCCCACATCACAACCATCAATAAGGCAAAACAAGGTCACTATACTCAGATTTGCTCACAGTTGAAGGACCTGTTTTAGAAGCCTGAATTTTAATGTACTAGAGATTAAGACCTTAGAAGATTACAGCAGTTTACTACCTAGAAACAAAAACTTAATGATTCTTCATTTCAAACCAATAAACCTGAAGTAGCATTTGCTAATTAGCAAGTGAGTGTTTGAGCTGGTTTTCTTTCCTTGGGACCACAGTATGATCTTTGTAAAAAACCCTGTGACTTTCTTACACCATGAGAATGGGTTTATAGAGTCCACATTAAGGCATTGAACAGCTGGTTGTGATGAACAGCCCTACATAGCCCACTTGCTTCATGAATATCTCAAATGTGGTTCTCAACCCCTCCCCATTAGCGCTTTCCTTTTGGGAAGCAGTTTTGCTGAAAGGAGAAAAATACAAAAAAGGTTTTCCAGTAAGGGGGGGACTATCAATATCTGAGAAATAGATGGTCTGGGAACAGGCCTCTTTTCAGTGTGTTACCTAATGAATGAAACAAAATGCTTTCTCCTTTGGAGAAAAAACTTGGAAGTGTATTTCATCCCACTTAATCAATATTAGTCAATATTAGCCTGCCTTGGAGAAGCTAGAAGGCAATTAAAGCACACACACCTCCCACTCTAATTCTATACTCATAAAGATCAAAACAAATTACCATTAATGATCAGCTTTCCCCTATTTGAACACCATGCTCTACCTTTGGCAGAAATTAACTACTTCAGGCAAATAAATTACTATCAAAGAATAAAATCAACCACTTCATTGTCTCAAAAAGCTGCTGAGAGTGTATAGTTGCTTGCAAGATAACATGTAGGCATCTGGTATATACCCTCTAAGAAAAGGAGTATTACATATTTAGATTGTGTTTGCATGACGAGCTTTTTGCAGAAGAGGAGGGGAGGGCTACAGGGGTGGCTCCTGTCAGAAGCTGCCAGAAGTTTCCCTATGTCGGATGGAGCCAATGCCAGCCAGCTCCATGACGGACCTTTGGTGGAACCGGACGAGTTCTGCAGAGGATCATTCTGTTGTGGGTTTGCTGAAGGTCAAGGGACCTGCACAGGAGATTCAATTTTTGGGAATAAAATGGCAAGATGGACGTCGCCAGATCCCTACAGATGTGATCAACAAAATAATCCAAATCCTGCTGAAAGCTGGTTTTGCCATAAAACAAAGAATAATCCCTTTCAACACGACTTAGGTGTCCAACATTGTGATGACTGTTAGAGGGGCCCTGCCTCCAGCCAGGTGGAGGTAGGGGACAATCGGATTTACTGGTCAAGGCTGAGCCCATCAGTGACAGCGTTAATGCTTCTGGGATCATGTATTTAAGAATAGGAAAAGTTCCTGTGGAGGAGCAACTGCAGCCAGAGAGAGGAGTGAGAATGTGAGAGCAACAGCCCTGCAGACAACAGGTCAGTAAGGAAGGAGGGCAGGAGGCGCTCCAGATGCCAAAGCATCCACCTGCAGCCCATGGAGGATCCCACACTGGAGGAAGAGGATGCCTGAAAGAGGCTGTGACCCCATGGGAAGCCCACACTGGAGCAGGCTCCTAGCAAGACCTGTGGCCTCATGGAGAGAGAAGCCCACACTGGAGCAGTGTTGCTGCAGGAGCTGTGACCCCACAGGGGATCCATGCTGGAGCAGTCTGTTCTAGAAGGACTGCACCCATGGAAGGGACCCACGCTGGAGCAGTTGATGGAGAACTGCAGCCTGTGGGAAGGACTCATGTTGGAGCAGTTCGTGGAGGACTGTCTCCCATGGAAGGGACCCCACACTGGAGCAGGGGAGGAGTGTGAGGAGTGTGAGGAGTCCTACTCCCAAGGAGGAAGCAGCAGCAGAGATAATATGTGGTGAACTCACCAGAACCCCAATTCCCTGTCCCCCTCTGCTGCTGGGTGGGGAGGAGGTAGAGAAATCAGGAGTGCAGTTGTGCCTGGAAAGAAGGGCAGGGTAGGGAGAAAGTGTTTTTAAGATTTGTTTCTCATTGTCCTACTCTGACGTGATTGATAATGAACTGAACTGATTTCCCCAACTCAAACCTGTTTTGCCCATGACAGTAATTAGTGAGTGATCTCTAGCTGTCCTTATTTTGACCCATCAGCCTTTCTTTGTACTTTCTCTCCCCTGTCCAGCTAATGAGGGGAGTGATAAAGCAGCTTTGGTAGGCACCTGGCTATCAGCCAGGGTCAACCCACCACAATATTATCTGGGGAATTGGATTCCATCAAGTACCTTTATTTCTGCAATTTCATCAGAGCTCTTCACAAGTGTGAGCTCTGGTCCATCTACTTTCTGCAAAGTGCCAAAAAAAGCATGTCAGAAGAGACTGGAAGACAGCATAATTCGGATTCTTTGGTTATCACAACTACAGTGGAGACCTGAAAGAGATGTTTTGATATTTCACCAGTGTGTGTAAGGCTACCTAATCTCCTTCCATACTTTGGAACTGTTCACATACTTTTTGCTGGCATTTCAGTGGTACTCTTTTTACTCTGCAATCCCAAATATCCACGTCTGTGAAAAGCACATTATCCATTTTGAAGTGAATTTTTGCTTTGCGAACAATGGCACTTTAGAATCTAATCCAATATATAGATTGAAGAAACTCAGGAAAGTACATCTATTAAAATTTCTCATTGTATCCTATGAATGCATTTTGCTCTGGTAAGAGTGTATTTTTCTACTTGTTCTACCAGTTTCTCTGCACAGCTTTCAGGTAGCTATAAAAAAAAAAATAAGGACTTTTTTATTTTTTCTTTTCTCCCAGAACATTTTGTTTATCTGGTGTTGAACAGGACTTATTTATCTTTAAGCAGAGGGCAAGTTCATTCAGGTCTTCATTGATTTCTATACCACATCCTCCTCAGTGCCCCTTATTCCTCTCCTCTCTATCTCCTACCATGGACAGAGCTAATTAACCGCTAGAAACTGGTGTCACTCTCTGTTGCCATTTATAGAGTAAGGTACTCAGGAATGCATAATGTTTTTTACAGTGCTTTTGTATCTTCCTTATGGGTCAGATCTGTGTGGTTTGCTACAATCTAGCTAAGCCTTTGTGTTAATCCCACTCACAAGTATTAGCAACCACCAATACAATGAGATCATTTCACTCACTAAAGTTTGGAGTCTTCACAGAAAAGCCAGTGATGAAGCACATCTGTATAGATGAGATCTTTTTTGATGAGCACTGCTTCTGATCTCAAAGAAACTCTGTGGGCCTCCTGATCATTCTTCTTCCCAATCATACCAATATCCAACAGGGCCAGCACAATACTTACCATTGCATTATAAGTGCTCTGCTATAATTAATCTTTTTGTTGCAATCCTTCCTGACTGATTTCTTTTCTAACTAGATATTTCAAAGAGAGGAAGAAAAATGAGCCTTGAGTTGCAGCTACATTGCTGGCTTTATGAAGATACATAGTACTGCTGAGCAAAAAAATTCTCCAGACTTGAGGACCCTTCCTTGAAACCACAGATATCAAGCCAACACTGTTCAAAACAAAATGATAAATTTTCAGCAAAGAAAAAAAAGTGCCTCTTTTAAGTCATGTAAACTAATTATTTCATGCTCAACAACATGCATTCATTCTGTTCCCATTCGCTACTAAAAATAGAGGGAAATAAATTAGAAAAAGGATACTTGAGATCAAGGGTAAAATACCCTTCCTCCATCTATTCTCTCTTGGTCACCTCCTGGGTATTGTCCATGATGATAGTGCACACTGCAAGTCTGTTAGTGACACTGTAAAAATTGGGGTTCCAGTAAGGCTAGGGATTGCCTGAATGCCTTGGAAATTGCCCCACAGTGGCTGAAATATCAGGAATGTCCAACCTGCAAAATCTTTTGGAAAAGCTCCATATAACTTGAAATTAATTAAGGCGCATGGGAGGGACCCTCCAGTGAAACCAAAGAGACACGCATTTGGTTGAGCTATAGACCAAGCACCAGACTAACCTTGGCTCTTTTGGCTCACAAGGCTTTGCAGAGCCAACTAAGTAGATCTCCTTCACCCGGTTTAGGATCCACTATACATCTTAATCCAATAGACAAACTCAAATCTTTTGTCCTTTTTCTAACCCTGTATTCTTCCCAGGGATCTGTATGTAGAGTTGCATTCTGTGGTTCTTACATTCTTCTTCACCTTTTTCTGTTTTCCTTTTAGCCCTTGCTCAAGAAAGGTTATTATAAGTAATGACTAATGACATCTTAAGCCTAGATTATTCACACATGATGCATATCTTTATTTCAGGGATGGAAGTGCTCGTGCAGAACTAGCTAGAGCAGCTACACCTTTCAGTTGTTACTATTGCCACAGCCGAGACATTGTTCTGGAGAACATGAGCACACCGAGAGTGTTTTGTTGCGAAGTCAGCCAGTGGATAATTCTTTGGTCTTGGGATCCTCTGGGCTTGTTTTTTGGGAGGATCACTATCAGCTGAGGATCCTCTGGGTTCTATCAAGAATATCAGGCATCCTACTGTAGTTGAACGTATGTGAGCAAATGGACCAGATGTTCACCTTACATTTTATTGCGTATGTTACTGATATGGTTTGAATTTTTTCACCCAGACCCACCTAACTTATAACCAAAAAAAATGGCTCCAAACTGAGACTATTCTATGCTCACAGTGAAAGGCTCTGTTGTGCTTGCTCTGCCGTGTGACATAAAATGAAACCAAACCAGAGCTTTAACCTTTGCCTCTTTTTTCTGAGTACATCTGCGCCATTTGTCAGCATCAGGACTGTAAGACTGTGGGACAGAGCTGCCACTTGTGTTTCGATTACATGTGGTTGCATATCTAACCTTCTACAAGGATAGCTCCCTGTTCCTTCATAAGAAGTGACACTGTCTACTTTCCTGCTTTCACGCCAAAAGAAATAGATGAGAAGAGTTGTGTTAAACGTTTGTCAGACCAGGATAGTACAAAGGAGAATTGCCACCTTGTCTAGGCTTTGTTTTCTTTGAAATGCCTTTAGGATGCAACCTTTCAATCCCAAGCATCTACAGTTACTATACCTGTGATGGGATAGATAAATCTCCTGTATCCACATGTTGTTGGCTACTATTTTTTGTCTTTCACCCGAAAAATATGTTTATTTAATTCTTGCCTTCCAGGGGCAAGTTTTTTTCCTGTTGTTTTCACAGTGTTAAAGTCCATTTTTGTAGAGATGTTTTCTCCCCTTGTGTAAATTATAAAATGTTGGGTGTACAGCCAGGAAAATGCGGTATTCCAATTTTCTGTTGTTCAGTTCCTGGGTTTCTATGGGAAAGGGACAGCATCTATGTTTGGAGTAACAACAGCCTCAGAGTTTTGCTCATTTTCATCCATTTTAATCTCTCAAGACATATTTTATTTGTTTGTTTCTTATTTATATCTTTCCTCCCCCATCTTATTTATATCTTCTTTTTCCTATCTTACATGAAAATGGGAGGAGAATTTAATGTGCTCAGCTTGCCATTGAAGACATTCATCACAACTCTGTAAAGCCCTAAAGATTACTCCAGTTTGCACTAACAGTGCAGCTAGCTTGTCAGACAAGTTTTCTCATTGTTATCCTCTTTTTCCAGAACTACTGTTAAATCCTTGATTTATAAATGTTTGCTGTTTTCTTCTTGCAACACCCACTGTTCATTAGATGTTTTTGAATACAAGAGGAGGAATGTTTGTTTTTTGTTTTGTCAAAATCCCCTGCTAAACAGGTGCCAGCACATATAATTCAGAAACTCTGTAATTACTTTTTTAAAACAAAGTTATCACTAGCTAGTGATTCCAAAACCATCATTTCAAAATAACTCCAATTGTGTGTTATGAAAAAGATGAGGAATTAACATTTTAAGACTGTTGAGACTTCATTTTAGCCAGTGCTCAGAGGCTTTACAAACAAATGGTAAAGTTGTATAAAGTAAGACTATTATAATCCATGAAATACCTGTCAGATTTGTGATAGAAATTCCTTTGTGGGATTTTTATTGACTGGCGTTTGTAGTGCTGTTTGTTTTCGTTATTGATTGTGACCCCAAAACTTCAAACACGTCCAGGAAAAATGATTGATATGCAAAGGCATTTTACGTCAATAGATAAGCATAATACCCAACTATTCCTCACCTGTAGCTTTTAGACAAGTTCTACGCTAAAATTCATATATGCTGACAGCACTGACAGAGGGCTAATCCTGTACTGACCTCAATGCAGGCATTTGTCTCGGTCAAGACAGAACTTGTCTTCAACTGGAGATGTGAAATGGGCTTGAGTATTGTAAGACAGACAAAAGAACTGCTCAGTTAACTTCATCCTGTCTGAAAGCTGAAGACTGAGTTATTACATGTATAACAGACAGCAAACAGACTTTCAAATGGGTCCACTCAGAGGACATAAACCACTCATTTATTTTTAGTTTCAATTTTAGTTTTTAAAATTATTGTCCTCTCCCTGGATCCCACAAAATTAATTTCCATTAATATTGTCACATTTCCCTCACTTCACGCTTTGCATGACATGATGTGGCATGCAAAGATACTATTCAAAGCAAAGAGACAAATACCAATCACAAATAATACTGGGACAAGAGAAAAGCCTCCCATTACAAAGCAGCAGCAGCTCATTGCTGTCCAGGCTGGAAGGATGCAGCACACAGGGCTCTGTGCACAGCTGCTCTCCAGAGATTTGACTGGGAATTGTCTGGATTGAACACCACCATTCTCTGCACCGGCTCCAGAGATGAATGCCCTTCCCTTCACCTGCAAAGCTGCACCTCTTTAAGGACAAGAGGGGAAAAGGAATGGGTGCATGTTCAGTCTGCTCAGTTCCATTCAATGGATGCAGCTGATGAAGTAATGTTTCAGTGAGGTGTCAGAGGTGAAGAGACCATGAGAGGAGCCTGCAGCTAGTCAAGAGTGGGTCCTGATACAAGGGAGAAGTACAAACACATTTTACACTGAGGGAAAGGAGGCTGAGGAAAGTGGCAGGAGAATAAGAAAAACAGGAGAGGGATACAGAATGGACACAGGGCAGACTACAAAACAAAGTGTGTTGTGGCAAAATGAGGGTGAATTGGAAAATTAGCAGGATCTTTGGTAAAGAAGGAAGTAAAGAGTTGTCAGCAAGGAAGATATTCTAAGTTTTCACTAGGAACCAAAAAAAAAAAGAGCCAAACAAACAAACAAAAAACCCCCAAACCCCTCCCCCCAAAAAAAACCCAAAATAAACCACCAAACCTCAGTTTAAAAAAAAATCAGCCTGAGGCTGTTTTTTTTCTGTCTCAGAAGAGGAAACTGGCTAAGGGGAATCAGTTCCACCTAAATGAACATGTTGGAGGAGCGTCTTTCTTTTTCTCTCTGGAGTTCCTCGAAGACTCTTACACCTCTCCATTGACAATGCAGCTAACCGAAGCACTTACATCAGAGGACTCTTTCACCAGGTGCTTATAGATAAATGAGATGCTTAAATTAAGTGGATGAATCTCATGCAGTGGAACTGAGGGAAGTGAACTGCAGCATTCTGATACTGCCACTAAAAATAATCTATTTTTACAATAACATAGCTGTGAAATAGTAAAGGCTCAACTTCTTTTTGATCTTCTCAGACTTCCTCAGAAAAGCTGCCTTTGGAGCAGCAAAGCAGAACAAGCACAGGTGGAGCTCTAGCTTGCTTCTCCATCCCTTACTTCTTTCCTCCCTGCAGTTTTGGTAACCATCATGGGGAAGGTAATCAGATGAGAAGATAGCCTAACAACTCTTCTCTATGCCCTCCTCACAAGGGCCAGGAACAGAGCTGCAACACTGCCTGGACAGGATCATCTAGGCATTGCAAGATTTCAGCACTGAATCATAATGGAGTGAATTTTGTTCTGATTGTAAGCATTGAAGGAGGTATGTCTAATTTTGCATTGGGGTTACTGAGAATTGGAAACCAAGATTGTAGATTCACAAAAACATCAGATTGGTTTAGAAAGGAAAACCAGGTCAGGTCAGGCGGCTCCAAATAAGTACTTGGAAGACTGGGTCAACCAAGAAAATTTGTGTTGGTGTTATGAAACATGGTATCTTTAGAGCAGCTTAGGTTTGAAAGTATTAAGCTTTGTCCTGCTAAGTGTGAGAAGAGAAACCTTCAGCTAATTTTCATGGCCTGAAATTAGTACAGGCACTATTTTGCTGAATTGATGTGCTAATGCATATTATCTGCCTCTTTTGAACTCTATCTGAGGCTTTGCCAGTAAATTTGCAAAATTTCTGCACAACCTCAAGACCCTGCCACTGAATGCAGATCAGTGTTATAACACAGCATGCAGAGGGATGCTGGCTACAGGACAAAAACACTGCAATGAAAGTCCGTGAGGACTTTCATAATCAATGTGCTCTCCAATACTGCAACACTTCCTGAAGAAACCAGCTCCAATGTTATGTTTGGACTACAGCAATGTGTGTCTTTGCCTTCAAGAGCAACAAATTCAGCTCCAGCCTGAGCCCGAAGGGAAGGACAGCACTGCTTTGTGACCCCATTGACCTATTACCTTCCTTGAAACAAATGGTGTTAACAGAGGAGGATCAACCCCCTCAGCCTTTCACCTCCCTTCATCCCATCTCATCCCCTGCCACTGGTAAATCCACATCAGTAAATTCACACCTGGTTGAAGATTACTAGGCAAATAATCTATGCTATGTTGAAAAGATCCTAAAGAAATGGAAACGTGCTTATTAATAAAACTCTGAACACTAGGCAATTAAAGTCTTGTTAACCCCTCGACTTCTGAAACCCACCCTTGGAATTGCTGTTGTTCACACAGCTCCCAACCCTGCACCAAGGGTATTGCCCAGAAAATCAGTCCTACCTGCAGCAATTGCTCTTGTTGTTTAGGCAACAGGATCCTTAGGGAGGCTGGGATGTACTCCTGCAGGAGCAATCTGTGAAATAAATCTGAGTGAAACTCAAATGACAGTTGGAATGAATATTGTTTGCATTGCAGTAGCACTAGTGAAGGAGGATGTCTCTGCCAGTGTCCAAATAAAAGAGTGTGTCGTTCTAGGTGGTGTTTGAGCACTTCTCAAATATATGGCACTAGACTGAGCAGCTTTTTGTTTTATGATAAGCTCAGAAACAGTCTGAATGCAACAAAGTGGTGGAGGATGACAGTGATATAATTATTAAGGACATGAAAATTGGTGGTTATCACAGATCAGGTATTGCCAGACAGAGAAGGGTTTTGAGGATAAAGACAGGTCACTAGCGATTGATAGGTATGGAGGGAAAAGGAGGATCACTGCTGAGGAAAATATGGTTAAAAGAAGAATGTGGCTGACACAACAGTATTTACATGAATATAGGTGGAGGAAAGGTCCCTGAAAGAAGCAGCACCCTATCACATTGTGAACTTGATTACTTTTTCACCTGATAGAGAAAAATTTCACCCTGAAGAGAGCTGGGAAAAACCTATTTCTTCATTTAAGAAAAGCAATTTGGAAGATTCTGGAATTAGTTCCAAATACAGTTGATGCAATTTCTTTTTCTGTTTTACTTAACATAGTTTTATTGATTTGAATATATCATTGACAGTAGTGATTGAGAGGGCAAGGAGATAGAACTGTCTACTATAATTTCATTTTCTGTCAAAATCTATATACCTGCTGCACTTTCATTTTCAATATTTCAGTGTATTGCCAGTGGCAGACTATTCACTGAGAAAATTCTGCTTTATTGACAGCAAAATGTTCATAACTTTTCCTTTCACTGCTGTGGAGACAAAAATACATAGACTTTAGTTTAACATGGTATCTTGCTGCAGTTTCAGCAGGGATACCAGGACAGACTAAAGACAATGAAAGAGTAAGTTAAACCAAAATGTGCTTTTGGTGGGTGTGATCCTACAACCACGCACCTATGAGTAATCTTCAAAGGGATTTTGCCTGTATGAATAAGGATTTGGCATGTTAGTCAGTGAAAGCTGTGGAGTTGAATTTCAGCTGTGCTGAAAAAATGCAGCAGAATGGTCCCTTTTTTACAGTTGGGATGGGTCTGTTTGTTACTGTACAAAATGACCCAGGAACTGCAATTACAAGTTTAATATCATACAAAAATTAGGAATCACCTAACTTACGGCTGTAATGCAAAGCATCAGTTCAACTCTGATTTTTGTATTGCGTATATAAAAGCATCCAATCCAGCTTCCCAAAACGTTCCAGAGTGCTTCACAGCCTCACCCTGTACCTTGGGTGCAGCCCAGATCTCGAGTCCCACTGCAGATTCTCTCTATGCTTAGAGTAACAGAAAGAGGGACAATACAGTGGGAATAAGGGAAGGAGAGGAACAGACCTAACATTTGTATTTTCATCTTCAGAGTGGAAAACATTCATGTAGAGCCTGTCCCTGGGTAGATAAGGAGCTCAGAGTCAACTCTCCTTTGGTCAGAAACCATCAGCTGTGAGAGTCAGAGACCAACTCTTTCAACCGAACCATCCCTAGCAGAGGCAAGTCCTGTCTCTATCCACATTGAAGTGGCTGATGCACTGTGGTCTGGAAGCCCTTGCTAGAGGAAATATTCAATTTGTTATTCCTCAGACACTCTTGTCCACTATGGAAATCTCAGCATTATTTCTTTCAACTTCCCTGTTGTCATTAAAACCAGTATCTTGTGCTTGCTTGGCTTCATTTAGCCCAAGACCCTTGGAAGGTTGGGTGGGAAGGATCTATGCTCCAAGACCCTTCCACAGTTTCCAATGCAGCTATGTCTGCAGTGATTAGCTTTCCCATTTTTAGGACTTGACAGCCTTTGCTGGTTCACAGAAATTGCTTCGTGTTCAACTGTCTTTTCCTAGAAAAAGTGTAGGAAGGCCCCTCTTCACCTTGCCAATGAATCAGAAAGCATGCTGACCACAGAGGGGCCCTTCCTATCTACAGGATTTGGTTTGCAGTGATCTTTTTCTCCAGATGAAAGGCCAGTTATTTTGTTCATTTCTTCACCAAGGCAGAAAGTTTACCTGGGCTTCCAGAAGTATCGGATGTCCTGGGTGCTACAGAATGTCATGGCAGCTCCTTGAGTCCACAAGGAGCATTTCAGAAAAGCAAGAAGAAGGTTAAAAACTCTGCAATATCTTACAACTGGGATATATGCTTTAGTGACTAAGTTATTGCTTGCTTCTCTTGTTTTCCTGCTGCCTTGTGAGATCTTTACTGTCTGACTCTAAGCAGTGTAGGAAGAGTAGCACATCTACAATGGCAATAAAATGTAAATTGCCCTCATACGTGTATTGTGATAGAGATGAGATGTGCTGAGGAGACCTGCCTCTGCTCTTGGTGGCACCGGCCACTGTGCCATTGCCACCGAGAGCAGAATTATTTATGGTCCACAGCAGGTTGCATAAAACCAGGCTCACCTCCGTGCTGTGTCTTCTTCCTTCTCCTTAAAGCTCAGAGGCAGTTTCTCACTTTTACGATTTATTCCTGCTGAAAGGCAAATAAGTGCACTTGTTCTCTCTTCAGCTTTTCAGTATCACCTGAATCTCTATGGGTGCAGGATAGATTTTCCCCTCCAATAAGGGAAGGGATTAAGGAACTCAGATTTGGCAGAGTAATGGAAAGAGATTAGAGAATTCAAATAATTGGCACAGGGGTGACAGCTCAGTTCTCATAGCCCATGAAAGTGCTTTAGAAAGAATTTGAGAGGTCAAAATGTAAAATTACTTTCCACTGTGCTGCTAGTTTTCCCTGGCTGCTGTAAAAAAACACTCCAGAGGACCATTTTCCTCTTCTACTGCAAGCAATATTGTTTCTCTCATTACAAAACCACCGCATAAAATTTTGTGGTATGCCGTTTCTGATTCTACACTCTGGCATGTCTGAGGAGAAATCACTAACTACAAGTGCAATAACTCTTTGAAGTTACACTGTCATGGAATGTGATGAGTGTGAAGAAAGGCAGAATCCATGTGTTGAAACCTATTTTTGAATAGAAAATGTTCAACTTTTTTTATTTGGTCAGGCATTCAGAAATATGTGCCCTTCCTTTTTAGCGCAATACTGCTGAAAAGAATGGTTTTAAATTGATTTGACATTATTATGCTGCAGTAATCTTCCCAAATCCATGCTAAATCAAATGCTTTCAGTATACAGCTTCTCATGGTCCCTTGTAGCTCTGTTTTCTGTGGTTCTCCAATAGCAGCAATTTCCCCATCCTTCTCTAGAGAGATTTCCTTCTGTATTTCCATACCATTGTTTACAATTACTTCAAAGTGCAGTAAAATAACATAAGCGTGGAAGTCTGTGCAAAGATCAAAGAAGACCTTCTTAACAGTTGTTTTGCATGCAGTTAAATCTTACAAAAATACATTTCCAGAAAGTCAAAGTTATAGAAAATGTGTCTCCACTGCAAGCCAGTACTCACAGTGCTTGGTGCTCTGTCTGCATGAAAGTTAAAGGTAATGTGTTAAATCCCAGAGGCAGTCACATGCAAAGGACAGACATGCAGTGCTGAACGTGACTCTTTTTTCGCACCACCACCACTCCAGCAAGTGAAGTGGAGTTACACTGACATGCACCATTGCAACAGAGCACAGGAACTGCACCCCTCTTGTTACAGCTTATGTGAAGACATGCATTGAGGAAACCTTTTACCAGTAACATGCTTTTAGTGGCCCAAAAAAGCATAGGAAACATAGTAAATATTTTCAAGTGCCTCCTACTTGCACTTTGTCTACTATTTACATAAATACAGCTATTTTTCATTTTATAGAGCAGATGAAGGACTCTAGAAATTGGATAAGTCTCACCAGCTCTCTGGCCAACAGCCGAGCAGACTTCAAAGCTAGACATTACAGCACACTGTGAACAGCACAGATATCACACCTTTTCTCTGAGCGGTTCAGAGGCTTGCAAACATAAGATAAATCTTCACAAATCCATGTGAAGCAGATGCAGTAAGTGGAAGAGCATTCTCATTGCAAGCAGGACTCACCACAGACAGTAGCTACCAATTCTTGATTTCACTGCAGGCCTCATAATACATTTCTTGTGAATGCTCCAACTCCTGAAGCCAAGAGATTGCATGAGAATATAAATTATATTCAGGTATAAAATAGTGTATGTGTGTGATTCTGGAAAGCGGTGATGGGAATCTGAAAACCAGGACTCCTACTAGCCTAGAAAGCAAAGAAGCAAGAGGAACTGACAGTCTTTTTTTTTTAATCTCAGAGGTAGGTGAAAGGCAAAAGCTGGTTAATTAATTTGCATAGTTGGCCTTGGCAGCATTGCAAGCTTTGAATGATGAGACCAGCATCTCACAGGAGCTCTGTGATGCAGCTGGCAGGAAATCCCAGGCTTTCTCACTCCCAAAGTCCTGCCCACAAATTGCTTCACTGATTTGTACCTCTGATTTTTCCTAATATTGCATACTGAAAATGGGACTGGAGCCTCGGGTTTGTTTTGCTTTGGTTTGCTTTGTTTTTCTTGTTTTGGTATTAATGTTACTGTCACTTAATGTGAAATCCCTCTATATGGTTATTTTTCTTGCAGGGCTGAAATGCCTAGGATGTTGCGAGAAAAGATTTTACAGACTTTGAGAGAAAACAAGATTAATTTAATGATGTGAGAAAGTGATTCAATATAGCCATGAGTTTTTAGGACAAATTATTAGCCTTCTGCAAAAATTCCAACCAAGATTTATATTGCCTGCAATATTCACTAATGATACTGACGCTAGGTTCTTATGAACCAGTTTAAAAGAAATTATAAATCAAAATGAATACATCTAAGAATGAACCCTGCCATTTTCTCCAGGCCAGAACAAGATTTATTATGAGAGTTATGAAACTTTGGACCCTATTATAGATTAAAGAATTCTATTTATGACCACATAGTTAGGCCTGAATTATTGTGCTTATTCTAAACACTGCTTTTGCAAGATTTATGTCTCAGTCATTTTACAACTTTCAGGGATGAAACTTGCCATTCATAACCACAGAAAAAAGAAAATCTTCTAACTTCTTTTTAAATGCAATCAATCACACTTCAGAACTACAGAGGTGAAAAAATGTTATTTTTTAGGAAATTCTTACACCTACTGAAAGAGGTTGTGACCATGCTTAGCTTCAAAAATCACTTCATTTTGAAAGCTGTGATTTGACATCCTCACTCCCTGAGGTATCCAAGCTCATTATTTACAATGCTGTTTTTCAAATGTAAATGTCTAAGAATTACTTCCTGTGGAAGGCAGTTGTTGCATGCCTATAACAAAAAAAGTAACAGCTGAAAAAGTATCTCATTTGAATAAAAATAATTTCAAATTTTGCCATTGAAATTTAGAACATAGTGCTGCTTAAGATCAAGGAAAAAAGGGAGTGATTCCCATACCCCACTGTCCAGGGCTACCAGACATCAGATCTTTAAAGAAGTATCTGAGAGAAGCATTCTTGCTATCTAAGTCACATACCTCCTGGACAAATAATAATTACTTGTCTCCATAGATGGAATAGGTAGCTGGGATATGGTAGTCCCGGATTATAGCTGATTCGAGCTAGGTTTGGTTTAGGATACTTTTTAAAGAAAAAAGGTACCCAGCTCTTACACTCAGGGTCCTTAGCTCAGTTACAGCTCAGCTCATATGGCTTGCAGACTCCCACTTAATACCTGAAAGCATGAAATAAAGAGTTCTCAGTGTTTCCTGGTGAGTGAAAACTGGTAGCACTAGGAAACTGGGTCACAACATTTGCTGTGTGGATGACCTGACATGGAAAGTGAGGTGTGTTTGTGTGCTAATGGCCACGTGTCTGGTAACTAGCTATTTATTGCGTGTAATCTTTTAGTTCAGGGAATTTATCCATGGTAGAAAATGCTTATTTTGAGCCCCCTGTTGCACAAAAACCAGCCTCTGTATTACTAAACTAGGACACAGTAGAAATTAAATGTTTTGGGGCAGGGAAAAAGTCAGAATTAATGTTTGTTAAATGTATGTCAGAATCCCGCAGCACTATGAACAAGATCCTACACTGAGCTGTCACACTTATGCTGAAAGTATAGTATAATTGGCAAGGTAAAGGTTTCCATTAATTGTGAATAGACTTTTGTATGTCTCCTGTTTGGTTATTTTTTAATTTGTATGTTTTATTATTCAATGAGCACATGATGATAATTACAGTGTTGTTAATCAGGCAGCTTCATCAAAGAGTGAGGTTAGCTGTAAGAGCATGTCAGCGATGACAATGTCCTGACCTGCAACTGGCTAGGCCATACTTGAATGAGTTTCAGAGACTGCACAAGTAGGGATCGTCTCTAGTTTCCTTCTTTGCAGATGAGTTTCAGGAGTCTTCACTAATTCTTCGTAGCTGCTGGTTGGTACCATTGACCATTCCAATCATTTAGAATAATTCTATGATTCTAGGATTGCATATCTGGAAGTCTCAACAAAGATGAACAAAACAGTTCCTGAAGCTTCATTCTGTCTTGGAGAAGACCCCAAAGCTAATATTGGGCAACTGCTTGCCTGTCCTAAGAGCTTGCTTGTCCATAAGCATTAGAGGACTTTAGATTCTTGTACATCCCTGATGAGTGTGTGCATCAGGACACTGATTGCACCTACTATGCAGACAACCCTTACAGAGTATTCCCATGTGTCACTTTGACCCATTTTCCTACATTCCTTGTTTTTATATGACCACATTTCTGAAAGGAACAAAACTGTTAGATGGGAAGACAAAATGCAATATAGCAAGCATTCACACCCTCAAAAATAAAATAAAAAATTATGGGAGCAGTTTCCTGACAGTGTAAACCACCATATCGCTTCAGACTTCATCTGGTCTATGGTTTGCATGTGAACCTGGCATAATGCCCCTCACTGTATTTCTGAGTTTTGAAATTACTCATTTATTTACACAGTAACTACACCCTGAGATCATCACAACAGAGCCAATAGGGAAGCTGCCCTGGTTCTCAGTGCACAGGAAGGCTGAGAATGGCAGGAAGACAGGCAGAAAGAAGCAGGAGACTTCTCTGAGGTCAACTCACAGGTGATTAAAGGCAGGACAGAAACTAGAGCAAAACTTCCAACTACCATTTAAACAACAGCAAAGTCCCATAGCAGAATTCCAAGTGGGGTAGTATGAACAAACAACCCTCAGACTATGTCTGCAGAAAGGTCCAGTGGCAGTTATGAGGTGTTGAGAACATTTGTGTGTATTGGCAGGACAATGCATGAAATCTAACAGCAGAACGTCCACTACGTGCCATCTGTATATGTTCAGAGGCATCAGTACCTCCCCTGCCAGACCTGCAAGGGGAACCTCACTACTCCAGCAGGGAGAAGGTTAGACTGAGCTTCAGTTCTGAAGTAGATGTAATTAGGTCAAAGATTTTTATCTTTTTGAATATATAGTAATGCCATCATAATTCTTAACGTATAACTGAGTTTGGACAAAAGTGTTTTAATAAGAGATGTGAGATGTGAGTGCCTGTGATGGCAGGGAGCTGTAGCTGTTTTATCGGACTTGTGGTTCCTATTTCTTATCAGAATCTTATCTTATCTTTTCCCTTGGAAAGACACTATAGTCAAATGAAAGTGATGTTGGTTTCAAATTGTATTAATTTGTAGACCCTTGTGCACAAAAGGACCACTCACACAGTTGTTCCTATGAGGCATAACACAGTTTGGCCCTTTTCTTAGGAAACTCATTACTTAACAATACATTATTGTGTTTGATTGAACTGGCACAAATATGCTTCGCAAGGACGTGAAAGAATCTGTGTTGTCATGCCAAATGTTTTTCAACCTGTCTGTGACTGTGTTCAGGTCTGATAAGGTTATTCATGGTGCATATGCTTCTTATGAAAAGGTTACATTTTTGTACTGTCCATACAGGCTTCAGGGAGGTTGCATTTGACGTTGAAAAAATCCATCTGCAAAGGCAGCTCTGTCCTAGCCCAAAGGTACCTCAGACACTCCTTGCCCTATTCTGTTTATGTACCTGAGACTCGTACTTCCCTGACTCCACCGTTCTCTCAACAGGAGAGTGGGACAGTGTCTCAATCATCCTCATATTCAGCCTATTTTGTGTGGCACCTATGAAGGCAGACATGTGAGTTTGCATATTTTGGGCTTGATGAGGTGACTGAAGTAAATCACTCATACCTCGTACACAGGCTTTAACCACTGACCAGAAAAGAGGGCCTTGCCTTCTCAAAGGTGCTGTGAAATGAGCCTAAACGCACTGCTGTGGGCTAAAGATTTCTTAAGAATTGTGTATCTTCCATGTACAAAGGAAGTGGCATTGCGAATTCTGTCCATGCTGAGATGTTGTAGCTCTGACTATATCAGACTCATCAAAACAATGCATTTCTGACATTTTTTATAGACTTCAGAGTTGCAAAAGTCCAGCTTTTGTGTCTGCCACTGAGGTACAGTGTGTTGCATTTTTGAAGGACAAATGCATGTTTCTATTTCTAGAATAGGACTCTAAGTCATATGTGGTTACAAAAGCTTAAGTTTGCTAACTTGATACTAGTTAACATCTGGTTTTGACTGGTTTCTTCCTTCAGTCTAAAAACTTTTTTTTTTAGAAGCAGTTTCCAGTCAGCTTCATTTCATCTACTGCTGTTTCCATTAATCTTCTTTTCACCATTTTGTCTTCCCTGTATAAGGATGGGAAAGTGCAGGCAGTATCCTGAGTCTTCCTGACTCCTTCCCATTCTCTACTTTTTTCTTCCTGTCTCATTCCCTAAACAGTGATTCTTTTGTCACCTGGCAGATTCCCAAGTTTCTAATCAGGACTTAATTCTACCATTTTGCAATGTCTTCCCCAAATACTTCCTTATCACACTACTTCTGATAGTCCCTTTCTTGGCAAAATGCCTCTGATGTCAAGAAGAAAATAAAATCTCTGAAGCTATTGTATCAGTTCTTACCTGGAAGGTTTTGTTTGCCGGCCTAAGGTCTGGAAAAGATTTTTTTTTCTGCTTTTAGTGCTATATGCTTCAGAAAAAGGTTGTTAAGAAACAGCTGGTTGTTTAAGAATAGATGGTCTTCCTATGTAGTAATAAGAGCTTTCCTTCACTGGTTAAGTTCTTTTTCCTCTGAAGAACTGGAACAGCACTGACTCAAGAAGCCCACTTCTGTAAAAGTTTCTAATCAAGGTGCTTTGTGGGTTTCTAGCTTCAAAAGCTTGTGATGAAGAGGAAGCTATCTCTGGGTCGCACGCTGACCACATGCGTGGTTCATGATGCCACCTCTGATCAATCTGTGTAGGCAGCCATGGCTGGAAAGTACCTTTCTTGGCCCCAGCTTTTCCTGGCCACCCTTCAGTTATTTGGCTGAACACAAATGTGTATCTGCCCTTCCAATTCAAACAACTACAACCTATTGCCCAGGAAGAAAACTGCCTTATGTGGCAAAAAGCAGAGAAGAAGAAGAGAGTGTCTGCTGTGCTGCAATCTCTTATAACAACCCTGTACATCCTTCTGCTGCAATCCTGCGCAAACAAAAAAAAGAGTGGGGGCAAGGCCCCTCCTCCTCTCTGCATCATTGTTGGAATTCTACACAAAGGAAAGCTTCATTCCTGCCCCCTGAGTGAGAGCTGGGCCACCAATTCATGTCAGTAATGTTCCACATGTTTATACATGAGAGCATCAGCCGTTGCTGCTCTTTGAGCTCCCACAGCCTTGGTAAAACTGTCTTCAGAAGCAGCTCCCTCTGCACCTTTCCCCCACTGCTGGATGTGGCTTAAAGCCACAATCCAGCCTTTAGACTGCAAATGGCTTGAAGCGGGGATTATGCTTTTCTTTTATGTTAAACAACAGCAACCCACACTGAGTGTGCTCATTAAAAAATCATGTTGTTCAACACTGATCCCTTGGGCTACAGTTAGAGCTCTACAATTTAACATGCAAAAGACAGGTTGGATTCTCAGGCCAGCCAGGCTCAGAAAGGGACGAGTGAATGGCAAAATCACCTGTCAGAAGAACAAACCCCATGCCCATGGTGGAACAACAATGCAGCCTTCAATAGATGTTCTTAACAATGTGGCTGTTTAAATGAATTTAGAAAGGATCCTAACAGGTGTGAAAGGGTGTCTGTTTCTGTCAGCCAGCAAGATAAGTTCTTGGCCACGCTGCATCACAAATCACATTAAAAGCCAAATTAATAGTGCCTTGTGCCATTACTAGAAGGTATATTTTCTGGCCTTCCCTGCCCAGGAAGCCTACCCATCTCTAAAGACCACATGCATAGGTGAATAAATGACACAAGAAAGAGAAACTTACTAAGAAGCTATGCTTATTGTACATCGTATTAACTTCATAAATGCCTCTAATGATTTTGCTGTGGGTGAAATGCATGAGGGAACTAGCAGAGATAAAAGATGTTAGAGTGCATAACAATTTAAGGATTCCAAGCATAAAATAGATGCATCACTTGAGCTGAAAGCAGAATGATGTCTTGAGAAGAGCACTGAGACTTCAGGTTTTTTTCCATCCTAAGTATTAGGAACCTTAAGTGAAGAAGAAAACAGAATCCCATGCACAGTGATTTTTCAGACATTTTGGCCAGCTTCAGCCTGCAAAACCAATTACATTAGTACTCCCTGTATTTCTTGGTGCATCATTTGGGGATGAAATTTGTTAAGCAAATAGCTCTGCATCAGGATAATGATGAGGCGGTTCAACAGTTTGAGCCTCAACACTCTACTAGCCTGAGCTGAAGGAGGCAGAAGAGAAACTTCTTCATCGATATAATCACAATTGTGTTATTCACTTTGGGAATAAAAAAAGACTGAAGCCTTAAAGCAGCTGGCAGAGACACAGACATCACAAAAAAGTGGTGTCTTTGCTGGGTTCAGGGTACAAGATAAAAGGATATATGTGACAGAAGGAGAGGTGAGGTCACTTACAATAGCACTTCTCTGCTGTGGTCTGCAGAATACCAATGATCTATTAGATGTTCAGAGATGCTCCTCAGAAAAATTCTAACTATTTGAATTTCAAAATTAAAATAATTTTCCTTAAATTCTTCCCACTCGTGCAGGTAAGTGTGCCAGAGAATTAGCGGAAGGAAGCCAAAGGTAGTAACACTCAGAGTGAATCATATTGAAATTAGGCTGCAAATGAGCAGAGTTGTGACAGTGCTACATGGACTTGTCCGTGACCACCCTTTGAGGAAGTCAGATCAGAAAAGGCTGAGAAACACCAAGTCCTGAAAAGAGTTCAACATCTGACTTGGTCAACTCGTAAGGGTTTCTTTTTATCTCCAGGAGGCTTTTTGCATGGAGATAGTTGTATATTAAAGCCCAAATAACACACTAATGACCTGATCATCTGCTGGTAGGAACTCACTGCCTTTATGGAGCTCTTCTTTTTCCTTCTTTTTATCAAAGCAGACACACACCCTGCTGCTTTCTGCAGGCTTGGTCTTCAGGAAATGAACTAGCAACAGTTTTATTGGAAAGCAGGGAAAGGAAAAGGTGACCAAAAGTAGCATTATCCTTTTGCACCTGAACAACTGCATTTAGAACATGGAGGGGCAGCCCTGGGGCCTGTAGTGTCTGAGCTTGTAAGTACTGGAGAAGCACATGAGGGCATCATTTGCCCCACAGAAATTTTGCAGCTGGAAAAGATGATGGACTAGCTAAGTCACTCTCACTTTGCAGTGGAAAGCTGGCATGTTACCAGCACACTGCCCACATGCCTGGGAGGTTGTGACAGCTGGGGCATGTAAACTATATTGTCCTAAAGAAAGAACCCATGCTGCCGAAGCACTTGTGCTCTGTGTCACCTAATCCTGGCAGTGACATTACTTTGGGACCAGCACAGGAGAGGTCCTTCCCAAGTCCAAATGGCACACAAAGAACACTCCACTTCCCCTCGGGAAACATCAGGCACATTTTGAAAGACTTCCATGCTTGTGACTGCGAAGATAAGCATTTGGACATGAATATACCATCAGTTTGGCCTGCCATGGTACCATCTGGAGATCGTTCGTAATCACTGTATATTTGTGGGTTAGCACACACTCCTTCCAATAGGAGAACTGATAACTACCATGAGAACTGATAACTACCATGAAAACAGCATCTTTATTTATAGCAATACTAAGAAAATCCTTAGAGAGCTGCTTTTCTTAATATATACTGAGTTTAGCAAAAAAAAAAAAAAAGAAAAAATATTGGAATAAGTTTTATGAATACAAGCTTTTGTTCACCTGGAAGTAACTAAGTTGCTTACTAGATGCATTGGGTTTGCATGACATGGTTTTGGTAGAAAGGGGACTACAAGGGTGACTCCTGTGCGAAGCTGTCAGAAGCTTCCTCTATGTCTCATGGAGCCAATGTCAGCCAGCTCCAAGATGGATCCATCGCTGGACAAGGCTGAGCCCATCAGTGATGGTGGCAGCACCTCTGGGATAACATATTTAAGAACAGGAAAAGCTACTGTGCAACAGCAACTGCAGATGGAGAGAAGAGTGAGAACATGTGAGAGAAACAGCTCTGCAGACACCAATGTGATCTCTCTCTGCTCTTATCTTGACCCACAAGCCATTCCTTGTATTTTCTCACTCCTGCCCAGGTGAAAAGGGAAGTGCCTTTGGTGGTCACCTGGCTCCCAGTGAGGGTCAACCCAGCACACCAGTGCATGCCAAGAGTGTAAGGTAATTCCATGGAAAGGAATTACCTTTCCAAAGTGTTATTTTATGCTTCAAATGCTGAAAGACATTTTGCTGCTGCTCAATTGGAGAAAGTGAGCTTGTAGTGCACAGTATGCAGGCAGAAGTGAACCAGTTTTTTCCAGCTGGAACTAGGTTGTTGCCATAGCAACACCCAAATGATAGACAGATTTTCTGAATGTGCAGTGGTCTACTGTTATAAGAGAACTTCCAGGACTCCTACCAAACAGCTCCAAACTTGCTGGAGTACAATAATACCAAATGCCACATCTCTGAAATAACACAAGCAAACAAAAACAAAATCAGTTTTTCACCTATCTTTCAAATAAAACCCCCACTTAACACATGACATTTTTATTCTAGGACAATATCTTCCTGCCAGTCTCTTTTTAGTGCACTGGCATTCTGAATGCTAGACTACACTCCAAGTTTAACACCACCTACAGACAGATTCAATATGGTGGCGTGCAAAGTTTTGTGTGTACAAGACACAAGCGCCTTGGATTTATTTTTAGACTGCATGTAGCCTGCACACCTCTGAGAATGCCATTGAGTCAGTGAAGCTTTGCAAGAGCACACTGCTATAGTCATGGTTATATTTTGCAGCATAGAGACCTTAGAGACCAAATCACAGAATCATAGAATGGTTAAGGTTGGAAAGGAGCTTTAGATTATCTATTTTCAACCCCCTTGCCATGGGCAGGGATGTCTCACACTAGACCATGTCATTCAGCCTGGCCTTGAACACTGCCAGGGATGGAGCATTTACCTGTTTACATTTTGGGCAACCTGTTCCAGTGCCTCACCACCCTCACAGCAAAAAATTCTTCCTTACGCCTAACCTGAACTTCCCCTGTTTAAGTTTAAAACCATTCTCCCTTGTCCTGTCACTACAATCCCTGATGAAGAGTCCCTTTCCAGCATCCTTGTAGGCCCCCTTCAAATATTGGAAGGCTGGCTAAGCACATGGCAGAACTAATATTATATTCATAAACCGTCCAAAGAGTAATTTCCCAGGGGCCACTCCCATGAAGTATAAAACGTTCCTGCCTCAGCCGTATTGCCCTTGCACACACTGTGTATGTAGTGTTCAATCAAAGCAGTTTCCTTCTCTACTCTTCCTTCTTTGTCTGCTCCAGGGAAAGAGGGTTCAAGATTTTGGATTTCCAGGAAGATACCTCTTCCTGAGCACAGTCGGGGCTCATGAGCATTGCTGAGACATTCTGGATGTGTCTCTTCATCATCCATTACCTCTCAGTGGGAGTGCTACTGCAGCATCTGCAGCCTGCAGCTGATAGTGTGTGTTTAATGCCCTTTGGCCCCCCAGTACTCGATCCCTCCAGCAGTTCGTCTCTCTAGGAAGCTGCTGCCAATTATATTGGTGAAATCTTCCAGTGAACTTAGTTTAATTCCTGTAAAGGCAATTTCATCACCATTGAAATTATCCGTAAATCGAAGACAGAGGTTTTGACCTGTTTGTATGTATGAAATGTAGTATGTACTTAGATCACCCTCACCACCCTTAGATCTGTAACCTAGTTATTACCAGTGACTTTATCCTCATAAGAGATGTGGGACATAGGAATGTTTTCATGGCAGCTTTGATGTAAAGGCAGGTGGTAACTTGGAGACCTTTGCGCAAATATTAAATGGGAAGTCTTGGGTGGATCTGGAAGCTCAGTTCTCTTCATTTCAGGGTTTAGATCTTATGCACACAGCCTTTCTGTTACCAAACATTTCCAGATAATAAAGAAGAAAAATTTTCCTACACTTGTATGTCAAGATCTTACTGACTGGAAGAGGACCTATGTGTGCAGAAGGGTGTCAGAAGCAGAAAGCCACATGCACACCTAGGTATGATAACATACATAATGTAGGAATGAACAAATGAAAGAATAACTTACAGTCTGATTAAACAGTTACATGCATTTGCTTTGGGGGTTGTGGTGGGGTTTTTTGGGGGGAGGGGCTGGGTTTTTTTTAATTATCTTACTACTTAAGATTGCTTTGGAACATATTTTCCTTCTTGCTTACTTGGCTTATACAGCTTTGATAATGTCCTGCCATAGGGCTCAGCCAAATGAAAAGATAAATTGTCTTTATGATTCACAGGGCACTCTGGATAATTAATTACTCAGCATTTATGGTTGGGCACATGGTCATCAATTGTTCAAAAAATTCACATTTGTAAACGTATCCTTTGCAGCTGGTCTTCTTATGTCAGACTTCAAAATAACTAGTGGAGATATGAAAGAGCTATAAATGTTTTTCGTAGAAATTTACTGGTTGTGCTTCAGTTTATTTCTTGTAGGAAAAATAAAGCAACAGATGTGGGAGGACAGGAGCTCTAACAAAGAATGGTAAAGCATCTTGAATGGTTCTCAAATGTACTTTTCTTTCCCCTTTTTGTTAAGAGAAGTTGGAATTTTCAACTGCTCCTTGGTGTGGCTTGGATCTGTGAACATTTGCTCTGGTTGCAGGGGGGGTGTGCAAAAAAGTTTTTAAATGTCTGAGATGAGACCTGTTGCAGAACAGGAAGAAAAGACAAGCAACAAAACTTGCCTCTATTCTGCTCTGCTCGATAGGGGAAAGATGTATAAGAGCCACAAATCCTGAAAGAATAGGCTTTATTTTTCATAAAAAAGACCAGCAGCCTCATAGCTTACAAAAAGAACTCTTAATACTCTCCATTGTAAGACTCTGAATAATCTGGTCATTAGATAGCAGAACTCACAACCATCTGAGCTACAATTCTTCATGCTGGGGTGAATTTTGATATATGTGGCAGATATCCTACAGCTAGCTCTTTCTCCTTTGTACAGTACTGATTCATCACCACTCAGGGCTCAGTGCCTTGAAAGAAGCAAATATTCCATAAGGAAAAAGAAATGCCTGCTCATACAATTAGGGATCAGGCGGTCATTCAGACAGACTCATGTTCAGGGTGCTTCATTGATCTTATTTTTACCATTTACTAAGTTGCAAACACTTGCTTTTTCAACCTGCATGCTTCTTACAAAGTGTTTTGGCAGTCACTATATGTATGTATATACGTATGCAAATACAGAGAATGTATGCAGCGTCTATTTTTACAAGTGATAGAGGAAAAGGGGACTAAATACAATTCCTATTTAAATTACAGTGTCTCTTGGTTTCACTTGGTTGCTTTTTAAAGAGCATACTCATTCTTTTAAAATCAGATGCCAGTTACTATGCCACAGGGTGGAGCTTTGATCTGCCTTACATGTAGGCTTCAGCTATAGAGCTGTGGAAGGACATAAATTTAGAATTAGAAGAATTTCTCTGGCTGACACGAAACAACTTGAGAGGCTGTACTGAAAGGGTAATTGTTGTATGGAAGAACTTCTCCTGGGGTGCCATGACCAAGCCTTTGACAAAGAGTAGATACAACCTCTGTGACTGCACAGGCTCCACATGCAAATCAATGTAACTCTCATGCTTGTTCCCTTTTACCTACTGTGGCAAAGATATTTGTGTATGGTAGTTGTCATATCCCAGGAAGCTCTGCCCCTGGGGTTATGGCCCTGTCCCCTTGTCTTTCCTTCTAATATTCTACCTTGTCACTAGGATAAGCTATGAACCCCTACAGCCAGTATGTATTTCACAATCTTGTTTTGGGGAGTGAAGGGAAAGGAATTTTTAGCACAAGTAGTTTTGTGGCTCAATATTACATTAAAAAGTGAACAAACTTGCTTGTCTGCTGCATACAAGACCTAGGCAAACTCAGAGGTGCCAGCATTGTTAGCACCTTGTCTTGCATCATCTAAATCTCCTGTCTGCCCATGTTGTATGTGTGTTCAATTCCCACCACTTTGGGGGCATAAGGGAGTCAAAAGAGGTGTAAGGGTTAGAGTGAGCCAAATTCTAGATACTGAAGCATGCACCATGCATGCAAGGCAAGCCACACTGTCTTGGACTGGGGCCACCAAGTGCTATGATAATTCAGTGCAGATATAGCCTACACTGTCCATAGTAGAAGCAGGAAAATTCACTTTATCTGCATTTACCTCTGCTTTCCTCAGACACTGGGGTAGCATGTTATTACAGGCTTGGTTTTGCTGCAGCTTAGGGAAGAGGAAGGCATTTGGAAGACCGTCCTGTGCAGGGGTGTCTCTGCCAGCTCCAAAATCTGGGCCACAGTGTCAGTTCTTCCCTGGTGAACAGATTAAGTGATCAGCATGCTCTGAAGAGCCTGGGGAAGCCCCATGCAAGGGAACACTTGGACCCATCAGAGCAACAAAAAATCCTTGAGTACTACTGTAGGGCATTTTTTTACTTCTGTAGGATGGAGGTCAGAAGTGCATAGCTCATGCTGCACAGGGCTCAAAGGCTTAGATGCTCGGAAGCAGTACTGAGGTATGCAGAAAGAAGAATCCAGGGGGAATAAATCAATGGCATTGCAATTATGTGTTGTGAAAAACCTTCAGAAAGGTTTAACACAGCTATCTAAATGAATGCATTGATGAGTTTCAGCATAAATTATGCAGTCAATTCCTTTTCCTACTGATGCACATAATAGGGAGAGAGATTTTGCATTGCTAAATACAGATGGAAAGTGGGGCAGAGATGCGTTTGTATACCTTGACTAGAGCTTGCAGTTTACTCCTGTGTCACTTCCACTCAGAATACTGACTGGCCTGTGTTAGAGAGGCTTTATCCTACTATTGCTATTTTCACTAGCCCACAATGATACAGGCTTTTTTTGTGTGGATGTTTGCTGTACATCTGTTTCTGGAAGCTGCAGTTTAGGTGTAGTTATACCAGAATGGAAGTATCATTTGGACTAGAGGAACTCATTTTGCAGCCTGAAGCAGAATAAGCTCTACCACTAGAAGCACATTTAACTGGTATAATTGCACTGGGACCCAGGGAAGTAAGGATGGCTTCTTTACAGATGCAGTTAAAGCTGTGAGACTTGCTAGCATAAAAAAGTCTTCAGATGCTTTTTTCCCATTCTAGCTGTTTCCATCCAAAATAATCCCAGCTTTCCCAGGTCCTTCACTGCAACTGTCTCTCTGTGAGAGGGACAGGACTGAAAATCAGGTGGTCATAAACTATGTGTGTCCTCACTCAAGGATTTCCTTGGATCCAAAACTTCAGAAACACACCTGCTTTCTTTCTGAGTACAAAACTAATGGAGTGGTGGGGCTATGTAACAATGGTTTATTTTTAAGCAGCTTGATTACAGTGATGAACACTGCTGGAATTGCATTTGCGAATAAAGCCATTGGGTTCTGCCTGGAGATAAGCTTATTCTTCAAGCATAAGCTGAGCTTGACAGCCCTCTCACATTGCACAGCTCCCACCACAATCCCCGAGACACACACTTCAGCTGCTGTCTTATTACCACTGGAAAATTGTTTGCCCATGTTCTGAAGGACGCTATTTCAGCTAGAGCCTTGCCAACAGCACAGCACCTCAGCATAAAGAGAACAGACAGGAGAGGATTTACTTTAAATCAAGCAAACTTAATTACACAAGCAGGAGAACTTTTCTCTGGGAGAACGATGCCTTTCTTATGGCTTTTTCTGCTTTCAGGATCTTTTTGCTTGTTTTATTTATACATACCTTTTAAGTGTGTGTCACCTGAGGGCTTGGCTTAGGGCAGGTCAGTGCTACATGTACTTGACCAGCCGGAGCTAAGCTCTGATATCTCCTTTGCTTTCTCAGAGCTTGACTTTGATGATCTGGGTTTTGGACACTCACCCCAGGCTTTTGTGGACATGTTTGAAGAGCAGCATCCCTGAGACATCCTGTGGTCACATTGAGGTCAATCCTAGAGGCCACATATGTATGAATAAACTACTGCAACGCCTCCCTTCCCTTCAGTGTTATTTCTCATAGAAGACCTGGGCTCTTGGCTTTGCAAGGACACTCATTCTCAACAGCCTGAGCAGTTTTAAATCCACGAACAACTATTTTTTTCTCAGTCTCTCTCTTCAAAGCAGCATTAAAAAACTATTGCCTTCCAAAACTTTCTGCCCATGGAGATATGCTTACAGGGAGCTCCAGTGCCTGACTACAGACACCCAAATGCTGATATCTACATGTAGGTGTTTACATGAAAGTTAGATCTATAAACTCCCTCCTTACTCAGTGGAGAGCTAGTCAATACGGTGATGGACCATGGGGAGAGATCCTGAAATAAATGCCTATTAGCTAGTCAGTCGAATCACTTTCCAGACTCCATTGAGTGCACAGATTTAGAATAGGAGAAAAGAACATGGTCAAATTGAACTGAATACAATAGCTATAGACATTTTTCTTAACTCTCAGCAGAGACAGCATTAATTTGCTAGGCTTACCATAGTCTTGTGGGTGCCAGAGAGTTGCAAATTTACTGCGAGAGCTAAGAAACCAACATTTCTGTGGGCCAACTCAAACTGCTTGCTGCATGCACAGATTTAAGACATCTGAGAAAAGAAAGCAAGTTCCAGCACTGAGAAGCTTAGTTATATAGACATGAACATTGTTTCCTTTCTCAAGTTTTTCAAGTATGCTCTCATAGATTTTTCCCAAAAGTGTCAGAGACCTATTCCTAGTAATAACCAACTGCTTTGCAAGCCCTGCAGTGTTTAAATGAATAGTAGAGTTTGCAGAATTTGGCAGAGGGGGATAAAGTGCTGTGTCTGGAGTATTTGGAAACAAAGTCCAAATCTGTAGTAGTCTGTATGACATCCTGGAAGTCTGCGATAGACTCCCCAGAGTGAAAGGAAATTATTTGTCTTACTTTGCTTAATTTCATTCATTAGCACAAATTCTGTTTCATTAAAATTGGTACTCAATTCCTGTATGAAAGTATATTTGTAAATATATACTCTTTTCCTGGTCCAGCTCTTTTGAATGAATTAAGAATTTTTCCTAAAGGCATTATTATATGAAGGCATCTATGAGGATCCTGAAAACAATCAGAAACAATAGATGAAGTGAGTAGAGGGAACCCCCTTCCAATAGACTGCACTTCACACTCACTAAAATCCTGTTCGCTAGGGAATATGTATGTGTTCCCTAGGGAATATATATGTATGTCCTATGGAACGTACATGGTGCCACTGTATTTGCTGCAAGTATTGACTAGGTCTGTAGTAATGCTTACTATCTGATATTGAATCTTGCACATTCAGTAGTTTGTGCTCTAAAAGCAGGAAAAAAATTGATTCCTTTCTTTACCCTGACCCCTAAATACTGAAAGCTGTACATAGCCCACATCCAGGCTTAACTCCTCCAGACATTTCACTGTTTGAAAAGCAAGGCTAGCTGTTATTGTGAAAAATAAAACATCTACACAAACTGCTACTTTTTTGTTCTTTTGGGTGACGAAACAGAAACAAAATAAAACACCAACTCTTCCAAGAGATAGGTTAAGATGTTTGCAATGGATTAAATTCTTTTATGTTAGGACACTGATGATTTCTTTGTTACTCCTCTCATGAGGGGTGGCTACTGTTTGCTTCTTGTCTATTACAAAGCAGTAGTAATGCTCAAATGCCCTAAGCATGTTAAAGCTACAGTTAACCGTTATTCTTTGAACCAATGTTGAATTAAGGCTCAACTAGAGCTGCATTGTGTCTGCATCCTTTCACCACCAGCTGGGATGGAAACAACATATGAGTTTTTCAAAGGTGTCAGAATGGGCATCAATTTCTTCAGATTAAGGTGCCCATCCTCTTGATTCAGGGACAAATGCAAATAAAGTGTCTGAAATTATGATGATGGAATAGAAAGAAAGACTGCAAACGTAATTCATAGCTCTTCCTCTGAAATCATGTGACCATACATGAAATAGGATGTCTCTGACTTCTCTTCTGAAAATCAAACCCGTGTATTTTGATTTGTGCTATGTAGTTCAGTTGATACGCTGGAGGGAAGGAATAGCATCCAGAGGGACCTCGACACACTTGTGAGGTGGGCTGATGCCAACCTTATGAAGTTTAACCAAGCCAAGTGCAAGGTCCTACACCTGGGTTGGAGCAATCCCAGGCACAGCTACAGGTTGGGCAGAGAAGAGATTCAGAGCAGCCCTGCAGAGAAGGACTTGGGGGTGTTGGTCGATGAGAAAATGAACATGAGCCGGCTTCAGTGTGCACTCGCAGCCCAGAAAGCCAACCGTATCCTGCGCTGCATCAAAAGGAGCGTGACCAGCAGGTCGAAGGAGGTGATCTTGCCCCTCTACTCTGCACTCGTGAGACCTCACTTGGAGTATTGTGTGCAGTTCTGGTGTCCTCAACATAGAAAGGACATGGAACTGTTGGAACAAGTGCAGAGGAGGGCCACGAGGATGATCAGGGGACTGGAGCACCTCCCGTATGAAGACAGGCTGAGAAAGTTGGGGCTGTTCAGCCTGGAGAAGAGAAGGCTGCGTGGAGACCTCATAGCAGCCTTCCAGTATCTGAAGAGAGGCTACAGGGATGCTGGGGAGGGACTCTTCATTAGGGACTGTAGTGACAGGACAAGGGGTAACGGGTTCAAACTCAAACAAAGGAAGTTCAGTTAGATACAAGGAAGAAGTTCTTCACTGTAAAGGTGGTGAGGCACTGGAATGGGTTGCCTAAACAAGTAATAAATGCTCCTTCCCTGGCATTATTCATGGCCGGGTTGGACAGAGCCTTGGGTGACATGGTTTAGTATGAGGTGTCCCTGTCCATGGCAGGGGGGTTAGAACTAGATGATCTTAAGGTCGTTTCCAATCCAAACCATTTTATGATTCTATGATTTAATATATAGAGTACCATAAGTTGGTAACTACATTTTAAAGACAGAAAAAAATTCTGATTATTATCTTCTTTTAACTCTGTTGGGGAAAGTAACATGGTGGAGTCTTGAATACCTTCTGTCACCAAAGCTGCTCTGTTTCAATACAACCCAAGTGGAAAATGCCTCACAAAAGTACCTGCGTCACCTCCATCTCTTGCAGCTCTGTGGTTCTGCCAGGGATGTGGAAAGACACAGCTGCTGCCACAGACTTGCCAATTCCTTATGTGATACCCAACAGCTGTTGGAAGCTGTGTGTTAAAATTCATGCTGGGATTTGAATTTCTATATAATCTTCCTCAGGAAGTGAAAGCTGCAAAGCAATCGTTATGTCCCCTAACTCCAGCCTGTGCTCCTATATTAAGCAGGATTTCACTTTGCCTGAGAACGTGCACTATGCTATACCATATCATTACCTTTAATTCTTTTCCTGCACAAACCTACATTTTGGCATGTGATCACTCCCCCTATCAGCCTGCTCCACAAGCATGTGCTTTCAGAAAGCACTCTGATTTATATCTTATGGAAAAATGCAAACCTTCAGGAATATATCTCAGTAATGTGCATATTCAGGAGGGTAGCAGCTTTCTGAGGACTGGCAGCATCTTTATTCCCCCACGACAGCAAAGCAACATACAGAGGGCTCAGCTCCAACACCATCATTAGAGCTGATGGAGCTGACTTCAGGCTACTGCTCCATTTTACAAAGGCTGCTGAGGGGCCCCACCACTGATTCCCCAGCTGGAGAGGTGAAAACCTGGAGACAAGGTGCAGAGAGAAGCAAACAGAGAAGCTGTAGGTAGGCTGCTGCTCCCCAGTCTAAGCACATCTCTGCAAGAAAGGCTTCAACAAACTGCAGGAAATCCAGAAATGGGCAACAAAAAAATGATTAAAGGACTTAAGGGATTCATTTCTAGGGAAGATTAAAAGAAATAAATATGATTAACTCAGTATTGCTAACTGACTAAGGGGGAATTGGATAACTCAATATGAGCATGTGCAGGTGCAAAGAAACTGAGAAACCCTGTTTAAAATGATTTAAGGAACAGCTAGCAATAAAAAAATGGTGTTGATCAAACGAAATGTAGACAAAACTCTTGGAATATTTTTTTTGTAACACTGATTGTAACCAAGCGATGGATTACTGAATTCTAGGAGCTGATGGAAGTCCCCTTGGTTTGACCATTTAGTCTTTTTTTAAAGACTGGACAAAGTCTCCAGTATTAATAGGGAATGGACAAGATGAATATAGTCATAGGGAAAAATATGTACCTTTTTTAAGAGGTAGGAACATACCAGTAGGAAGAGAATGCTCCTGTGTAACAGATTCAATGAAGACTGCAAAGGCTCTCTCAGGCTATTTCAACATATTGCACCAGGAACTGAGCAGTGTGACCCAGACAACGTGCTTATTGCCTCACCCCTCTCTCCCTGAGGCTTCAGCATCTGCCCTGATGTGTCATATTTCCTCCATTTGCTACCTGAGAGAAGTCCCTTCAGCATGTCTTAGAAGTACCAATAGGGGCCCACTACCCTCTGGTTGATCCAGGTGTGACCAGCCATGAGACAAAAACTTTCAGACTTGTTGGTCATACACCAGGAAGCTCCTTTATCCAAGCAGATTTCTGCTTCTGGGATCAATGCCAGTCTCAGCAGACCATATTTCAGACAGGAGCCATGTAGGAGGATGAATCCTATTCTGTCCAGCAGACACTTGGA